>NC_137896.1:71333329-72005606 GCF_963455335.1 Martes martes
ATCACAAGTAGGCAGAGAGGCAGGATCAGAGAGAGGGAAGCAGGCTCCCCACTGAGCAGAGAGCCCGATGTAGGGCTCAATCCCAGGACCCTGAAATCATGACCCAAGCCGAAGACAGAGGCTTAACCCACTGTGCCACCCAGGTGCCCCTTCCCTATAGTTCTTATATTCTGTACCATGAAGTGTATTTGAAGTGTTTTGTCCTTTCTTTCATTAGATTTTCTTTCTCTTTTCTTTGATTTGTAGGATTTATAGATTAACTTTAATCCTTTGTATGGACATTAAAAATAGGATTGCGTATTCTATATACAATGTGTTTTTTGACAAATACATTTAATTGCAAATATCTTTTCCCTCTGCAGCTTGCATTTTTATTCTATTAATGAAATATTTAGATGAACAAAAGGACTTTATCCTCCTAAACTTTTCAGTTTATAATTTTTTTTCACATGGATAGTACATTTTGTATCTTGTTTAGGAAATCTTTGGTACTTCAAATTCACAAAGATCTTATGTTATGCTAGTTTTTGAAAACTTTGTTATTTTTCATATTTCAGATTTCATATCTGAACTCCAAGTGGATTTATTTTTGTGTATGTTGTAAAGTAGGACCTCAGATAGCTATTTTTCCTTTATGGATTTGTATTTGATCCAGGAACATATGCTGAAATGTGCCCCTTAATTTTACTTTCTAAAAATAAATCAGGTAACTGTATATGACTGGGTCTCTTTCAATAATCTGCTTTGTTCCCGGGGTCAGTATATCTAAACTTGTGCCAATCATAAACTCTTCCAATTCTTGTGGCTTTTTAATAGGTCTTGATATCTGACACTGTAACTTATATAACTTTGTTATTCTTTTTCAGAATTGCCTTATCTTTGCTTGGCTCTTTACATTTACATAAATCTTAGAACTAATTTATTCTTTTCCATGCAATAAAAAATCTACATAGATTTTTTTTTTTATTGTACTTTCCCGTAGATCAATTGGTGAAATCTGGTGTATTTATAATATTGAGTCTTCCAATACATAAGCATAGTATAAGCTGTTTTATATAGGTGTTCAGTTTTGTTTCATTTTGTAGTTTTCTGAGTGGACATCTCTCACAATATCTCAACTTATGTAAAGGAGTTTGAATATTTCTGCTATTTATAGGCATTTTTCCAATATTACCATGCTACAAGAATAATTCTAAAAAACCACACACTTTTAGCAAAATTCTAAAATTTTAAAAAAATTCTAAGAAACCACACACTTTTAGCAAAACTAAACATAAATTATACTGAAATGTCTTAAAAATTCCCTAGCCTCTAGCCAGTAAACCTTGTTCTGCTTTTCAGAGCACTTGTTGTTGTCTCCTTAGTATTTTCTTTCCATACCCTCATATTCAATATATAACCAAACACAGAAAATTAAATTAAATATTTTAAAAATTAATTAAAAAATAAATTTCTTTTAAATTTTAAAAAATAAAATTAAAAATAAAATGCCAGAAATCCACCTGGCATTTAATAAATACTAAAAAACCTACTACAATACCAAAACCCCTTGAAGAAAATCAGAAAAAAAACCAACCCCAAATTTACATATCATTGATAAATTTGACTTATTTTTTTTAAGTCATTGTAATTTATTTATTTATTTTTTTAAATTCGAGTATAAATAACATGCAGTGTTATATTAGTTTCAGGTGTAAATGTAATGATTGAACAGTTCTATACATTAGTCAGTGCTCATCATAATAAATGTACACTTAATCTCCTTTACCTATTTCACCCATCCCCCAATCCATCTCCCCTCTGGTAACCATCAGCTTGTTCTCTATAGTTAAGAGTCTGTTATAGCTTATTTGTGTGTCTCTTTTTTTCCTGTTTGTTTTGTTTTACCTACTTTTAAGAAAAAATTAAATGGAATCTCTGTTGAATAGTTACGTTAATGGTATTCCTCTTTACCATTTCAAGGACTTGTTAATGAAAAATTACACTCTAACACCAATCTCTCTGTGTCTGATATATGTATATATAGAGAAACATATATATAGATATATATATATAGTAATATATATTACATATATAGTTAAGTGTATAAGGTACACTAATCTTCAGTGCATATCTTATTATACACATAAATGCACATATATATTTATATATACTCATGAAACTATGCCAAATAAGATGCAGAATATTTCTGGCACTTCATAAATTGTGACTGTGCTCATTGCCAGTTCACACTCCCCTCAGAGATTACTACTAATCTGACTTCTATAAATATCAATTAGTTTTATCTCTTCTTGAACTTTATGTTTGTTTATCCTTTTATCTGTTGATGGGCATTCAGTGGTATCTGTTTTGGAGCTATTGTGAATAAAGCTTCTATGAACATTCTTCTGCTAGTCTTTTGATAGACATAAATATTTATTCCTCTTGGGTATACACCTGGGAGTAGAATTACTGAGGCAAAGGGTAGACACAAACTTATTTTTAGTGGGACTGCCAACTTTACATGCCTATTAGAAATGGAGAAGAAACCCGTCTATGTCTTCCCCAACACTTGATATTGTCAATTATTTTTAAAACCTTAGTCCTTTGATAGATGTATATTGTATCTCCTTGTATTTTTAATTTGCATTCCCTAGGAAGAGTAACTAATTTGAACTAATTTATTAGTAGTTTCGAGTGTAAGCTGTTTTTGAGAATTCCTATTCAAGTCTTTTGACCATTTTTTTAAACTGAGTGCCCTAATCATCCAGCCAATATTGTCCTCCTATTGATTTTCTCTTATAGGACTTTTGCTGTCTTCTTTAATGCTATATTCTAGTGCCTACAACACTGCTTGACACTTGAAAGGCACTCATTGAGTAACTATTGAATACAGAAATAAATACATGAATTAGTTCAAAATAAATAAACTCCCAATAATTTGTTTTATTTTATTAAGTCTTTTAACATATTCGTGTCCAATTGTTTCAGCACCATTTGTTGAATGACTCCTTTCTCCTTGTATCACCCTGGCTCCACAGATCAGCTGCCTATACTGGTGTCAGTCTATTTCTGAACTATCTCTTCTGTTCCATGTGTCTGTTTAATATTTCACAAATGCCATGCTGTCTTGATTACTGTAGCTTTGTAGTAACACTGAAGTCAGGTAGAGTCAGTCCTCTATCTTTGTTGCATTTCTTTAATAATATTATTTTGGCTCTTCTGGGTTTTGTGCCTTTCTGTGTGAACTTCAGAATCAGTTTATCGATATCCATAAAGTAACTTGCAAGGATTTTGCATCAAATCCATAGGTCACATTGGGAAGAATTGATATCTGAACAATACTTAGTTTTCCTATCATTCATAGGGATATTTATCCATTTTTTAAAGATCTTCTTTGATTTATTTACTCAGAATTTTGTAGATTTCTTCATATATATCCTATACACATTTTGTATTACTTATACCTAAGTTTTTCATTTTTTTGTTGTTGCTAAATTTTTTAAATTTCAAATGTATTTTTGATTTTTCATTGCTGGTATGTAGGAAAGCAACTGAATTCTATATATTAACCTTGTATCCTGCGATCTTGCTACAACTACTTACTAGTTCCAGGAATATATATGTCAGTTCTTTGTGATTTTCTACATATAATCATGTCATATATGAGCAAAAACAGTTTTATTTCTTTCTTCCCAATATGTATATCTTCTATTTATGTATATTGTTTTATTGCATTGGTAAGGACTTCTAGTATGATACTGATTATAAGTGATGACAGGGCACATGCAGCCTTGTTACAGATCTTAGGGTAAAAACATCCAGTTTCCCACCATTATGTATGGTATTAGCTATAGGTGTTTGTAGATATTCTTTTTTTTTTTTTTAAGATTTATTTATTTATTTATTTGAGAAAGAGAGAGGGGCAGAGAGAGGGAGAGAGGGCATGAATGGGAAGAAGAGGGAGAAGCAGGCCTTCTGCTGAGCAGGAAGCCAGACATGGGGCCTTATCCCTGAATCCTGAGATCTGCCCGTTAACTGACTGAGCCACCCAGGCTCCCCTGAAGGTATTCTTTATCAGGTTGAGAAAGGTCCCCTTTATTTCCACTTTGCTGATTATCATGAATAGGAATTGTGTTTTGTCAAACTCATTTCTGCACATATTGGTATGAAAATTTCTTTTTAGTCTATTGATGTGAAGATTATATTATGTGACTTTCAAATATTGAAACAGCCTTGCATCACTAGACTGAGTCCCACATGTTTATGTTGTGTAATTATCTTTACATGTTTTGGGGTTGATTTGCTAAATTCTATTAACGGTTTTTATATCTATGTTCATGAGAGCTATTGATCTTATAATGTTCCCTTCTTGTATTGTCTTCTCTGTACCTGATTTTGATATTGGAATAATGCTTGCTTCATACAGAGAGTCACTAAGTGCTTCCTCTGCTTCTGTTTTCTTTTTTTTTTAATCTTTTTTTAAAAATTTATTTATTTATTTTAATAAACATACAATGTATTTTTATCCCCAGGGGTACAGGTCTGTGAATCGCCAGGTTTACACATTTCACAGCACTCATCATAGCACATACCCTCCCCAATGTCCATATCCCCACCACCCTCTAGCGTCCCCCCTCACCCCAGCAACCCTCAGTCTGGCTTTTGAGATTGAGTCTTCTATGGTTTGTCTCCCTCCCAATCCCCTCTTTTCATTTTTTCTTTTCCTACCTCCCCCCAACCCCCCACCCCGCCTTGCATCTCTACTTCCTCATATCAAAGAGATCATATGATAGTTGTCTTTCTCCGATTGACTTATTTCGTTAAGCATGATACCCTCTAGTTCCATCCACGTCGTCGCAAATGGCAAGATTTCATGTCTTTTGATGGCTGCATAGTATTCCATTGTGTATATATACCACCTCTTCTTTATCCATTCATCTGTTGATGGACATCTAGGCTCTTTCCACAGTTTGGCTATTATGGACATTGCTGCTATAAACATTTGGGTGCACGTGCCCCTTCGGAGCACCACGTTTGTATCTTTAGGATATATACCCAGTAGTGCAATTGCTGGGTCATAGGGTAGCTCTATTTTCAGATTTTTGAGGAACCTCCACACTGTTTTCCAGAGTGGTTATATACCAGCTTGCATTCCCACCAGCAGTGTAGGAGGGTTCCCCTCTCTCTGCATCCTCGCCAGCATCTGTCATTTCTTGACTTGTTAATTTTAGCCATTCTGATTGGTGTGAGGTGATATCTCATTGTGGTTTTGATTTGTATTTCCCAGATACCGAGTGATGAGGAGCATTTTTTCATGTGTCTGTTGGCCATCTGGATGTCTTCTTTGCAGAAATGTCTGCTCATGTCCTCTGCCCATTTCTTGATTGGATTATTTGTTCTTTGGGTGTTGAGTTTGCTAAGCTCCTTATAGAGTTTGGATACTAGCCCTTCAGCTGATACATCGTTTGCAAATATCTTCTCCCATTCTGTCAGTTGTCTTTTGGTTTTGTTCACTGTTTCCTTTGCTGTGCAAAAACTTTTGATCTTGATGAAGTCCCCATAGTTCATTTTTGCCCTTGCTTCTCTTGCCTTTGGCAATGTTCCTAGGAAGAAGTTGCTGCGGTTGAGGTCAAAGAGGTTGCTGCCTGCATTCTCCTCAAGGATTTTGATGGATTCCTTTCTCACATTGAGGTCCTTCATCCATTTTGAGTCTATTTTCATGTGTGGTGTAAGGAAATGGTCCAATTTCATTTTTCTGCATGTGGCTGTCCAATTTTCCCAGCACCATTTGTTGAAGAGGCTATCTTTTTTCCATTGGACATTCCTTCCTGCTTTGTCGAAGATGAGTTGACCATAGAGTTGAGGGTCTATTTCTGGGCTCTCTATTCTGTTACATTCATCTATATGTCTGTTTCTGTGCCAGTACCATACTGTCTTGATGATGACAGCTTTGTAATAGAGCTTGAAGTCTGGAATTGTGATGCCACCGACTTTGGCTTGCTTTTTCAATATTCCTTTGGCTATTCGAGGTCTTTTCTGGTTCCATATAAATTTTCAGGTTATTTGTTCTATTTCTTTGAAAAAAATGGATGGGATTTTGATAGGGATTGCATTAAATGTGTAGATTGCTTTAGGTAGAATAGACATTTTCACAGTGTTTGTTCTTCCAATCCATGAGCATGGAATATTTTTCCATTTCTTTGTGTCTTCCTCAATTTCTTTCATGAGTACTTTATAGTTTTCTGAATATAGATTCTATGCCTCTTTGGTTAGATTTATTCCTAGGTATCTTATGGTTTTGGGTGCGATTGTAAATGGGACAGACTCCTCAATTTCTCTTTCTTCTGTCTTGTTAGTGAAAAGAAATGCGACTGATTTCTGTGCATTGACTTTATATCCTGACACTTTACTGAATTCCTGTACAAGTTCTAGCAGTTTTGGAGTGGAGCCTTTTGGGTTTTCCACATATAGTATCATATCATCTGCAAAGAGTGAGAGTTTGACTTCTTCTTTGCCAATTTGGATGCCTTTAATTTCTTTTTGTTGTCTGATTGCTCAGGCTAGGACTTCTAGTACAATGTTGAACAGCAGTGGTGATAACGGACATCCTTGCCGTATTCCTGACCTTAGTGGAAAAGCTTTCAGTTTTTCTCCATTGAGAATGATATTTTCAGGTGGGTTTCTCATAGATGGCTTTGATAATATTGAGGGATGTGCCTTCTATCCCTACACATTGAAAAGTTTTAATCAGGAAGGGATGCTGCACTTTGTCAAATGCTTTTTCAGCATCTATTGAGAGTATCATATGGTTCTTATTCTTTCTTTTATTAATGTATTGTATCACATTGATGGATTTGCGGATGTTGAACCAACCTTGCAGCCCTGGAATAAATCCCACTTGGTCGTGGTGAAACATCCTTTTAATGTACTGTTGGATCCTATTGGCCGGTATGTTGGTGAGAATTTTCGCATCTGTGTTCATCAAGGATATGGGTCTGTAATTCTCTTTTTTGGTGGGATCCTTGTCTGGTTTTGGGATCAAGGTGATGCTGGCCTCATAAAATGAGTTTGGAAGTTTTCCTTCCATTTCTATTTTTTGGAACAGTTTCAGGAGAATAGGAATTAATTCTTCTTTAAATGTTTGGTAGAATTCCCCTGGGAAGACGTCTGGTCCTGGACTTTTGTTTGTTTGGAGATTTTTGATGACTGTTTCAATCTCCTTACTGGTTATGGGTCTGTTCAGGCTTTCTATTTCTTCCTGGTTCAATTGTGGTAGTTTATATGTCTCTAGAAATGTATACATTTCTTCCAGGTTGTCAAATTTGTTGTTGTAGAGTTGCTCGTAGTATGTTCTTTTAATTGTTTGTATTTCTTCGGTGTTGGTTGTGATCTCTCCTCTTTCATTCATGATTTTATTTGTCCTTTCTCTTTTCTTTTTGATAAGTCTTGCCAGGGGTTTGTCAATCTTATTAATTCTTTCAAACCAGCTCGTAGTTTCATTGATTTGTTCTATTGTTTTTTTAGTTTCTGTTGCATTGATTTCTGTTCTGATCTTTATGATTTCTCTTCTCCTGCTGGGTTTAGGCTTTCTTTGTTGTTTTTCCCCAGCTCCTTTAGGTGTAGGGTTAGGTTGTGTATTTGAGACCTTTCTTGTTTCTTGAGAAGGGCTTGTATCGCTATATATTTTCCTCTCAGGACTGCCTTTGTTGTGTCCCACAGATTTTGAACCGTTGTGTTTTCATTATCATTTGTTTCCATGAATTTTTTCAATTCTTCTTTAATTTCCTGGTTGACCCATTCATTTTTTAGAAGGATGATGTTTAGTCTCCATGTATTTGCGTTCTTTCCAAATTTCCTCTTGTGATTGAGTTCTAGCTTCAGAGCATTGTGGTCTGTAAATATGCAGGGAATGATCTAAATCTTTTGATACCGGTTGAGACCTGATTTATGACCCAGGATGTGGTCTATTCTGGAGAATGTTCTATGTGCACTAGAGAAGATTGTATATTCTGTTGCTTTGGGATGGAATGTTCTGAATATATCTGTGATGTCCTTCTGGTCCAGTGTGTCATTTAAGGCCTTTATTTCCTTGTTGATCTTTTGGTTAGATGATCTGCCCATTTCAGTGAGGGGAGTGTTAAAGTCCCTTGCTATTATTGTATTACTGTCAATGTATTTCTTTGATTTTGTTATTAATTGGTTCATATAGTTGGCTGCTCCCATGTTAGGGGCATAGATATTTAAGATTGTTAGGTCTTCTTGTTGGACAGACCCTTTGAGTAGGATATAGTGTCCTTCCTCATCTCTTATTACAGTCTTTGGCTTAAAATCTAATTGATCTGATATAAGGATTGCCACCCCAGCTTTCTTCTGATGTCCATTAGCATGGTACATTGTTTTCCACCCCCTCACTTTAAATCTGGAGGTGTCTTCGGGTCTAAAATGAGTTTCTTGTAGGCAGCATATTGATGGGTTTTGTTTTTTTATCCATTCTGATACCCTGTGTCTTTTGATGGGGGCATTTAGCCCATTAACATTCAGGGTAACTATTGAGAGATATGAATTTAGTGCCATTGCATTGCCTGTAAGGTGACTGTTACTGTATATTGTCTCTGTTTCTTTCTGATCTACTCCTTTTAGGGTCTCTCTTGGCGTAGAGGACCCCTTTCAATGTTTCCTGTAGAGCTGGTTTGGTGTTTGCAAATTCTTTCAGCTTTTGTTTGTCCTGGAAGCTCTTTATCTCTCCTTCTATTTTCAATGATAGCCTAGCCGGATATAGTATTCTTGGCTGCATGTTTTTCTCATTTAGTGCTCTGAATATATCATGCCAGTTCTTTCTGGCCTGCCAGGTCTCTGTGGATAGGTCCGCTGCCAATCTAATGTTTTTACCCTTGTATGTTACCGACTTCTTTTCCCGGGCTGCTTTCAGGATTTTCTCTTTGTCGCTAAGACTTGTAAATTTTACTATCAGGTGACGAGGTGTGGACCTATTTTTATTGATTTTGAGGAGCGTTCTTAGCGTCTCCTGGATTTTGATGTTTGTTCCCTTTGCCATATTAGGGAAATTCTCTCCAATAATTGTCTCCAATATACCTTCTGCTCCCCTCTCTCTTTCTTCTTTTTCTGGAAGAAGAAGAATGTTGTGTCATCTTATGGTGTCACTTATCTCTTGAATTCTCTCCTCGTGGTCCAGTATTTGTTTGTCTCTCTTTTGCTCAGCTTCTTTATTCTCTGTCATTTGGTCTTCTATGTCACTAATTCTTTCTTCTGCCTCATTTATCCTAGCAGTGAGAGCTTCCATTTTTGATTGCACCTCATTAATAGCTTTTTTGATTTCAACTTGGTTAGATTTTAGTTCTTTTATTTCTCCAGAAAGGGCTTTTATCTCTCCAGAAAGGGTTTCTCTAATATCTTCTATGCCTTTCAAGCCCGGCTAGAACCTTGAGAATTGTCATTCTGAACTCTAGATCTGTCATATTACCAATGTCCATATTGATTAGGTCCCCAGCCTTCAGTACTGCCTCTTGTTCTTCTTTTTTGTGATGAGTTTTTCCGCCTTGTCATTTTGTCCAGATAAGATTTGCTTTCTCCTCCTCTAGAATTCCACTGTTCTTGGTGAGTGAAGTTGGTCTTGGCTGGGTTTCTTGTTGATCTTCTCGGGGAGGGGCCTGTTGTAGTGATTCTCAAATGTCTTTGCCGCAGGCGGTATTGCACCCCCCTTGCCAGGGGCCGGGCTAAGTAATCCGCTCGGGTTTGCTTTTGGGAGCTTTTGTTCCCTGAGCGCTTTCCGTAGAGTTCCGGAGGATGGGAATGAAGATGGAAGCCTCCCAATCTCTGGCCCGGAGGAGCCGAAAGCTTGGGGTTCCGCTCCTCAGTGCGCCCTCAGACAAAAGCGCGCAACTGCCCCGCCTCCCTGGCCTGCGGTCGCGCCTGGAGGGAAGCAGTCAATTGCTAGCACTTGGAGAAGAGCGCCCGGTCGCTTCCATGTCCATGGCCTCCAGCCACGCTCTGAGCCCACCCAGCCTGAGACCGGCACAAGGTAACCCCGGGCTGAGAGCTTGCTCCTCGGCTTTGTCGCTGTAGCCGGCTTCCCCACTCTAATACCTGCGAGTTTTGTAGCACTCAGACACCCCTCGTCCTTCTGTGACCCCGCGGGACCTGGTGTTATGCTGACCCCACATGGGCTTCCCCCCGGTTTAGCCTCTGGAGCAATGTCCCTCCATGGAGCAGACTTTTAAAAGTCCTGATTTTGTGCTCCGTTGCTCCGCCACTTGCCGGGAGCTGGCCCCTCCCCCGCTTTGGATTCACTTCTCCGCCAGTCCTACCTTTCAGAAAGTGATCAATTTTCTGTTTCTAGAATTGTTGCTCTTCTTCTCTTGGATTTCCCGTTGGATTTGTAGGTGTTCACAATGGGTAGATAAGCTATCTAGCTGATCTCCTGCTACCCGATGTTGTCTCAGCCTGCTACTTCTCCACCATCTTGACTCTTCCTGCTTCTGTTTTCTGAAAGACATTATAGAAAATTATAATTAACTTTAATTCCTTCCTTAAATGTTTGGTGGTGTTCACCATTGAAGCCATTTGTTCATACTGCTTTCTCGTTTAGAGGGTTATTAATTATTGATTCAATTTCCTTAAAAATTATACATTTATTCAGATTATGTACTACTTTTGTGTCGGTTTTGGTCATTTTGATATTTCAAGGAATTGGTCAATTTCATCAAAGTCATTGATTTTTAGTTTTCTGTGTTTTTTGGGGGGGGAGGACAGAAGTGGTGACTTCAAATCCTCTTTACATATCGGAGTTAAGGCCAGATATTAGTCCCCTCCTTTGTTTAGATTGCATATTTAATGTTGATTAATCATCAACATCATTATCTCTCTTCTGCTCTCCCAACTTCACTCTAAGATCTGTCTAGTGAATGTTTTATTTAAATAGTATGTACTTAAGTTCTAGAACTTCCGTTTGGTTCTTTTGTATATTTTCTGATTCTCTGATGAGGTTTTACTACTTTTCATCTATTATGACCACATTTTTCTTTATCTATTTGAGCATCATTGTACTATTGCTTTAAAATCCTTTTCTGTTAATTCCAATATCTATATCATCTTGGGGTTGGTCTTCATTTATTTCCCTTCTCTTGTGAATAGACATGTTCTTCTTTTGGGAAATTTCAGACTGCATTCTGTACATTACATTTTAGAAACTCTGAATTCTATTATGTTCTTCTGAAAAATATTTGTTTTTATTTGGCTATTTTTGTGTGTTTTTCTGTTTTAGTTTTGTTCTGTACAACAGGCATATAACTTGGATAAACTTTGCAAACTTTCTGAACCTGTGATAGGGAGCAGCTCAAAACACTTTAGCTTTTTTTTTTTTTTTTTTAAGTTTATCTGGGCTACTTGGACTCTTCCTCCTGCATTTACAGTTTATGTCTTAGTCATTAGTTTGGGCAGAATTTGCAGCAAGAATTGAGACTTCTTTTTCTCCCTATCTCCTTTCTTGAATTTCACTGTCTCAGCTTCTAGTTACTGTGACTTCCATAATGACAGAACTTGAGTTCTTCAAACCAGCACATTTTCTAACGGAATTCAACAGGCTGCTCTTAGAATAAAAGTTGTAAACAGAAGAAATTCACTCAGTGCCATTTCCTTCTTCAAAATGTCAACCTCCCTCCTCCCCACCAACATCTGCCTGCTACTAGATACTCCCCAGTGCTTTCTAGTAGCTTTTTTCTTTTTTATATTTTTGTCTACTATTTTTAGTTGTCAGGGAAAGTTGGTTTGATAGAAGGTAATTGACCATACAAGAAGTAAAACTCCTAGAATACAATTGATTTTGAAATTTGATCTCAGCTAGGGTAACTGTTGAATTTATAGAGCTGTGTGTATAGTGATTTATATCTTTGCTACATTGAATTCTATACCTCTATTTCTTGGTTCCTCTGACTTAGTACTTAGTTCAGGATTTTCAGTATATGTTGAAAAATAGTGTTAATAATGTACTTTTGTTCCCCTTAGAGGTAATATATCTCATGTTAATTATTTTTATCATAAATATCAGGCTTGTAGTTGACATGGTGCATGTGTGTGCATGCACAAACATTTGGTAGGTAAATTTAAAAACTAAAGCAAGTTCCTTAGTTTTGAATAATGTTTTCATCATAACTTGGTGTTTGAGGTATATTATCTTTTTTTTCTGTTTCAGTTGGGAAGGTTCTTACATGATTTTCCTCCTCACACAACTTCTGTGGCAAATTATATTATGAGATTTTTAAGACACCCAACATGCTTGCATTCTAGGGATAAAACATAAGAGAATGTGATAAATTTTAATAAATTTTTAGAGTCAAATAGTGTGGAAATAAACATATTTTTGTAAAAAAATTCAATAAGAAATATATTTGTCTCCATTTATACAGGTAAGATTAAAAATAAATTTAAAACTCAAGAAAGATCGTAGAGTAGCTGATTAATCACCTGAAGGGATATTCCTTGCTCTATAGTAAAGTAAAAATAAAAATTACTTATTAGGTGTGTAAATTCCTTATATTCAATTTGTTAAAATACCTCCAATGTGTAGGTGTCAAAAAGCACCTGCAATGTAATCTTTATGTTTGAAAAGATAACGTAGATTCTTGACACTTGTTTTGTGCACAAAAGATAACTTTAGTGTGTAAAATATCTTTTCTTCTGGTGGTAATTATTTGTTTTAGAATAAAGAAGTGACTGGTATTTTTCTAATTTAAACACACATAAAACATTCTTAATACCACTGAAAGCTAATATTTTACTTGGAAATTTTGCATTTATTACCATAAATGAAATAAACCTATGCTTTTGTATTCCCATGCTATCCTCTTCTCCTTAGAAATCAGAATTTTAAATGTGCTTATAAATTAGGTGAATGTATTTTGGCCTTTTTCTATTGTGATGGCTAATTATATATGTCAACTTGGAGGATATTTTTGGATGAATTTAACATATAAATTGGTGGATATTGGGTAAAGCAGATTGATCACCATGATGTGGGTGGACCTCAGCCAATCATTTGCAGATTTGAATGTCTGTATAGACAAACAAACAAACAAACAAAAACAAAAACCACCCCTTTCCAACCCCAAGGAGCAAAATGGAATTCTTCATAAGATTGCTTTTGGACTTCATCTGCATCATTAGTTCTCCTGGTCAGCTAGTCAGCCCACACTGCAGATTTTGGACTACCTAAACTTCAGAAGCCAGCCCTCTCCATTTGAGCTAGTTACTTATAATGTATATACATCATTGGTTCTGTCTTTTCTGTGAACCCTAAATAACTATAATTCTTTTCTAATAGTGTATAAAAGAAAGGGGCTATCTATTTTTAGAAACTTTGGAATAATTTATCTGTAAAAATATCTGGGCCTAGGATTATTTTACTGATAACTTATATAAAGCAAAAGTTAATATTCCATTATCATTCATTTGATCTCTTGGCTATTAATCTATTTAAATTTTTGCATAGGGAAGGAGGGGCAAGATAGCAGAGAAATAGGGACCCTGTTTCAACCCGTCCCCTAAAGTGAGCTAATTATCTACCAGAACACTCTGAACACCCATGAAATCAGCCTTAGATGTATTCTGGATCTCTATGGGGGCAGAAGACACCAGTGGAGAGGTAAAGCAAAGTGGGAATGCTCAGACTCATATTGGAGGATAAACAGAATGGGGAGGGAACCACAAGAAGTGACCCACTGGAAAATAATACCCCAATATGAAAGTGCCTGTGATTGGGACCAGCATTAACTTAGAGTCTGGTTAAAAGTACTCAAAAAGAGCAAAAGATCTTAAGGGGTATCTCGTAGAATTAGGCGGTCATAGGCAGGGGACCAAGCCCACAGATAAAAGACCTCAACGTGAGGCAGGAATCTATCAAAATCCTAAAGGAGAACATAGGCAGTAACCTCTTTGACATTGGGCACAGCAACTTCTTTCAAGATATGTCTTCAAAGACAAAGGAAACAAAAGTGAAATGAACTTTTGGGACTTTCTCAATATCAAAAGTTTCTGCACAGCAAAGAAAACAGATAATCACATCAAAAAATGGGCAGAAGACATGAACAGACAGTTCTCCAAAGAAGACATACAAATGGCTAGCAGACACAGGAAAAAATGCTCATCATCATTAGCCATCAGGGAGATTCAAATCAAAACCACATTGATATACCACCTTATACCAGTTGGAATGGCAAAAATCAACAAGACAGTAAAAAAGTGTTGGAGAGGATGTGGAGAAAGGGGAACCCTTCTACAGTTGGTGGAAATGCAAGTTGGTGTAGCCAGTTTGGAAAACAGTGTGGAGATTCCTTAAGAAATTAAAAATAGAGCTAGCCTATGGCCCTGCAATTGCACTCCTGGGTATTTATCCCAGAGATACAGATGTAGTGAAAAGAAGGGCCATTTGTACCCCAGTGTTCATAGCAGGAATGGCCGCAGTCGCTAAACTGTGGGAAGAACAAAGATGCCCTTCAACGGACAAACGGATAAAGAAGATATGGTCCATCTATACAATAGCATATTATGCCTCCATCAGAAAGGATGAATACCCAACTGTTGCATCAACATGGACAGGACTGGAGGAGATTATGCTGAGTGAAATAAGTCAAGCAGAAAGAGTCAATTATCATATGGTTTCACTTACTTGTGAAGCATAAGGAATAACATGGAGGACATTGGGAGATGGAGAGGAGAAGTGAGTTGGGGGAAATTGGAGGGGGAGACAAACCATGAGAGACTATGGACTCTGAGAAACAAACTGAGGGTTTTGGAGGGGAGGGGAGTGGAGGGGTTGGGTGAGCCTGGTGGTGGGTATTAAGGAGGGCATGTATTGCATGGAGCACTGGGTGTGGTACATAAATAATGAATCTTGGAACACTGAAAAAAGTTAAATTAAATTAAATTAGATTTTTTTTACATAATCTTCATTTGGTAATTACCTACAACTGCTTACTTCTACTTAATTTTTCCATCACTTTTACTGATCTGGGGATATTTATAACACTTTATCTTGATTTGACAGAGGAGGTCTATTCAGTTAACTTTTTTCTTTTTGTCCTGTTCTCTTTTTGCTTTCTTGTTTATTCATTCATCTGTTTGTTTATTCATTTGTTTACTTATTTCCTAGTCTGTGTGTCTCTGATTTTATCCTGTGAGTTCATACTTTTTTGGGAATAGCAGCTACGTTGGCTGGGAATGCATTAGGCCCAGCAAAAGTGATATTATCCAGACTTTGAATTATACCTTCCAAGGTGAATTTAGGGAGTGAGTGTAGGGAATGTGCAAGGTGGAGTTGCTCTTTCCTTGCAATATGAGTTCACCAAGTCAGCCCACTTTACTTCCCTCAACACATAAGCTATCGGAGAATTTCTGCATTTCTGCTCCTGGCAGGCAATGCTCACACCCAAGGGTTTCTTCTCTGAATTCCAAAAACCTAGATGACTGAGGGCAGAGAAGATGATGGACAGAAATAGCAGAGGCTGATTATTTTACCCCATTTCTTCTTACATGTCCTCCAGCACAGCCAGCTCTGCTATCCCCCAATTCCTGTCCTTCCTTTTTCACTGATTATTCTCTTTTTTGATCTTGTCAGTGATGGAACAGGCAGCAGTGATACCCTCAGGCAGTTTGGGGAAGAGGCAAAAAAAAAAAGGAGCAATAATAATGCTCTTCTTCTCTCAGTCCCCCAGTGGTGCCTCTGGCTTTCTAAGCCAGGACCAGAAACCTAGCATCTTTGCCTCTCTGGGAATTCTTCAAGATTTTACTGTTCTGAGTTTAGACCACTTCCTTCTTGCTTTCATGACATCTCCAAGGTTAAGCTCTGGGAAAGAAGCCAGATTCCTGCACTCATTTGCCAGGAGCCAGAAGTCAAAGATAATTCTTCCCTGGGTTCTATTTTTTTTTTTTTTTTTAACTCACATATCCCACTCTTCCACTGAGACAATTTAAAAATGAAATCTGAAAAGTAGAACCATTAGGATTAAAAACAAATGGAACTTTTTGAACAGGAAAAGAGAATATCTCCCTACCTTGAGAGGAACTGATAAATACGCTTAAGCCCAGAATTTGATTCTGTATTTCCTACAACCTAATAAAATGGCAAAATTGGCTGTATTTCAGAGACCAACATAAATCTGTTTGCAGGGGCATTTTTTTTCTGAGAGATTCTCTGAATTTCCCTTGCACTTAATCCCCTATGGTAATCACTAGAGAGCTCTTTCCTTCTTGGGGATTCTGAATGCTCTGAGTAATAGGATCCTAGGTTCCTTTTGGGCCAGTTACTGAGGTGAGTTGTGACCACTGTTTATTCCATAATGAAAAGTGCTTATTTTAAGGTTTTCTTTCATTTTCCCCCATTATTTGTTAATGAACCCATACCAGGATAGACATAACATTTTTGTAGTGGATCTAGAAACAGATTAAATCTGCTGACATCTTAAGCACTTGATGGTTTGCTCAGTAACAAGTCCTTCCAATTTATCCAGAACAGAATGGTGTTTCTGGGATGCACTACTTCTAATTTTAAAATCAAGTAAGTCCCAGGCAAAGCAGGAAGAATTGATCCCCACAAATGTTTTTAAGACTTAGATTCCATATTAAGAAAAAAAATTCTGAAAATATTTACCTACCAATACTGAGATTTAGTAGCATCAACATAGATATTGGACAGAGAACTAAACTTCGTGTTCTAACATTCTGTCTAATGGAATGTGGATAGAGTGATAAACCATTATTTACAGACCTGGGCTACAATATTCCCCTATGGGCCTTCCCCCATATTCTTTCTTCAGTAGTTTCCTGACTAGAGGCTAAAGACCCAGTGGCTATAAGGGAACAATGGAACCCAAGCCACTGAGTCCTCTCCTAGATGGTGATCTAGCCACAGAACATTCAGCTGAACTGTGACATGAGTGAGAGATAGCCTTGTAGTTATATAAGCCACTTAAGTTTGAGATTGTTCTGATAATTAGTTTAGTTTGATAGAATAGGTACCTACAGCAACATTATGTATTGATTTAATTGTTTTCTTCTCTCCCTCTTTACCAATATACCATTTAGATAAGATGGTTAACAAAAATAAGAGAATTTTCTCAGGATTTTTGGCCATGAAGAAATATGTTGCAGTTCTTAAAGAACTGCAGTGGGTTTTGAATGAAATGTCTAATTAGGAGTGTTGAAAAATTTAAATCAAATTAAAATTAGAAAGCTGGAAATTATGGCTTTGAGGAAGTATATTTAATTTTCTTTCCAATTGTTCTATATTTTTTTAATTGTTTAGAGTTTTTCAGTTACCCCCAAACACTCATAGTATTCATATTTTGTTGTTGTGTAGATGAGTTTGAAAACCCATTTGTCTATAAAACTTTCAGAGAGTACAGCCTATATCCTGCCATGATTTTCTTGTCCCAACACCATGTTTCTACTGAACTTCACCTATTGTATGTATAAAAAGTATATAAATACCATTTGTGTAGTGATTCATTAGGTGACATATTTTAATCCATCATAATTTGTGATTACATTCTCTCTCACTAAACAACATAATATGTACTCAAAAACTAGAAGAAAATTAAAATACAGGGGCTTCAATGCAATAAATACCATTTAAAAACAGAGACCCATTTAGGGAGAAGAAGAAAAGGCAAATGATAAGAGACATACAGATCATACCACAACGCATATCTTCTGAAGAAAAGAAGAAGTAGGGTAATTGCACCAATGCTAAATGAAAAAGATAACTCGATGCCATTGTTTTAGGTTTAAAGGTACATTGGTGTATTTCTTGAATAATTCTAGATATAAGAAGGGCAATGCAAAATATGTTATGAACAAGATACTGAAGTTCAAACATCTTAGAAAATATGTAAGTTTATTATAACTTCATATGTTTATATAGATTTAATCGCAGTTCATGGGATTAACTGTCTTGTTGCAAACAAGAAAAAAATTGAGGGAAAGTATGGATCTGATTCTGCAACTTAACAATAGAATGGAAAAACTGTGGAAGTATTGCAAATGGAATTGCTGCCTGTGTCTAGACTCCTAACCAAAACAACTCCTACTTTGATAAAAATATTTTTAAAAGTTTTTTTGTAGTCCTTGATAAAAAAATCTTCCTATTTATTTTTTTCTTAAAAAGTTTAAAGAAATACATAAAAAGTACAGACCATAAAACCATAACAGCATGTTCAGCAGATATTAGTTAATTTCGGTCTTCACACGTGTCTGGCCTTTAGGAATAATTTTATAAATACTTTCATTAGAGGTAGAGAATGTCTATAGTAGTCATTTCAGCTCTTCATCTGTAGTCATTCTAGCTATTCATCTGTGATCAGTTCAGAAGGGAAAATGAAAATATGCCATGACACCATCGAGTAGCTTGAAAGATGAAAATAGGATGAAAGGAAGCTAGAAGTATAAAAAATTAATTTTTCAATACAGTGTTACTGTGTTATTCACCAGCTTTCTAGGACCAGGAGTGACTATATGAAATCCTTATTTCAAGTTAAAATTATTTAACTAAGTAATGAACAAATAAACCCTGCTGCATTGCATTATGGGAAATGTACATAGACTATCATAACCAGAAGAGACTTTAAGGATCACCTTCTCTAGCTGAGTCATTCAACAGATCAAAAAGTAGGACCTGAAAGAGTAAGCAATTTATGCCACATTCCATATCCACTAATTGAACAAAAATTGGATCAAAATCCAATTCTTTTCACTCTCAACCTCTCCCTTTTATCTTTGACCAATGGTCTTTGGATTACACAATAATCATTCAGATTTTTAATATTAATTTTAACAATAACTTAATTTTAATTCCCCAAAGAACAAAATAATTGAATCATTTTGCATGAGCATGCAAGAGATTGAGTTTGCTCCCATCAAACTGATGACATCCTTCCTTGCCAAATAGTAAAAATATATAAATTCCAGAATGTTTTGCTTCCTTAAAAGCATTTACTACATTGTAGATCCTGTGACTCCAAAGATATTCATAACACACACACACACACACACACACACACACACACACACAAACATATTTTAATTTTTACTTACACAGCTATCATGTGATGAATTGGTAGATCCAAGAGGGAAAAATGTGGGAATTAGTAAGCTATTCTTTCTCAATTTCAAACCAATTGATCTGTATTCCAAATTGATGCTTGTGTAAGACAGCAAACCAGTGTCCCATTTACCAGGTGGTTGCATTTTAAATTCCATCAGTAGGGAGCCCTATAAAGAGACTGGGTAGCTGGAGAAGGATTAAAGTTAAAGAAATTGTTCTTTTCTGTTAGTTTCCAATTCTTACTTGCATCACTGCTTCGGTGGTTCTTCCTCCTGGCAGAGACCCTTGGTTCCAGTTGCAGCAATTAATTTCCAGCTTTTCTCTGATTCCTAGTACCAGCTGCACCACATCCATAGAGACAGGAGTGTTGTAAGACTTTACACCTTCTCTTCAGAGGTCTGAGTCCCAGCTCTGTATGGTTCATTATCTTAGTTTCCGAAGTGCCAGCACCAGCAGGGAAACACCCCCTCTCAGAGTTGTGTCTTCAGAATCCCTCTTCCAAGCTTCTAACAACCCACTGCTTTTCTTTGCTTGCCCCATCCTAGGGATGGGGAGCTGCTTTCTGTACTTGCTTCTGCTTCTATACTTAATTTCTGTAGAAAGGCAGAGTTTTCCTTTTTAGCTTTCAATACCTGACTAAATAAATATTTATATTAATAATTTTTCTGCTGCAGTAACTGTTCTACTTTGTTTTCTTGACTGAACCTTGACAGACAGAAATAAAAACTTGATAATGATTGAGGACCTATCGTGCATGCATCAGGCCTCACTGGTACTTATTTTTCAAAATTTTATTCAATATACATAGTAACTTCACTATTCCTTTTTTAAATATTTTATTTATTTATCATGATAAATGTACTCTTTAATCCCCATCCACTATTTCATGCATTCCCCCTACTCACCTTCCCTCTGATAACTATCGGTTTGTTTTCTATAGTTAAGAGTCTGTTTCTTGGTTTGTTTCTCTTTTTTCTTTTGCTTGTTTGCTTTCTTAAATTCCACATATGAATGAGATTATACAGTAGTTGTCTTTCTGTGACTGACTTATTTTGTTTAGCATTATGCTCTCTAGTTCTATCCATGTAGTTGCAAATGACACGATTTCATTCTTTTTTATGGCTAAATAATATTCCATCATATATATATATCTCACAAATTCTTTATCCATTTATCTTTTTTTTTAATTTTTTTTATTTTAATAAACATATAATGCATTTTTATCCCCAGGGGTACAGGTCTGTGAATCGCCAGGTTTACACATTTCACAGCACTCATTATAGCACATACCCTCCCCAATGTCCATTTCCCCACCACCCTCTCCCATCCCCCCTGCCCCCGGCAAGCCTCAGTCTGTTTTTTGAGATTGAGTCTTTTATGGTTTGTCTCCCTCCCAATCCCCTCTTTTCATTTTTTCTTTTCCTATCTCCCCCCAACCACCCCCCGCCTTGCATCTCTACTTCCTCATATCAAAGAGATCATATGATAGTTGTCTTTCTCCGATTGACTTATTTCGCTAAGCATGATACCCTCTAGTTCCATCCACGTCGTCGCAAATGGCAAGATTTCATGTCTTTTGATGGCTGCATAGTATTCCATTGTGTATATATACCACCTCTTCTTTATCCATTCATCTGTTGATGGACATCTAGGCTCTTTCCACAGTTTGGCTATTGTGGACATTGCTGCTATAAACATTCGGGTGCACGTGCCCCTTCAGAGCACCACGTTTGTATCTTTAGGACATATACCCAGTAGTGCAATTGCTGGGTCATAGGGTAGCTCTATTTTCAGATTTTTGAGGAACCTCCACACTGTTTTCCAGAGTGGTTATATACCAGCTTGCATTCCCACCAGCAGTGTAGGAGGGTTCCCCTCTCTCTGCATCCTCGCCAGCATCTGTCATTTCTTGACTTGTTAATTTTAGCCATTCTGACTGGTGTGAGGTGGTATCTCATTGCGGTTTTGATTTGTATTTCCCTGATACCGAGTGATGTGGAGCATTTTTTCATGTGTCTGTTGGCCATCTGGATGTCTTCTTTGCAGAAATGTCTGTTCATGTCCTCTGCCCATTTCTTGACTGGATTATTTGTTCTTTGGGTATTGAGTTTGCTAAGCTCTTTATAGATTTTGGATACTAGCCCTTTATCTGATATGTCGTTTGCAAATATCTTCTCCCATTCTGTCAGTTGTCTTTTGGTTTTGTTCACTGTTTCCTTTGCTGTGCAAAAGCTTTTGATCTTGATGAAATCCCAATAGTTCATTTTTGCCCTTGCTTCTGTTGCCTTTGGCGATGTTCCTAGGAAGAAGTTGCTGCGGTTGAGGTCAAAGAGGTTGCTGCCTGCATTCTCCTCAAGGATTTTGATAGATTCCTTTCTCACATTGAGGTCCTTCATCCATTTTGAGTCTATTTTCGTGTGTGGTGTAAGGAAATGGTCCACGTTCATTTTTCTGCATGTGGCTGTCCAATTTTCCCAGCACCATTTGTTGAAGAGGCTGTCTTTTTTTCCATTGGATATTTTTTCCTGCTTTGTCGAAGATGAGTTGACCATAGAGTTGAGGGTCTATTTCTGGGCTCTCTATTCTGTTACATTCATCCATATGTCTGTTTTTGTGCCAGTACCATACTGTCTTGATAGAGCTTGAAGTCTGGAATTGTGATGCCACCGACTTTGGCTTTCTTTTTCAATATTCCTTTGGCTATTCGAGGTCTTTTCTGGTTCCATATAAATTTTAGGATTATTTGTTCTATTTCTTTAAAAAAATGGATGGGATTTTGATAGGGATTGCATTAAATGTGTAGATTGCTTTAGGTAGAATAGACATCTTCACAGTATTTGTTCTTCCAATCCATGAGCATGGAATATTTTTCCATTTCTTTGTGTCTTCCTCAATTTCTTTCATGAGTACTTTATAGTTTTCTGAGTATAGATTCTTTGCCTCTTTGGTTAAATTTATTCCTAGGTATCTTATGGTTTTGGGTGCGATTGTAAATGGGACTGACTCCTCAATTTCTCTTTCTTCTGTCTTGTTGTTAGTGTAAAGAAATGCGACTGATTTCTGTGCATTGACTTTATATCCTGACACTTTACTGAATTCCTGTACAAGTTCTAGCAGTTTTGGAGTGGAGCCTTTTGGGTTTTCCACATATAGTATCATATCATCTGCAAAGAGTGAGAGTTTGACTTCTTCTTTGCCAATTTGGATGCCTTTAATTTCTTTTTGTTGTCTGATTGCTCAGGCTAGGACTTCTAGTACAATGTTGAACAGCAGTGGTGATAACGCACATCCTTGCCGTATTCCTGACCTTAGTGGAAAAGCTTTCAGTTTTTCTCCATTGAGAATGATATTTGCGGTGGGTTTCTCATAGATGGCTTTGATAATATTGAGGTATGTGCCTTCTATCCCTACACATTGAAGAGTTTTAATCAGGAAGGGATGCTGCACTTTGTCAAATGCTTTTTTAGCATCTATTGAGAGTATCATATGGTTCTTACTCTTTCTTTTATTAATGTATTGTATCACATTGATGGATTTGTGGATGTTGAACCAACCTTGCAGCCCTGGAATAAATCCCACTTGGTCATGGTGAATAATCCTTTTAATGTACTGTTGGATCCTTTGGCCGGTATGTTGGTGAGAATTTTCGCATCTGTGTTCATCAAGGATATGGGTCTGTAATTCTCTTTTTTGGTGGGATCCTTGTCTGGTTTTGGGATCAAGGTGATGCTGGCCTCATAAAATGAGTTTGGAAGTTTTCCTTCCATTTCTATTCTTTGGAACAGTTTCAGGAGAATAGGAATTAATTCTTCTTTAAATGTTTGGTAGAATTCCCCTGGGAAGACGTCTGGTCATGGACTTTGTTTGTTTGGAGATTTTTGATGACTGTTTCAATCTCCATACTGGTTATGGGTCTGTTCAGGTTTTCTATTTCTTCCTGGTTCTGTTGTGGTAGTTTATATGTCTCTAGAAATGTATACATTTCTTCCAGGTTGTCAAATTTGTTGTTGTAGAGTTGCTCGTAGTATGTTCTTTCAATTGTTTGTATTTCTTTGGTGTTGGTTGTGATCTCTCCTCTTTCATTCATGATTTTATTTGTCCTTTCTCTTTTCTTTTTGATAAGTCTTGCCAGGGGTTTGTCAATCTTATTAATTCTTTCAAACCAGCTCCTAGTTTCGTTGATTTGTTCTATTATTTTTTTAGTTTCTATTTCATTGATTTCTGCTCTGATGTTTATGATTTCTCTACTCCTGCTGGGTTTAGGCTTTCTTTGTTGTTTTTCCCCAGCTCCTTTAGGTGTAGGGTTAGGTTGTGTATTTGAGACCTTTCTTGTTTCTTGAGAAGGGCTTGTATCGCTATATATTTTCCTCTCAGGACTGCCTTTGTTGTGTCCCACAGATTTTGAACCGTTGTGTTTTCATTATCATTTGTTTCCATGAATTTTTTCAGTTCTTCTTTAATTTCCTGGTTGACCCATTCATTCTTTAGAAGGATGCTGTTTAGTCTCCATGTATTTGCGTTCTTTCCAAATTTCCTCTTGTGATTGAGTTCTAGCTTCAGAGCATTGTGGTCTGTAAATATGCAGGGAATGATCCCAATCTTTTGATCCCAGTTGAGACCTGATTTATGACCCAGGATGTGGTCTATTCTGGAGAATGTTCCATGTGCACTAGAGAAGATTGTATATTCTGTTGCTTTGGGATGGAATGTTCTGAATATATCTGTGATGTCCTTCTGGTCCAGTGTGTCATTTAAGGCCTTTATTTCCTTGTTGATCTTTTGGTTAGATGATCTGCCCATTTCAGTGAGGGGAGTGTTAAAGTCCCTTGCTATTATTGTATTACTGTTGATGTATTTCTTTGATTTTGTTATTAATTGGTTCATATAGTTGGCTGCTCCCATGTTAGGGGCATAGATATTTAAGATTGTTAGGTCTTCTTGTTGGACAGACCCTTTGAGTAGGATATAGTGTCCTTCCTCATCTCTTATTACAGTCTTTGGCTTAAAATCTAATTGATCTGATATAAGGATTGCCACCCCAGCTTTCTTCTGATGTCCATTAGCATGGTACATTGTTTTCCACCCCCTCACTTTAAATCTGGAGGTGTCTTCGGGTCTAAAATGAGTTTCTTGTAGGCAGCATATTGATGGGTTTTGTTTTTTTATCCATTCTGATACCCTGTGTCTTTTGATGGGGGCATTTAGCCCATTAACATTCAGGGTAACTATTGAGAGATATGAATTTAGTGCCATTGTATTGCCTGTAAGGTGACTGTTACTGTATATTGTCTCTGTTTCTTTCTGATCTTCTCCTTTTAGGGTCTCTCTTTGCTTAGAGGACCCCTTTCAATATTTCCTGTAGAGCTGGTTTGGTGTTTGCAAATTCTTTCAACTTTTGTTTGTCCTGGAAGCTCTTTATCTCTCCTTCTATTTTCAATGATAGCCTAGCCGGATATAGTATTCTTGGCTGCATGTTTTTCTCATTTAGTGCTCTGAATATATCATGCCAGTTCTTTCTGGCCTGCCAGGTCTCTGTGGATAGGTCCGCTGCCAATCTAATGTTTTACCCTTGTATGTTACCGACTTCTTTTCCCGGGCTGCTTTCAGGATTTTCTCTTTGTCGCTAATACTTGTAAATTTTACTATCAGGTGACGAGGTGTGGACCTATTTTTATTGATTTTGAGGGGCATTCTTAGCATCTCCTGGATTATGATGTTTGTTCCCTTTGCCATATTAGGGAAATTCTCTCCAATAATTGTCTCCAATATACCTTCTGCTCCCCTCTCTCTTTCTTCTTCTTCTGGAATCCCAATTATTCTAATGTTGTGTCATCTTATGGTGTCACTTATCTCTCGAATTCTCTCCTCATGGTCCAGTATTTGTTTGTCTCTCTTTTGCTCAGCTTCTTTATTCTCTGTCATTTGGTCTTCTATGTCACTAATTCTTTCTTCTGCCTCATTTATCCTAGCAGTGAGAGCTTCCATTTTTGATTGCACCTCATTAATAGCTTTTTTGATTTCAACTTGGTTAGATTTTAGTTCTTTTATTTCTCCAGAAAGGGCTTTTATCTCTCCGGAGAGAGTTTCTCTAATATCTTCTATGCCTTTTTCGAGCCCGGCTAGAACCTTGAGAATTGTCATTCTGAACTCTAGATCTGTCATGTTACCAATGTCCGTATTGATTAGGTCTCCAGCCTTCGGTATAGCCTCTTGTTCTTTTTTTTTGAGGTGAGTTTTTCCGCCTTGTCATTTTGTCCAGATAAGATTTGCTTTCTCCTCCTCTAGAATTCCACTGTTCTTGGTGAGTGAAGTTGGTCTTGGCTGGGTTTCTTGTTGATCTTCTGGGGGAGGGGCCTGTTGTAGTGATTCGCAAATGTCTTTGTCACAGGCGGAATTGCACCGCCCTTGCCAGGGGCCGGGCTAAGTAATCCGCTTGGGTTTGCTTTCGGGAGCTTTTGTTCCCTGAGCGCTTTCCGTAGAGTTCTGGAGGACAGGAATGAAGATGGAAGCCTCCCAATCTCTCGGCCCGGAGGAGCCGAGAGCTTGGGGTTCCGTTCCTCAGTGCGCTCTCAGAGCAAAGCGCCCAACTGCCCCGCCTCCCTGGCCTGTGGTCGCACCTTGAGGAAAGCAGTCAATTGCTGGAGCTGGAGAAAAGCGCCAGGTCACTTCTGTCTCTGTGGCCTCCGCCCGCACTCCGAGCCCACCCAGCCTGCGACCGGCACAAGGTAACCCCGGGCTTAGAGCTCACTCCTCGGCTTTGTCGCTGTAGCCAGCTTCCCCGCTCTAAAACCTGCGAGCTCTGCAGCACTCAGACACCCCCAGTCCTTCTGTAACCCCGTGGGACCTGGGGTTATGCTGACCCCGCCTGGGTTTCCCCCCGGTTTAGCCTCTGGAGCGATGTCTCCCAGTGGAGCCGACTTTTAAAAGTCCCGATTTTGTGCTCCCATTGCTCCACCGCTTCCCGGGAGCCGGCCCCTACCCCCAGGATCTATCTTCCCGTCGCTTTGGATTCACTTCTCCGCAGGTCCTACCTTTCAGAAAGTGATCGATTCTCTGTTTCTAGAATTGTTGCTCTTCTTCTCTTCGATTTCCCGTTGGATTTGTAGGTGTTCACAATGGTTAGATAAGCTGTCTAGCTGATCTCCTGCTACCCGATGTCGTCTCAGCCTGCTACTTCTCTGCCATCTTGACTCCTCCTCCTATCCATTTATCTTTTGATTGACATGGGTTGCTTCCAATAGTTTGGCCATTGTAAATAATGTTGCAATAAACATAAGGATGCATGTATGCTTTGAGTTAGTGTTTTTGTATTTTGGGGGTAAATATCCAGTAATGCAATTACTGGATTATAAGGTAGTTCTATTTTAGCTTTTGAGGAACCTCACACTATTTTCCACAGTGGCTGTACTAGTTTGTATTCCCATTAAAAGTACAACAAGGTTACTCCCCCCACCACACACCCTCATCAACATTTATTGTTTCTTGTGTTGCCTTGTGTAGCCTTTATGACAGGTATGAGGTAGTATCTCATTGTTGTTATTGTTTTTTTAAAGATTTTATTTATTTATTTGACAGAAAGAGATCACAAGTAGGCATAGAGGCAGGCAGAGAAAGAGGAAGGGAAGCAGGCTCCCTGCCGAGCAGAGAGCCCAATGTGGGGCTTGATCCCAGGACCCCGGGATCATGACCTGAGCTGAAGGCAGAGACTTTAACCCACTGAGCCACACAGGCGCCCCTATCTCATTGTGGTTTTGATTTGCATTCCCTTATGATGAGTGGTGTTGACTATCTTTTCTTATGTCTGTTGGCCAACTGTATGTCTTCTTTGGAGAAATACAGCTGTTGTGTCTTCTGCCCATTTTTAAAATTAGATTATGTGTTTTTTTGGTGTTGAGTTGTATAAGTTCTTTATACATTTTGAATACTAACCCTTTATCAGATATATCATTTGCAAATATCTTCTCCCATAGGTTGGCAGGTTGCCTTTTAGTTTTGTTCATTGTTTCCTTCATTGTGCAGAAACTTTTTATTTTGGTGTAGTCCCAATCATTTTTGTTTTTATTTCCCTTGCCTAAGGAGGCATTGCTAGAAAAATGTTGCCGTGGCATTTTCCTTTTTTTAACAGCTTTATGAGGTATAATGGATATACGAAAACTACACATATATAAAGTACACAGCTTGATGAGTTTACATATAGGTATACACCCATGAAAACAGCATCGGTATCAAGGTAACAGACATATCTATCACCTCCAAAAGTTTTCTTGCACCATTTGGTGTTTTGTTTAGGGGTGTGTGTGTGTGCGTGTGTGTGTGTGTGTGTGTGTGTGTGTCTGTTAAGAATACATAAAATCTACTCTTCAAACTTTTAAGTGTACAAAACCATACTGTAACTATAGGTACTATAGTCCATATATAATGGAATACTATTGAGCCTTTAAAAAGAAGGAAATCCTGCTACTTGTGACAACATGAATGAATCTGGATGACTTTATGCTATGTTAAATAAGTCAGTCACAGTAGGATAAACACTGTATAATTCCACTTAAATGATATATCTAAAATAACTGAAATAAAAACAAAACAGAAAGGTGATTGCTAGGGGCTAGAGTAATGGGAAATGATAAGTTGTTCAGAGTATAAAGGTTATTATGTAAGATGAATATTTATTCCCTTCTAATGGAGAATGAGTTTAAGGATTACAGATCTTGCTCTAATCATAAACAAATCGTTAGAATATGCTGGAATGGGAAGGTAACAGGAAAGTCTTAAGTCTTTCACTATCTGCTAAAAATCTTAAAACTTTTGAAATATTACTTGAGAAATGATAATAATGATAGCTAACCATGAATGAATATTTACTCTGATGTACTCCCTCTTCTAGATGCCTAAGACATAATTATTATTAGTTACTGACACATATTGACTCATTTAAGCCTCAAAACATCCCTATGAGATATTACTATTATTATCCTTAGGTTGAAGGTGAAAAAACTAATGCACAGAGATTCAAACCAGGTAGTGTGGTTTTGTGTGTGTTCTTAATCATCACTATGTTTTGCCTTGGGTGGTAAAAGCATAACAAATATATATAAGGATAAGTTTTTTTTTAATATATTTTATTTATTTGACATACAGAGATCACAAGTAGGCAGAAAGGCAGGCAGAGAGAGAGGGGGAAGCAGGCTCTCCACTGAGCAGAGAGCCCGATGTGGGGCTCGATCCCAGGACCCTGGGATCATGACCTGAGCCGAAGGCAGAGGCTTAACCCACTGAGCCACCCAGGCGCCCCAGGATAAGTTTTTCAATGACTCAAACAGGAAGGGTAGATCCCCACAATCTTTTCTTTACCATAAATAGCTTCCCATTATTTTCCTCATTTAGTCTTTTTTTTTTTTTTTTCCTCTTCCATCCCACTACTAGTCTAATATTCTTAAATCTATCCTGCTCTATAGAATGATCCTGGAGTTATCCCACATTTTAAATTGTTATTTAAGAAGCTTAAAAATTAGGTCCAATTTTCCAAATTCATCTCCACTGCTCTACAACAGGAACTGTGCAAGACTTTCTTCAAACATAACCTGTGTAAGCCTGCTCTTCTTTTTGGCATTCCTTGTTGTCTTTGTTTGAAATGCTTTTCCCAGGACCATTATTTCCTGATATAATAGTCAATTACAATTATCCTGATTAAGAAGTTATTCCTGATTGAACGGTCCATACTAATTCAATTCAACTTCCGAATTATTAAAGCATTTATTGTTTTTTAGAAATTTGTTGTAGGCTAGCTTATATTTTTACCTTTTTCTTTACAAAAGATTCATGTTATTTTTAGTAGATTTTTAACTATGTGAGGCCAGAGATCATGTCATAGATTTATTTGCATTCTGGTAATTAGTAGAGTGATTTGCACACCATAATTGCCAAGTAAATATTTATTGTTGAAGAGATGATAAGAATCATACTAAACATCTCAACACTTCTACTCTCTTGGAGTAGGAGTCCAAACTTGAAGAAACAAACAATGCGAGAAGTGAAAAATATAGAGATAATTCATCATATGCTTCTCTAAGTATATTATAAAATCAAATAAATAAATGAAATTTATTAGCTTACTCCTGAGAGGAAAAAAATATGGTTTTTTATAGTTTTTATATTTTTATAGATTTTCATTTTTTAAGTTTAAAAATCCAGAAGATTGGATGCTCATTTTATTCTCACAAGAGAGTAAATGGATGATCAGATTAAGATCTCCTAATGCATACCAAATGAGACCTTGTCTTAAGCAGTATAGGACAATCAGAGCACTTGGGTGGTTCAGTCAGTTAAGCACCTGACTCTTGAATTTGTTTCAGGTCATGATCTTCAGTCATGGGATGGAGCGTCATGGTGGGGAGTCTCAGAGTAGAGTCTGCTTCAGATTTTCTCTCTTCCACTGCCCTTCCCCCTGCTCATGCTCTATTAATTAATTATTTAAATCTTTAAAAAACCCAAATATTGTATAGCCAAAAGCCACCTGTAACATACTATGATTTTTAAGATGAGACATCCAATAATCAAACATTCTTGGGTCCACATCTTAGCTCGACCTCTGGTTAACACAGTTAATTTGTGTGCTCTAAGTTAACTCTATTAAAAGAGGATAAATATAACTATTATATCTACCTCACGATATTATTTTTGAGATTACATGAGATGGTCTGTGAAAATGGTTAGGATGGTACCAACACCTAGAAGGTATTCACTTGCTGGTAATTGTTTGTTCTTTAGTAACATGAAATGAGCTGCATTTCTGTATATTGAAGAAATAAAATATAGTCTAGGGTGATATAGCACATAGTCAGACCATGGTCATATGTGAGGAAAATGGCAAGTAATATGTAAAAATTATAACATTAAGTGGAAGGGGTTATTCCCATTGTCTCTGGACCCCAAAGTTAGAAAGAATTGTGGATATGAAATCTATTCAAAGGAGAAGTGCTTGACACTATTAAATGACTAAGCTTACCTATCTTCCTCACACTCTTCCACACTACCTAGGAGAGAACTGACATGTTATTAGAGAAGGTAGAAGTTTTTGGAAGAAATGGGCGGGCATGGAGAGCAGTGTTACATGTCCCCTTTCCTCCCCGTTGAATAAGAGAAGAAGGGACTCTCACCTGTGGCACAGGAGAAGGTGCCCAAGATATCTACTGGGAGAGGTTAGAGAACCTCCCTCCTAGTCTCCAGCGGCATTTGATGACCTGCAGAAAATTCCAATCTACGCTGTGCTGATATCTGTATAGTAGAATATGATACAATCCTTTAAAAACACTTGACAGCAATTTTCTGGAGTTTGGAATGATTAAGACATAGGACTCCTTCTCAGATGGAAAAGTTTGGAGGAAAGAGAATCTAGGCACAACAGGAGAGCAAGAGAGAGGGAGTAGCTCTAGAATCAAGTGTAGTTTTGCCTCAGTTTTTTTTTTTTTTTTTTTTTTTTTTTACCTTTGTCAAATAGTTTTACACTGTGGAGGTTCCTCCTGAGATTGCTGAAAAACAAAACCACAAGATTCCCCCCAAATGAACAAGCTTTAGGACGCTCGCCATAAAGCAGGACATTGAACAAGAAATGAAAAGTACAAATATTAGCTAAGTCTTATCCTTTCCCCCTACGCTGAACTCAGTGCCCTGGATGGTGGGGGGAGGGTTGAAAAAGACATAAAGAAGAACAGACTGAGCACAACGAAGGAAAGAAAAGGCCAGAAACCATGAGTCCCTTTCCTTGTGATTCTGAAGTAAGTGAGAAAGTGGTGATAACTGGTCTGGCCTTTTTAATACTTAAAAATGACAGTGTTGTTATAGTTTTAAGTGCTTGGAAAGCTAGGAAATCTGTCCAAGTTGTTTCCAGTGGGTTGGAAAGGGAGACACATAAGAACAGGTTTGAGGACAGAGAATAGAATGAGAAAACCTCTTTCTGATCTTTCTGCTTTATTCATTTTAATACAGCCTGTTAACCCTACAATTAATACCTTATGCAGTATTATATATAAAAGAATGATATGCTGGGGGTACCAGTGTGGCTCAGTCAGTTAAGCATTTGCCTTCAGCTCAGGTGATCGAGTCCTACACCTGGCTCCCTATGCAGCAGGGAGTCTGCTTCTCCCTCTTTCTGTCCCTCTAACTCTCCCCCTGCTTGTGCTGATGCTCTTGTTCTTTCTCTCTCTCAAATACATAGAATCTTTCTAAAAAAGAGAAGAATAATATGCTTTTTTGATGTATATTGGATCTGATTGAGGATTATGCCTGTAACACTGCTCTCATTTACATGCATTTCAATATGTTTCTTGAATGGTAGAAATGAGAGCAGATGTGGGGCTAATCATCTTAGAATTGTGCATAATTATATGATCAATTATTCATTTAAAAATATTAATATTAGGGTGCCTGCGTGGCAGAATTCATTAAACCTCCGACTCTTGGTTTCAGCTCATGTCATGATCGCTGGGTTGTGAGATCAAGCCCCACATTAGGCTCCATGTTCAGCAGGAAGTCTGCTTGAGATTCTCTTTCTCCCTCTCCCTCTGCTCCTCCCCTCACCTCTCTCTCTCCCTCTCAAATAAGTAAATCTTTAGAAAATATATTAATGTAACAGGTCTATACTAGGGTCCATAAGTGGATCACATGTATAGATGGGTGTATATGTCATTATAGAACATAGGCTGGAAATTCCTAATACATACATATGGTAACCAATGAGATGTCTGGGATTATTTCAAATAATTCAGGGTAAGAAAGTGGGTTGTATATAGATAAAACAAGATAGTGAATGTATGATAATTGCAGAAGCTGGATGATAGTTGCATGGGTTTATTACATTATTCTATTTTCTTATGTATATATTTGAAATTTCCCATATAAAATGTCAAAAAAAAAAAGGCCAAGTACTAGGAGGGAATCTCTCACTATAAGATGCATTAGTGGGCTTCTAAGAAAAATAAAAGAAATATTCAAGAATTTGTCCCATCCCTCAAAAAATTAGATGAAACTGTATATTCTGTCAATAAGAGCACTTACTAAGTTTTGGTCCAGCAGCAGGGTCAAGGAAGACCAACCTGAGACTACTCAATTTTACTCAATTTTAGCTGAGTTCTTCGAAGGGCATAGTCCCAACCTTGGGATGGGGGTGGGGTAGACATCTGACATCTAATAGAAGCAAACATAAATCCTCTCTAGAGATAACATCCCCAAATTGAATCATTTAGCTTTCCAAACAACTTCAAGCAAAACTTAAATTAGGTTTATTACAGAAGTGTACCCTGACTGGCGTTCTTCCTCAGAATGGCCATAAATGGTCTATTAGTCTACCTGGCTTCTAATTTTACTGTGGCTTTCCTTCAGTAAATTTTACTTTACACCTCACATCAGCAGTGACATTAGGGTCACTGAATAAAACTTGGTGATGATGATACACTATAATAGAAAATAAATTACTTAGAACACAAAACAATTTTGAGCATAAACTTTGCAATGATTTAAGAAGTACTTTTATTGGGGCACCTGGGTGGCTCAGTCGGTTGATACCTGCTCTCCGCTCAGGTCAGGGTCTCAGGGTCCTGAGAGGGAGCAGTATAAAAGAAATACATGTTATTGTGATTGACCCAGTTGGTAGTGTGTGACTTTTGATATTGGGGTTGTGAATTCAAGTCCCACATTGGATGTAAAGATTACTTAAAAATAAAATCTTTAAAAAAAAGAAATACATGGAGACACCTGGGTGGTTCAGTCAGTTTAGCGTCTGCCTTTGGCTCAGATCATGATCTCGAGTCCTGCAGCAGGTTCCTTGCTTAGTGGGGAGCCTGCTTCTCCCTCTTCCTGCTTCTCCTCCTGCTTGTGCTCTTACTCTTTCTCTCACAAATAAATAAAATCTTTTTTTAAGAAAAGAAATACATGATGTCTAAAATATTCATGCATACTAATTAAAATAAAAATACAGAGTTTGGAAAATACACCAAGGCAGAATGAACATGGGGGAAAGAAAAGAGAGGCAAACCAAGAAACAGATTCTTAACTATAGAGAACAAACTGAGGTTTACTAGAGGGGAAGTGGGGATGGCAGATGGTTAAACAGGTGGTGGGGATTAAGGAGGGCACTTGTTATGAGGACTGGATCTTGTATGTAAGTGATGAATCACTAAATTCTACACCTGACACTATTATTATACTGTATGTTAACCAACTAGAGTTTAAATACAAATTTGGAGAAAGAAAAAAAAGTGCAGTTAGATTAATTTTAATTTTTAAAAAGCCATCTAACAAATTTAAAGACTAATGCCACCTAATTGTAGTGGTAATCTTTAATAAAATCACCGGTCACTCTCTCCCTCCTCATGACCAATGCGTGCATACACACATAAACACACACTCTTGCCAGGCTTGTTTCCTAAACACAGATCACCCCACTGCTTCCAAGGCCAAAATTATAGTGAGGTTGTCTCACAGGTTTGTATTGATACCCAATAAGGATGCTACATGTTACATCCATGCACTGGGAACATGACCATCCAGAGATCCTGTCTCATTTCAGTGGCTACCTGAGACAGATCGGGCAACATAAAAATGCAAGATTTAAGGCCCTGTAGGGTGGCCCTTACCAGTGAATTATGGGTGATAGGAAGGAGTGGGTAAAGGACACATTCTTTCTCTTCTTTTCCCCTGGATGCCATATTCCTTCAGGCCTCTGAAGAATGCCTTGCAAAACCAAAAATTAGCCTCACTTATTACTAGGCTGAAGCCATTCAAGAGCATACCTCCTTATATTTACTTTCCTCCTTCTCTGCCTCATTTATGTTCTCTTTGAGTCTGCCACACTGGGATTGCATTATCCAATAAAATGTTACCAACTGTGCCTCTTTCTAGAAAAACACAGAGCTAAGACTATGACAAAGTAAGCATTTTTCTAGATGATTACATATTAGGACATATATTAATGTCTGCTGTATTCATAGATCATGGAGAAAGAAGAAAAATCCATAAAAATCCCAGTAGATGCCAGATACAAATTCAATAAAAGCCAACACACATTTTTGAATAATGAATCACATAAATAATTTAAAATCCTTTCAAGAGTTTTATTTCCATAAATGAAGAAAAAAACTTTTTTCCAAATCAACTGCCAACACAATTTTAAAACCAGGTCACACTAAATTATTCTCGTTAAAATTAGAACACTGGAATACCTACATGTCTAACCATGTTACATTATTATATAAGCACTAGCTAATGAAATCATCAGGGAAAAACAAATGATTTATACTGGCAAGATCACGTAATTAAACTCTAAAATGAATGTATGTATATATGAGAATATATAGTGCTTTGTGAAAAGCATATATCAGGAGTGATGTGTAGATTAGTGGTCCCTCAAAAATGGCCACGTCCTAACTCTCAGAACTTATGTGTATGTTGTGTTACATGGCAATATAGGAATTAAGGTTGCAGATAGAATCAAGGTTATTAGTCAGCTGACCTTGAGATGGGTCAAGCCTGGATTATCCAGATAGACTCAGTGTATTCACAGGGGTTCTTACAAGGCTGGAGGGTCAGCGTCAGAATCAGAAGGATATCTGAAGATGCTGTAGGACTGGCTTTGAAGATAGAAGGAGGCCCCAAGCCAAGGAGTACTGGCAGCCTATAAAAGCGGGGAAAGTCAAGGAAATTAATTTTTACCAAGAGTCCCCAGAAAGCAGTGTAGCCCCACCAATACTTTGGGTTCAGTGAAACCCATTTTGGACTCTGGACCTGTAGAAGTGCAAGATAAATCTGAGTTGTTTCAAGAGAACAACTTTATTTCAGCAGCAATAGGAAATAAATATAACAAGTATGAGAGGTATGATTCCATTTTTATACATAAAACCATAATATTTCAGGGTAATGATATTACACACAATTTAAAAATCCAATCTTTTTAAATTCATTTGTATTTTCTCACTTTTCTTTAAAGAACATTTATCATAACTACATATCTAGTTCTCTATGTAGTGTGATGTTAGGGAATAAAAATAACATGCAAATTATTTACAATGTTTATATAGAAAAGCAGACACAAAAGCATTTAGAACTTATTGGAATATTTAAATATGGAGAGACACACATGCGTGTAGAAGAATTTAAAAATACATAACAATCAAGCATGTTATTAGTCGTATTTTCAGATAAATCATATTTTCCAGTTCCAAATAACTTTGTATTTGCTGAAGTTTTCAACATTTCTACAATATGCCTGCAATACATGTAAAATGTTCAGAAAAAGTAATAAACATTATTTTTATTTCAAATATAATTTGGATTTTATAGACTACTCATAGAAGATGATGCAGGAGGTATTAATAAGCTCTTTTAAAATCAAAGATTGATATATGAAAATAATGTTTCCAAATTCTCCAAAGCAGAAATGTGCACAGCATATTTCAGCACATTATTGGTAATGTCCAACAATTTTTTATCTAACTGTAAGAAGAAAACATACGTACATATCATAAGAAAAGAGGTGGTAAAAATAATTTCTCAGCTTGAGTAAAAATAAGTTGGAATTAATGAAAATGTTCACATGTATCCTAAATATAATTTGAAAGGCAGAAACATTAAATTAGGTAACACCTTCATCATTTTTATGCTAACAAATTTGAAGGAAAATAAATTAATTACAAACAACTAATCTCTGAAGACTCTAAGCAGGAGTGAACCTGTTTTTCTAGACTTGTCTTCCATTTTTCTACTATGCATTTGTATGAGTATTATGTTGCTGTGTAACAAATGATTACAAGGATTAGTAGTTCAGAGCATGGTTGTTTGCTTCTGCAACAGGCCAGCAAAAGGAAATCACTGCTTCTTAGAATCTGACTTCTTGGAAGGATTGACATGATAAGGTCAGGCGCACCTGGGTTAATCTTCCTTTTGAAGAATTTAAAGTCAACTAATTAGGGACTACATTTACATCTGCAAAGGTCTTTATAGCAACACCTAGATTCATGTTTGGGGAAATACCCAAAGACTCCTGGGGACCATCTTTTCATTTCTCTTGGGTATGTACCTAGGAGTGGAAGTGCTGGGTAACACTGGGACTGTTGAATCTTTTAAGGAGCTACAAAATTATTTTTTCAAAACAGCTGTACTATTTGTATATCTGCCAGCATTATATAAAGGTTTCAGTTGCTCTACATCTTCCTCAATACTTATTATATGTCTTTTTGATTATGGCCATCATAGTGGATATAAAGTGGGGTCTCATTGTGGTTTTTATTTTCGTAACCTTAATGGCTGATGATGTTGAGCATTTTTTCATATTCTTACTAGCTATTTATGTATGTTCTTCAGAACTATCAGTTTTTAAAGTCCATCTCACATACGGTCTCCTGCAAAACATCTTTTCTTATTCTGTTGGCCAGGTATGACTTCACTCTGACTTGTAATAGCACTATTGTGTGGAACTTAGTTAATTACCTTGATATGTAAGATACTATGCCAAAAGTAATTAAAAACATGTTTGTGAAGCAGATATTGATAACTGGTCCCAAGAAGTATATGACATGTCAAGGAGATAAAACACGTGCATTCAGATCACATTGCATAGTTTTGTTTTTCCTTTCTGATTTGTAAAATTAGTAGCATGGAATTGCTATTTCATGGTCCAGTGACATGAAGCAAGTCAAAAAATATTGGTAGATTGGAACTCTAGTCTAGCCTGAATTTTGTGTAATTTTGCAGTTATTTTAAGGAGAAACTCAAGTATTTTTCCTCTTGAAATCTTCAAACTTGTGGGTGAAATTTTAAAATTTTCTAAAAACAATTTAGCTCAAACCTCCTGACCATCTATCTCTTCCTCTCTTATGCACAAAATCATATATAAAATTCTGGAAAAGAATTATCTCAAAATGGCCTAATTCATTTCTTATGAAAAATGTAGACCCCTAGAAATTTAATCTCATACAATCTTCAAACTCAAGCTTAAATGCCACCTTTATGAAGGCTTTTTGTTTTTGCAGGGCAGCTGATTAATCCGTCTTCCTACTCTACTAATACTATATTTTATCTCCATAATGGCAATCATTATGTTGAATTGTGGTTAGCTATTGTCAACAAGAATGCCTGTCCTTTTGAAGGGTTCTTCTAGCCGGACTAAAAATCCAATTGACATGAGACAGATAAATAGGAGAAAATAAATTTAAAGGCATACATATGGGGAATCCATATAGATATGGAAATTCCGAAGACATTTGGGCAAAATGAGACATGCATGTCATTCTGAACTAAGGGAAAGGGATAGAAGTCTAGGACTTCAGAGGAAAGAAATGCCATTCACAGGAAGATGAAAAAGAGTAAATGTCTGGTAAACAGTTTGACCTGCCATATAGATGGGTTATTCCGATAAAATTTGTTTTTGGTACTAACCTTTATTTTGGAAAGACCCTTCAATTTAGTTTCTCCTGTATAGTTAAGGGAGAAGCAAAAGTTTCTCTTGAGCCCACATGGTCTTGATTTCATTCAGTTCAGAATAATCTTTATGCCAAAGTAGCCCATCTTGGGATGGTGGCCTACCATCAAGCCCCTACACTATTCAAGCCTGACTTCCTATGTAAAACCATAAATTTGTTTAAGCTTTAGACCATGCTGAATCTCTCTGTGTATTCAGTTTCCAGATCATAAAGCTTTTGGTGTAAAATCAATTTGATCAGATATTATGAATTTTAGATAATTCAGTGAACATTATTAAATATCTATTAGCAATAGAAAGCAAGTGTTTTCTGGTATATGTAAAATGTTTCTATAGAATCTGGAAAAGAAACAATTACAAACATTTTAAGGTTTATTTTGTTTTATATTATGCTTTCTCCTAAAAAATGAATGTTATTTTGATTATTTAATATACAGCATCTTCATTCCTTTAATATGGTTGAATTAAAATTACCTTTTCATCGATAACAATTGTGTTTGAGGATTTTTAAAATAAATTATTTTTTTGCTCATTTTAAAAGAATTATTTAAAATTAACTGTTATTTAATTTAAAAACTGTCTTTGGCAGAAAGAAATATTAAGGAGTCAAACTTAAAATAAAAGTATATTTTTATAGTGTTTAAATCAATATAACCTCATAGAGATAAATACAATTTCTGTGAAAACTTATTCTAGTAGATTTCTTTTTTTAAAGATTTTATTTATTTATTTGACACAGAGAGAGAGATCACAAGTAGGCAGAGAGGCAGGCAGAAAGAGAGAGAGAGAGAAGCAGGCTCCCTGCCAAGCAGAGAGCCTGATGCGGGGCTCGATCCCACGACCCTGGGATCATGACCTGAGCCGAAGGTAGAGGCCTTAACCCACTGAGCCACCCAGGTGCCCCTCTAGTAGATTTGTGTAGAATTGTCTCTATAACAGGAAAAACTGTGAAATGACTTTTTTCTAATTTCCAGTCATTTATTTTTTGCCAGAGTTTGATATTTTTCTAAAATAATCTTTTTGTGAAACAAAGAACATCCATTTAAAATGATATTTGTAGTTCATAAGAAATTAAAAAATCCAAGGGATAACATTTAATTTTCTTTATTACTGTTATGACTTGAACCTAAATCAATGCCCAATGTTCTCTAGGACACTTGTTTTAAGCCCATGGTAGGTAAGTCACCTAACCACTGATAGAAGTTCTTCCCTTGACCAAACTAGTCAGGCTCTCTGAACTCTTTCCTTGACTAGGCCTTGACTTTTGGGATTTTGTAATCATCTTTTTATTCCACAATTTTAGGAAGCATCCTCCTAAGTTTAGATAGAGTCCCCCAGCCTTGATGTCTGATCATTCTTCACATCTGTCTGGGTTCCTCATATTCCACCATCCATCTGAAATATCTGATCACCCTGGCCTGTATTCAGCAAAAATTCTGTTAGATCCTCCTTACATCTGATGTTTCCTCTCAGTAATTTTTGTCCACTGATGGCCACTGTGTTCCTTGGCTATAAATTCCCTCTTTTCCTTAATGTTTTCAAAGTTGAGCCAGCAGTCTCTCTCCTCCTACAAAATCCATTGTAACAGTCTCCCTCAATAACTTCCACCTTCCAACTTTAACAAGTGACATAGATATTTTTTTTTTAATACCACTGTAAACCTCAAGTTGGTTTTTTGTTTGTTTGTTTGCTAACCCTAACCCTTTAAAAGTAGGGAGCAAGTGACTTTTTTTAATTCCCCTTCCATATCTAACATGTATGATCTTTGTGCTAATTCTTAAATAACCTTATATGGGAGATCTTGGTTAAAAAAAAAAAAAAAGGCAACTCATTCTAAGATAGCAGCAGCTATTTTTGTTTGTTGTACTTTATTACTTCAACAATGCTATAAAGCTGTTAGAATACCATATTGCAAATGAAAATGAATAGATCATCAAATTAAAAATTAAAAAAACAAAAACAAAAAACAAGAAATAAAACCAAAACCTTCATTCCAAACCACACAGCTAGTAAATAACTCAAGATTTAACCTCAAGGCTTTCTCTGTTTCTATAACCCATTATGTATATCTCTGGCAAGTTCCCTTCATTTTCTATTTAAAAGCCAGTGCCCAAGTTTTATATAAATGTGAAATATATGATATATTGAGTTCAAGATTATCTAGGGCATCTTCCCCATCCCTCTTACCCCATCCCCGATCTTAAACCCAGGTTTACTTTTAGCAAAATGTATCTAAATTTTACTCAAGAGTGATATTCTAAATTGCTCCCTTAGTATTGTCATACTAAAAACACTCTTTGGACCCTAATTTAAGTGGAAATGTGTATTTAGATAATTAAAATATTTTGACACAGTCAGAGGTACCAAGATTGAAGAAGCAATTGTTAGGGGGACTGTAAAGTGTTACTTCCATTGGCTTTTTACATGTAATTCCATAGAAGAAGCTGCTTTTCACTCAACCAGTGATTAAAAACATGATATTATGAAAGCCAAACTAATGACTGCCTTATACCATCCTGTGTTATTTAAGTCTGTTAATTGCTTTATTTTGAATCCCTGTGGCTTGGTTAATTGAGGTGATCAAAATTCTTTGAAAATCTTACTCTTGCCAAACTAGGCTTTTGATGAGTCATTTTGAAATAAGTTGGGTGCCACAACAAATAGAGTCTTGGCCCACCAGGTGTTCCTGCATTGGAAAGCTTAGGAACTCCCAAGGTCCAGAGGCTAAATTTTTGGATGCTTCCCAGGAGAATCGTAGAATCAGAGTATAAAACTGTAATTTAATGTTATGCAAAGCTCAACTTTTCAAAACTACCTCTTAAGACATTCTGAAAGTTATGATGCAATACTGATAGCTAGTTCTAGTATGCTTACATTCCCAGATATCTGGGAATTCAGGCAAGGAAAAGAAATACACTTCACAAAAATATTGACTTGAAAAAACAAAAATTACAGGGCGCCTAGGTGGCTCAGTGGGTTAAAGCCCCTGCCTTCAGCTCAGGTCGTGATCTCAGGGGCCTGGGATCAACCTGAGTCGGGCTCTCTGCTCAGCAGGGAGCCTGCTTCCTTCTCTCTCTCTGCCTGCCTCTCTGCCTACTTGTGATCTCTGTCTGTCAAATAAATAAATAAAATCTTAAAAAAAATTACCAGTTGATATATAAGGTCATCTGAAATTTGACTGAATGTTATTTTTAGTCATATTTACCACCTAAAAAATCATGTAAGTAAAGTATAACATAAATTTGGGCATGGCAATGCTTAAAGAGTAGAGAACAAGTAGGAAACAATAAGGACAATTTCCACATGATTTTAAGTTATGATTGGGCCCCAAATCAAGTTTCTGGAGACATTTTTGCCCACAAAATAAAATGATAAACTATAACATTAAGTCATGAGTTGGTAAGGACAATTCATTCATGGAGTAGAACAGTATTTTCAAATATGAGAGCCCTTTAAGTATCAAAAGTATTGAGAGATAGCCAAATGGTAATTGTTACTTTTTGGGAAATATATTGATTCTTAATAGACTTTTAAAAAAATGAGGAAACTACTATTAACATAGTAGTAAAAAAAAAAAAAACAGTAATAAATGCCGAGCACTGGTTGTAAATGCTTTGGTGTTCATCACACTGTATCTATCTATCTATCTATCTATGAAATAGAGTGTATATTTTAGTAACACTTTTTATTCAAGACTATAGATAAAATTTGCTGCACATATGGGTTAAAAGACCACTTGAAATAAATCTGTGACTCTCCAGAATCATTCTGCCCACTGTTCGGCATCTAATGTGGAGAACACAGTTGAACTGGTTTCCAGCTTAACTTTTGAAAATAGTTATTTTCAGAACAAACAAGTCAATTAACATCATTGTGATATACTTCACTCTCTAGGTTTAATTTTCTTCCTTACCAGATTTAGAGTCTGGGTTACAGGATTTTGAGAATCCTTCTAATATTTCCTTTTGATACATTAATCCATTTTTATAATTTTTTAAAATGTTGAGATATTTCTTATTATGGTAGTGTTATGACATGTAAATTGAAGATTTGGATATTGACTCACATTCTTGGATTGATTCCTTCCTAGAACAAAACACATTTTATTTCAATTATTCGTATATTTTAAGTAAAAGTATTATTTGACCTGCGGTATCAAGAGCATTTCTTAAATATGGCATTGTTAATCACCTAATTTTTTTAAAAGAATATCCATTATTTTCTAAAAAATATTCCTGAAAACATAAAAATCACCAGTAGCCTGATATAAGGCACTTCCTTTTTTCACTGCCAAGTCTTCATTCCTATGCCTGAAATCTACCTTATACTTCAGTTCTATCAAAAATACCACTTGTTGGAACTCAGTCATGGCCTCTTAGCAGGAAACTTAAAGGATTACGATAGTTCTCATCTTCCCTTATGCACTTCAGAAATATCAGGCATGGGATGGATTTTACTTCAAATGATTAAAAATGTACTGTTTGATCTTGGTTCCAGATGGACTAATTCTGAGTTCCTGACAACAGAAAATATAACTTTGTAACTTCTCATTGCATCGCAATACTGATTTTTAAGAACTATTCAAAACATATTTTACCAATGTCAGTTGTGCCTTTTTACACAATACTAAATTTTAGGAAGATGTCATTTCAGTTAATGTTCAAGGGTGCTTGAATTCCATAAAGAAATACCATCTACTATAAGTGATAATAATAATACTGGATTGTACAGTGAAATGAGCACTGGAATGGAAATCGGGGAGCCTAAATTATATTTCCAACTCTTATAGGAATTGAGAATGCTATCTTTGGTCAGTCATTTAAGTTTTTCAGAGATGCCTGATCCTTTACATGCGGAAGGGGGAGGCTGGGCCATGTAGTCTCTAGATGCAGTCCTGTAATTGAAAGAGACAAAGGAAGGGAGCAAGGAAGGAAATGAGTAGGGTTGATAAAAATCATTCTTCATGGTGATATGTATTACAATTAGAGGTATCAGCAGAACCCACTTCTTGTTTCTTCTACTTCTCCTTCCATGCCTGCGATGCCAAATCAGCCCTCTTATTTGTTTCTTTTGAACAAAGAACATAGGAGCAAACTTCATCAGTGTTTGAGAAATGTACTTCCTTAGGTTCTGCCCTTTTCTCCTTTGCTCTCCCTTGGCTCTTCTTTGGTTTATTGTTTTATTTCAATCCCCAGCCAGTTTCCCTTCTTTATTTCTTCCAACATAAATAGAGAACTTCTAAGCACATATTCTTGTGTTCTCTCTTCTCTCAACACAAAAGAAGATCTGAAGGAGCAGGCTGGGTTGGTGAATGATGAGTGGTTATGCTCATCAGCATGCACACTCGTGTGCCTCTTCAGCTCTTTGCACACTGAATGCAGCTCATCACAGGGGCATTGAGTGAGCTCATGAAACCTGATGGATGGAAACAAGCAACATCAATCCTCTGGCTTCCAGCTCCCTCCTCTGTTGCAATGAGCCACATTTTCCTGCTGCACTTGAGAGAATCAGTTTCTATTGGTTAAAATTGCTCTTTGCTTCAGAGCTCACAAAACTGCCTTAGGGGGGGAAAAAGTGGTTTGATTGTTTTTCCCTTTTATGCAGCTTTTGAACTAGTCTGACATGACAGGTTTTTCTTTATCTACATTTTCTTTTGAGAAGATCCAGTTAAAAATACCTAATTTAGAGGCACCTGGGTGGCTCAGTTGGTTAAACTTCTGCCTTCAGCTCAGGTCATGATCTCAGGGTCCTGGGATCAAGTTGAGCTCTGCTTCAGGCTCTCTCTCAGTGAGGAGTCTGCTTATCCCTCTGCCTCTGCCACTCCCCCTGTTAGTGCATGCTCTCTTTCTCTCTCTCTGTCAAATAGATAAATAAAATCTTAAAATATATATATATATAAAATATATATATAAAGATTTTACTATATATAATATATATAAAGACTTTATATATATATTATATATATATATATATATATATAATTGATACAGGGACTAGAAATCTACATGCTACTTAAAAAATAAAGGAAAAAAACAAATAGAAAACAGAGCCTTCATAAATGCATTCATTAACAGCACCAGCTTCCAACCCTTAGAATCTGCCTGTTAGTGATGGGCACTGTATCCATTTTAAATACACAAAACAAAAGAAGACAAGAGGCCCTTGTAACCTGATGAAGTATTGCAGGTGAGAGAGTAGAGTAACATAAAAAGCAGTTCCATTTGATTGGAGGGGACCATTCCCATCTGAAAAAGTCAAATATTTTAAAATATCTAAAACTTCCTGCTGTCACAAAGTTGCTTAGTGAAAGATGCTGACTCATTTCCGTGAATGACGATAATGAAACTGCATTAGTCAGCCTGTTGGGTGACATTAATTCATATTCAAAAAAAAAAAGGGACAAAGGAGAGGAGAGATGATGAGAGGAGAGGAAGCAAACCTGGAAATGAAGGAAAGCTACAAGCCTGAGCCAGAGTAACTCAGAAGCGTGCAACACAGACAGTATGTATGGTATTTCCAGATTTCTCATGCAAAACACAAGTTATGAAAATAGGATTTTATTCACCAGGATGAATATGCAGATTGTCAGAAAAGCAATAACTACATTGAAAACCACTGCTATGGATGAAAGCTTCTAATCCAGCTCTCATATTTTTTCACTGGGATTCGTTGACACCTAAATGAAAACCTATTCAATAGAAACTGTTAACATTTATATACCCTGAAAAGCAAAAACATGGGCATGATAATCTTGGTTTCTAAAGTAGTTTCTTTCCCTAACATGACATAAATCCAAAATAAATACACAGAGATCAGTACCAGAAACATTATGGTCTAGACATCTTTGACCTATTTCTTAAATGAATTGAACTTGGTTCATTTGTATTATTTATTCACCCATGTCTGCCATCAATATTCATTAGTCCTTACTTTGTGTGATGAATTGTTTTAGTATTGAACAGTTGTATAATGCTAAATAAGGTATGTCCCTGTCCTCTCTGAGCTTACATTCTACTGGGGACAGACAAAAAAATAAATAAATAAATAGTAAATGAATAAATAAGAATTAGTACATTAACTGGTGAGTGTTCAGTGCAGGAAAACACTCTAGGTACTTTACACAGAAGAGGTTTTAAAACAGAAATTAATAGAAGTAAAATGCAAAATAGGTTGATAGGCTGAAGAAATGAAAATCAGAGGTTTGCTACTGGTGTTCTTACATTCCAGAGCACTCCGGGTTTGTTCAACTGCACTCCAGAAGCTGGTTTTGCATCACTATGGCCTCTCCCATTAATAAAACGAGAGTGTATACACTGAAACACAAAGTTCAGTCTTTTCAGTAGTGTCTTGGTATTCTCATCTCTACAACCTTGCTCCTCAACAAAAGCAGCAAGAAAATAGCATGTACCTGATTTCTATTTCCCAAATATCAAAAAACACGTAGTTTCCCCTAGAATCCTAGTGCAAAGGTGACCAAGAAGTATAGATTTCAGCTTACCAGTAGAGGAGGCAACCGAGGGGTGCTGCAGGGTTTGCAGGGTTCTTGTGTCTCTGAGTTGAAGAGTAAGTCTTGACACAAAAGTGTGGAGTGATATTTTATTAAGTGAGGGGGTTGCCAAATGATATAGTTTTGGAATCTTGGTGAGGTCTGGAGCCAATGGCCTAGAAAGAATTCTTGAGACATCTTTGGGGCAAAAAGGTGATTTTTATTAAAGCACGGGGTCAAGACCTATATGCAGAAAGAGCTGCACTGGAGTCATGAGGAGTGGCCCATTATATACTTTCAAGTTGAGAGGAGGTTAGGGATAGTGTAAGTCCCTAAGGAGTTTTAGAAGCAGGGTTTCCAGGACCTTGAGGGGGCTAGCTATTGTTGGGAAAAGTCATTTATTACTATCTAATAAAACCTTCACCGTGAGACCCTTCTGATGTATATCAGTGGGTCATATGCTTGGGGGATGATTGCCAACATGTATCTTGGGGAGCAGAGATAAAGGAAGTTTCCAAAGGAATTTTTATGTTAAAGTAGACTTACAGAATCCTGGGCCAGGCTAAGATTGCCTTTCACCCTTAGCAAAGTGCCAACATCCAGGTAACTGATTCCCTAGAGGAATGTCACTCTGCCTGTTTTAAGGACTTGTCAATGGGCTATAGGTAGTAAGGAAATATAATTTTTCTTCTGCCTTTGTTTCCCACATCAGAAGGAAGGCAGATTAGAGGCTGAGTTGACCATTACACAAAATTCCTTGCATTGCAGGTAGAAATGAATGGTACAGGAAGTAACTTGAGTGATGTGATAGAGAACAAAGTATCAGTGTTAGGAGATTACTATGAAAGACTGGTGAGAGTGTGTTCTTTGAGAAACTGGTATTTAGAGAGCTAAAGAATGGTGCCAATGTCAGTCATTTGAATGACTGATGGAAGAACTGCAAGATGATGAGAAAGTGCAGAGATACTGTGTTGGGAAGGGCATACCTAAGGAAGAGAAGGAAGCCACGAGCGGCTCCCATGCAATGAAGTTGAAAGTAAGGTATGAAAGTATCAAATCAGGAAGGAAGGGCAGATAGAAGTAAAATCATGCTGGACCTGAAAAGCTGCAAGAGAGCAATGAAGAACTATTGAAAAATTTCAAGCAGGGTAAGAAAATGATCTGGTTTACATTCTAAACATACAACTGACCATAAGTACTATTTAGACCATGCAATTGAGATGGTTCAATAACCGAGGCTCGAAAACAAATGAGGGGCTCATCTGAATGTCTGCTCTGACTGAGACTGAGAGATATTGTAGGCCAGCTAGAGGAAAACAATGGTATTCAAGGCGTAGCACAGAGTGGGACTGACAGAAAATGATGAGGTACTATGTGGGCTGAGGCAGAAGTGTTGCAAAGAGGGGATCAAAAAGAATGGCTATAAAAATGCACTCTGCTTTCCAGTCTGTCATACATTGTTGTTTTTAACCTTTTGGCTCGCTTTCTTGCTTTCTTTCTTTTTTCCTTTCTTTCTCCCTGCACTCACGTCTTGAACCTGGCAGCTGATGTCTCTCCTTTCATTCTGACTTTGGCTCTCCTTCAGGACTGCAGTTATACTTACCCTTTGGATTGAGATTGCTTCTAATGCATTACAGTAACAACCTAGTTTAGTCCAATCTTATCCACCCATCATGTTAACCCTTGGGAGCAGCCACTTTACCCAAAGGATTTGCATTTAAAAGCTGATGACTTTTGAGGGGTGGCAATGGTGATGGCATATTTTAAGACTTTTCTCAGTTTTCTAATTCTTAAAGAACCTAGATTCCAAAAATAAGTAAAATGATTCCTAAACCATTTGTACAGTAAATGTTTTGCTCTATAAGACACATGATCAATAAATTCATTGCCTTATGGTTATTTGCTATGGAAGTGGGTGACCAAGGACTTTTGTCCTCCTTTCCCCAGACTGACAACAAAAATGTTTATAACCACTCTGTCAAATATCACTGCTCAATTCGCTGGAGGGAAAGGACATGTGTATAGTTTGAGAACAGCAGAATTTGAGAAATTTTCATTGGTTAGTCAGTTATAGTTTGTTGGCCAGGCTATGGCAAAAAGCAACTTGAGAAAACACTGACAGGAAAGACAAGAGGCTTCAGGTCACTGAAAAAGCTCTTAGATGACAGAATAAATCACAGGCGCAAGCAAACACTGCAGAAATAAAGGTGATAGCAAAGTTGAGAAAAACAGATGTTATGTTGACCTCAGTTCATCGGAATCAAATAACTAATTTGCTTACCATCGTCTAGTACTTTGAAATGGTCCCTGAGGAAGCCAGGAGTGGCAGTGAATATGTAAACCAGGTACTTCCAGATTTTAGTAAGGTACAGTTTGGGAGAACAAAAGCAGTCCTCCTTGGAATGCAAAAAAGACAATGCTGCAGTAACATTAGCATAATGTAGGTCCCAGCTGACAGTATTCCTAGGCAGCCAACTCAAATATAGGGAAATAAACATGTTTATTTTCTCTCCATTTCACTGCTTGATTGAAACACATAGCCATTGATAACTCAGCTGACAGGCGGGAGGGACCTTCCAGCACAGTGGGGAAGGGCTGAAACATTGTCAGTTATGCATGCAGTTCGGGAGTCAGAAACTCAGGTTCTGAGATAATATGCTTTCAGAAATTCTAGATCCTCACACACCTATAGAAAGTTCAAGTAGCTAATCACAGTCTTCAGTCCTAAAAATCACATTAAATTACTTGCCGAAGGCTGGAAGTTGAATGCCTAGGCTTGTGTAATCTTGGTCCTATTCCTTTTAGCTTCTGAGTTTCAATTTCCTGTTTTATAAAACGCACACACACACACACACACACATATATATGAAATCTGATCCAATGAAGAAAAGATGACATTATATAGCATTTATAGCATTTATAAAAGTTCTCGCTTTATAGGCATTCAGCAAATTTTAGTTCTCTGTCTTTGGGGCAAATGCAGGTTGGTTACAGAGCCTGAGTTTTAAAGTTAAAAACACCAGCTCGGTAGGGGTCAGAACGTAGGTAAACTTATGAAATATTTAACCTCGGTCTCTTGAGAAATAATTACAACCCTTGAGTTATTATGATACAGAGATATTTTAAAAATTAAATAAGCTGATCTATATTAGACACTTAGCATTATACCTGACTAAACAGTCAATACGTTGCTATTAGAGAAATAAATGAATGAATGAATGAATGACATTAATGTTTCAACTGGAATTTAAATATGAGCTATTTGGATCAATTTGATCAATTCATTCCCATAAATGTATATTGTCATCTCTGAGCCTCAATTTCTTCATCTGTAAAATGCAGGATTTAGATTAGATGAGCAATTTTTAAAACCTCGCATGTAAAAGAACCATCTAGAGATTTTGTTGAAAATTAAGATTCCTGGGCCCCATGTGAAAAATATCTCCATCAAGTCTATGGTGAGGCCAACTAATCATACTTTAAAAAATATCACTGCTTATGGTACAGATGGTCCCAAACCAAATATTTTAGAAATAAAAATCTGGACTAAGATATCTCGTGGTTCTAAAATTCCCTCCTTTATTTTCATCCCCACAAACTATTTAAAAAAAGTCATTGTGCTATAATTTGAGATTATTTCTTCATTCCTAAAATCACCCCACTATCGTATACATATATATGTATGCATATATAAGTATGTATGTATGCATGTATATATGTGCGCACACACACACTCAGATGAACATTGCCATAGAAATTCCACTCTGAGATCTCCTGTGTTACCAATTGAGATAATAGATTTTGAAAGATGGGAGAAAAACTATGATGTAGGCTGCCATATTATAAAATTCCTGGAGGCATCATTCACATTGGTCTGCTAGTTTAGCCAGTTTAGATAAGAAACCTGATTCAAAGTGACTAAATTATTTTCTCAGTCACAGAGCAGAACTGAGACTAAAACAAAAATCTCTAGACAACTAACATCATTATAGTTACCTACCTTCCAGAATACAAATTCTCTAAATCTCTAAAGAGTTTGTGAGCAACCATCTGCTTGAGAGCTTGTATACTCATCTTTGTGTCTCCAGAACCAGTTCAGGTTTGTGGTTGAAGAGAATGAAGGTAATTTCAGAAATATTTCTCATTCCTTTTAAATATCTTCAGATTTCTTCCAAGGAGAGGCAGACACCTGGTAATCTCAAATTAAAGCCAAAAACAGAGATAGCTGGATGTAAACACCAATCACTTCACAAACAGATCATAAAAAATTCCATCACTCTAACAGCAGAACTGCTTCCCTCCTGTACATTTTTCTGTGGAGGCATTTCATGAATAAATCTTGCCCCTTGGAGTAGCACATTCCATTAGCTGGTGAGTTTGAGGAATGAGAGGAGTCGGTGCTGTGTGAAGAGAGGCTCAGTTCACACAGCCTCAGGACTGGAACCTTCTCAGTCTTTCTTAATAGAGATTTTTGGGAAAAGTTCCTTCTCTTTATATAGAAACAGGAGTACATTCCATTTCCCCTGTGGTCTTGACTCTAGAAATAATAGGAAGAAACCAAAAGACTAGTCATTAAAATATGTTTATGTGGTAGTATGAAAAACGAATGTCAAGTTCTCTGGTCCAGTTTTTTGGTAAATTCAGGGTCATCTCCAGCCTCCACAGCTGTTGGAGGCAAAGTTATAACCTGAACTCAGTAACAACAGGTGAATAAATAACACAAACTCAGACATGCAAGTACACATCCTTAGAATATAAATGTGGGATGGTCATGTGAATGTCCCTGTCTATTCTCCAACTGCAGAAAGTATAACTGACCACTCGATTGGCAGCCTCTATAACCTGTTGCAGTTTTGGTGCAGAGGCCACATTTCCCAGGCTGCTTCTTGCCAATGATTGATGGAAGTAGAAATGCAAAAGCAGCCTGTTCTCCTTTCATGGGTGGTGGTCTCCTTTCATGGGTGACTTTGGCTCAAGAATTCACTGGGGACCTTGCCAAATTTCCTTAAAGCTGTGCTTCTTCCATTTAAACTTCTGTCCAAACTTCCTTCCTCCTTTCTCTCTTTCTCTTCATTCTGGGTGAGACATGGAAGATGGCCTGATGACTCCCTCAGCTTCTTCTGACTCCCACCCCCATTTTAGGTCTCAGATTTTTTCCATAAAAAGTTTCTTGGTATTTAATTTTTCTATCCTACTTTCTGCTTATCAGAGAACCTATAATAACATGAAACATTTCTGTGTATTTTTTAAATTAAATCTTTCACTAATTTATTAATCAGATGTGTAAGATTTAAATAGCCAGAATAAGAGTGAGGTTTTAATGGGGGAAAGGTCAAAGAAATTTGATTTTTGTTTTAAGCATTAGATCTGCCTACTCTGTACAGATAATACTTAAAGTTACCCACATCTAGCCCAGCTTCTCAGAAGGGTACTGTAGAATTAGGAGGTAATATTCAGGTTAATAATAAGGATTACTTTTGGTTACTTTTATCTCAGTACATGTAAATCTCTCCAGTTACCCTAAGGCAAAAATATCAAATAGATTTATTTCAATGAAGTCCCCAGAAAGATGATACTGTTTGTCTAGTGTGTTGTTTCAGTGAGTATGAGACTAATTGGTAGGCATCTTTTGACTGATTAGTGATGTTTGATGGTACTGTTCTGAGGGGAGGCTGCAGTGGTATTAGAAAGCTGATTGAGCATTTGGGTGTTTGGAGTCTTGAGTCCTAGACGAATACCATCTCTACTTCATTCTTTTTAAACATTTGAAAAAATATAAATATTCTTTGAAATGAAATATTAAACAGGAAATCAAGATAATTATGATAATTATGGTTAAAATTAGGACCAGTCTTCCTTAGAGTCCCTGATTCAGCTCCTGATCTATCTCCTCACCAGTGTAAGGCCCCCTGGAGATAACTAAAAACCAACACATGAATTAGGATTTACCACTCTCTAACACCAGATTATTTCCCCAATCTTTATAAAAAGCAAATTCATGTATCTAATGTTACAAATTATGAGAGGAGCTTCTGTTTGAAGGTCTTTTTTATCATAAAAACTACATTCTGAACTTCTCCTAATGTCATCTTTCTTCATAATGAAAGTGTATCTGGCTTGCAGAGGATATCTATATGTAGAAAACCATTTGATAGAGTGTGGATGTCTAACACTACAGTGTTACTCAACTGTGGAGCCATTCCAAAAACAGCTATGATACTTTGTTTTAAAACACAGATGACCCATTCCCTCTCCAAATCCACTGAATGAGAATATCCAAAGATTGAGACCAAAGATGCTATGTCAAGACAAAGAAAAGTATAATCCCAAAAGTGATTCTGCTGTACAGCCAAATATGAGAACAGTATTACAACTAGATGTATCCTGTGGGTCTAAATTATCTGGGTTGATGGCTACTCTCAATCAATTTCCAATTAAAATCCCTAAGATGTATTAGAATATTTGATAAAAATATATTCTTATTGAAACATTTTGTTACTGTAATGTGTTCCTAAATCCAGTTTACCTCTAATTTTTCTCATCTATAGAGTAGGGAAAATAAAAATACTCTTTCCTGTATGATTTTTATGAGACCTAGTTCTTTGGAATATAAAGCTTGAATGTTTATGAAGCTAGTTTTTAAAAAAAAAATCATTAGTCACCAGTATAACAGAATATATGCTATATGTGAACTGTCTGTCCCCTATCCAAGGTCAGTGCTCCACCTGAACACCAGACCGTTCTCCTCCTTGACTACTCAAGGACAGCATTCAGGCAATTCTTTCATCTCTATCCTCTGTTACCATTGTTACTTTTTTACAAAAAATTCAGTATAATTAATTTACAGTGTTATGTTAGTTTCAGGTGGACAATATGGTGATTCAGTAATACTAAACATTATTCAGTGCTCATTGTGATAAATGTACTCTTAATCCCTTTCACCTATTTTACCTTTCTCCCCACCCACCTATCTTTGGTAACCACCAGTATTTTCTCTATAGTTGAGAGCGAGGTTTTTTTGTTTCTTTATTATTTGTTCATTTGTGGTTTCTTAAATTCCACATATGAGTGAGACCATATGGTATTTGTCTTTCTCTGACTGATTTCATTTGGCACAATGTCCTCTAGATCCATCTATGTTGTTGCAGATGACAAGATTTCATTCTTTTTTGTGGTTGAGTAATATTCCATTGCATACACATATCACCTCGTCTTTATCCATTCATCTATCAATAGATATTTAGGTTGCTTCCATAATTTGGCTATTGTAAACAATGCTGCAAAAAACATAGAGGTGCATTTTTTTTTTGAATTAGTGTTTTCATATCCTTTGGGTGAATACCCTATGGTGAAATTACTGTAATGGTAATTTTATTTTTAATTTTTAAGCAACCTCCATACTGTCTTCCACAGTGGCTGCACCAGTTTGCATTTCTACCAACAATGCATGAGGGTTCCTTTTTCTCCACATGTTTGCCAGTACCTGTTGTTTCTTTTGTTGTTGATTTTAACTCTCCTGACAGGTGTGAGGTGTTATCACGTGATGATGAGTTGCATTGAGCATCTTTCCATGTGTCTGTTTGCCATCTCTGTGTCTACTTTGGAAAAATGTCTGTTCATGTCTTCTGCCCATTTTTAAGTGGATTATGTGTTTTTGTGTGCTGAGTTGTGTAAGTTCTTTATGTAATTTAAATACTAACCCCTTATAGGATATATCCTTTGCAGATATCTTCCCCCATTCATAGGTTGGCTTTTTGTTTTGCTGATTATCTTATTTGCTGTGCAGAAGCTTTTCATTTTGATGCAGTCCCAATAATTTATTTTTGCTTTTGTTTCCCCTGCCTTAGGAGACATATCTAGAAAAAATGTTGCTATGGCTGATAGAGAAATTATTGCCTGTACTCTTTTTGGATTTTTATGATTTCAGGTTTCACATTTAGGCCCATTTTGAGTTTATTTTTGTGTATGGTATAAGAAAGTGATCGAGTTTCATTCTTTTGAATGTAGCCTTCCAGTTTTCCAACATTTGTTAAAGAGACAGTCTTTTTTTCCATTGCGTATTCTTGCCTCTGTCATAGATTAATTGACCTACAATCATGGGTTTATTTCTGGGCTCTCTATTCTGTTCTCTCGAGCTCTGTGTCCATTTTTGTGCCAGTACCATGCAGTTTTGATTATTATAACTTTGTAGTATATCTTGAAACCAGGTTTGTTCTTCTTTTTCAAGATTACTTTGGCTTTTCAGTGTCTATTGTGGTTCTAAACAAATTTTCGGATTGTTTGTTTTAGCCCTGTGAAAAATGCTATTGGTATTTTGATAAGGATTGTATTAAATCTGTAAATTGCTTTGGTTAGTATGGACATTTTAATAATATTTGTTTTCCTAATCCATGAGAATGGAATGTCTTTCCATTTCTTTTTGTCATCTTCAATTTTTTTCATGAATGTTTTATAATCAGACTACACGTCTTCCATCTCCTTGGTTATTTATTCCTAGGCCTCTTATTCTTTTTGGTGCAATTGTAAATGGGCTTACTTTATTAATATATGTCCTGCTACTTCATTATTAGTGTGTAGAATTGAACTAGATCTCTGTATCTTGATTTTGCATCCGCCAATCTTACTGAATTCATTTATCACTGCTAGTGATTTCTGGCGGAGTCTTTAGGGTTCTCTATGTATGATATCATGTCATCTGTAAATACTGAAAATTTTACTTCTTCTTTACCAATTTGGAGGCCATTTATCTCTTTTCGTTGTCTGAGTAACGTGGCTAGAACTTCCAGTACTATGTTAAATAAAATTGGTGAGAGTGGATATCCTTGCATTGTTCCTCATCTTAGGAGAAATGTTTTCAGTTTTTCACCATTAAATATGGTATTAGCTGTGTTTTTTTTTCATATACGGCCTTTATCATGTTGAGGTTAGTTCCCTCTAAACCTACTTTGTTAAGGGTTGTTGTAAATATATGTTGCACTTTGTCAAATGCATTTTCTGCACCTGTTGAAATTATCATGTAGATTTTATTCTTCCTCTTGTTGATGTGATGCATCATGTTGATTAATTTGCAATTATTGAACCACACTTGCATCCCAGAAATCCTATTTGATAGTGGTTAATATTTTTTAATGTATTGTTAGATTCAGTTGGCTAGTAGTTTGTTGAGAATTTTTGCATCTGTGTTCATCAGAGATATTGGCCTTCATCTCTCTCTCTCTCTTCTCTGTCTCTCTCTCTGTCTCTTTCTCTCTCTCTCTTTCTCTTTTTCTTTTCTTTTTTTTTTTTTTTTTTTTTTTTGTAATGTCTCTGTGATTTTGGTGTCAGGGTAATGCTGACCTCATAGAATGATTTGGAAGTTTTCCTTCCTCTTCTATTTTTCAGATTAGTTTGTGAATAACAGGTTTTAACTCTTCTTTAAATGTTTGGTAGAATTTGTCTGTGAAGATTTCTTTCTGGTCCTGGACTTTTGTTTTTTCAGAGTTTCTGATTACTGATTCCATTTCATTGCTAGTAATTGGTCCATTCAAATTTTCTATTACTTCCTGATTGACTTTTGTTAGGTTATATGTTTTTAGAAATTTATCCATTTCTTTCAATTTGGTTGTCCAATAGGTTGTACAATTTGTTAGGATTTAACTTCTTAATATTCTCTTATAATCCATCATATTTCTGTGGTGTAGATTATTATTTCTCCTCTTTCATTTCTGATTTTATTTGTGCCTCCCCCTCTGTTTCTGTTTGTTTGTTCATTTGTTTGTTTTTTGATGTGTCCAGCTAAAGGCTTTTCCATTTTGTTGATCTTTTCAAAGAGCCAGCTCCTGGATTCATTGATCTGTTCTATTGGATTTTTTTGTTTTTTTGTGGGTTTTTTTAATTTGTTTGTTTCTGTTTTATTTATGTTTTCTCTACTCTTTATTATTTCCTTTTTTTACTGGTTTGGGGTTTTGTTTGTTCTTGTATTTCTAGATCCTTTAGGTGTAAGGCTAGGTTGTTTATTTGAGATTTTTTCTTGCTTCTTGAGGTTGGTCTGTGTTGCTGTAAACGTCCCTCTTGAAACTGCTTTTGCTGTATCCCAAAGATAGTGGACTGTTACATTTTCATTTTTATTCATTTCCATGTAGTTTTTTATTCCCTCTTTGATTTCTTGGTTGACCAATTCATTGGTAGCATGCTACTTAGTAACAATGTTATTGTGCTCTTTCTGGATTTTTCCTTGTGGTTGTTTTCTAGTTTCATAGCATTGTGGCCAGAAAAGATGCATGGATATGACTTCAATTTTTCTGGATTTATTAAGACTTCTTTTGTGGTCTAATATGTGATCTGTTCTGGAGAATGTTCCATGTCCACTTGAAAGGAATGTGTATTCTTCTGTTTTAGAGTGGACTATTATATCTATTAGATCCTTCTAGTGCAATGTGTCATTCAGAGCTACTCTTTCCATTTTGATTTTCTGTTTGGATGATCTATCCATGGGTATAAGTGGGAATTTAAAGTCCTCTCCTAGTGTTGTATTACTATAGGTTATTTCTTTTATGTTTGTTATTAACTGCTTTATGTACTTGGGTTGTTCCAGGTTGGGTTCATAAATGTTTATAATTGTTATATCTTCTTGTCAAGTTCTCCCCTTTATGATGATATATAGTATTCTTCTTTGATTCGTGTTTCAGTCTTTGTTTTAAAGTCTATTTTGTCCAATATAAGTATTGTTACCCTAGCTTTTTTTTCACTTGCATTTGCATGACAAATGCTTTTCCATCCCTTTACTTGCATGTGTCTTGAGGTCTGAAATGTCTCTTGTAGGCAGCATATAGATGGATCTTGTTTTTTAATTCATTCTTTTACTCTGCATTTTTTTTTTGCATTTTTTTTTGGTTAGAGTGTTCAGTTCATTTACATTCAAAGTAATTATTGATAGGTATGTACTTACTGACATTTTGTTACTTGTTTTACAGTTGTTTCGTAGTTCTTTTCTGTTCTTTTTTTGCTCTCTTCTCTCATGGTTTGCTGGCTTTCTTTAGTGATATACTTAGATTCCTTTCTCTTAATTTTTTGAATATCTATTATTGGTTTTTGATTTGTGGATACCATTAGGTTTTGTATAACATCTTATGCGTAAAGCGGTTTATACTAAGTTGATGGTCACCTGAGTTTGGATCCATTTGAAAAGCACTAAAACATTACCTCTGTTCCCCCCTCTAAGTTATATGGTGTCATAATTTACATCCTTCTATTTTGTAAATCCCTTGGCTGATTTTTTTTTTAGATATACTTAATTTTACTGCCTTTGTGCTTTCTACTTTTCTTATTCCTGCTTATGGTCTTTCCTTTCCACTCAAAGAGTCCCCTTTAATATATTTTATAGGGCTGGTTTAATGTTCATGAATTTCTTTAACGTCTCTGTCTTGGAAACTCTGTCTCTCCTTCTACCTGAATGATAGTCTTGCTGGATGGAGTATTTTTGGTTGCAGAGTTTTGTTTTGTTTTCTTTAACATTTTGAATATACCATGCCACTCTCTCCTGGCCTGTAAGTTTTCTGCTGAGAAATCAGCTGATACCTTTATGAGATTTCCTTTGTATGTAACTGTTCTGTTTTGTCTTGCTGCTTTTAAAATCCTCTCTTTATCACTATATTTTACCATTGTAATTACTATGCCTTGATGTAGACCTCCTTGGGTTGATTTTGTTGGGGGATTTCTGTGCCTTCTGCATATAAATTTGTTTGTTTCCCCAGATTTGGGAATTTTTCAGCTACTATTTCTTCTTCAAATAAATTTCCTGCCCTCTTGTCTAGCTTTTCTCCTCCTGGATCACTAGAATGCAAATGTTATTACACTTGATGGTATTGTTGAGTACCCTTAATCTATTTTCATTTTTTATTATTCTTTTTTCTTTCTCCTGTTCAGCTTGATTCCTTTCCATTACTCTGTGCACCAGGTCACTGCTCTGTTATACTGTTAATTCTAGTTGTTGAGTTCTTCATCTCTAATTGGTTCTTTTTTGTTTTCTACCTCTTCATTGAGGGTCTCTCTGAAATCTTTCACGCTTTTCTCAGGTCAATTTTTTGACCATTGTTTTATGTTGTTTATCAGACATTGCTTATCTCCATTTTTTAGCTCTCCTGCTTTGATTTTTGTCCTGTCCTTCCATTTGAAACATAATGCTCTGACTGCATTTTATCTAACTCTCTGTGTCTATTTCTATGTGTTAGAAACCTCAGCTACATCTCCTGCTCTTGAAAGTAGTGGCCTTATGAAGAAGAGGTCCTATGGTATCCTACAGTGTGGTATCTTCTGTTCACCAGAACCTATTTCAGGGGTCTCTTCTTTGTGTGTTGCATGCAACCTACTCTTGTGGTTGAGCCATGTTTGCCTTCATTCCAGGTATCTGAAATGGTTCTCTTTGCCTGTTGTGGGCAGGGTTTGTTTCCTATGTTGTTAACAGTCCAGTCTGGGGCCACTTTGGGCTTGAGTTGGGTAATTAAAAGTGTTTTCCAGAGCTGCCATCACACCAAACTGAACACTTTCCCTGTGTTGTTCTCTGAGAAACCTTCATTGGAGGGTGGGGCTTTCAGTCAGACCAGATGTCTGCTGGTGTGTGTGGTTTTCCTCCCTTCTCCCCGGGGCAAGAATCATTTTGAAATGGTGCTGTCCTCTGTCTGGGCTACTTGCACACTGCCATGCTTGTGGAGCCACTTTGGATGTATTCTTGCTGAGGGAGTGTTGGGTAGATTGGGTCCATAAGAAGATATGGGGACAGGTGTGCTATTAGCAATTTGTGCACAGTTCCGCTGTGGAGGGGACTTGTATCCTTTTTGGAAAACTCCTGTAGAGTCTGTTTGACAAGAAAGTCCATAAAAGAATGTCATGGCAGGGCTTGCTGTTCACAAGCTTGACTGAGAGTATTCCCACTGTGCTGTTTCCCACTGTGTCCATGTATCCAGGCTGGGGATCCAGGAGAGAAATGGTTCCCACCAGCTCTTATGCTTTTGGAGAAGTTTCCCAAAGATCCCTGCCCTTCCAGCATTTTTCTGAGAATAGTAAACAAATTCTCCTCCCATGTACTCTAGGCATTCATCAAATTGCTTTTGCTGTATTTCAGCAGGGCTATTCATTTGCGGTCTCTTTAAGGGTGGGGACTATGTTTCTTCTCGCCCTCCAGCTTTCCCTAGGCCAAGCTGATTTTTAAAGTTCCAGTTGTGGGGCACTGGGTGGCTCAATCAGTTAAGAGTCTGCCATCAGCTCAGGTAATGATCCCAGGATTCGGGGATTGAGTCCCGTGTTGGGCTCCCTGCTCAGCAAGAAAGTCTTCTTCTCCCTTTCCCTCTGCCTCTACCCTATGCTCATGCTCTCTCTCTCACTCTTTCTCTCTCAAATAAATAAATAAAATCATTAAATCATTAAAAAAAATTAAGTTCCAGGTGTTAAGCCCCACTGATTATAAGAATTCTTGAAGTTAACCCTCTCTGGTTTTCAAAACCAAATATTACAGGGATTCATCTTTCCAGTACAAATTCCCCATGTCTTGAGTGTCTGGTGTAGAGTCTGCTCCCCTTCTTTCTCTATGCCCATGGTGTCCCTCCCTCCCCTAGGCAATCCTCTGGGTCAGTTTGGCTCCTGACTACATCTTATTCCTTCTTACCCTCTTTGATGTGGCCTCTTCTATACATTTAGCTGTAGAAAGTCTGTTCTGCCATTCTTTGGGTCATTTTCTGGGTTATTTACACTGTTGTGGATGTTAAGTAGGTGTATCTGTGGGACAAGTTGAGCCTTCATTCCTCCTATTCTGTCATCTTCCTTGAAAGTCCTATTAGTTTCTTTATTGGATTATTGCCATGTTTGTTATATAGCTCTTAATGAATTTTCTTGACTACATATCCTTTTTCAGCTACCACTGTGTTTCCTGCTTCCCTTAACAGCAGAATTCTTTTATGTATTTATCTATATTTTTATCTCTTCCTGATGCCTTATACTTAATACTCCATCAAACTGCTCATCTCCACATTGGTAAAATATGTAGTTATGTAACTTGGCATACTAGTCCTGTGACCTGGCCTAATAGAAACACAGTTGTTCACTTTCCTTGAAACATCTTCTTCTCCTGATTCTAGATCACAACAGTCCTGGTTACTTCTTTGCCATACTGACCACTCTTTCTTAACTCCCTTTACTTGTTCTTATTCAAAATTTAAATGCTAAAATTCTTCAAAGTTTATTACATGGCCCTTCCTCTCTTCTCTGTCTACATTTTTTTTACATGGTGGTCTCATCTAACCTCATGGCTTTTTTACAGATGACTTGCAAATTAATATATGTCACTTAGACCCATTACTTGAATTTCAGACACATTTATCTAACTTTCTAATTGGCAGTTCCATTTGATATCTAATTCTTATCTCTTACTTGACTTTCCCTAAACCAAGTTCTTAATACTTCCCCTAAGATCCTGATACTCCCACAGTCTTCCAGAAAACAACAACTCCATTTTTCCAATTGTTCTAGACCCTTTTTCTTATACCGCATATCCAGTTTGTAGGTAACAGGCAATTTATAAGTAAATGCTATTGGTGTTGCCTTCAAAATGTACCCCAAATCTGGCAGCTTCACAGAACCTTAACCACTACTGCCTTAGCAAAAAAAAAGGTTTTACATTTCCTGTGGATTATAAGAACATCCCCTTAACTGGTTCTGCTTCTCCCTATTTCCCTCCTCTCATCTCTCTTCCACTACATTCCACTACATACCACTCCATTCTCAGTACAAGAGACATGGTAATCTTTTAAATGTATAATCATTTCTCTCACAGAAAGCTTCTGATGGCTTCCCATCTCACTCAGAAAAAAATTAATCTTCATGATACCCGACAAGGTCACTTTCTCACCTTACCTATTTGGACTCATTTTCTACTCTTTCCACTTTGTGCACTCCATTCCAGCCACACTGTCTTCACTGAACATATTCTTGATTTAGGGCCATTTCTATTGCTTTTTCTTCTGCTTGGAGAGCAGTTCCTCAAATGTTTACTCACTTGCTAAGTTTCTGCTCAAAATTTGTTTTCATAATAAACTCAAATCTGTATACTTTGTCTTTTAGACAAACTGTACCTGCTGATTAGTGACCTCTTTACCTATTATTTTCTTAATTTTTGTTCAGAGCACTTTTCATTTTCTTATATTACCATTCAAATATATTACCTCTGAATAATCCAGATATAATTGTCTGTTTTGTTTATTGTTGTATCCCCAGCACCTAGAAAGTTGTATGGTTGATAGTCAATAGATATTTGTTGACTAAATAAATACTGTAATACAATATAATGTTTACATTCAATGATGAAGTAGGTTTGTTTAATGTATCTGCCTATGATGGTGATGTTAATCTGATAGTAAGATGTGCTACTTGATTCTATTCAGTGTTAAAACAGGTACACATATATTTTGAAAATAGATATTCTTAAAGTATCAATGCCTTGATTTCTTTTGACCAAAATAATATTTTTGAACAACATTAAAGGAATGTAAGAACTTTTGTTTTAAAGGGAGATTGGCAAAAAGTTGAAAATAGTGTTCATGTAACAAATCAGATTTTTTTCAACTTTTTAAAAGGTAGATTAGTGGGGTACCTGAGTGACTCAGTTGGATAAGCATCTGACTCTTGATTTTGGCTCAGGTCATGATCTCAGAATCCTGAGATCAAGCCCCAAGTCAGGCTTTGCACAAGCGTGGAACCTGCCTAAGATTTTCTCTCTCTCTCTTCCTCTCTTCCTCCCTCCCCGCCCACCCCCCCGCCAGCTCTCTCTCTCTCTCTCTAAAAAAAAAAAAAAAAAAAAAAGTAAAAATAAATAAAAAATAAAAATTAAAAGTAGATTAGTAATTTCCCTTAGCTTGCAGGTCTGATATGAGATTTTTTTTTTCTTTTAAAACAACAGAGAAGTTTTAAAAAGAAAAAGGAAAATGGAAAATGAAAGGAGTGGTTCTGGTATGTATGAGTTTGTGATACTATGTAGTGTAACTTTAAAATGACTGCTGTTTCATGCCTAATGCATAAAGAAATGTTATATAGGTAAACTACTGTCATTTTTCTTTGAATGATGCACACTTTTCCTACAACATATGTGGTAATCATATATAATGATATCGCTCTGCCATCCTCAATAATTAACAAAAGAAATCAGAAGTAAATTATGATGAGACTATTGTCAAAATATGGAGTGTCTTATGAGTAATACATTATAAAAATTGGCAGAAATTTTACAAATTTCATTCATAAATTAAATCAATTATTTATTTTACCTCATGATAATAGATATAAATATTTATTACCCTAAAGAAGAGTGGCTTTATAAAAAGATCAGGGATACCTGGCTGGCTTAGTTAGTTGAGTGTCTGCCTTTGGCTTAGGTCATGGTCCCAGGGTCCTAGACTTGAGCCCTGTGTCAGGCTCCCTGCTCAATAGGGTATCTGCTTCTCCCTCTCTCTCCCCCACTCATGCTCTCTCTATCTCTCAAATAAATAAAATCTTTTTAAAATAAAAGATCAAGTAACGATTTAAACTCAAAACAGTTTAGTTTTAAATGATCAATCTTTTTTAATGTAGAAGAATCAGGGAGTAATGAAAAAGGAAAGATGATCATCTTGTAGAATATTTCTTCTTAAAAATGAGAGAAGGATGCCTAGGTAGTTCAGTTGATTAAGCTTCTGACTCTTGATTTCAGCTCAGGTCTTGATCTCAGGGTCATGAGATCAAGCCCCAGTCCATCTCCCTGCTCAGTGGGGAATCTGCTTGAGATCCTCTCTCTCTTCCCCTTCCTCTGCCCCTCCCTCCATTCAGATGGGCTCTCTCTCTCTAAAATGAGTAAATAAGTTTTTTTTTTAAAAGAGAAAGACAGAGACAGAATACCTATCATACAGAATTATTGTAAGAAAAAATGATATAACATTTGAAAATCATTGTGTAGAATTACTACTACACTACTACTACTACTACTAGTACTACTACTACATTGTAAACGTTTAGTAAGATAAATAACAATAGAATGAAAGAAAGAGAGAGGAAGGAAAGGAAAGAAAAGGAAGGAAGGGAAGGGAAAGGAGAAAAAGGGAGAGGAAAGAAACCTAGTAGTGGAATTATAGTAGTTCGTCCACCAACCAAAAAGATTCTGTAATACAGTGAAAACTTTCAAGTCCCATCCTGATTATTAAATCATTAGAACAGTTCAAACTCACATCAAACACCCTAATTTTAGTATCTCATGATCCTTTACTTTCAAAAGTTGGTATTACATTTGAAATTGGCCAATTTTAAATTCAAATAAAAATAACAAAGTGATGCCTGAGTGGCTCAGTTGATATAGCCTCTGATTCTTGATTTCAGCTCTGGTCCTGATCTTTGGGTTGTGATATCAGGCCCTATGTCTTACACATGCTGAGTGTGGAATCTGCTTAAGATTCTCTCCCTCTCCCTCTGCCCTTCTTCCCCTCCCCTGTTTGGACTCTCTCTCTATGTGATGGTGTGATTCCTACCAACACATAGAGTAAAATCCATTGACTTGGGTGTTAAGTAAATTAAAAGTGAAATAATGGAATCTCCATCTTAAAAGACAGTCAAGAAAACAAAAATATGCAAAAGCTATCTGACCATTTATAAACTCCTATTACTGCCATATGTCAAATGGAAATTAAATTTTTAAAAAATCCTTACTTAAGGGCGCCTGGGTGGCTCAGTGGGTTGAGCCGCTGCCTTCAGCTCGGGTCATGATCTCGGGGTCCTGGGATCGAGTCCTGCATCGAACTCTCTGCTCAGCGGGGAGCCTGCTCCCCTCTCCCTCTCTCTGCCTGCCTCTCTGCCTACTTGTGATCTCTCTCTGTCAAATAAATAAATAAAATCTTTAAAAAAAATCCTTACTTAAAAGGTATTAAAAATTGCCCACATCTGAGCAGAGAGCCTGATGTGGGGCTCGATCCCAGGACCCTGAGATCATGACCTGAGCCAAAGGCAGATGCTTTCACCCACTGAGCCACCCAGGCACCCCAGGTACTTTATTTAAAATCCAATATCCAGTGCTATATTTGTCACTTATTTTTGAATCTCAACCTGACCTGAAACAGCAATAGCAGGATCCTATAGAGTCAACTCAGTTGGCTAACAGCTTGAGAGTAAGATATAAAACCACTCACCATAATGGTATAGATAATTGTACTTGTGAAAAAGCTAATCCCCCTAAGACAGTAATGAAAATAAAACTTTGTGAAATTAGATGGCATCCAAATACAGAAGAAATGAGTAAAATATGGTTTTAAATTTATTTCTTAAATATCCCAAGATGCATAGTACTTTTATTTCTGGAATGCCATGTTTTGAAATATAATAGCTAATTCTCTGCCAAGGGTGAGACTAGCAAATGCTCTTTGTCTAGATTTTCTGTTTGGAGAATAATTTAAAAGTATTGACATTTCCAAACTAATACATTCATCCAAGAGTTTTAAAATATTGCATCTTAATTATGCATTAAACCTATAAGATAGGCAAAGCTGCTCATTAATAGCAATTTTTCATATTAACTTTTCTATAGTATTTTGAGAAACATTTAAAAATATAGGTTTTAATTTATTTGAGTCATTAAATTATCTTCTCATAAATACTTTACTTCCTCTGCAGAATCCTTCATTAAGTGTTTATACCATTGTGCTAAGCACTGCAGGGGTATAGCAATCTACAAGGCTTGTCTGTCACCAGGAGCTTTTTGCCCAGTAAGGAAACAAAAATATATCCTAGGAAACAAAAGCAAACTATGAAAGACAATGGTTAATAAATAAACAACCAATTAGTAAATTAAATTCAGCTCCAACAAGCACAGCAAGCTCAATACAAGGATCCAGGGGTAATGTGATAAATATCTCACAGTGACTTTTCTATGAGAGTTTACTGGCTACTGGGATAGATAGATTAATATCCAGATCAGTCCAGTGTAGGTAGTAATTTACCAGACAGAGGTGAACACAATGTCATAAATCCTCCACTTATAAGATGCCTTCTGAGGATTTATGAAGATATTCCTCCAGTTTACACACTAACATTTGTGACCATCTGAAAATGCAAGCTCCTGAATTAGCAGAGGGTGGTGTCCAGAATGCTGACCTTGGTGGGAGGACGTGTGATTTTTGTTAATTACAACACTTCCAACTAGGATTTATGATGTTGGGAAAGCTCCATCATTTCTTCACACATAAAAGAAAAGGTTTTACTAGACTGGGGTTCTAAACCTGGGACACTCCCCACCCCGACTCTCAGGTAGCTTAGTAGAATTCACAGGCCCTGTGAATTTGGGTGGCAGAAAATATCTTCTCATTAACTAGCTTCAAATGGGACTCTAGTATGTGGAAAGAGCATCCTGAAAGTATTAATGGTATCTTTGAATTTGGTAGCATGAGAAATCAGTTATACATGTTTTCATATCATGCTATAACTATTGCAGAAAACTGAAAATATTATTGTTATGATTTTCACCCTATATGTGGGTGACATATATTACTATATGTCAAATTAGATGTTTGTTTTAAAACATTTTGTAATTGTACTGTAATATTGTTGGTTTCTTTGTAATATCATATTGTACTTTTTATACATGTAAAAACATTATTTGAAAAGGGGCCCTTAGCATTTTCGGGTTTACCAGACTTCCAAAGGAATACAAGACAAAAGAAAAAAAAAGCTGGAAAGTCCTTTACTATATCATCTCTAGGGTCTTGCATGGGTATAATATTTTAAACATCTAAGTATTATCTAGATCACTCACAGTTTTGTTTTTTTTATTCTAACCATGCAATGATTTCTAAGAGCGTTAAGGCAAAATGAAGATTAGTAAAGACAAATATATCATGAGTTTTTCAGAACCTTTAACACACTCTAGGAGCCTGAAACATTTGAATATGGAAATTGAAAACAACAGCAAGAGCCAGCAACAAGCAATGCACTCATACTTTGCAGGGGTCCTTTGTTGTTTTTTCACATACTTCTGTTGCTGGCTTAGACACTGGTTTTTCTTTATCCTATTTTGGTTTTCTGACTCTCAGTCCTGGCTTTACCAATATTCCTGTGACCACTCATTCAATTTCATCTTCTGAGTCACCTCTGTTTGACACTAGATCTCAAGCAGCCAAACAATAAACTTTAGAAAATACTAGTAAAATATTCTTAAAGAATTAGCATGTTAGGAAGTTTTTCGTGTATGAGGAATTTAGTGGAGTCTAAGGACCAATAATATTTGGAGAATTAGAAGATAAGGTGCAGGGTATCCCAACTGAGAGGAAGAGAGCAAAAGGGATCTGCATGTGCTGGAGAGGGTGACGATAATGGCCTATCTAGAGATAGCCTATGTGTGTGTTTTTGCATGCATGTGTGCATGTTGAGGAACAGTGGAAAATAAGTCAAGGTAGGCATGGAAGCCCATGCTATAGTAAGTCAAGAAAACCAGAAATTTAGAAAAAATAAATTTAAAAATGAGACAAAAAATACTACTTTGTACAAGTTATGTGGGAAATGGGGGAGAATGAATGTATTTACCTGATTAGAATCATTATTATTGCTCTTATTCTGTGTTTTATATTACACTGTGCTTTCATGCTGCTTTTAGAATCTCAAATTTAGATCACTTACTTTTCTCCTGAATGCTTTGGGCCGACTTTTTTGATCACTTTATGGTTTTCATTCTGATCATCAGTAAGCTGTCCATGGTTCTGATCCATATGCTTGCTGCCTTTTGTTCATTTTTGCAGAGTCAAAGAAAACAAAGGTGGGATGTAGGATCAGATCAGGTCACATCTACAATACACCTTGGGAAAATGTTCTTTGTTCTCCACAGATCCTTTGGGACTTTATTTCCATCTTCCCTAGTCTGCCTGAACCCACTCTGCTCTTTTCTTCTTCCATATTGTTTATTATTCATCAATAGAGCAGATAAATAATTGGGTTGGAAGTTCATTGAAAGCTTATGAGCCTTGAGAGAGTAAATTCTTTAGAGGTTTTATGATAAAAACAAATAAATGTGCAGTTCTCAATGACCCCAGCAGCTTACATGACAGTAAGTTTTACTTATTTTAGTGAAATTTTAGTTTTATAAAATGTTACCAAAGTAGAATAAAAATAATGTTATTTATAAAGTGCAAAATTTGTAATATAAAGATAAGTAAGTCTAAAAAGATACCTATTCTACAATTACTAAGCAATTTCATTAAAAAATAAAAAATTCATTGATAGTTTTGATCATATCTCATAACTGAAATGTATCATAACACATTTAGCTCATATCATGATTTCAGAGCAGTACACATATAAGCCTACCTTCCACAATTTACAAGTTTATGAAAGAGTTATATTCAGAGCTTTCCTTGACTCAAAAGCACTAAGTTCATTTGCAAAGCATCAACAAAAAGTCTTCAAGAGTTGCTCATGTTTACAGAGGAAAACTTTGTATAGAGATCTTTAGTTTGACTTTTAAAAATAGAAATATAGACATGCTATAGAATCATTGGCATGCCAAAAGGAAATTGGCTATTCTATGATTTATATAGATTTTCAAGAATAGCCTGCTACCTAAAGCCTCAAAAATGAGCATGATATAGTGAAGTTTCTAAACTCAGAGAATGTGAAGAAATAACAAGGGAAGCTTACAAGGAAAATGGTTTGTGTCTAAGCTAATAGTGAGGTAAGTAATTGTTACTCACTGGTGAAAATAAACAAAATGTATCCAGAAGAAATTGTGTCTTCTGTAGCTAGTCCATTTCTATGTACTAAGATAAACTATCAGAATTGATTAATCAAAGGGTATGGCACAGTAATCCCAGAGAGATATGTGTTCAGGAATAAATATTTATACTGGTGGAGGTTTTAGAGTTATTTAGTCTAGAATTTTGAAATCTTTAAGTCTTGAAAGTTATTTCAGTCTTAACTAATAGGTCTGTATTTATGAGTTGGTGGTTTTGTTTTGTTTTGTTTTGTTCTCTAGAATGTTGTTGTCCTAGGTAAACTTTATAGTAATTTATTTTTGCTCTTTTGGAAAGTTTTGATAGGTTTTCTTTTTTACCATGTTATTAGAATAATAGAAACTTTTTCTTTCTTTCTGAGAAAATGGATACTATAAACAAGGTTTACTGCCTATCCTGCTTAAGACTTTAAATTGTTTCAAATTACCTTGAAAGTATCTTGGTTTGTCATTTAAATATATAAAATTTGCCACTTGTGAAATTTATCTATTATTAGTTAGACTGCATTGAATTAGTACATTATTATTGAAATGATTACGTAATTGATTACATAATCATTTCAATAATAAATCATTATTGAAATGATTACGTAAATGATTATGTAATTACGTATTATTGAAATGATTAGAGTAGGGATCATTTTGGGAAAAAACATCAAGCATATCTCAGAAATACTACTGATGATCAAATTACCTATTAAATTATTATAGTATTTTTCACTTATAGTTCTCTAGATCTTTGCACAGCTTATTTTCATCATGCAGGCATCAGGGCAAAAGTTTCAGTCTTTATAGAGTTTACCTCTATGCTATCTAAAGAATTAATCCCTATTCTTGCCACATATTCCCTCTCACTATAATATGTCCTCATACTTCTTTCATTTTGTTTTTCTTTATAACACCTTTAATAAATGTAAAATTATTATTACAGTTTTCTAGTCACTGTTATCTCCATGTGAGTAGGGATCTTATGTGTTTCCAAATATAGCTATAGAAATAATGCTGATCCTAAGTAAGCAATAAATAAATAAATAGTCAAATGAATGAATAATCAGGAAGGCTAGTATAAATTAAGGCTTGATGCTGAAGGTATATATTTAGTAGCCATTTATAATAGAAATAAAGACTAAAGGTCTTAGATATTTAATTACCAGAAAATATGTGCAATCCAGGCATAATTATTGGAAAACCCCCACCTTCCTGGGTCACCTGGGGGGCTTAGTCAGTTGAGTAGCTGACTCTTGATTTCAGCTCAGGTCATGATCTCAGGGTCCTGGAATGGAGCCCCACATTGGGCTCTGCGCTCAGCTCAGAGTCTGCTGGAGATTATCCCCCCCCCCACTTCTCCCCTGCTCTCTCTCTGTCTGTCCGTCTCGCTCTCTAAAATAAATAAAATAGTAAAGGAAACCACCCACCTTTGTCTTGGAGGTGGGGATAATTCATTCCTTTTTTTGTTGAATAATATCCCACTGTATGAATAAGCTACAATTTGCTCAGCTGTGCTCTCATTGATGGCCATTTGGCATGATTCAAGTTTGAGATTATTGTGAATAAGGTTGCTCTGAACATATATTTACAAGTTTTCTTATGGACATTTCATTTTGAAAAGTAAATACCAAGAAGTAGAATTCTAGATTATATGGTTGGTATGTTCTTAGCTTTTATAAGAACTGTCGTGTATTTACCCAGATTATTTGTACCATTTTACACTCCTTACCGAATATGTAAGTTCCACTTGCTCCACATTTTGATTGATAGTTGGCTGTATGACTTTTTTACTTTAATCTTTTGTGTGAGGTAAACTGTTCTCTCCTAATGAAATGACATCTGTCTGATGAATAATGATGTAGAGTATTTTTCTGTGGTTTTATTGGTAATTTTATATTTTTGGAAAGTATCTGGTCAAATATTTTTCCTATTATAATTGAGTTTTTTGCTTTACTATTGTTAATGTATTTTTTCTATTAAAGCATTAATAATGTTCATAACATTAATATGATTTTTATACACTTTTTGTATATTCTGGATAAAAAGCCTTCATCAGACATATGTACTAGGAATAGAATATTTTCTCTCAGTTTGTAGATTGCCTGCTTATTTTTGTTGATGTCTTTTTCTGGAGTCATATATTCAATTTTGATCATTTTTAATTTAATATTTGCCTCTTATATTAGTGATAGTGCTTTTTTTGTCCTGTGTAAGTATTTATTCAAGATACAGTTTTGAAGATACTCTATGTTTTCTTATAGAAACATTATGACTTTTGCTGTGATTCATCTAACTCTATTACCCATCTCCAATTAAATTTTGACTATTGAGTGAAATAGAAGTCAGGGTTCATTTTATTACCTATGGATATCCAGTTACTCAGTAGTACTTGTTAAAAAGACTTCCTTTTCTTATTGAGTTACTTTCGTCTTTTTGTCACAAATCAGTTGACGTATATTTGTGATTTTTATTTCTAGACTCTATTCCTGCCCTGTTTTTTATCTTAGGGGGAAACATGCAATGCTTCAGATTTAAGTATGTTATTTATAGACTTTTGTCATAATATATATATAATTATATATATATATGTATATATATATATATAAAAAATAAGAATTCTATCTCCTAAGGTCTATTTTATAAAATAGAAGATATTGTCTATTCCTAGTTTGTTAAAAGATTGATGCAATGAATGAGTGCTGAATTTTATCAAATAATTTTCTGAATTTATGGATTAATCATATCATTTTCCCTTTATTCTATAATGTGATAATTTACATTGATTGTTTTTGAAGGTTAAACCAACCTTTCTATCCTGTGAAAAATATACTTGCATAATCCTTTTTTTATATTGATGGACTAAAGTTACAAAGAGTTTTTGAAGGATTTTTGTGTTTGTGGTCATGAGGAATATTGGAATGTTTTATTGTTGTTCTTATATTGTTATTACAATTTCATTATTTAGTTATGGGATATGCAGAAAGGTAACTCATAAAATGAATTAGGAAGTGTATCTTCTTTATTTTCTGAAAGAATTTGAATAATATTGATATTATTTCCCTCTTTAATCTCTAATATAATTGGTCAAGCCACTTAGGATAAGAGGTTTTTGTGTCTTTAATGTAATAATTTTTTAATTGAAATTCCAGTTTTTTAACAAGGAAATTTTCCATTTTTTCTTGGTATTGAATATATTGCTATGTAGTTGTCCTTGATATCTTTTTTCCTTCTGAGGTCTGCAATCATTATTAATGTCCTCCAATTCTTGATATTGCTATTTGTGCTTTCTCTTTGTGTTACTGATTCATTATAAAAATGGTATTAATATTTTAAATTTTATTTTCCTTTTCTAAATATTTTAATCTATTTTAATCTGTTTTTTATTGATTTCTACATTTATGTTTATTTTTTGCTTTCTTCTATGTACTTTGGACTTAGTGTGTTTTTATTTTTCTCTAGCTTCTTATAGTAGATGCTTAAAATTTTTTATTTAAAAGATTTCATCTGCGCTTATAGATTCTTTTAATGTTATAATTTTCTCTATACACTACTGTTTTCCACTGAGTGTTCCTGCTCTCCCCCAAAACCCATTATATTGAAATCCTAAATATTCCCAGTGTGATGGTGTTAGGAGACAGGACCTTTGGGAGGTAATTAAGTAAGGAGGGTGGAACCTCATGAATGGTATTAGTGCCCTTGTGAAACAGACCCCACAGAGTTTCCTTCTTCTTCTGCCATGTGAAGATACAGCAAGGAGACTTTATTCTACTTCCTTGTGCAGCTCAAAAGATTTATTTTTGTCAAAATCTATCTTTCCATTTTAAAAGAATGAGTAGAAACTAAAATAAATGTAATTTTTCCTTATCAAAGAGCATGACTCTTGCTCTACCAGGCTGCTAATGAAAGGATTGAATCATTTCTATCTGCATTTGAGCTCAGTCTCGGATTTTTTGTGCCATTAAGTAGATTCTGCTCATTTCTGGTTCAAAGATCTTAAAGCAGTAAAACTTTTGCTTTATCAGGTCTTGGGTTGTGAGCACTGGTGAGAAATCTTTACTTCTTTACACCCAAATTATCAGTTTTCTAAACTCCAAAGGTATTTCTTTCTCTCTCTCAATCTCTTAATCTCTCTCTCTTTCTCTGTGTCCTTCACGTTATAGACAATAGAATTAGAATTAGAATAGAATTACAATAGAATAGACAATTCTCTTTGCTTTCCTTTCCTTCCCTTGGTTTTCTGTTTCTCAGGAAGTTCAGCCTATGGTTGTCTTCCATAGTATACTCTGAAGACCTGGCATATTTTATGATTATTTCTCTGCCCATCCTTCCTGCTCCCAGCAGTGAGCAGCATTTTGCCTTGTACTGGCGAAAGCCTTGTGGGTATTGGAGTTTTTCAGTTTTCCTGTCCTTCTAACAATTTGCGTCATTCCTCTTGCTATCACTGTGCCTCTGGTGAAGGCCCACAGTAAAAAGTTGGTGTATGAAAGTGACTTGTTTTGTTATTGGAGATCCCTGGGATTCTGAATCATCATGGCAGTCACAAGTTTATCACTTCTAATTTAAGAGACCACCCTAATCCTCTAGAGTAAGAAAGTTCTGTCCATACTATTGCAAAGTTGTTGCCCTTCAGTGAGAACTAGAAGTTTACATTTATTTATGGAAAGGGCAGTAAACCAAGATACCTGATATTGGAGCTTAGGAACACAATCCTACAGATTCTGGTCAAATTTTATATATATATATATATATATATATATGTGTGTGTGTGTGTGTGTGTGTATACACACACACACACACACATATGCATATATATACATACATATATGTATGTATGTGTGTGTATATATATATATATATATTGCAGTTAGGCACAAAAAGTAAGATGGTAGTATCCTGCTTTAAAAAAAAATAGAATAGCATTTATAACATCTTGGTTATTTTCAGATAAAGGAACAACTAAAGACCCCTCAAAGAATTATGATGTCTCTTTTTTAAATACCAAAGGTGTATGTATTGAGGCTTTAATCTATGTGCATTTTCCTGGCAGTCTGAGTAGAATAAATTTTTTCTTTGGGCTGCAGTGCATCGGAGAGACCTACAGCAAATGAGAGGTGAATTAAGAGACAGTAATTTTGACGGAAGCTTAATACAAACCCAAACTAATATTTTCATAAGTCTTCTCTCTGAAGAGGTAAGAAAGAGAAAGAATCCACTTAAGGAGTAGTAGGATGAAAGCCAAGGCTTGCAAAGAAGGCAGTGCGTTTAAACAGGAGGACAGAGGTACAAACATGAGCAATTCCTGCCCCAGTAGCTGCAGCACTATTTGACAGGTTGCCTATAAAATTAGGCACTGGTGACAATGCTAATAAAACCTGCCAAGCCTCCACGGCCAGTGGATGTGCCAGGATTTTTTTATTGTTATGCTGTACTACTTCTGCCTGGAATAGGTTCTCATCTTCCTTACCTCTTAACCTGGGCAACTTCCTTTTAACCACGGAGACTCAGTTTAGACACTCTCTCCTTAGGTGGAATCCCACTTGATTTGTTTGAATCTCACCTGTGCTTCCTCAGTGCTCAGATTCTGTTAAGTTCCGCAATAGAGAATAAGCATCCATAGCGCAAAGCCCACAGTGAATGGGTGGATAACTAAATTAATAGAGACAGTAATTAAGTGGTTATATATATATATTTCCCCATCTTGGGATAATCTCTTTAGAAGGGAAGAACTCTGCAGAGTAACCTCTTTTTCAGAAAAATATGAGAGGCTTGAAGCAAAGTAAACCACTCAGAAGTGCTGGCTGAGCAATGCCAGCCCCACAGACCTTTCTTTGTAATACCCATCCTCAGATCACTTTGTTGAGCCCCCACTGTAAGGATGACAGTACACACTGAATCCAGATGAAGGGCGGTCCCTAGGTTCTCTTATTTTCTTCTGCCCTTTATGGAGAGAAAGTGCAATGCAGCCAAGCCATACCTTAACCACTACTATTCTAAAGACTCTCCAACAGTCAAAGTCAAATGAGAGAATATGAATCTCTTTGTGTATCAGCCAAACTTTTATTCCTATAACCCAGAATTGCCCATTATTTTCAGGGATTATGGATTATTTTCCTCATCACTTTATTGTAATAATTTCTAAATATACAGAAAAGTTGAAGTCAAGGTAATGTATGTCTTGGGGCGGGGGAAGTAGAGAGTAAGTTTTGAGAAAAATTTACATTTGTGAAAGATCATCTATACTGGCATTGAAAATAACTGCTGAGTATAGTAGATTTCACTGCTTATGCCAGGTGAGCTAGGAAAAAAATAAATTCTGTATATTAAAAAGAAAAGATTTTATCCCAAAAGACCCCAAATCATGTAGGTATATTTTTAAAAGAAATAATTACAAAACCAGAGCTACAGACACCAAACCAGGTAAAAGTTGAATATAGAATAATGAATCAGTGGTAATAAGCATGGTAAAACAATAGAAGCAAAAATAGCCTCTCAATGACTTAGCATCCGTTAATATCAACACTCATGACAAATCAGAAAATTGCTTATCATTATCTTCATTTTATACTTAAGAAATCTAAGGCTTGAGGAGGCTAAATAAGTTGTTTAAGGTAACTCAGGAAAGTGTATATTTATATTCAGGTCCATTTGCTTTTAACATCCATTATTCTCTAAATATTTCTCACCCACTGCACTGTGGGTTACTTACTCTAACAGAGTATATATGTGTTTACACTTGTGTGGTGAATAGTAAATGAGTAGTACGGCAGGTTATAGGCATTTGGACTTTCAAAATGAGTAAGACTTCTAGATAGGGATGTAGTTCTACATAAAAGATATATAAGATATTTAAGAAGATTTGTTTTCAACAAGAAAGTCAAAAAGAAAATATATCAGCTCAAAACAAAAAGTCCTTCCTATGGAGACTTAATCATCCTATAACTGCATCAAGAAATTTTATTCTATACACAATATCCAAGTGGTAAATATTATACACTTAGAATAATAATATATTTCTACTTCACAAGGTCTCTGAAGCAAGGGATAGGATAACAACTTTCAAAGTTTGGAATGCTCTAGGAACCATTTCTGGTCTTTTCTATTTATACTCATTGTCTTGGTAGTCTTGCTCAAATTCATGGCTTTAACATTGTAACTGCCCATTACTTCCAAATTTATATCTTCAGATCAAACCTTGCTTCCAATTCCAGGCTTATATATCCACTGTCTCTCCAAGTCCTCTTTGGAATATCTAACTAAAATTGAAACTGCGTAATTGAATATTTAACTAAAAAGCAGTTTAAAACTGAATTTCTGATCAGCAAAAAAAAAAAAAAAAAAAAAAAAAGAGGTGTTCTACTCATAGCCAGCCTAATATGGGAAAAGGCTACTCATTTTTTTCTGAATGATTGGGTTGGATCAAAAACATTAAATCTTCCTGGTTTTTTCCTCTTATATCTCATATTACATTTTTCAGTAAAACCTGTTAATTCTGACTTTAAAATATGTTTAGATGAAATAGATTCCATCTATCCCTTGCCATTTCTACTGCTACTCACTGAAGCCACCCAGGATATCTTGCTTAGATCATTGCAATAGACTCCTAGCTATTCTAACTTTTATTCTTGTTCCTTGCTAATCTGTTCTAAACATAGAAGATCAAATGGCACTTATAATATCAGACCATGTCATGTCACTACTCTGCTCAGAACCCTTTTGTTGTCAAAGTCCATAAACAGCCAAGGTCCTTGGGGCATCTGGGTGGCTCAGTCAATTAAGCATCTGCCTTTGACTCAGGTCAGGATCTTAGGGTCCTGGGAGTGAGCCCTGGATTGGGCTCCCTGCTCAGCGGAGAGTCTACTTCTCCCTCTCCCTGGGCCCCTCCCCCTGCTCGTGCTCTCTCTCTCTCGAATACATAAATTAAGAAAACAAAACAAAAAAAAAACAAACAAATAAAAAATAGGGCCTTATAGGACCTGACCCCTGTCTCCCTGACTTTATCTATTACTGCTTCCACCTCCCTTACTCTGCTCTAGCCACACTGGACTCTTTCATGCCGGGGGTGCTCTAGTTGTAGGTCCCCTGTTCTAACTGTTCTTTCCAGTTGTAAAGTTTGTCAAGAATGTATGAAATAGCTAATTTTCTTGACATCTATCAAGTTTTCCTTCACATCTGTCTTCTTAACAAAGCTTAATCCAATCACTTTATTTAATATTAAAACTTACTCCTTATTCTCTTCTATTTTTTTTCAGAGCGCTTAAGACCTTCAAATACATTACATAATTTACTTTTCTATTATATTTAATTTTATTATATGCCCCCGCTTCAGAATATAAGTCCCATAGTGAAGGTATCTATTTCATTCATTGTTGCAATCCAAGTACATAGAATAGTGCCTGGCACGTAAGAGGAATATGTAAGGTTTTGGTGAATTAATACTGCATTGCCTGAGGACTCTTAAGATCTGGCATTCTAGGGACTATTCAAGATATAACTACATATCTCAGTCTTTGTAAATCAAACTTAGGCATGGCTTAAAAAATTCTAAATTAGTGTACAGCTGCTAAGGAAAGTATATATTTGGAATGAACCAGTTCCGTTGTAAAGCAAAAGCCAAAAGGAAAAACCATGCTGTTTATTTTGCCCATATTTCTATTTGAGTGCAACTACTAGTATGTAAACTCATTTCAGGGTCTGGCCAATTTCCTTGACTTAAATTTATCAAACACATTGCTTCAAATATTTCTTAAAACAGGTAACTATAGAAATAAATAACTGTAATAATACCTTGCTTTTACCAAGATTTATAGCAATGTCACTTGGTTTAATAGACTTTAAACTCCATCTGTAGCAGATGCACTTTTTTATTTTAGGTGTGACTGATGGTCACATGCACTCACCTATCTTCAGATATACCGTATCAATTGTCTCATACATGTCCATCATTTCCAGTAACATTGGTGAAGTCTGTCTCAAAAAAATAGCATTCTCTTTTTTTTTTTTTTTAAAGATTTTATTTGTTTGACAGACAGAGATCACAAGTAGGCAGAGAGGCAGGCAGAGAGAGGAAGGAAAGCAGGCTCCCTGCTGAGCAGAAAGCCCGATGTGGGGCTGGATCCCAGGACCCTGAAATCATGACCTGAGCTGAAGGCAGTGGTTTAACCCACTGAGCCACCCAGGTGCCCCAACAAAAATAGCATTCTATCCTGAATGTCTACAAATCCAAAAGCAAGAGAACTTATTTCTAATTATGATGATGTTATATCACTTTAAGGAAATCAAACAACTTTTCAGCAAAAATAAAATATATATTGCATTCATGTTGCCACAGCCCTTCATGAACCCTTGCAGATCTCAGTCTAGATACAATGTCAACAGTGTTTCAAATGCAAGATCCTAGGCAGCTCTACCAGTCACTGTCATGTGGGACAAAACTCATTCAATACCTCTTGAAAAAAGTGTCTATTAATACTACTAAATACTAGGGGCCCCTGGGTGGCTCAGTGGGTTAAAGCCTCTGCCTTCGGCTCAGGTCATGATCCCAGGGTCCTGGGATCGAGCCCCACATCGGGCTCTCTACTCAGCGGGGAGCCTGCTTCCCTTCCTCTCTTTCTGCCTGTCTCTCTGCCTACTTGTGATTTCTGTCTGTCAGGTAAATAAGTGAAATCTTGGAAAAAAAAATACTACTAAATACTAAACGAAATCAATTTTTAATCACCTACCGTATGTCAATCATAATTCTAGCTTCCATTCTATATTATCTTAATCACAATATCAGCACAAATTAGGAATTGTTAGTTACATTTTATTTTTTTTTTAAGATTTTATTTATTTGACAGAGAGATCACAAGTAAGCAGAGAGGCAGGCAGAGAGAAGAGGGGGAAGCAGGCTCCCTGCTGAGCAGGGAGCCCGATGTGGGGCTTGATCCCAGGACCCTGAAATCATGACCTGAGCTGAAGACAGAGGCTTAACCCACTGAGCCACCCAGGTGCCCCTGTTACATTAAAAAAAAAATATGTTAAGTGGTTATTAATTTTCTAAAGGTCCTAAAAATAGGAAAAGACCTTAGGTGTCTGCCTTTGACCCTTGACTTGATTTTATACCTTCTTCCTACCACTTTGATGAATAATAGAAAAGTACTGCGTTATATCTTTTAAAAGGACCCTCTCCCCCCTTTTATAAAGTCAAAAACCAGTATTTCTTTTTTTAACCAAACAACACACGTTGTAGAAAAGACAATAACAGTAGAATCTATGTCCAATCTCTGTGAAGTTATAAATTTGAGAATTTGGAAAGTCTAGGAGTAATGTTTACTTCAAAGTAATGCTTATCAACTTGTGTTCATCCCCAAGGACATATTAAGTTCTAACTGTCTTTTAGGTATTATTTGTTAATCTTTACAAAATAAAGTAGTGAACATGATTTCAGATCAGCAGACATAGAAGATTTAGAACATTACTGCCAGAAAAATGTGAAAATAGAATATTGGAAAATCCATTTGGGTCAATATCAGGCCCTAAGTAACTGACCATTATACAGCGGGATAGTACATGCTTTATATACTTAACTCTTTCAAGTCACAGTAACCAAAATCTGTATGATCCATATATTTTTATTCATATGACAAATCTATATAACTTCATGATAACTTTTTTTTACATTTTCCTTAGGTAACAGTCTTTCAGAGAAATTGTTCATCTTTATTGTCAGTCAGTGTAATTTGCATTTGCCGTAAGCTATTCATTTTAAATTCCTTCTTGCTTGCCTACTAATTAAGATTTAACTTTGTTGATTTCTGAATCTCAATTAATCATTATTAGCTTACACTGCATGCCTTCATACCTTTTTCTACGTTGAAAAAAATTGTTCATATTTGTTTATGACATTTAATCTGTGCTCACATGATGTCAGTAGCCCATCAGCCAAAACAAACCAGTTTCTTAGCATTCTGAAAACAATGTGCCTCAATAATTAGTTGAATATTTTCACATTTAAACAGGTACATTTGGTTTCATGTATACACGACCAGTAAGTCATAACTTTTTAATTGGGAATTTTATTTGTTTATTTATGCTTTAATATTTTGAGGTGCCATTTTTGTTCATGTTCTCAAGATTATTTGATTATAATTACAATCCTACTATCTGTTCTTCCCAAAAAAGTATATATTGTATAGTAGGAGGATTTTTCAGCAGTCTCAAAAATCTTTGCCAAGAGGCAAATAAACTACATTTTTAAAAAAGACTTCATGGCAATTTTTAACTTTTTTCTGTGTGTATATGTGCATGTGTGTGTGTGTGTATAACAAATAACCATTTGAACCAAACTTACTTTGGAATTTTCTGCTCAACTCTGTCAATGCATTAATATTTTCCCTTGGATTTCCATTAAGTAACTCGGAAATTGATTTCTTTTTGGAACATTGACACTCTGAAAGAATTCAGTGGTTTTATAAATGGGATTCTTATTTTTCTCACAGTTTATATAAACTGTACTAATATCTTCCACATTCAAGAGAGGATTATTTGCCAAGGAATAAGATTCTTCCTTATCCAAGTAGTTGTATTTAACTATAGAGTGAAGTACTGCTATTGCAAGGCACTGTCTAGGTTATACAGAGGAGTGGAGAAATTAGTAAGGTAAGTTCTCTTGCCCTTCAGGAGAACTTAGCACACAAAAGGGAAAAGAGAGGCACAAAGTACTTTGTTGTTTGAGCAGATTGTGAGTAATCATTTTAAAAAATCATGACTGCTACTCATATAAAGCATAACTTAGAGAGTTTGATTTCTTCCATTCCAACCATCCTATGGAGCACTGAAGTATATACAGAGATGAATAAGGATCTACTGCTGTCCTTGACATTAACAAATAAAGGAACTGATAGACAAAAATGGAGAATTGGGTATGAGAAGGAGGAGAGCATGTGGTGGGGGAAACACCCCAGTCATCTCAGACCAGATTTGGATGAGTACAAGTTCCAAAGGTGAAAAATAAAAGGCATGCTTAGACACCAAAAATTAAAATTAGTTCAAATGAGTAGGGGCCCAAAGAATATATAGGATTTTTCTATGGAAACCTGGAAAGGTAGATTGGGGCCATGTCATGCTGGGCAGGGGGCACATAATACAAGTAAATTTGCTGTCTCAACTTCTGAATGTGTTCTATCCCTGGGAATTGCCATCAGACATCTATCTAGTTGTCAGTTAAAGTACACATCAAATTACTTATTCTGTCAATGTGGGAAAATTTCCCAGGATATCACCATAATACTGAAATGTATTTGGAAATACTTTGCTGATTTCTATTAACTAGTTGCTTGGTACAGAAGCAGAGATGATTAATAAATAACCACTTAACTGATGAATTACTGTATAACAGGCATCCAAATATATGAGCTTCCAAATGTCAGATGTATATTTTGATGAGGGGTGGTAAAATTACTGTGCAGAGCATTGGGACCTAATTTAACCCAGTGGCAGGGAAGGCCTCCTCCAGGAAGTAACACTTCAGTGGAGACCTAAGGCAGGAGCAGGAGCTAGCTAAATAAAGGGAGGGGGTGTGAATATGAGAATTGAGGAAGAGTGCAACATCTTGTGCAATGTCTGAAAGGAGAGGGGCAAAGAGAGGAAAAACAGCTAGTAGCAGAAACTGAGAACTAGTGCATGTGATCAGAGAGATGCTGGTTGGAGTTGAAGCAGAAGATGGAGGATGGGAATGTTTGTGTTCACCTGTGTCAACATTTGTGTAGATGCCACATCATTGAAAGCACCGCTGATTTAGAAAACACTGATTTGCTGAGTCATAACACTTAGAATCTGGGCGCGTGAACAGTCAAATAAAAGCAAAATACCAAGAACAAAAGATTAAAATGACTAAATAGGTTGAGAGTCCGGAAACAGTCCTTGTCTCATTTTCAGCACCTCTGGGACCTACTTTCCTATCAGTTGGGAGTACTTGAGGAAGTGAGCTGTTCTTAACAAAGAAAGCGTATCTGACTCACCAGGAGTTTTGGAAAACATACATTACCGGGATCCTACATGTCTCAGTTTTATCTACTTCAGTAGAAGGAGATCAAGGTCTGATCAAGGTCTGATTTATTTAAAGCTCTGCAGTTGCGTTGTGATACGTAACTACATTGACAATCACAGTTGTTGAGCTTTCAACTACCTGGACTCCTACTAAAACTTCAAGATCCCAAATACCCTCTTTTATGGCATAGGGCTCAGTTGTATTTAATCTATATTCTTGCACACTCATGTCTATGGCTGTAACATCGGTTAGAAGAATTATGTTTATAAACATGAGCAACAGCACTATAAGACCTTAAAAAACCCCAACCAAATATTAAAGGCTCTCTATGACATTTTTAAGACAGTAAGAGAAATGCACACTTTTAACTCTCGAACACTTTTAACTCTCGAACACTTTTAACTCTCAGTTATAGCCTAAAAGGAATTTTACACCAACTTTAATTAACCAGAAAATTCAGATTCTCAGAATCTTCTATGTTCTGAGCATGTGAGTTACCTGATGTTTTTCTCCGTTTGAATGGCCTGACATTGAGGCAGCTGACATTTCTTATCCTAGATTGCTTTCCTACCTCTTTGGCTTTGTATTTCTCTTCTGTAGCCCCATATCTACCTCCATCTGTTTGTCCAGCTAATTTGAAGTTAAACTGCTTATATACGTAAGATAAATCACGAATTAGATACAGAAAACCTTTAAGGATGTGAAAAATATGTCTATATGTATGAGTATGCATACACACATGTTATATACATTTGTACATTTTTAAATACAGTCTAACACCACTTTCCAACTAACAGTTTTCTCTGGGCATTTCCTAGGCAAAGATGTATATTTATTTTAATTATTGCCTAAGGTTCTATAATATATTATTAATTATGTAACTATTTTTATACTAATGGAAGTGTCTATTTCAGATTTTTTGCCAGTCTAAGCAATTAGGTTTAGGTGCCTATGTCTAAGTGTTTTAAAATATAAGATAGATTTAAAAATACAGGAATGCGTGGCAAAGAGTATATATTTAAAATTACCAGCTCTTGCTACTTTTCTTTCCTTAAGGTCCTTGCTCCTGTCAGCAATGTATGAAAGTGCTTATATGCCCCCAGTAGTGATCTGAATTTTTTCTTTCAAAATTTGTTTAAACTAATGAGAAAAAATGGTATCTAGTTGGATTTATTTTCATTTTCCTGAGTATTAATAAGGCTGAGCAAATTTTAAAGTGTTTATTGCTGAATTATATTCACCTTTTCTGACTTGGTTGTTCACAACTTTTATTAATGTTTCTACTAAAAAGTTCCTTTTAAATATGTAGAAGAATATATATATATATATATATATATATATATATATATATACGGAGGATATTTGCCATTTTATTATTTTTACTTGAAAATAGTTTTTCAAGTTTATAACTTTTACTTTTGCTGATTTCTCTTATTTTACTTTTGCTATTGTCCAGTTCATCCTTTGACACTCAAAATATCAAACTATTGTTTTGTCAAATATGATTTTCTTTTACCTCATGGGGTCTGAGCATCCTGTCTTATTTAAAAAGGTATAACTGGGGGGGGGCGCCTGGGTGGCTCAGTAGGTTAAGCCTCTGCCTTCAGCTCGGGTCATGGTCTCGGGGTCCTGGGATCGAGCCCCGCATCGGGCTCTCTGCTCAGGAGGGAGCCTGCTCCCCCCTCCCCCTGCCTGCCTCCACCTACTTGTGCTCTGTGTCTGTCAAATAAATAAATAAAATCTTAAAAAAATAAAAATAAAAATAAAAAGGTATACCTGGGCCCCAATTTTTAAGTAATCATTCTTTTCATTTGTATATATTTTCAGATTCTTTCTTTCAAATTAATGATTTTATTCTGTCTGAAAAAACAAAATAATTGACACCAAGGAGAGGTTTAACATTGTTTTCTATCAGTGATAACCAACCAGTGTAACACCTTGACTAAAAACAAGTGAGGAAGCAGGCCACTTAGTCATGACCTTTTATAATTCTTTAAAACTGAAATTATATCACCTACCTCTTGTGTGGTTTCAAAGAATAAGTAAGATTGTCCTCTATAAATTACTTACCCACTACAAATAATAAATATAAATTATTATTAAGTACACCATATTTTTCTCAATTAATTACAGAAATAGATTCTGTTCAAAGATACTTTTGCCATGTATCAAGTTTTAACCTAAATTTATGTATTTTCTGAAGGTTTTTTTTGTTTAATAATTTGTATTCTCCCATGTGAATGTCATTCCATTTTGTTAACAATATTTTTATAACTATGGTTTCTATAAGGTATGTCCCTATGAGATCATCACTTTCAAAACTTTTATGAATTTTTAATTAATTTATCTTTCAATGACAATAACAGCAATAATGAAAACAAAACCAAACAGAAAATCAGCTTGAGGCCAAATTGAAAAATTAGTCTATACTTTTATACTTTAAAATAAATTGAAATAATATCCTCCAACTCTTTACAAACCTATTCACATTTATGGTGATTTTTTTCTCTTGCAAAATTCTTTGTTTTTGTTATTTTATTTATTTATTTATTTATTTATTTTTGATTTGAGGAGCTTTCTGGATGTCTATTTACTTCACTGGCTTTTTAAAAAAATATTTTATTTATTTATTTAACAAAGAGAGAGAGAGACAGAGAGAGAGAGGGAGATCACAAGTAGGCAGAGAGGCAGGCAGAAAGAGGGGGAAGCAGGGTCCTTGCTGAGCAGAGAGCCCGATGTGGGGCTCGATTCCAGGACCCTGAGATCATGACCTGAGCTGGAGGAAGAGGTTTAACCCACTGAGCCACCCAGGTGCCCCTTCACTGGCTTATTTTAAATGATTAAGATTTCTTTGATTTTAATATTTTTGTTTTATGTATTCATTTAATCACGTACTAATTTTTAAAATACTTCTCTATTTTTTTAATTTTTAACTTCTTAAATCAAATATTAAACTTACTCACTTTTAGTATATTTCTCTAATTATTAAAATACATATAATTTACACCTTTTCCTCTCATTGGAAACTGATTTTGCTGTAGTTTTAAAGTATTGATATAAAGTTAATTTTTTACTTTTATTTAACTTCTGAGTAACTTGCAATTCACTTTTGATCTCTGGTTTCTTTGGAAGAAACACATTTCCTTTACTATTTATCATGTCTTTCATTTAATAGTCTCTTATTTTTAAGTCTAATCAAAGAATGTGGCCTGTAATATAGCTAATTTTATCATCTGTTAACATATGTAGAGATGGACATACACATACATACCCAAACACATATAAATGAAACATTTCATGGATAGAACAGATATTATGTATCATTTTTTGCCTAGGTAAATAGCTCTACATTGAAGATTAGATTACATTGAAGGTTAGATATTGAAATAGCTTTACATTGAAGATTAGGTATTTCCAATTCCAGGTATTTGGCAGATTAAGATTACTGTGTAAAACTTCCTGCTACAAACATCTAGAAATAATGGATAAAATGTAACAAATCCTATTTAAATACATTGCTGAGCTTTCACTTAAGAAATCTTTAAAGGCTCAAATTAGAAACAAAGAAAGAACCAAACCCTGGGGTATTTGATACCCAACTTCACTCTGGAGCTGCTCTGAGTGGTGGAGGGGGAATCAGTCCTAGTTTGGGAATTAAGAGAGGATCAATGGCCTTGGGGCCCTATGAAATTTGAATTCACGGTAAAAGGGCAGACTAAAAACAAAGCAGCACTGTTGAAAAGAAAGTCAGAGACTATTTCATTTCTTCCAGGTCTCAAAGTGAAAGACTAAAAATCTCCTGTGAGAAGTCTAAGAACAGGGCGAGAGTTCTACATGGATAAAGATTGAATTCTGCTGGCCAAACAGTGTTCTTTTCCATTCTAAGATTTTATCTTTTCAAATGGCTTTCTGGGATGGTAAAATTTCAAGGGCTCTGACAGAAGTAAATGCCATGCTATTCCAGAAGACCACATCTTCCTACTTAAGTCACAAAGGAATTAAATAGAAATAAGAAGTCACTCAGAGTATGTGGTCATAATTTAAATATTCCAAAGCCCTTTACCAAGAAGCAATCCACCTCTAGCAGGAGGAAGCAGACACAATTAGAAGAATTAGAACCCTCCAAACTTGGACTGATCCTTGAATATATAAAAAAGAATAATAAATGAATGTGTTTAAATGATTTAAATTCAGTAAGACATTTCAACCACAAAGTGAGAACCAGGTTTTGTGAATACGTGAAATACTAATAAGCTTTCTGAAAAGTGATTACATACACACAGACACACACATATATGTATGTCTATTGATAATACACATATATAAATAACATATATATCCTATCAGTAAGGTAGTAATTCATAATTGTGAACATGAAGACAAATTTGTGGAAATTATAGAAATGTTACGGTAGATGTTAGATAAAATGAAAAGTCCTAAAATCTTAACTAAAAATAGATTTAGTGGTTATAATAGAGGGAACCCAAAATGAAAGAGACAATATTTGGAAGATAAATGGCTTTGATTTTTTTTCAAGATTTAATAAAAGACACCACTCTCCAGAATCATAAAGCACAGAGAGAGTGAAGGAAGATAAATTTAAACAAATGTTACATCCAGACATATTATAATGAAATTGCATAACACAAAAATATTAACACATGCACATATCAAAAATTTATAGGAATTCAGAAGAAAAGGATGCTTCTTTACAATATAAGAAATAGAAGGGCGACTAATGTCTCAGCAAGACAACAGAATCCTGAAGAGAGAGAAAGAAAAATGTATACAGAAGGGAAAGAAGGAAAGAAAGAAAGTTAAAAGAAGGACTAGAGAATAAAAGCAAATTAACATACTGAAGGAAATTATGTTAACCTATAAGTCCATAGTCACGTAATATCAAGGACTCCAATGACATAGTTTTAAACAAAGGCAAAGTTTCTCCTCTCAGAACTTCTTGCAATACTAAATATGTGCAGTATGTTTGTTTGTTATTATCATCTCTGCTAAAAACTTACATTGCCGTTCCTTCCACTATGGGTCCACTATGGGTGATATATATTCTCTGCCCAGGTATTTTGAGTGTAGCCATGGAACTTGCTTTGGCCAATGATAAGTGACACAATAGAAGCAGAAAGTTTAAATAGTCTTAAATGTTCTTGTGGGGTCTGGCTTGCTTCTTATGGTCCTGTGATCACCTTGAGGAAATAAGCCCCAAGTACATGTTCCCCTTTAACCTGGACCCAGCAATGATACCTATGGAACAGACATGAACCTGACCACAAGCACAGAGCCAAACCCCCCCCAGTTCATACCCTGAAGCAGAAATATTCCAAATGCCCCACAGATTCATGAGTTAGGAAAGTAAATATTGGTTGTTGTAAGCCATTGAAGAATTTTGTTATTCAACATAATTGCAACAGTTGCTACCTAACACAGAATGCTTCGGGGCGATGGAGAGGGAAGTTGAACACAAAAATGAAAGTAGGATGAAGGAATCATTATGAGCAAATATTATTTGGTGAACATTTGAGTAAATTCAAATAAACTCAGACTTTATAAGACAACCATGATAATGACTAATTTGTGTCATATGAGAACAGGGTAGAGCTAAAATGTTATCTAGGCCAAGTCACTAAGGCTGGCTTAAAAATTAATAGAATAAAGTCTTAGATATTTTCGATTTTAGTTTCAAATCAGGTTACTCCCTGACCAGCAAGTAAGCACCGTAATGATTGAGTGCACAGCAGAAGAAAGCAGGATAGAGCTATGTATGCAGGACTCATCTTCCTGGTGCTTCCTTTATTGCCCTCAAAGTCAGAGTCGAGGCTTGGTATCTATGCTGCCTGTATTGAACTAAGATTCACCAAATCAGAAACACCTGGAACCACATGTTCACCGCCTTGTATTTGAAGTAGTTGGATGGGCACATCAAAATTCAAAGATTAATATAACTAGAAGAAATCCTTTCTTTCTGTGTCACAGCAACAGCATACATTTTTGCATTGTATTTTCTGCTGAATCATCTGGACTAGATGAGGTTTGAGTACAGCAGGTCTAATCAGAGCCTATTCCAAATCAGTCCAGGCATTCTTGGGACATGAGAATTAAGGCTGATGATAATTTGTGAAAAATATACTTAGAATTGTTGCTCGGTTTCAATTTGTGATTAAAATCACTTAGATTTATTGCTTCTTATTTTCAATTTGGTCCTTTTTCTAGTTTTGTCCTGATTATATTTTCTTACCACAATATGTTAATTTAGATATCTTTATAGTCTATGGATGATTCTCTTCATATCTCCAAACGTATACGGAATCTATACCTATGTATTAATGCACCAACATTAAATTATGATGTGTGCAATGCTCACTCTAAGAGCAAGGCATTTTACTTCCAGGCCCACTTCCCTACAGAGTGATAACTTAAGAAGACTGTATTCCCTCCCACCCCGAAGTCCGAGTTCGAGTAACATAATTGAGAATTATTTGGTCCTAGTAATAAGAGAGCCAACTCTATTTCAAGAAAATTAATGAACACATATCCCAAATTCCAAGTCAAATTTTCATCTTGCATTTCTATTCGACTGGATTTATTATATATATATTGATTACATATTAGAATACATTTTACTTGGAGTAGGGATTTGTTTATCTTTCTTAGAGTACAGGACAGTATAGTCCTTTTTTCTAAGTTACCTCCTCAAAAAAGTAACACTTTACTTTGTACAGAACTTTTTTAGATTATATTTATTTGTTCAAGTCTTTAGTCATTATTTTATCATTTTCTAGCTTGCATTATTGCAAATGAGAAATTTAATGCTGTTTTGGATTCTTGTTTCTTTGCAAATAACATGTTCTTCCTGTAGGTAACTTTGCAAAATTGTCTCTGTTCTTGAAGTTCAAAAGTGTCTCTACAATATAGACTAGTAAATTTCACTATGCTGTAGACTCAGCAAGGGGTTTCAACTCAAGAGATTTAAATCACATTGTTCTTCAGGTTAGGCAAACATTTATAATAATAAATACTAAAATTTTAATTATTACTTTTTGTTATTATTATTGTTATTATTATTACTTTTCCTCTATCTTCCCTCAGTTTTGAATTCCTCAGTTTGGAACTTATGTTATTTTAATGACTAGTTTCCTTGATATGTCCTATAACTCTTCATTTGTGTTTTATTATTCCCTTTTTAATATTGTTCAATTGGTTGATCTTTAGAGGTGTTTATTAAAAGTACACCTGCCTCAGGGCCTCTGGTTCTTCATCGATGCGCATATCAGGAATGCCTCTGTAAGGTCAGAGGCACAGGCTTTTACCTTTAGGCTTTCTCACAAGTGCTAACAAAAAAGGCCAAAAGGCATTCCTGCTTCTAGGGAACGTAGAAGCTGGGGCTACATAGGCAAGTAAGAGGGGGAAGTTCCTCCATCGTGGAGTTACAGCTCTCAAGGCAAGTGTCCAGCATCCACAGTGCCCTAGTGCAGTGAGTGTTTCCCCTCTGAGTCTGTTAGTTGAGGGTTTGGGGATGGGCAGGTGGGTGCTGAGGCATCACTAGTCAGCACCGAGTTAAGAGAATCCATGTGGAGCGTTGTGCATCTACAAGACCCCCTTTCCCTTTCTAGACAGTATCTCATCTTTCCTCCCCCTGTGTGTAGATGTGCTCTGTCTGAGCTCTCATTCTCTTCGAAGTCATGCAGGGAGGCAGAGACCAGACAGGGATGGAGCAGGTTCCCTTGTTGGGGTTAATGTAGAGCCTGAAATCCTCCATAATACCTAGCTTGCAAAAATGTAACACAGAGGCCGCTAGGGGCGATGGAAAGTTTCTCGAAGAGGGTGTAGGCCTTTGGAGTGCCAAGGCCTGCGTGACCACTCTGCCATAGGAATGCCACGAGGAGTTCCCTTCCTAAAGCTTTCTTAGCCCCAACAGCGGCCCTGTGATCTAAGAGATGTATGCATTGTCCCTTTGGCTATGTTTAGCAGAACTCATAGAACACGCAAATTAGTATATTGTATCTTTCTCTTAAACAGATCCTCCTAGTTTCAGTAAGACCCTTTGTCCCACATTATGTGCTTGAAAAACAGTGATAAGGATTTGTGATTATCCTGCAGGACCAATAAAGGTGGGAGCAAAGAAGCACAAAGGGTCTTCATCTCTGACCATTGATCCCTTTGCCATCTCCTCTCTTTCCCAGCAAACTCTGGAGTAATCTTTCATCAGTTGGTACAGGGATTGCTGGCCTTTCTGGCAGCAGGGTGTGGGTGAGAGTGTGGCTGCTGGGAAAGGAGCACTGTGCTTGTTTTCTTATTGTCATCTCCACTCCCCCTGTCCCAGTGTGAACCCTGACCCCCCCCCATGCCCACTGGAAACCATGTGACAGCCACTCCACAGCCCCAATGGACGTTCTGGTCTATGAGGGGTTCACAGCCGGGGATCCCTATGCTTCCGCCCCACCTGTGGCCCTTGGGTTCTGTTATTTTTTTTTTTTTAAATCCTCTACTGTGAATTTTTGTTCCCATTTGCTATTACAGGACTTTAATTCATTCTCAGCAGTGGTTCTCTTCTACAAATTAATTTTTTGTGCTCTGATGGCATCACTTTGATGTTCTGATCTTTTTTGTTGTTGAAATTTTTGTTTTGTGCTTTTATTTGTTAGCTCCATAACGGGCACCTGTCCTCATTATTCGTCTTGATCTTTGTCCTTTTCATGGCTCAAGATCCCTACAAGCACTTTACATATGTAACTTTAAATCTGCTCTTGGATATGTATTTCTTGAGAATGCATGCAGATCAGATTCTTCAGTCTAGTATCTTGTGGTGTAAAATAAAAGGTATTGCTGTGGTTTTGTTTGTTTTTGCTTTGCATTTATTTAGTTTTGTTTATTCATTCATTCAGTGCACTCATGTACTTTTTGCTAAAACATCAGGGATAGACTTCTCTGTACTGTGAGGGGTTTTGTTTTGTTTTGTTTTGTTTGTTTGTTCATTTGTTTCTTAGTATACAGTAAGAAGGCATTCTTATCCCAGCCCCTAGCTCTGGGACTAGTGCAGTTCATGAGAGCAGTTCACTTCCAGATCTACCAGCATTAGCAAGTCAGGAACGTTCTCCTAATTATTCCCTCAACAAACCAGCTGGTGGAGACTCCTGGACAGATCCAAAGGCCCCTGACAGCTGGACTCTTTTAGAGAGCCATGAATTTCCTGCTTTTTGTACCAAAGGGCAGGCGAGGATTTTCCTACGCTGCTTTTCCTCTGCCTCTCACCCAGCACTCCTAAGATAAAACCTCACAGTAGAAAAGTAAAAGGAAATGGTGCTCCGTTGGCCTGCCTGGTCTGAAAAGATATTACACAGCTTTGGTTACATACCATTTGGAGCACACCATCTGCTGGACTGTGATAATTAGCCCAGCTTGGATACTAAGATCTGAAGCTCTGTAAATTTTGGATAATGTCAAGAAAAGGGAGAGAAAAGAAAAAACAAAACCAAGAAGCATATGCTAACAAAGCCATAGAAAGTTAAATGATGGAGGGCCAGTACTGTATTCAGAATCATTCTGAAGAATACATGCCTTTTCTTGATCAATTTTCTTTATTTGTAGATTGCACGAAGTCCCAATTTTTTGTGTCACACCTACCAAGGAAAACTTTTTTTTTTTTTAATTTCACTTGTCCTTTTTTTTTTTTTAAGATTTTTATTTATTTGACAGAGAGAGAGAGACAGGGTGAGAGAGAGAGAGAGAGAGCACAAGCAGGGAAAGCAACAGTCAGAGGGAGAAGCAGGCTTCTGGCTGAGCAGGCAGCCCAACATGGGGTTCGATCCCAGGACCCCGAGATCATGACCTGAACTGAAGGCAGATGCTTAATTGATTGAGCCACCCAGGCTTCCCCTTCACTTGTCTTCATATCCCATTTTAGAACATGCAAAGTTCAAAGAAGTTTCACTGGTGAGGAAATAAATTAATACAGAAACTAATGGTAAATGTCTTATACCTAGTCTTCTATTCATTCAGATAACACAAATAAAATGAAATATAAAATATATTTAATAATATGAATCATATATTTACAGTCATATATTTATATGTAAAAATCAGTCTCTGCCCTCATATTGATCATCAAGTCTTCCGTGGTAACAAAGCCCTTTATAGAGAGGCTTGAATATGGTCCAAGATGGAAAAGCAGGTTCAGTGCCCTCCTTCCCATCTCTTCTCTTTCACAGAACACATATACAGACTCTCACCACTCCTTTGACCTAGGAAAGAAAAAAAAAAGTTTACATTAAAGTTTAGGTAGATAGAGATCTACATGTTAATCACACCAGTTGCCCAGTGTCCACATGTGATAATTCAAAACAGCCCAGATAAAATTAGAGTTACATGCTTTTGCTTCTGTTTGCCTTATTTTGAGGTTAGGAGCTTTTCTTTAATTAGCTAATGAAAGATCCTGCTGTATTAAAACAATTAAAGGTCAATCTGTATGACTGTATAGTGTGAAGAGCCTGACTTATTTACCAACCCCATTTCAGTTTCTGCCTTAGCTTGCCTGCTTAGTTATAATCACTGATGTGCTGGCTGCACCCCAGGATAAGCCCCCTGTCCTGACTAGGCATCAGGTAAAGACTAAGATTTGTAATGCTGCGGGGAATATGGTGTTGGAGGTGGCAGCAGTGACCTCAACCAGCTGAGTCCCCCAGTGTTATCTTAACCTCAACCTTCATTCTTCAGTTAACTGTTAGAATTCCTTGCTTAGACTGAATATATCCTCTCCCAGGCAGTCAAGTCAGGGCCCCCAAACCTGCACCAATCTTAACCACTCCAATTCTCTAAATTCTCTAGGTTATTCCACCTCTTACCACTCAACCTGTACCTAATTTTTTATTCTTAAAAGACGAATCCCCCAAATCCATAATGCAACTACCTGCCCCAAATGCTAATCCTTTCTCCTCTTAGAACCAACTTGCTATCTGCTTAAAACATGGGATAAATTTCTCTGAATGTCATAGCTTTTGGGACTCACGGCTAAGTTCATATCGAATCACTGGGTACTATATTTTGGAGCAAAGTCTTCTTTGCAGGGAGAACCTCTATCATCCTTTGGCTATGGCATTGCCGCCAAGCCTTTTATCTAATTATTTAAGTGTTTTTTTCTCCTCTTCCGCAACTCAGCTAAGGGTGAAACAATCTTTTTATGCTACTAACATTGTATAGCATATTTCCTTTCATTTTTGTTTGCTATTTCCATTAGCTTTATAGGACAAATTAAAGAATTAATGAGTGAGTGATTTCCTTTCCTCTTCTTCTTTTAGGAAGAAGGATATACTTTGTCTAGGCAACCCACTGCTGTTCTTAAGAGTAGGAATTGTATTCCCCCAGCCCAAATGACTGTGGTTTCAGTAAAAAATACTAACTGGGGACAGGAAAGACTAAAAAAAAAAATACTGAGGCCAAACCCTTAACCAAAGACCAATATTCAAACCTATGTCCTTTGAATTTGCTTGAGGAGCTCTGTCCATGGTGGTGTCAGATGAAAAATCAGAACAGTTAGATTTTGTGCAAGTAGATAAATTTGTGTCCTAATGCCAGCCATACTGGTATTCTCTGCTATGACCAAAGCTTGAGAATGGATCTGATGTTTGAGGATGAAATGCCTTATCTAATTTGCACATATGTCTAATGATAAGGCATCTGACACATGCCCAAACGACTATAGGAAGCAGATACTTGGCTCCTTCTAAAGAGGGGAAAAAATGAAGAGAAAAGTAGTGAATAGTAAAATCCCACACGTGGACCCTGATAGAATAGGAAAGATGTTAACATTAATCTTGGGTCACTATGGCAATCCTCCTGTCATTGAACTATTTTCCTAATTCTCATTTCCCAGATTTAGAATACTCAAACTTCTACGTGAAGAGAGCTCCCCCAACTGAAATACATAATTATATAAATAAATAATTTAAATATCAGTGAAAAACAAGAGAGTTAACTGAAAAGATAAATTTGTATATGTGTTGTCTGTCTATTTTTAGGTCAGCTGATTTCTCAAGTCACACAAGCAATGGTCAGGTTGGGTATATTTTAAGTTATATAACTGATTATCTTAGAACTTTTGACTTTTTTAAAAAAGATTTTATTTATTTATTTGACAGAGAGAGAGATCACAAGCAGGCAGAGAGGCAGGCAGAGAGAGAAAGGGGGAAGTAGGCTCTCCGCTGAGCAGAGAGCCTGATGCGGGGCTCAATCCCAGGACCCTGAGATCGTGACCTGAGCCGAAGGCAGAGGCTTAACCCACTGTCACCTAGGAGCCCTGAGAACTTTTAATTTTTATATTATTTTTCATGAGGTGTTAATTTTAAGTATTGCTTCTTAGGCCATTCTTAAGTATTTCAACAGGAAAACAAGATTGGCATATATTGGGAAAAAAAGATTGGTATATGTTTGTCATTGCTAATATAACTATCATAATCATCACTTTAGATTTGTATAACTCCAGAAACTTGTCCATTTGGATATCTTTATATACACAGTATGATTTATTATCAGAAGATATTTCTGGGAGAATTAGATGACTATAGGAAAAGGCAGGATGAGACTAGAAACAAATCAGCTACACTCTACAAAATGCAGAATGGAAGACATTTACATCTGAAACTTCCCCTAATATTGGTAAAGATATTGGTCATAAATGTATGTTTTGACAAAATATTTTTTCAGATGAGTCTGGCACTGTTTGAAGCAATGTTCTCATTTTTTCTCACTTAAAGACACTCGGTTTCACTATCACATTACCCTCCCCAAAACATCATTATTCTATCATGTGATGAATCTAGATCGTATACATTCGATTAAATCCAATATGTGTTTCGAGTCCAGTTATCTGTGATGATTAACCTTGGAGATTATAAAATTCACTAGGGTTTGGTTATTTCCTTCAAAATACTCTAATAGTAGGGGAAAAAAAAAAAACTTTAATAGTAAGGAAAACCCTGTACAGACAAATAAAAATACAGAGTGGGTTAGGAAAGAAATAACAAAAGTTAAATGAAGTTTTTGTGGAAGAATGTATCTGCCACTGAGGGGAGGGGATTAGGGAAGTTTTTGTGAATACTCGGATATTTAATGTAGGACATTAAAGATGGATTCGATTCTGGAAGGAAAGTCATGCTGGACAGAGAAATCAACAAGAAGTGGTGTAGAGAAGAAAAACAAGGTCTCTCTTCAGGTGATGACAACTAGTATTTATTTGTAGCCCCTAAGCATCAAGCTTAGCCAACAAATTATGAAAAGGTGCCTGAATCATTAATTAAAGAAAAGCCATGAATTTGTATCCTGGTTTATTGTTCTCAAAGTAACTTGGCTTTCTGCTTTTGCTTTCATACAAAAATAGACTTTTAGTAAAACTATTTTGCAATTTTTTTTTTCTTTCTGTTTTCCTTCCCACGTTTGGAAGCAATTGAGGGACAACGTAGTGGGCAGATGGAGAAGCAAATATAAACTCTATTACTGAATAAATCTGGCATTGGAATAGGATTCCTAAAGCTGAGAGCCAGATTTAGACTGAATTGCCCACCTCATGGAAACCAGAAGAGTCAGAGAGGGATGTTCTCCCCTAATATGTGAAATGGATTTTTTTTTTTTCTTTTTAAATGCACCAGATCCATTCCTGTTTTGTACTACAGGCCTCTCTGTACTGACTCATGGTCTCAACAGAAGACAGGAATCCTCTGGCCTCATTTGGCTGAACCATTTCATGTCTCCCCATCATTCTCATCTGTTATTAACCTATACTCTGTCTTTTCTTATCTGTGTTCAGGCACCACTCAAAAATTCTAGATCTATTTTAAATGTTAAGATCAGTACCAAGAGGGTGCCTGGGTGGCTCAGTGGGTTAAAGCCTCTGCCTTTGGCTCAGGTCATGATCCCAGGGTCCTGGGATCAAGTCCCGCATTGGGCTCTCTGCTCTGCGGGGAGCCTGCTTCCTCCTCTCTCTCTCTGCCTGCCTCTCTGCCTACTTGCAATCTCTGTCTGTCAAATAAATAAATAAAATCTTTAAAAAAAAAAAAAAAGATCGGTACCAAGAAAGACACAAAGGCATCTTTTGTATTTATAGCTAATTAAAAACTTCCCAGTTATTCTAAGGTTTATTTGGTTCTATTTATCTTTTGGTATTATAAGTATAACTTTATTTTGAAGCTATCCTTTAAATTTTAATAAAGTGTCATTAATACAGAGATGAAATAATTTTCCTAGATATCTCTTAAGTTTCAAAATCTATATGATATGAATGCATTTCTTTTGTGACAATCTTTATACAGCCAGAGAAAATAAGTTTGGTTAAGAGTGGGGATGAACAGGTATTCCTGTTGCAATTAGCTCACGGTGTCAGAATTCCCCAGAATTTTCTACCACTTGGCCATTATAAGGATTATCTCAGAAGAACAAGGGACCAGACCAGAAACTGAAGAGAAATCTTGATTTTTTTTTTCCTAGTACAAGCTTTTATCCTACCCAGAATCTGATTGAGCGTTAGAGTTACCTAAGGAGTTAGTCATAAAATACTCATTCTGAAGCCTTATCCCTGACCTAGTGAATGATTTTTTTCCCCTGACAGTAGGAGTATTCAGGTAGAGAAATTATGGAGACTTGGCTGTTCAGCTGAATGTAAGGACCTCAACCTGTGTGCTCAGCCTCAATACACATAGAAAATATTAAACCACTTCTTATATTCCCCATGCCACCCCTAACTCTCTGCTCTATTTCCTGTAACCACATTCAAACCCTCTTAGACCCTTAATAAGCTCATCTTACTGATATATATGACCTTTCCCTTTCTTTTTTTTTAGGAGTCATTAAATTAATGCCATAATTTTCCTAACTAAAAAAAGGAAAAAAGTAATATCCTCATTATGCTTTTCATGAACATCTTATAGTCTTTTCCCAAAATCTTCTGCTGTTTTCCCCCATAATCTGGAGATGGAGAAAACTGAAGCCACTGTGTCACACTAAAGCTATGATATCTGATATTTAATTTCTATCTCTTATTTGATAGGTAGCCTGAGGACTCTCTAGTCATGACAAGCCCACTGAATCCTTCCTGGGCATTTCAAAATGCTTTTCTAAGAAAATCACTGGGTATTTTGGTGGAACACAACAGATTGATACATTATTCAACAGAATTCCTTTGAAGTTGTCCTTTAGGTGTCAGTGACTTGGAGTTGTTAGTTTCACCAGCCACACTCTTTAAACCAATGTTGTGAGGTGAGGCAGGTGTTTTAGTGAACCAAATTGTAGCTTTCAACACCTAACATCTATAATTTTTTGCTTCTCCCCTCCTATTCTTAGAGAAGAATTATGAAATTATCTTATATAGAATTTTCCAGGATATTGCTTCCAAACTAGAAAATCTTCTGTCCCCTTGGAGGGTCCTACACAGATCATATACACAAATACATTCTTTGTTGTTTATCTATTCTAAAAGTCTGTTTTCTTTTAATTGTTCAATGTTTTTCTTAGCCTGATCAATATAAATCAGAAACAATATAATTATCTTTCAAACCTCAGAAAATGTGTGCATGCATATCTCTAGATAATTTGGAGAGAGTACTGGCTGATGGCAGAAGGTACTGAAAACATAATTACAAAGAGTACATCAATTTGACTATTCCCTTGCCTCTTTAATATGCTCCTGCAATCACAATATCTATGATTCTTGTTTTTCTTTCACCAAGACACTTATCAGCTTTTAATAAAGCAGCTCTCATGCTGAGAGAGCTGTGTGTGCATGTGTGTATGAGAGAGAGCGAGTGAGTGAGAGAGAAAGACCAGGTGATGATCTGTAGAATCCCCATATCACTTGGCACTGAGGATGCTACCCATCTGTTTCTATTTTGTTTGCCATAGTCTCTTAGTGCAGACCTCAGGACAGCTCTCCTAAATATACTCCCTGGTGTTTTCCTGTTACCACCAAACCCTGAGACCACATAGAGTTCAACACAACCCTTTCATGAGGCTAAATATATCTTGCAATTTTGAGATCCTCTGTGACTCTATTCAACAGTGGAGTGGACCTTCACTTGTAAAAGGCTGAGTAGCCTCTCTGGAAGTCAGAATAGGACCAACAGTGCACAAATCTCTACTGTTACGATTTTTTTCTCTCATATTTTGTATAGACAGCATCCCATTTAACATGACTAAAATGCCAAATCAGAAGTTTTGCCGTCTTTTGTCTTTCTCTGATCTTATAAAAATACATCCAAGGAGAAAGTTTACACTTTTTTTTTTAAGATTTTATTTATTTATTTGAGAGACAGAGATCACAACTAGGCAGAGAAGCAGGCAGAGAGAGAGGAGGAAGCAGGCTCCCTGCTGAGCAGAGAGCCCAATGGGGGGCTCGATCCCAGGACCCTGAGCCGAAGGCAGAGGCTTTAAGACACTGAGCCACCCAGGCACCCAGAAAGGTTACACTTTAAGCCCTTTTTTGATACATTTAACATAAATATGTGAAATCTCTCATAAAATGTATTGAAGGAGAGAAAGAAATTTTGTTCTCTTTTCTTATTACATAGAATATATTCTCATGGAAACATATCAATTAATGTTCATTATGTTCCTGAGAATTTGCAAACAAGTTAAAAAAGAAAAACAAAAAAACCTCGTATTTCCTCAGGGTAGGAGTTAATATGTCCACAAGGACACTTATTTATAATAATGATATCTATTATCCCAATTATCTACACATGCAATATACATTTCGTGAATTATTCACTGATATTATTTAGTTTTTAGCTAACTACCTCACCATACAAAAGCATCTTCTTATCAAATTACAGTGAAATCTTACTAGTAAAGAACTCTTGGAGAATTATATTATGCAGGTGAGGGAGACAAGGGATAGCAGAGATTTCTGAATAAGTAAATTTTATCTAAATTGCATTTAAATGCAATTGGATTACAGAAGCCCTCAATGACTTAAAAAATTAAATAAGTTACTATATTTCTAAACAGAGCATATGGGCATCATTTAATCATTTCTTAATGAGTCAGGTCTGCATTGTCTACTCAATTTCTGTACATGCTTTAAGAAAATGATGTTCACAGGGATTAACAAAGGTTAAGATGGTTTCTTTTTTTTTTTTTTTACACTAATTCAGGTTTTTCAATAAATGGTGTTGGCAAAACTAGACAGCTACATGCAGAAGAATGAAACTGGATCATTTTTTAAATTCCATACACAAAAATAAACTTGAAATGAACTAAAGATGTAAATGTGAGACCTGAAACCATAAAACTCCTAAAAGAAAACATAGGCAGTAATTTCTTAGACATTAGACACAGCAATGTATTTATGGAAATGTCTCCTCAGGCAAGAGACACAACAGCAAAAATAAACTATTGGGACTATACCAAAATAAGAAGTTTTTGCACAGCAAAGGAATACATCATCATAATGAAAAGGCAACCTATGGAATAGAAGATATTTGCAAATGATATATCTGATAATGGCTTAATATCCAATCTATATAAAGAACTTATACAACTCAACACACACACACACACAAAAAGCAATCAATCTTATTTTAAAATGGTTAGAAGAACTAATAAACATTTTTCTAAAGAAGACATAGAAATAGCCAAAAGACAGACACAAGATGCTCAACATCACTAACCAGGGAAATGCAAATCAAAACCACAGTGATATCACCTCACACCAGTCAAAATTGCAATATTCAAAACGATAAATAACAGGTGTTGACAAGCATGTGGAGAAAAGGGAATCCTTGTGTACTATTGATGAGAATGCAAACTGGTACAGCCACTATGGAAAATAGTATGAAAGTTCCTCAAAAAATTAAAAATAGAAATGCTAAATAATCCAGTAATCCCACTACTGGGTATTTTCCCAAAGAAAGCAAAAACACTAATTTGAAAAGATATATACACTCTTATGTTTATTGTAGCATCATTTACAATAACCAAGATATGGAAGCAAAGAGTGTGTGCATTGACAGCTGAATGTATAAAGATGATGTGGTGCATATATATAAAATGGAGTAATAGTCAGCCATATAAAGGAATAAAATCTTGCCATTTGTGACAATATGGATGGTCCTAGAGGATATTATACTAAGCAAAATAAATCAGACAGAGAAAAACAAACACCATATGCTTTATTTTATATGGGGAATCTAAAAAACAAAACAAATGAACAAACAAAAAACCAGATTCCCAAATACAGAGAACAAACTGGTTGCCAGAGGGGAGTTCAGTGGAATGATGGATAAAATAGGTGAAGAGAATTAACAGGTACAAATTTCAATTATAAAATAAATAAGGAATGGAGATTAAAAGTACAGAAAAATAATAATATTGTAATAATATAGTATGATGACAGATGTTGACTATACTTATCATGATGAGCATCGAGTAATATATTGAATTGTCAAATCACGATGTTGTTCACCTGAAACTAATATAACTTTACATGATAACTATGCTCCGATAATATATTTTAAAAATTATAGCTCAATAAAGCTGAAAAAATGATGTAATCTCAACTTTTCTGACCACCCCCGACAAGTTGAAAATAAATTAAACATTAGTATGAGAAGCTATTTACTTGTAACTAGTGACTTCTTAGTGATAAGGTATAAACAGATAAGTCAGAATGTTCCAACATCTGTCATTAGGTTCCCCAAAATTTCATGATAAAAGTATAAGTGATTGAAGAATTTACTGAAAAAATAAGGAGTACAAGGAAAATCATGAGAGCACTTATGAAAGCTTCTATAAGCATCTTTCACAATGCTTCCTGAAATAAAATAGCTCACTACCAATAGATTTTTCAGTGTTTACACAAAACAGTAATTGCAAATAGTGAATAATTTTCATTCACTGATGCAGCTCTGTAATGAATGTCCGATGATGATAATGCACTGCTGATGATACCAGCAGTAATGGTGACATGGAAGAAGAGGAGGAGATGAACTGGTGTTAGAGAGAGAAACCCCCTGACATCACAGTTGCCATTGTCAACATCAAGACCACGCCCTTGTTACTTTGAACAACACTAACAGGATTTTCTGTATCTGCTGAACGGTTGAAATCTGTGCCACTTATATTTGAGTCTTCATTGTCTCATGGAAAATAGGCTATAATCTTTTGATTTGCATTTACTAAATCCTTTGTTGTTATTGTTCTTGCCTTTCATTTTAGGACTCAGTAGCCAGAGGAAGACAGAATTTTTCAGTGGTTTAGCTACTGGATAAGGTGAATAAAATCTATAGGGGCTGACCTCACTTTAATTCTATTGTGTTGTTAAACAACAACGACAAACTTCTGTGCCAATACTCTCTCTTTCACGCTTAGTCATTTCCTAAAGGGCTCCTTATGTCTTAAAATAGATTCCTTTGGGAGAAATGACCCGGTAGAACTTTAATTATGTCCAGGTAAGTTGGAGATGGCAATCATTTATATCACAAGACATGTAAAATATTTTCAACAACTTTAGCACATCAATTACTTTGGGATAAAGTACGTTTTCATCATGAAGTTTGATGTTAGGTGCAATTTTTTTTCAAAGATATATTTTATCATATTGAGGGTTATTAGCTTCTAGGCCTACTTTGCTGAAGTTTTTAATAATGAGTTTTGAGTCTTATGAAATAATTCTCCTGCCTCTATTAAGAATACTACTACACTTTTTTCTTTTCTTTTCTTTTTTCTGCCTGTGAGTATATTGCAATACGTTTGTTGATTTTCAAGTACCAACCATATTTGATTATGTTTTATTCTTCTTTTATACTGCTAGATTTAATTTGCTATTTTGTTATTTTGTAGTTGTTTGAGGGGGAAAGTGGTTAATAGTGTTATTCAAATCCTCTTTCTTCTTTTTAGTACTTGTTTTATTAATTACTGAGAAAAAAATTTTAACTATGTCCAATTATATTTGTATATTTCTCCTTTCAGTAGTATCTCTTTGCCCTGTGGATTTGGAAGCGGTCTTGTTGTTGCTATTAAGTGCATTCACATTTAAGATGGCTATTCTCTTGCTAATTTGGCCCCTCTATCAGCATAAAATATTTCTCTTTTCTAAGGTAATATCCTCAGCTCAGAAATCTACTTTGTCTGGTATAACTATATTTCACCCAGTTTTCTTTGCCTAGTGTTTTTATGATACATCTTTTAAAACCTTCTACTTTTAACCTACTGGTATATTTATATTTAATATGGGTTTCTTATATACCACATACAGTTGTTTATTGCTCTTTATTCAACTTGATCTATGTCAGTAAATTGGAGTTTTAGATCATTTCAATTAGTTGAATATAATTTATCAATATGGTTGGCTTTAAACCTACCATCCTCCTATTTGTTTCCTATTTGTTCTTTTGTTCTCTGCTCCTTTTTTCCTCGTCTTTTTTGGATTGGTCATATACTCTTACAATTCAACTTTTTCATTTCTGTTGTCTTATCACTCTTGCTTGATACAAAGCTTCAGAGTTCACAATATACATCTTCAACTTATTACAGTCTACCTTTAAATATAACGCCACTGCCTGTCTATAAAAAGTAGACGAGACTTACATCTATTTCACCCGTTCTGTATTTTTGATGTTATTTGTATTTCTGTGTGTGTTATAGACTATACAATGTATTTTTACTGTTTTTGTTCATATAATTAACTATTTCTAATAAATTATTTTTAAAGGAATTTAAATAAATATACTTATTATACAATTATAATTTCTGGCCCTAGTCTTTCACTTGCATATATTTAAATTGTTACCTGATACCATTTTTCTTTTGTCTGAAGAATTTCCTTCACATTTCTTATACTTCCAATCTGCTAGTGATGAGATCTCTCAGATTTTATTTGTCTGAATAAATTTTTCTTTCACTTTTATTTTTGGAAGTGTTTGGGGTTTTTTGTTTCATTTTTGTTTTTGTTTTTGTTTTTTTTTAAAGATTTTATTTATTTATCTGACAGATCACAAGTAGGCAGAGAGGCAGGCAGAGAGAGAGAGAGGAAGCAGGCTCCCTGCTGAGCAGAGAGCCCAATGTGGGGCTCGATCTCAGGACCCTGAGATCATGACCTGAGCCGAAGGCAGAGGACTAACCCACTGAACCACCCAGGTGCCCCTGTTTTTTGTTTTTAACCAGCTAAGTTCAAAAATATTTCCCCCTTACTGGTACTTTAATGGTATCATTACAGTTTCTTCTAACTTGTATAAATTTTGAAAAGGATTTTTCACATTTAACTTTGTTTCTTTGTATATAATAGGTCTTTTGTTTTTTAGTGTTTTTTTTTTTTTTAAGATTTATTTATTTGAGAGAGAGAAGACAGTGTCAGTGGGGGGAAGGGCAGAGGGAGAGAGAATCTCCAGCAGACTCCCTGCTGAGCATAATCCTGACATGGGGCTTGATCTCATGGCCCTGAGATCATAACCTGAGTCAAAACAAGAGCCAGATGCTCAACTGATTGAACCACCCAGGTGCTCTTCTTCTTTTTCTTCTTTTTTTAAACCTCAGGCTGATTTTAAGATTTTTCTTTTCGTCACTGACATTATTTTTTTTCTTCCAAGTTTTTGCTTAAATTCCAGTTACTCAACATATGGTGTAACATCAGTTTCATGTGTAGGACTTAGTGATTCATCACTTGTATACAACACCCAGTGCTCATCACGACAAGTGCCCTCCTAAATGCCCATCACCCATTTAACCCATTCCCATACCTAACTCCTCTCCAGCAACCCTCCGTTTGTTCTCTATAGTTAAGAGTCTGCTTTATGGTTTGCCTCTGTGTTTTTTTCTTTCCCCTACGTTCACCTGTTTTGTTTCTTAAATTCTACGTATGAGTGAAATCATATGGTGTTTGTCTTTCCCTGACTTATTTTGCTTAGCATAATACTCTAGCTCCATGTCATTGCAAATGGTAAGATTTCAGTCTTTTTTTGGCTGAGTAATATTCCATTGTGTGTGTGTGTGTGTGTACCACTTCTTCTTTATCCTTTTGCCAGTTGATGGACACTTGGGTTCTTTCCATAATCTGGCTGTTGTTGGTAATGCTGCTGTATCCCTTCAAATCAATATTTTTGTATCCTTTGGACAAATATCTAGTGGTGCAATTGCTAGATGATAGGACTGTTCTATTTTTAACTTTTTGAGGAACTTCCATATTGTTTTCCAGAATGGCTGTACCAGTTTGCATCCCCACCAACAGTGTAAGAGGGCTCCCCTTTCTCCACATCCTTGCCAACACTTGTTGTTTCCTGTGTTTTAATTTTAGTCATTTTGACAGGTGTGAGGTGATATATCATTGTAGTTTTGATTTATATTTCCATGATGATGAGTAATATTGAACATCGTTTCATGTGTCTGTTGACCATCTGTATGTCTTTGGAAAAATCTCTATGTCTTCTGTCCATTTTTTTAACTGCATTATTGGTTTTTTGGGTGTTGACTTTAATAAGTTCTTTATAGATTTTGGCTACTAACCTTTTATCAAATATGTCATTTGCAAATACCTTCTCCCACTTCAAAGTTTGCCTTGTAGTTTTTTCGATTATTTCCTTCACTGTGCAGAACCTTTTTATCTTGATGAAGTCCCAGTAGTTTATTTTTGCTTTTAATTTCTTTACCTCACAAGATGTATCTAGTAAGAATTTCCTATGGCCGATGTCAAAAAGATTACTGCCTCTGTTATCCTCTAAGATTTTGATGGATTCCTGTCTTGTAATTGACTTTAACATTTTGATTTTTATATGTTCTGGTATTGTTTTATTTATGTTTATTCTGATTGGGGTTTGTTTAGCTTCTTGAATGTATAAAGTTTTAACCAAATTTAGAAAATTCTCTACTTCTTTTTTTTTTTTTTCCTCGAAACTACCTTTCCAGCTTCCCCTCTTTCTGGACCTAATTACATGTTAGAATACAATTATTGTCTCATAGCTTACTGTGGCTGTGACTGTTTTTATGTAGTCTTTTTCTTTAATCTCTCTGCTTCATTTCTACTTCTATGCCTTCACATTCACTAATCTTTTCTTCTGTAGTGTCTAATTTGCTACTAATTCCATTCAGTGTACTTTTTATTTTATATATTTTTATATGTGTTAATTTTGTAATGTTTTATGTCTTATTTCTCTCTTCCTCATGCTCATATTCTTTTTTTAAACCTTCTTGAATCTATGATACATATTTATAATATTCTTATATTTGTAAATGTCTTCTTCTGATGATTCTTTCTTCTCTTTGATGTTAGTCACCATACAGTACGTCATTGGTTTTTGATGTAGTGTCCCATGATTCATTGTTTGTGTGTAACCCCCAGTGCTCCACACAGTATATGCCCTTCTTAATACCCATCACCAGGTTCACTCATGCCCCCCATTTCCCTCTTTTCTAAAACCCTCAGTTTGTTTCCCAGAGTCCATAGTCTCTCATGGTTCATCTCCCACTCTGATTTCCCCCTTCTTTTTCCCTTCCTCTCCTAATGTTCTCCATGCTATCCCTTGTGTTCCACAAATAAGTGAAACCATATGATAATTGACTTTCTCTGCTTGACTTATTTCACTTAGCATAATCTCCTCCAGTCCCATCCATGTTGATGGAAAAGTTGGGTATTCTTCCTTTCTGATGGCTGAGTAATATTCCATTGGTATATGGATCACATTTTTTTTTTCCATTCATCTGCTGAAGGCCATCTGAGCTCTTTCCACAGTTTGGCTATTGTGGACATTGCTGCTATGAACATTGGGGTGCATATGGCCCTTCTTTTCACTACATCTGTATCTTTGGGGTAAATACCCAGTAGTGCAATTGCTGGGTCAAAGGATAGCTCTATATTTAATTTTTTGTGGAACCTCCACACTGTTTGCCAAAGTGGCTGCACCATCTTGCATTCCCTCTTAATCTCTCTATTTAAAGTGACACCTTCTGAGGTTTCCTCACCTATTAAAGATCTTTTGGCTCTGGCTAATGAGCAGAAAATACCATCCTAGTTTTGTGCGTTCTGCAAATTGTTCTACCTACTCATTTCCACTTATTCTTTCCCTGCACAAGTAGTTTCCTCTCATGTATCTGTAGATCAGAGCTAGGAAACCCCTGGATAGATTCGAGAGTTGTGTTTTTTTTTGTTGTTGTTGTTGTTGTTGTTGTTGTTTTAATTCTTTCTCTCTAACACTTTCTTGCTCCCTGGTCTCATTCTTTCTGAGCTCCCTCCTCTCATGTAGATTGTTTTTCAAAATCTAGCCACTCTGGCCTCTTCAACCTTTAATATCTCTCTTCAGAGAAGTTTTCTTGGTTCTTCTACTTGGGTTTACCTTCCCTGTGTTGCATTGTAGGGACTACCCTAGGCCAGTATTCCCAAACTGAGGTGATTTTGCCCACTAGTGGGCATTATCTAGTAACCTTTTAGTTTGTTAGAGTAGAGAGGTACTACTGCATGAAAAGTGGGCTCAAGGCCAAGGATCCAGCTAAATATCCTATAATGGACAAGACAGCCCCATGACAAAGCATGATCTGGTCTAAAATGCCATTCATATCCAAGGTTGACAAATCTTTCTCTAGACAGTTTATTAGGGAATGTAATTATTCTCTCATGGATCATAATCATGCTTTCCTTAATGTCCCAAAGCTGTATTTTTTTCTGTTTTCTCCAGTTTTCTAGTTATTCAAGGTAAAGCTATAAATCCAGTCTCTGTTAATGTATCCTAGCCCAAAGTGGAAATCTTTTTGTCTCTTGATAATAATAATTACATCTTCTTTATCCTGCTACTTTCTTACATATTTACATTTATAAATAAACTTTACAGATCCTTTGAATCTGTAGAATGCAAGTTTAAATTTTCCTCTGATCATACTTGTACTCACAATACATCAAGGTGTGGGTCACAGTTAACTTACATTTGAGGATGTTTACTTTGAATAGTGGAAGGAAATTATAGCATAGGGAATAGGTTATACCTCATTTTAATCTCTCAAGCTTCTCTCAAAGTCCACAGGCTATAAAATATCCTTCTGAAGTTTTCTGTAATGTGCCTGCCTGCTACTTCCAGACTCCATTTCTAGGAGTTCTTGGTTCCATTAGGCAGAAACACATTTCTACAACATTTATGGAATTGCAGGACAACCTCCAGAAAAGAGGAAAACATGGAGAAAAAAGCTCAGAAAGAAACTCCTCTCTCCTAGGCTTATTCTATTTTATATCTTTCAAGTTCCTGATTTTACTCCCCGAATTTTATTTCTTCCCAGGATAGCTGACATTGGGAATGATCATTTTTCTCAGTAGAGACCTCTAATTGTGTGTAAAACCTCATTCTAAGAGACACTAGTACATGTGTCAATATTGATTATGATGTGACCTTTACCAAACCAATACCATTTGTTATCATGTTTTCCTCATAGTAAACTGAAGAGTATGAAAATGTTTTTTTAGTTTTCCTGGTCTTCTGGAGGGAGCTATTCAAATGAGAGAAGATAGTTAATCTAGTGCAGTGGTTAATTGCCCAGAATGAAACAAAATAATTTCTTTTGGACCTTACACTTATTAGTTCTGTGACTTTAAAGAAACTAATGTGCCCGTGTGGGTCTCAGGACTTCCTTCTGTAAAATTTAGCTAATGTGTTATATTACTATTATTATAGTATAATAATACTACATTACTACTTGTATTACTATATTATTATAGTGTTATGGATAAGAACTATAAATATAGTACTATAGATAATATTATAGTATTATAAGTTATATGTAGTACTATAGTATGGAATGACAATGATAGCATTGTTGTTGCTATTTGGAAACATTTTACACTTACTTCAACTTAGTTAAAACAGTTAAGTAATATTTTTAAAAAATATACAGGTCCTAACAAAGTTATAACTTAATTCAAAAACTGGGGCTCCAAAAGTTTCTCTTTAAATGCACTGCAAAAGAAAATGCGTACATGGAATCTGATTGCTGTTAGCCTCCATAGTAAAGCCCAAACACTAAAAATAAGACAAAAGAAATGATCTGCAATAAACAAAGTAGGAAAAGAAAAAAGAAAGTAAGGAAGGAAGGAAATATTGCTTTTCTTGAGAATTGGGTGGTTCTTTAATAAATGATAAACTACTCACTTAATACAATAAAACTACAAAGTAGTTAGGAATGTGAAGTTCAGAGAAGCTCAGAAGTGCATTTCTGAACACTCATTTTGTAAGCCGTTGTACTAACCTCTGACAACAAGGTTTCTAACTCTACCATATTTTGCCAAAGGAAAACAACTTAGTCAAATGCTTCTCTCAGAGAAAATAAGCGAGAGAAGGCACAATGACCTTTTATTTTCTTTGGTTCTCCACTTTGACATCATAAATATTCATCATAATGTAGGAGAAAATTAAACCTTGTTTTCTTTTTAATTCAAACTCTATGCTCAGATATCCTAAGACTTCTTTTAATTATTATTGAGCAGACTAAATACCCAGGTTTTAAAGAGCCTCCTAACCTCTCATGTATCTAACAAAGGCTGTCAAACTGACTTGGTTGGTAGGACAAGTAACAGCATGTTTTTTAACATGCCTAATATGATTGTTGCTCACTTGTTAAATTGCATTTTGTAACATCATTTTTTATCTTGTCAGTGTTTAAAATTAAAAAAATATTTAAGGTCCTATTTAAAGATTTGACTTTCAAGAACATCCATTTATTCTCCTTTTAAAAAGAGATGTTTATTGTAGAGTTCAAGATTCCCCTATCAGGTCTCTACAAGACCCTGTGCAATCTCCGTTCATTTACTGTCTTAAGCTATGTCCCAAGGCAAAAAGAAAAAAAAAAAATGTTTACTACGTATCTAGTCTCAAAGCTGTAATAAAAACTGGGTTAGTCCTAAGAGAGCTTTGAAATTATGGAATGAAAGATGATATTCATGTTGCACATGTGATCAGTCCTGCAACTGCTGGAAACAGAAGCCTACATAGTATAGCTGGAATTGATCCTGTAAGAGAGAAATCAGCATATGATTCAAACCCATTTTGATTTTTGTTTTTGACCATCATATGAACCAAAACAAAGGTCAAAGCAAGCCTAATTACCAATTTAGTAGATATTAGTCATCAAAACCAAACTGTGTACTTTTCTACTTTTTTTCAAATTGCGTCTGTGGTCATTTTCACTATTTCTTTAAGGTACCCATCTTCACCCTCCGTCTCTTCACCAGATGATGTCGAAGGAGTGTGCTGGGAAAGAAGCGAATACAAAAGAACACATAGTTTTAGATATGTTTCCATTGACATTAAAAAATAAAGCAGGGGCGCCTGGGTGGCTCAGTTGGTTAAGCAACTGCCTTTGGCTCAGGTCATGCATGATCCCAGAGTCCTGGGATCGAGTCCCACATCGGGCTCCCTGCTCCTTGGAGAGTCTGCTTCTCCCTCTGACTTTTTCCCCTCTCATGCTCTTTCTCACTGTCTCTCTCTTAAATAAATAAGTAAATAAATAAATAAAGCAAACTTCAACTCTAAATACAGAAAGTGCATAAGCATCAGATAATTATAGGTTCATGTTATTTCCTCTTTTTCGGGAGTGGGAGGAGTGATGGTTATTTGAGTGTTTTATTGATGCATTTGTTTCAGTCTTCCATTTTACAGTCTTAAAATCAGAGATAATAACAGGCAATATTTATTAGGTAGTGACTTTTATGGACTGGAAGCATGTCAAGGGTTTTCCATTTATTTGCTACCTTATTTTTTCGTAATAGTACTGTGGGACTGATGTTACCATTAGACCCATTTTATAAATGATAGAAGGGAGACCTAGAGTGACTTAATCAGGGTCATAGAGCAAGAGAGAGTCAAACTCAAGCAAGCTGACTGTAACATACCATAAATGTGATCATTTTACCATACTGCCTGATAAGGAAAAAGAAATCATCCAAATCTTACAGATTGAGTAAATATTCTTATTGAGAGCCGTTCTCAAACCATGATACAAATTAATTTAGAAAGAAGAAAACGGAGAAAAAAAAGATGGAGGAAGGAGTGGGAAAGGGGAAGAGAGGGAGGAGAAAGTTATTTGCTTTTTCACCGTCATTCTCTCAATAGTGCACAGTAGAGTTTTCTAGGGGCTCTGTGATGTGTGCTAACAGAGTAAGTGCCAAGGAAGATATAAAAATCCAGCTGTCTTCTATTAGGGGAAATTTGTAAAAGATAAAACATTGCCACTCATCCCACTAGACTGTCTTTGGTTTTGTTTTAAAATTTTCCATAGAATATGTTATTTATTTTAACATGTTTATTTCAAACTGATCAAGATAAGATTTAAAATCTTCAAGTTCTCATTTCTAATGTGGTAACTATTACTAGATATAACTCAGATAAACAACAGCACTTTGGGAAGTCCAATAATTTTTAAGAATATAAAGGCATTTGGGATGCCTGGGTGGCTCAGTTGGTTAAGCCTTCAGCTCAGGTCATGATCCTGGAGTCCGAGGATCAAGTCCCGCATCGGGTTCCCTGCCCTGCCGGGAGTCTGCGTCTCCCTCTAACCCTCTCCCCTCTCATGCTCTCTCTCTCACTCTTTCTCTCTCAAGTAAATAAATTAAATCTTTAAAAAAAAAAAAAAGAATATAAAGGCATTCTAAGACCAAAATGTTTGAGAACCCCTGTAGAACATTGCAACTAAACACCATTTCACCTGCCGGAGTTATTTAAAGAAGCTAAGTGTTTTAAAACAATGTATCTCAGATACTTGTGTGGCCTAGCTCTATCACCTTTCCTTAAAGTCCTTCCCAAAATTCATTCTGAAAAACCTTTTTCAGAGAACCTGTATGAAGCCTGATTTTGTCTGCACAAGGTTTGAAAATGTCTCCAGTTCAAAATCAATGGAGTGGGTTTTTCATTCTTATTAATGCAGGATCAAGTTAGTTTTGACTCGATACTCAGTTCTTTATAATAACCCACTGAGTGCACGAAACTAAATGGGAGAAACTGTATTGAGCAAAGTAGTGCTCTTGAAGTTTTCATAACTTTGTGTTGCTAGGAAACAGCTTTACCATCAGTGCAGAGTTTAAACTTGGAGCATCTGCTTCATTTAAAGTCTGGCTTCCAGGCAGTATAGATTGCATTGAGCTTTGGGAGGGGGGAAAAAAAAGCAAAAGAAAAACCAATTACTTTCTAAAAACAACAATGTTAAAAGTCTGGAAAGCGGAGAATCTTATGTTATATTTGTAATTATATCCTTTGGAAAGTGTGGCTGGAGGGTTGCCTTTATGCTAACTCATAAAGCTGAAGTCCAGAGTAGAAAGTAGGATCACTTAGGTTCAAAATCTTAGGAAATACAGTGAGAATAAGTGATGCTATCTCAGCTTTAGAGGAGAGAGGGGCAGGGTGGGAAGGGGGAGATAAACTCTGCCTGGTTGACTTACATTTTATTTCAATTTTCTCATGCAAAATTACTACTTTAGAGAAGTATTTTATGATGTATGCAGCCCGTATGTAACATTCCTTCTGCCTCTTTCCTCATTGTTTCATATTTCAGCACATTGTGATCATTCTGTGACACTGTAGAAACATTGTATGTCACCCATTATTTGTACCATTTATACAGACTGACAGTTATCTGGCATGATTTTTTTTCGAGGTGAATTTGCTTAAATAAATTAATACTAACATTTTCTACTAGTATTTTTATGTAGGATAAGAGTATGATCCCATGCTAGTAAATGATCTCAGTGTTACCCTGGTCCGACAAAAACAAGGCAATTTACTATTTTTAAGCTATTGAGTGCAAGCCCTAAAAAGCCCAATGACTTCTTCACTTTCACAGCATTTCACATTTGCATTCCTGAGATTACAAAAAAAAAAAAAAAAAAAAAAGAAAGAAAGAAAGAAAAAAAAAAAGAAGACGACGAAGGAGGGAAGGAAGGAAGTCAGTCAGTGAATCAGCCACGGGTAAGGGAAGAACCAAAAAAAGAGAAAAGGCAGGTAGCAGATTTTATAATTTTTTCAGAAACTGTAACTCATTCGTCTTAACACCCTCTTTCAAATGTCTCATTTTAAGGCTGCTTTTTAAAGAAGAAGCAGTTTTTTAGTGTATCCTCAATCTGGGGAAGTGCTGTGGATTGTCAGTATTCCCAGACTTCCTGCTGAGTCCACTCTGGTCTCACTGTGGGCAATCCGTGGTGAGCAGACCTCAGCAACACCCCCCTGTTTATAGATGGCTTGAGCGGCGTGGCTTCCTCCTGTCCCGCAGGACTGAAGTACACAAGAGTGGTCCTCCATTACTGGAGACTTTACCATCATCATTTCTTCATGATCTCGGATCCACCTTAAGTCCAGCGGCTTTGTTTTCTTGTCTTTGGATTTCCATGTGAATTAGCAGTTTAGAACTTTGCCTCCCTGGGATAGCAGTATCTTATTTATATGACTCTGGCTTTAGTTCCCCCTTTCCTATCCTTTCCCTGTCCCTGCCCCAGTAGCAATCCTAAATTCAGACTGCTGTTGGTTTTCTGGTTAAAGCCCTTAGCTCTTTCATTTGAAAATGACATACCTTATATTTAAGAGCCAACCCTTATGTTTGGTATACCCTCTATTTCAGCAAATCAAATACTTGTGTCCAATTCTTTATAAATGTATTTTTCACTTAAGAACTTTGTTCTCAGTACGTTTTACCTACCTACCTGTTGAAAGAGCATACACTATTAATTGCTTCTGGAGTTTTCTCTTAAAATCTATAATTTATAAATTTCCTTTTTTAAAAGATTTTATTTATTGATTTGACAGAGAGAGACACAGCAAGAAATGGAACATAAGCAGGGGGTGGGAGAGGGAGAAGCAGGCTTCCTGCTGAGCAGGGATCCTGATGCTATGGGGGACCCTGGGATCATGACCTGAGCTGAAGGCAGACACTTAACAACTGAACCACCCAGGCGCCCCTATAAATTTCCTTTTTTAAAATAAATTTTATTTCAACTGAAATTTGAATTTAACTTACTGAAATTCCCTCAGGGCAATGTGATAATATATATTGACTTAACTTTCATAGTTCTGTTGTTAAAATGAAGCAAGGTTGAATTAAGGCTTAATCCATTCACATAAAAATTACATAGTTTTCCTTTCTTTTCTCATTTCAGGCTGGTTGCCAAGATATTCAAAACCAGTTAGTTACATGAACAAAAATTTCACTCAAAAAAATAGGCAAATATTTACTCAAATCTATCATCAGTTGAATTAATAGGTCAAGATTTTAAAATCTGACTTCAAATATGATAGGCTTGTGGAACAGTTCTTTGGCTAGTAGCTAGAAATGTGCATGATAAGACCCATATAAACTATTTTAGCATTACATTTGAGTCTTGGATGATGACTGAAATTAATGTGACTCAGGTATTCTTGTTCCTAAAATAAAATAACTCTTTAGAACTGTTTGAAAATGGTTTTATTAATTTTAAAACTCTGGCTCAAGACTTACCTCCTGCAGGAGGCTTTCCCATGTAAATTTATTGTTACAGACGTCTACTTTAATGATTTGCTTTTCACTTCCACTGTATCAGCCTTAGTCTTCTTATTAATTGCTTTGGTAACCTTTTGTAACTGACAAGTTTACAGACGCTCAGAGAATTTTCCCTTCCTGGATCATGAAGGGAAGCACCTTTCTCATTGGTAGCATTCTTTAACCTGGACAAAGCATCCTATGCACACTAGGTGTTCAATTAGGACTACTGATAGGATTATGTTTCTGTTTATTTAGAAGTGAGCGATTACCCTGGAAAGTGCTTTGTGAAAAATTGTACGAAAATATTTTAAGATTTAATTTATTACTCATAAATAATGTTAGGCAGAAGGACAGGGAAAGGGTGATTAGGTAAATCTCAAATTATAATTATTTATTTCTTGTCTGCTGACTTAAATATTTTAGTTTCATTTACAGGATTAGTGTAGTTGGGAGGAAAAAGGGACACTAGTCATCAGTTATCTTTCTTTCTGTGGCCATAGATTTTAAATTACCTACTGAAGTTATGAAATAAGCTTTTCATATTATCCATTAAATCTCATCAATGAAGGCTACCTGCTTTTTACTTTACCATAAGTAACTCAAGGCCCTTTGTTTTTCTTTATTACTTTTTTGAATCTCAGTTTTTCTTCAGCTAACTCTTCCTTCCTTTTCCTTCCATTTTTCCACTTATGATACTATGTTATTTATTTCATTATATATGTCAGAATGTTATATTACCTTACATTATATAGCTTGCCATTATTTACCTTTTCTGAATTCTTTTGGCCCATGTTTGAGGGCAATTAGAAATCTCAGGCCATGTGTTCTCTTATTTACAGCAATATTATTCTTACTCCAAATATTAACTTTTTCTGTGACACCATATATATATGTCTGTATAGATATATATATCTTGTTTATTTTACCTAAACAATATGTGACTATCAAGAAGGTTTACTGACACTTCTTTTAAATTAGGATATTGAACAAAATTTTTTGCTTAGATAATCAAGTCCAGACATTTTTTTTTTTAAGATTTTACTTATTTGTTTGACAGACAAAGATCACAAGTAGGCAGAGAGGCAGGCAGAGAGAGGGGGGGAAGCAGGCTCCCCGCTGAGCAGGGACCTGGATGCGGGACTTGATCCCAGGACCCCGGGACCATGACCTGAGCTGAAGGCAGAGGCTTTAACCCACTGAGCCAACCAGACACCCCGTAGCAAGTCCAGACATTATGTTAAGCTCTTTATATATTGTAGATCCCTCAATCCTAACAAAAATGGTTCTGATTCCAAAGTCCATTATTTTTGAATACTGAATTGAACATATTTTGTAATGTTTAATCAGACAAATTATTTTCACATAGTAGTTAGTATGTCACTTGATTTATTCCTTCAATACTCTTTAAAAAATATAAATGTAGATTCATATTATGATTAATATCATTTTCTTACTTTCTGAAGAAAATATTAACATTTCTTATAGAACAGATCAGCTGGCAGTGAATTGCCTCAATTTTTGTTTGTCTTAGACAATGTTTCTCCTTTTAAAGGATAATTTCACTGAATATGGAATTCTAGATTGGTAGGATTTTTTTTTTTCTTACAACCCTTTACATTTTTCACTCCATTCACTTCCTTTTTTTTTTTTTTTTTACCAACTACATTTTATTTTAAGCTACTATTTAAATTCGAATTAGTTAACATTCAGTGTAATATTAGATTCAGATGTAAGATTTGGTAATTCAGTGCTTCACTGCAACACTCTGTGCTCATCAGATGTGCCCTTCCTAGCCTCATCATCTCTTTAGCCCACCCCTGCAATACCATCCCCCTCTGGAAACCATCAGTTTATTCTATACAGTTGAGAATTTGTCGGGATGCCTGGTGGCAGTCAGTTAAACATCTGAGTCTTGATCTCAGGGTCGTGAGTTCAAGCCCTGTTATTAGGCTCCATGTTGGGTGTGGGACCTACTTAAAAAAAATCTCTTTCTTGGTTTGCCTTTTTTTTTTTCTCCCTATGACCCTTTGTTTCATTTCTTACTTTCCACATATGAGTGAAATTGTATGGTATTTGCCTTTCTTTAACTGACTGACTTCATTTAGCATAATACTCTCTAGATCCATCCACATCATTGCAAATGGCCAGATTTCATTCTTTTCTATGGCTGAGTAATAGTCCATTATTTTCCATTCCATTCCATTCCACATATAGATAGATATATATAGAGAGAGATATATCATTTCTTTTTTAATGTTTCAAGTTTTTATTTAAATTCTAAATGTTAGTTAACATATAATTTAATATTAGTTTCAGAAGTAGAATTTAGTGATTCATCACTTACATATAATAGCCAGTACTCCATTCACTTCTTGATTACATGGTTTCTGATGAGAAATCTACTTTCTTATACTTGATCCTCAGTAGGTAACAAGAGTTTTTCCTCTGCTTATTTCAAGATTTTCGCCTTGCCTTTGGTTTATTGTTATTTAAATATGATATGCTTCCGTGTAGCTTTTTGCTTTTTTTCCTTGGCGTTCTCTGACTTTCTTGGATTTGTGGTTTGTTGTCTGTCATTAATTTTAAAAATTTGTTGGCCATTATTTTTTCTATTGGCCATGAAACTTCATTAATCCTGGTATTGACAATATTTCTTTCCTTTTTTTTTCTCTTTTAGCATTCCGGTTATGCATATATTACATCTTTTAAAACTTGTCTTATAGTTCTTGAATGCCCTACTCTTTATTATTATTCATCTGTACAGTTTGGGAATCTTCTATTTGACCAGTTTTTATGCTCACTGATCCTTTTTTCAGTTGTGCCCATCAGCTGATGAGCCTATGAAAGAAACACATTCTGTTATAGTTCTTTTTTTTCTAGTTTTCCTTTTTTACTCTTTCTTAGTGTCTCCATCTCTCTGTTTTTATTACCCAACTTTTTATTACATTAGAATATTTACATTAACCATAGTCATTTAAAATTCCTGACTGAGATTCCACAACTATGTCATATCTGCATCTAGTTCTGATACTTGATTTCTGTTTTCAAAGTGTTGGTTTTTTTTTTCCCCCTTACCCTTTGGTGTACTTAGTAATTTTTCATTGAGAGTCAGACATGGTATGATCAGGTAATAGGAACTGAGGTGAATAAGTCTCTTAATTGTGAGGCTGTATTTTAATCCAGGCAGGAATGAGATTTTGTTTAATGATTACTGTAGCTTTGGGTGTCAGAGGCTTCAAATTCCTCTAGTGTTCCTGTTTTTGTCTCTCCTCCTAACATTGGACTTCCCTTTATACTCCTCCTGAGAGAGAATCTGTGTCATGCAGCTGTCTCAGTAGCAATGTTACCCTAAGGCACTATTGGTATGGTGGTAAGGTGTGGGGAAGAGGGACTATTCCATAATCTCCCAACGAAATATCTGTCTTTTTAGGGCCTGTGCTTTGGGCCTATGAGTGGCCTGTGACCTTCACAAGCATTTCTTCTTGTATAACTTTTCAGCCCCTAGCCCATTAAATAAGACAGGAAGGCTAGAGGAAATTGGACTGAGAAGAATGTTCTTCCCCCATGACTCTGGACAAGGCTCTGGTAAGAGCTCTTCCCCCTGAAGACTAGCCCTTTGCTACAGAGAAAACCTCTGGGAATATTTCACAAGGATTATTATTCCTCTCCCCTGTCAAAATCACAAGGGGACCTTTCTTAAATAGTCACAGTAGGAATCTGGTGGGATTCTTGGCAGAAGGGTGGGGGTCCTTCATTCTGACTGTAATCCACACTCAGCCTCTAGCAATCTATCATACTTACCATTTAAGTGTTCCTCCCAGTTTATGACTCTAGAGGTTTCTACTCCAGGTAATCAAATATCAGCTATAACTCTCTATAATCTTCTGTCTCATATGTCAAGATGGCTACTTGCCCTGCAACCTCAGTTTTCTGATGAAAACAGTGAAACATGTTAGTTTTTGGTTTGCCTAGCTTTTTGTTGTTGTTGGTGTAAAGATAGGGGTGATGACTTCCAAGCTCTTTACATGAAGTTGTTATTGTTTTTTAACGATATACACTCATCCAAAATAACGTTGATTAATTTGTTCAGCAAACAGTTATTGAGCACCTAGTCTGTGTCAGGCACTATACTAAATGTTGTGGCCACAAGAGGAGCCAACAGAGAGCATCTTTAAAGTCCCTTTCCCCAGATAAAGTAGATGCTGATTTTTTTGCTGTCCCAATTATTAGAAAGAGTGCCAGCATTCTCTAAAATAAAAACTGTCTTTTCCCATTTCTGTATGGGTGACACACTGTCAGATGTGTAAATTCTATGCAGAGGTATTTGTTTCCTCCTCCTGGTGTCAAGCTGTTGAGTGTGATTTGTACTTCCTGCTGCTTTGCTTCAGGCAAAGGAGGAGGTGACAGTTCCGATTTGAAGAATTAGACTAATTGCAGTAAACACCCGAGGTTCTCAAGGAATGTGCAAATATAGAAAATCAATTTTATAGTATTATTATCCAATTTTATAGTGTCTAATAATATATTTATGAAGCTCCAGCTTCAAAAATAGAAATAGAGATGATGAACATAAACAAAAATAAAACCAAAGTAGGCTCCATGCCCAGAAATCCAAAGCAATAAACTAAGTGCAGCAGGAAAATATGGCCAAAAAGGAAGAGTTTTGAGACACACACAAAAAAATGTTTTGAAAATACTTTCTACCAAATTGAAAGAAGGCTGAACATTTTAGCTATGATAGGAAAGCAAGAGTTTTCCACAGAAAAAGACCTTTAGAATGTCTATATGAAACCTTGAATTTAGCATTTAGGACATTGATGATCGGAAATGGTATCATACTTCCCAGAGCTTGAGATTTGAACCAGAGTCCAAGTCTCCTAAGTGCCAGCTCATGGTTTCATCTACACAACCAAGAACTTTATTTATGTCTTAATGATGTTCATAGATGAGTCTTATATACAATTTTATAGCAGAATTTAGACAGATAAAATAAATCAGAAAAATGAACACATCAGTATAAGTAAGATACATTCATAAGAGTGATTAAATATTGTGCAGAACTCTACTGATAAAATACTTTGTTTTACCATTGTATTTTGTCATATCCAGAATAAAAATTTTGTAAATTCTGTACAAGCAAGTATCTTTATTAGCTCAAAAAAGTGTTTTTTTTTATTATGGATATTGAAATAAAACATTCACAAATCAATAAAAACTCTTTTCTCCCCATCAAGCAAGTTAATTTTTTAAAAGGAATTAGTTGTGATTTGTTTTAGAGATTATTATTAGCTATTGACAAACAGCTTTAAATCAATATGTACTTTAGCTTCGATCATATTGGTCAGCTTTTCAAAATGTTAGAGACAGAAACACAAAGCATGCCTGACTAATCAACACTGACTTTTGGACCAAAAGTGTAACAAGGTCACTATTAAATTCTGTAGTTGTTCATCTTTGTTTTAAACATTGTTTGACATTTGATTTTTAAAGAGATTATATTTGTATTTGCACTTCCAAAGTAGCAATTTAAAATCTTTGGTATGGCAAAGAGTTCTCAGGTTTTCTTCAGATCGTTAGGTATACATGAAAGCAAACAGTGTTTCTTTTTAATTTCTCAGATATGTTTTTTTCTCTTTTTCTAATTATAAAGTGAATACTTCAATATATTTGCACATAATCAAAAAGTATCATCTTGCATAGGTCAAGAAGACAAATCAAATTAAGTCTGCCTCAGTGTGCTAGAAGTGGGATAGCCAGGGAGAGGGAAAGGATAAGAATGGTAAAACAAGGGAAACCAACAAAGTATGAGACAAATAGAGACTGGTTATAGACTCAGAGAATGGGTAGGATAAATGGTCAGTGTACTAAGACAGTCAACTGATAGAGAGGAGAACTACAACAAGTAAATGGACCTAGGAAAGTTTTGTAAACAGGAGACCGATGTGATAAACTAGGGGCTGTGGGGGTGGAAATGGAGACCTATCAGAGAGTTGCAGTAGAGGAGATTGACAGAAAAGAGAAGAATCTGTATTTATCTATGTCTCCTAGGATGTTGCTTCTCAGACATTGAAGTGTATAGAAATCACCTGGGGATCTTGTTAAAATGCATACTTGGAATCTCTAAGTCTGAATCGAAGCCTGAGATCTCCTAACAAGTTCCCAGATGATGCCCATGATCTTGGTACATGCACCACATTTTGTATAGCAAGATTCTAGGGCATTTATTTTATTTTGGTTCTAGTAATATTCACCAAAATATTAAGAAACTCCCAAAGTTACTGAGCTGTATTAGTTATTATAATTGATTTAACAAGATATAAATGGTATGAAGCCAAAATGTGAACTAATTCCATTCGTAGAGTATTAAGATACTTCTGTTATTTTAACAAGTGATATGAAGAATCTGAGACGTAGTTTTTTTTCCTGTTTGCATTCAGTAGTTTTTATTTGCAAGATAGTATTTAGTTAGTTCATATGTAGAAAAGGCACTATCTAAAAGGATGAGTAGTCAACTAATGTTCTGTGCCTGCTATATCCAATTGGCTAGATCATAGTATCTAGGATTTCTTCTCTTAGGTATAAAGGGAAAATGGATTGGCTTTAATAGTTTCATTTCATTTAGACAGCAATTTTTTAACCTCATTTACAAACGTGCCAGTGTTCTGATGTAAGGCATTTATTTAAATTAACTGATATTTTGGAATAGGGCTTTTTAAAACAAAAGAAACACACTCAGCACCTTCACTGAAGGTAAAAAAAAAAAAGTTAAGGTTTAGAAAATGTGATTTGAATTGATTGGAAGCATAAGAATAGTCTCCCTAATTAGGAAAGCATGCTTATCTTTATGAATTTAGAATCTAAAGAATTTGGCATGCATGAAGGTTGATAAATTATTAATATCTGTATCTTTATATCTACCACCAATCAGATGTAAAAATTCCATTTTTACACATTGATTCTAGCTCCCTGTCACAGAATGTGGAATATTATTATTTATGAAGAAGTGCTAAATTACCTATTCCTAGTTAACTGATTACTTAACTCCCTCTTGAATGGGAATATAGACCTCAGATTGTAAAAACTGCTTATGAAAGTGCAATGTAGCTACCCATTTGATCCCATGCAAGTCACTCACTCCTGGGACTCTTTCTTCAAGGAGAAAATAAAGCAGAGCTAGAGACTAGGGAATGGGAATTAGGACCAAATGATGTCATCTATCTCTTGGTTTCCTAATGATATTATAATCTCAATAAAGACATTATAAAGAGAAAGTATCATTTGAAAAGTTAGTATACGCTAACATATATTGAAAGAAATAGATCTACAATGACTTAATTACATGAGACACTAATTTTAGTTACTAAATTATGGGTGGAAATATCATGTAACTACTTTTTAATTACATAGCAATGTTGATTGTCTACTGAATTATTGAATGATTACCACAAATGCCAAGATAATTACTTAGGGCCTGATCTAGTCTCAAAGTATTTCTGCAGCTGTAGAGGCTGGTTGTCAGCTGCACAGACTTTTCCTTCTGTTTGAAGTCATAAGCCCGACTCTCCTCTGATTCTGTCAACTATATCTCCATACAGTGACTGGCACATAAGGGCACTTAAATGATTTCATATCAAATCTTGGCTTCACTGAAGGAGCCTAGAGATATAATTCTTGATATTAACCAACAGTCTTAGAGAGGAGTTACATAATACCTTCTCTTCAGCTCTTAAGTACTCTCTCTTCTTAGTATTATCCCTCTGTTTTGTTAACTCTTATCCAACCATTTGTGTAATATTCTGTGTTCTCTGATAATTGATTGAGTGATTGATTTTATTGAGGTAGGGTTAGCAAATAAATTTGTATGTAGGTAAAGAGTACAATGTGATGATTTGATATATCTATACATTGTAAAATGATAACCACAATCAAGTTAATTAACACACCCCTTACCTCATATGGTAACTTTTTATGTGTGTGAGAAAACTTAGATCTACTCTTTTAGTGAGTTTCAAGTGTTCAATATATATTATTAATTATATTCACCATTATGCACATTAGATCCTCAGAACTTATTCATCTTATACCTAATAGCTCCTATCCTTTGACCAATATCCCCCTCTTCTACCCTACAGCTCCTAACCACGACCATTTTATTCTCTGCTTTTATAACTTTGTATTTTTCTTAAAATTCCACCCAAAAGTGATACCAGTGCTTGCCTTTTTCTGTCTGGCTTATTTCACTTAGCCTAATGACTTCTAGGTTTGTCCATGTTGTCACAAATAGTACGCAGACATATATGTGTATGTGTGTATGTATCACATTTTCTTTATCTGTGCATCTGTCAACAGTCACATGGGTTGTTTCCATATCTTGGCAATTATAAATAATGCTGCAGTGAACAGAGAAAGGGGTGCATATATCTTTTTGAGTTAGTGTTTTTCTTTTTTTGGATGAATATCCAAAAGTGGAATTGCTGGGTCATATGGTAATTCTATTTTTAATTTTTTGAGGAAACACCATATTGTTTTCCATAGTTCTGTAACAGTTTACATTCCCACCAATGGTGTACAATTGTTTCCTTTTCTCCATCCTTACCAATCCTTCTTATCACTTGTCTTTTAGATAATAGCTAACAGGTGTGAGGTAATATCTCACTGTAGTTTTGATTTACATTTCCCTGAAGATTAGTGATTTTTAGCATCTTTTCATACAACAGTTGTATGAATTTGTATACCATCTTTGGAAAAATGTCTGTTCATGTTCTTTGTCCATTTTTGTAATGAGTTTGTTTGTTTTTTTTACTATTGAGTTGTATGGGTTTCTTATATATTTTAGATATTAACCCTTTATCAGATAGATTGCTTACAAATATTTTCTCCCTTTCCGTGGCTTACCTTTTCATTTTGTTAATTGGTTCCTCTGCTGTGCAGAAGCTTTTTAGTGTGATGTTATCCCATTGTTTATTTTTCCTTTTGTTGCCTGTGTTTTTAGTATCATATTTAAAAACTCACTGATGAAACCAAAGTCTAGGACATTTTTCCCTAGGTATTTTTGTAGTAGCCTTATGGTTCCAGGTCTTACATTGATTCTTTAATCTACTTTGTGTTAATGTTTCTGAATCATGTAGTAGGGATCTGATTTAATTCTTCTGTATATGTTTTCCTACCATTGTCTTTTGAAGAGACTATATTACCCACATTGTGTATTCTTGGTGCCCTTGTTAAAATTTAGTTGACTGCAAATACATCGGTCTATTTCTGGGAACTCTATCCTATTCTGTTGTTCTATGTGACTGTTTTTGTTTTTTTTTTTAAGATTTTATTTATTTATTTGACAGATCACAAGCAGGCAGAGAGGCAGGCAGAGAGAGAGAGAGGGAAGCAGGCTCCCCGCTGAGCAGAGAGCCCAATGCAGGGCTCGATCCCAGGACCCTGAGACCACGACCTGAGCTGAAGGCAGAGGCCTTAACCCACTGAGCCACCCAGGCACCCCTATGTGACTGTTTTTATGCTATAACACACTGTTATGACTACACTAGTTTTATAATATCACTTGAAATCAGGAAGTGTAATATCTTCAACTTTGTTCTTTCTTAAGATAGCTTCAACTATTTGGGTCTTTGTGGTTCTACATGAATTTTACTATATGTGTTCTTAAAAATAATAGGTTTTTGAAATAATGATCTGTAGTAGGGTAAGATCTTCATAATAAAGCAATAAAAATAAGTATCAAAACACAAAACTGAAGTTAGAAAATGAGGAGAAAAATGTTTTTTGTTATATGGAAAGTTAAAATTTGTTTATTTCAAGACACTATAAGGTTTACATCAAAGGACAATGAAGTAGTTATTACAAACCATTTAAGAGAAGATGTTCATATCAATAATCTATTTATTTTCTATAAGTTAATAATACCAACATCAATAACTTAAAAATAATAGATGTCAATAACCATACAAAATTTCTCCAATCCCTATAATATTTATGAAAATACTAATTTTAAAATAATATTTCTTTCCCCATTAGATTGGCAAAAGTTGGAAATATTGACAAATCCAATACTGATAGGGTGAAATTAAATGAATTCTTTTGTTCACTGTTGGTGACTGCATAAATTTTTTTGCTAAATAATTAGACATTATTTAAAATTTAAAATGCGCATAATTTGAAGTTATTCTTCTTACTTTCTCTCACACTTATTACTTGATTCATAAGAAAATTCTATCTCTATCTTTAAAAATTGTCTGAGAGCACTAATACTTATAGTACTTAGTCCCAGTCTGACATCATAACCTTTAGCTTGGACTAATACAGTAGCTTTCCAAGAGTCCCCAGCATTCAATGTCTTTCCCTGTGCTGTTCTCCTCAGAAAAGCCAAGTCAGGTCATGTCACCTTTTCCCCAACCCACCATGATCCGGCCCCTAACTTCCCTTTAAAACTCTCCTGTATCTTCTTTCACACAGGATCTTACATGATCCTGCCCTTCATAATTCTCTGACTTCATCTGTTAAAGGTTCTTGCCCTTGCTCTCTGTAGGTCACCCACACTCACCTGTTGTTGTACCTCAAACCAGCATCCTCAATCTGGCCTTTACGCGTACTGATACTTTTGCCTGGAATCCTTTGCCTCGGTTCATGGCATGGCTGTCTGCCTTGAGTCACTGAGAACTCTGCCTGGGTATTATTTCCTCAGACTTCCCCTATCATACTATCCAAAAGTAGCAATTCCATGCCCTACCATCATCTATTTGCTTTATTGGCCTTTCTTTTTAAAATTTTCACAATACTTCTACTACATATTCTTATATTCTCTATTTATTTGCATACACCTTTATTGTCTTTGCCCCCTAATAGTAGGTAGGTTCCAAAAGAGTACTTTTTTTTTAAAAGATTTTATTTATTTATTTATTTATTTCACAGACAGAGGTTACAAGTAGGCAGAGAGGGAGGCAGAGAGAGAAGGAAGCAGGCTCCCTGCTGAGCAGAGAGCTCGATGTGGGGCTCAATCCTAGGACCCTGGGATCATGACCTGAGCTGAAGGCAGAGGCTTTAACCCACTGAGCCACCCAGGCGCCCCAAGAGTACTTTTTTTTAAATCACTGTATCTTCAGGACCTTCAACAGTGCCTGGCACATATTATGTACTCAATAACTGTTTATTAAATGAATGAAAATATCTATGAATGGATAAATTTTGCACGTGCAAACCCACCACTAGAAGAGGATTACAAGAAACAAGATATTCGTACATTCATGTTCTTGACTACCTTCTAATAGTAAACTCTGGAAATAAACCATTAATATAAACATTGTATTATTGATAGTTTGTACCATGCTAAGAAATACTGTGCAACCAGTGAGAAAGAATGAGCTAGATCTTTATGTATAGATCTGAAAATGTATCAATGACACACTGTTAACTCAAAAAAGTGAACTGTATCCCTTCCTAGCTATTATTATATGTATATTATCTGTTATTGATCATGCATATAGTTTTTAAAAATTGGGGAAATAGCTGCAATAACCTTTTAATTTTCTTTAACTCAACATATCCCAAAGGTAATTTCTCAATTAAATCCATCTTGTCTGAATATTATATTAACTTTTAAAGAATATGATACTAAAGAAAACAGTGGCTATATGATTTTATATTTTATGCAACATGATTCTCTATCTTCAGAAATTCAAATATAGGAGTACCAGAAAAGAAAAACAATGATGGGATCCATATATTGATATACTTTATAATTCCTCTCTCTTGCCTTTCCTCTGTGGAATGAATACAAACATGCATTGGTTTATTATCCAAAGTTTGCACAATTCTAATATTACTAATATTATTTCAAGAAAAAACAAAGCAACAAGAGGAAAGTAAAATTAAAATGGACTGCCTCGGTCATCAACATATGATAGCTTCTGTTTATTTGAACCCATTACTTTTCTCATTACCTATTTTGCTTAGTTTTTGTCAGCATTTAGAATTTAGCTAGTAATTAGTAATAACAGTAATTAATAAAATACGCATGGTTGTCTTGTTTTTCTGAGCTAATTCAAAGGAGCTCGATTTCAAAGCTATAAAGACATTTCCCTACCTGAAAGTTTCATTTTCTTTAGATAAGTTCACTTACTAAGAGCTTGCATGAGATTAAATTAAATGTATGTGATACAAAGAAAGATGAAATTCTATCATGAAAGATGACTGATAACAGTTAAAAACTATGCTAAAAGAGTGTGAGGTATCCTTTCTCCTGCTGTAAGTACTGTTATCTTTTTAAAATTAGAGCTAACTAATAAGTGATATTAGATTTTAGACTCCACAAAATCAACCATATTAGAGTCAGTCGCTTCTCAATTGGTAAAATTATTTGCCTTAGTTCAAAATGATATGCTATTACTTCTAAAACTGTGTTTAATTTTTAACACATGTATTTTATAAAACTTTCTTGCTCTACTTTACTGGTACCGAATGATTCTAGAATATTTTGTTGAAATTGATCTCTGTTATTTGTTTATAGATTATGACATTTAGAAACCCCTGCTTGGTGTAAATCAGATAGTCAGAACATGGCAACAAATGGTATTTGTTAGTGGTAGAATCAGTAGTTTTAGGGCTACAGAAAAGTATGTATAAATAGTATTTTCTATGACTCAGATCTTGTATTCATTAGGGGGACAGTTCTTCCTAATAAGATGATGGTGTCACACCTATAGCAACTCTGGTCATTTCTTTATTTGCTGGAGCTAAAGATATATGTCTAGGTTTTCCAGGCAAGGAGAATGCTAATTGATGCCCGGGAGGTAGGCATAGGTGAGCAGGTCTCATCCCGTCACTGTCTTATATCCCTGCTTCCTTAACTAGAACATGAATCCCTAAGGGCAAAGACCCTATTTCATTCATCTTAATACTTAATCAGCAATGCTCCTGCCTTAGTATGCAAATTAATGAATGAATTAATTGCTCCTTAGGATGATCTGAATCATTGCAGTGCCTTGGAAATTAAGACTACAGTTAAAGACAAAACCATAGTAATGTGTTGTGGCCTAAAATCAATGTTAATCATTCCTTATTAAATCTGCATGGCCCCTTTAGTCCCATTGAAGTTCTATTGAGGTAAATATTCCTGTTATTCATAATAAGTGCACTCTATTTCTGGATGTCTATGAATAAGAGAGTTTATAGCTAAATAAAGCTAAGAAGAAAAAAAAAAGAAAGAAAAGTCTTTCCATTTGATTTGCCAGAGGAGCTAAAGGACCAATCTTCATTTATCTTTTTTTTTTTTTTTTAAATTTATTTGCCAGAGAGAGAGAGTACACACAAGCAGGCAGAGAGGCAGACAGAGGCAGTGAGAGAAGCAGGCTCCCTGCCGAGCAAGGAGCCCGATGCCGGCCTCGATTCCAGGACACTGGGATCATGACCTGAGCCGAAGGCAGCTGCTTAACCAACTGAGCTACCCAGGTGTCCCCATTTATCTTTTGAGCATAACCTTTCTATATTTCTTTTGCTGATACCCTGATTCAGCTTTTTGAGCAGTGAGGGCTTCTTCAGTGAGCTCATCTGTTGGAGCTCTGTATTACCATCCTAACCTTCAAGACCTGCCACCCTCTCACCTGTTAACTTGTCCACCTTAGCGCTTTTTTTTTTTTAATATTTTTATTTATTTGTTTATTTGACAGAGAGAGAGATCACAAGTAGGCAGAGAGGCAGGCAGAGAGAGAGAGAGGAAGCAGGCTCCCTGCTGAGCAGAGAGCCCGACATGGGGCTCGATCCCAAGACCCTGGGATCATGACCTGAGCCGAAGGCAGAGGCTTTAACCCACTGAGCCACCCAGGCGCCCCTACCTTAGCTTTTAATAATCAGCATAACTTAGTTTCTCTGTACATAGTCCTAGGCTGTCTGGGTGAGGAACAGGTGAGGATTCTGGTCCTCATGGATCCTGTAAAACGATATACACATTGTATTTTTACCCTGGTAAGTAAATCTGTAACTCTTTATTACCTCTACAGTGGAACCTGTGACTGTACCAATTAGAGCCATATTTTACCATATTTTCTGTGCTTCCACTATACTTGTTCCTAAAGTGCCCATTTTTTAAATCACCATCTAACCAAATTCCAGGTTCAAATATAATCTCACACCTCTAAAAATTTACCCACAGTTGTCTTATCAATCTCTGAACATGTAAAGGACCTATGCTTTACTTATATGATCTTATATTATTAGTAAATTATTGCATGGCTGTCCCCCCAATTAGATATCAAGTTTTAAGAAAAGCTGAACCCTTTCTGTCCCATAAAAAGAGCTACCATGAAACAAAACCAAGCCAGAAGAAAGTTACTGTGAAAAGTATTTATCACTGTGAAGAGGTAGTCACACAGTAATTTCTTTGATAAATTATATTATCAATTTATATTTTTAGGTATATGGAAACTAGAACTTAAGCCTATCAAAAAGTTGATTGGGTTCACGGAGGCAAGAGAAGCGTGATTTGTAAAAACAAAAACAAAAACAAAAACAAAAACTTCTTTTGAAAACATATATCTATAAATATTTATGGGAAAACAAAATAGCATAAAGAATTAATTTATGTTTGAACTAAAAGAGTTTAAGGATCTCACATTTTCAAGGTATAGGAAAAAGTAAAAATTGAACATTTCTACAATTTGAGTAAGCTTTAGTTCAAAAATGCTTAAAAACTTAAACATACCCTTTGATATTCACCCCATTTTTTGCAGTGCTAGTATTTTTTAAAAATATTTATACAAACTGTTCTCTGTGGACTGTTTTTAGGAACTCACTGATTTTCACAGCAAACCTTGTTCAAATTAACACAGCCATTACTATTTTTTGTTGTTTAAAGTTCAAATGATCACAACTTGACTGATGAAAAAAATAAAAATAAATAAATAAAAAATGCTTTAAACTATATTTTCGTGAAACAACTCCATCATTAACCCATTGAAAAATATACTCAGCTTTATGCAAGCTGCAGGTAGCTACTCTGAGAGGGCCAGAAAAACTCTAGATTAGGTATCTAAGAATATGGAGGGGGCTAGGGGAATAGCAAATATTTGACAGTATGTCTATGAAAACATGAAATAAGTAAATATTTAAAAAAAACAAAATTCTTAATTTGTTATGGTTTTATCCTGATCCTTTTCTCTGTGCTCTTAATTTTTTAGGAAGGAAAGAAGGAATGTTATGAATATAATGTATTTATATGTACAGATATAAAATGATGCACTTACATGTTTTCTTCTACTTATTTTGGTTTTCATTTGTTTGTTTTTTTTTAATTTATTTGACAGAGATCACAAGTAGGCAGAGAGAGGGGGAAGCAGGCTCCGCACTGAGCAGAGAGCCGGATGGGGGGCTCTTGATCCCAGGACCCTGAGATCATGACCCGAGCCTAAAGCAGAGGCTTTAACCGGCTGAGCCACCCAGGCACCCCTCTTCTACTTATTTTGTACAATAAATATTCATTGATTAATTAGTCAAGACCTCTCGCAGGCAAAATCTATAGGCCAGGACTGAGCATGTGTTCATACATAAGAATTTCTCATCAGTTTGCCACAGCCAACAGAATAGAAATGTACTAATTAGATGTCCTTCCTTGGAAGTATGCACCAAAATGGATTCTGCAAACTGAAAAATTCAGACTGATTATCTGCATTGATGGACTTAACTGAACACCTCACCAAAATGGAAAATGAATTTTCACAACCAGTGAAGTTTAGGGCTGCAAGTAACAGTAATCATTTGCCTAAAATTACCATCTGATATATGTTTATTTAAGGAATGCGATCATCAAATCTTATAACATGTAATTCAAATAAAAAGGGGTCACTGAATGTCATGGAATGAATATAAATAGCCCTTAAATTTCTCTTTGTTTCCTGGAATATATGGCAATATGTTTTTTTCATTTTTTATTTCAAAACTGTCACAAACAGAAAATTTGCATAAAACACACAAAAACCATTTTTTCTCAACCAGTTGAGCTTAAGTTGTTGACAGATTTTTCTGTCATTTTAACTACCTCAGTGTATTTCCTATAAACATGTGTATTCTTCTATCTAATCATATTACAATCATCAAAATCAGAAAATTAATATTGATACATTAGTATTATCTACACTGCAGACACCATTCAGTTTCTGCCAGTTGTCTCAGTGATGTCTTTTAAAGAAAAAATAACCAGCCCAGGATCAAATGTTGCATTTAGTTGCTGTGTCTTTTTAGTTTTTGTTCACTCTTTCCTTGGTTTTGATGACCTTGACAGGTTTGAAGATTATAGGAAAATGATTTTGTAGAATGCCTCTCAATTTGGCTTTCTGTGATCTTTCCTCATGAAAACATTACAATTATACATCTAAGGCAAGAGCAGTACTACAGAAGTGATGTTGGGTTTTCATTTTCTCCTATCATTTAGCAGGTAATTTCAATTTGTAAAATTACAGGTAGAGTTAACTTTGATCATTTGGTTAAGGTAGGTCTATAGGTTTTCCACTGTGAAGTTACTCTTACCTTCCTCCTTTTATTATGTAATTTGAAGGGTATACTTTGTGAAAATATGTAAATATTCTTTAAACATTTATTTATACAAATATGTACTTACAGCTTATATTACATTCAATAAGTTAGAACCTTTTATTATAATTAATTGCTTTGATACTCAATTTGCCCAAGATTTGGCTCCTGGGAGATTCTTGAGATTCTTCAAGCTAGATTCTGTGTCATTTTGATATGTCTGCATCATTTATTGGGGAATCTTTGCTTTCTGGCAAAAAAAAAAAAAAAGTTCCAGAATCATCTTTTATTTTCCCTGTTGTAGCCCTGCCTAGAAAACAAAACAAAAAAACCCCTATTTCTCCAAAAGCCCCAATTCCTTTAAGTTGAGAATGACATTTAGAAACCATCATCTGGAAGCTAGTTGTCCTGATTTCTATTGGGGTGGTGCTGCTCCTAGGCTCAGAGGAGACAACTAATGAATATACATATACTTGTATGTGCTCCTGTGTGCATGTATGTGTCAACACATGTTCATATTATGATGTGCATATCTCTTATCTTACTATAGTCAGGGTGGCCTAAACAACAGACTTATTTCTCACAGTTCTAAAGGCTAGAAAGCTTGAGGCCAATGTAGCAGCAGATTCAGTTCCTGGTGAGAATTCATCTCCAGGCTCTTAGATGGCTGTCTCCTCTCTTTGTGCTCACATACCCTGTCTTCAGTGTATACTGATGGAGAGAGTCTTGTGTCTCTTCCTTTCTTACTAGGGTACTAATTCTACCATGAAAGTCCCACTTTTATAGCCTAATCTAATCCTAATTATTCCCAAAGACCCCAATTCCAATACTACAACATTGGGATTATGGCTTCAATGTATGAATTTGCAGGGGACACAGTCAATGCATACCAACATCCATTAAGACCTATTTTGTACATGTATATAACTCACATTTACATTTTTATTTCTATATCTACTTCTCTCTACTGAACTCTCTGTTTACCATATAAACAATTTAAATCTAACATTATCAGTTTCAGCCCAATTTTCTTCCTTCCCATATTTTTCACTGTATTCTTTGATACCAAGAAATCTGGAACCTATTATCCTCAATATTTACTTATTTGACTGATACCCTTCTACATATAATGAGTCTCCTATTGCTATTTCTTCTTTATGCCCCCTTGAGATTCCCTTCTCATCCTACTCTGAATCCAACACCCAATGCCGGGCCACCACTGCCGCTGCCTTCTTCCATGAATACTCTCCTCAACCTGCTTGGACCCCAGCACCCTGCACTAGGCTACTGTCATTGCTGTCCCACCTGTGACACTCTCTGCACCTTGCTCTGTCTGCCTTCCTAAGGTGACACTCTCTTTACCCTACTCAGGCTCCAGTGCCGCAGGCTGGACCTCTGGCATCATTGTCTTCATCCTGCTTAGTCTCAAACCTTGTGTCAGGTAATAGGAGTCCTATTTGCCTGCCTCCCCATTGAGCCTTGCTTTGCTCAGCTCACATATTGGCTTTTGGCCTGATTTATTTAGGAAAGGAGGTGAGAGAAAAAGAAAAGAAAAAAAAAAAAGAAAAGAAGGGAAGAGATAGAGACGGTAGAGGAAGAGAAAAAAGAATGGCAATAAAGGGGCACTTGGGTAGCTCAGTCAGTTAAGCGTCTGACTCTTGGTTTTGGCTCAGGTCATGATCTCAGGGTCATGAGATCAAGCAATGCCCTGGGCTCTGCACTCAGTAGGCAGTGAGCTTGGGACTCACTCTCTCCCTCTGCCCCTCCCTCCAGTCATGTGCCTGTTCTCTCTCTCTCTCTCTCTCTAAAATAAATAAATCTTTTTTTTTTAAAAGAATGATAATAGGTTTTTTAATCTATACCTTGTAGGCTTAAGAACGAAACAAAAAAGATATGCCTGACAATAGTTCTTAGCACCTTTTTTTTTTTTTTAAAGCTCTTACCACTTTAAAATTCCTAAAATCTTACACACTTTTGGCGTCAGCATGTTCTATTACATTGAGTAATAGGGCCAGTGAACATTTCTAAATAGATTTAGAGGTTCAAAAGCCACCCAGAGAAAGGGCACACAAAGGTTTTCAACACAGTGTTTATCTTTAGGTTCTGTCTTGGTTCAATTCAAGCAGCTCTAAATGATGATTTGTAACATGAGGCCAATATTCAGCATTGAAAATATTTTATGGGAAAAAATTTGTGGATGGGACCACAGATATTACCAGGGTTATCAGAGTTATTTGCAATATGTACTATATTTATCAGAATTATATTACCTGAATTATTGGGATTTATAGCAGATTAGGACAATAGTTAAGAATGTGGACTCTGTAGCCAAATGTCCTTGCTCAAATCTTGGTTTAGTCACTTGTTAACTGTATGATGTTTGACAAATTGATTAACATTTCTGTCTTTCTATTTTCTCCCCTATAAAATGGGAATCCTAGAAGTAACTACATCACTGACTCATGAGGAATAAATGACAATTTCTCTAACTGGCATAAATTATTGACTATGTAATTGTCGACTGTTAATTTGGGGATAGGATGGAGATAGTGGTCTCTTGTTGAGTTTGCTAGTGTTATGTAGGGAAAGAAGCCTGTCATCCTGAAGTGAAAAGAAATTTAAATAGAAAAAAGGAATTTCTTAGAAGGCTAGATCTGTGATTGTATATAAACAAAAACCTGGAAGCTAGGTCAGAAGGAAAACATTTTATGAGAAAGTTTAAATGGCATTACAATTTTGAGTGAAATTATATTGCTGTCTGCTTATAGGGGTAAACAAGTGAAAAGACAAGAAGGAATTTTATACACCATTTGCTAGGGTAAGCATGTTTTAGGCAATTAGAGCAATATTTTCTAACATTGGATAAACTGTAATTATCAGCACTTACGATCCAATCAAGTAGCTTTGTGATACTTCTCTGGCACAGAATTACTGCTATTTTTGCTTTCCAATTCTAAAGTTATATATAAATTAATGTTACAAATTTAAAGTAGAAAAAGTGGGAGATGATTATCCTGAGGTTTCAGTCTTATACCCAGGATTCAAATGAGAAAAACAAAGCATCTTTTCATTTTTTCCTGACATCTGCATTATTCCTGCCCTGCCCAATATAATTCTGTGGAGTCAGAAAGATGTGGAGAGAGATTACAGCATTTTCTCCAAATCTGGTTACACTGTTTTCCCTGAATGTGTGTCACTTTTAGTCAATCAGGTCTGGGTTATATTTCTGCAATTACATGTACTATGTGGTTTTCTAGGAGTAATGGAGACAAAATAGCACCAAAATGGCATAATGCTTGGCCCTATTAGACGATGAAGCATAACAAAGAGATAGTAATGGCAACCTCCCCCACTTCTAAAAAGGGCAAGTAATGATTTTCAAGAGCCGTACGTCAAACCTATACAAAATATAGCAGACATTTGCGGAGTTAGTACTTCTGTGCCTCTTGCCTGTGGAAAAGAGGGAAAAGGAACAGAATTTGCTCTTCCAGAATATGTCTCTTGATATAAGGATTCTTTTGAGCTGTTTTAAGTAACTGTAGTTGCAGGGAGGGGGGATGGGCTAAATGGGTGATGGGTATTGAGGAGGACACTTGTGATGAGCACTGGATATTATATGTAAGAGATGAATCACTAAATTCTACTCCTGAAGCTAACATTACACTCCATGTTAACCTGAACTTAAATAAAAACTTGAATATATAAGGAGAAGGAGGAGGGGGAGGGGGAGAAAGGGGAAGACACTGGAAAAGCTCTGAAAATGGAATGAAATTACCCTTTTGTAAGAGTTATTTATATTATTATTATTATTATTATTTAAGATTTTATTTATTTATTTGACATAGAGAGAGAGAGATCACTAGTAGGCAGAGAGACAGGCAGAGAGAGAGAGGGGAAAGCAGGCTCCCCGCTGAGCAGAGAGCCCGATGCAGGGCTCGATCCCAGGACCCTGAGATCACGACCTGAGCCGAAGGCAGAGGCTTAACCCACTGAGCCACCCAGGTGCCCCAAGTTGTTTATATTAATAAGGGGAAATCTCCATTTGTAAGGGTGTCTCCCTCCCTGCACTGGGGAGAGAAGGAAGACTAAATCTCCCGAAACTCTTGCAACTCTTCACAATAAAGAAGGCAATGACTGAAATCTGCCTAACAACCTTACCCCTGTTGACTGTGCTTTCCCTGGCAACCTCCCACGACTGGTGTCCCCCACCTCCCAACATCTTTTGTCTTTAGCTGGAGATGTAACTTAAGGTGATGTCTCGGGCCGTTTCAGAGAGTTACTCAGTTTCCCTGGGTATTTCCATGTGTACAGGAGATATACAAGTTATTATACTTCGGATTAGTTTTTCTCCTGTTAATCTGTCTCTTTGTTACAGGGTTGTCTCAACCAAGAACCTAGAAAGTTAGAGGTAAAATTATTTTCTTTCCTCACAAGTGCAGTAGACCAACTTACGTATCCAGTTTAAATGAGTTATATGTCTCATTTTCCCAATTATTAGAGCTCCATCCTGACTCATATATTTTATTCTTTTTGGACTAAGTATTCCATTCCTAAAAGCCAAATAATATGAATCTGCAAAGGATGCAAGGTGGGTGGCAAGACCATCAAGAGTAGGGAAGCCTACAACATAGAGACCGCATGCATTGTGAAGATTTTTAAGGCCACCCAGACCTACCGTATATCTATTTTTGGAGTTCAGGAGACAGCCAGGATATATTAATTTAATCTGAGGGTAGTTAGTCACAGTAGAAGAAAAACCATCATCTAAATCGGGAACATGACTTAAATTGTCAGGAGGGAAAAATGTATTAACTAGTGGGTTACCCTTTCCATACAGGCTATGATATGCCAAGGGCTCCAATATGGGTAACAGTGTATCTAACAGCAGTCAGATCTCCTGAGAATAATCTCTGCTTTCCAAGGGTATAGTTAGCATCCAGGCTGTAACAAGCAGAACTCAGAAAGTCATACATTTCAGTATATAGGAATTTAGTAGGTGGGACTGAATGTGTCTGTGTCTCAGAGTAGAGGACCCCCACTGAAGCAAACATATTGTGGTTTTCACACTCCTCAGCTGCTTTCTAACATCTACCAGGAAGTGAAGACAAACTCTCTTCCCTGAAGGTATTTGCAGTTACTCTTCAGAGAGTAGCATATCAACAAATGGATTTTATTATACATATTGAAAATGTAATTATTGACTGAGTACATTGAAACTACTGAAATGGGCCAACAGGGACATTTATATCGAAACTTATATCTGTATATTCAAAGGGTTTCCTTACAATTTGTTTTAAATAAAATGCTACTCTATACAATAAAACTACACTAGTATTAAAGTAACTGAAACAAGATGAGTTCAGTCCTTGATGAGTCATAGGTAAAAGCTAGAGCAGGGTTGCAGGATTCTTGTCTCCCAGAGTCAATGAATCTCACAGACACAAGAGGGTGAAGTGATAGTTTATTAAGTGAAGATGAGAACAGAGAGAGAGCTCTCTAGAGTAAGCGGGGTCCCTTCCCGGTCATCAAATGATGTAATTTTGGAATGTTGGTGAGGTCCAGAGCCAACAGCCAAGAAAGAATTCTTTAGATGTCTTTGGTGCAAAAAAAAAAAAAAAGGTGATTTTATTAAAGCATGGGGACAGGCTCTGTGGACAGAAAGAACTGCAGTGGGGTTATGAGGAGTGACCCATTACATACTTTCAAGTTGGGAGGGAGTTAGGGATAGCACAAGTTTTTAGCAAATTTTGGAAGCAAGGTTTCCAGGACCTTGAGGGGGCTAACTATTGTTGGAAAACATGATTTATTACTGTCAAATAAGACCTGAGTCATGAGACCCTTCCAATGTATATCATAGGTCATATGCTTGGGGGGATGATTGCCAACATGTATCTTGGGGAGTAGAGATAAAGGAAGTTTCCAGAGCAATTTTTATATGCTAAAGTAGACTTACAGGATCCTGGGGATCAGGCTGTGTTTGCCTTTGCCCTTAGCAAAGTGTCAATATTCAGGCAGATGGGTTCCTGGAGGAATGTCACTCTGCCTGCTTCAGGACTTGTCAATGGACTATAAGAAGTTAGGAAATTTAATAATTTTTCTTCTGCCTTTGTTTCCCACATCAGTGAGTTGTCACACACACACAAAATACTTGACTTGCAGCAAATAAGGAGATCATGGGGAATAACTTCTAAGGCCGTGACTCCCAGAGCAAGGATATATGAGTTCCTTTTATTTAGGGTTAGGATGAATAGATGGGAAATCTTTGCCATTGTATGTGGAGGTGGGCATAAGGTTGCACATGGGCCTTAAAGAAATATGCCTATGCAAACGTTGTATATCATGTAAATGAGGCTTGTGCTCCTCCTTGGGTGGAAATTATAGTATTATAATGAGGTAAAGGTAATTGTTGGTCATTTCAGAGGTCACTCCATGATCCATCTGTACAGGTGCAAGTTAGGGATTTAGCTCAAACTGCTCTGGGTGATCTGGATCTCTATCTCCAGGCAGTTTTTATTGCTTGAGGGCTAGTTTCAGTTTCCATCATGGGATGTTACGCCCATAGGGCCTTTTGCCTGGGTTAAGAGATAAGCTGGAAAAAAGAACTTAAGGAAGGTGGACCTGGGTGGTTCAGTCCATTAAGCATCAGTTTTTTACCTCAGCTCAGGCTTGACCTCAGGATTATGAGTTCAATCCCCACATTGGACTCCTCAATGGGCATGGAGCCTACTTTTAAAAAAAAGAAGAAGAGCTTAAGGAAAATGTGGGACAAATGTCAGTGGTACAAGCAGGTAAGCAGTAAAGGTCAGGTCTTGAGGTCTAGCTGCTGACACTGAGAATTTCTATCACCCCATAGAATTTATTTGATTTTTTCCTATCTAAGAAAAATAGATCAATACTATACTACATTTATTTAATCAAAGGTATACACTGTGTTTGTCAGTTTTGCTGGTATGACAAGGAGCCCCCAAATTGGAGACACTTATTTCTATTCCTATCATATGGTAGGGGCTATGAATCAGTTGCTATAGCACTGCCCCATGTGTCTTTTAAGTTTGGAATTAAGGAGCATCCTCTGTTTGGGACATAATATTCTTTCTTCTATTAATTTAATTTTCTTTTTTCAGTGTTCCAAAATTCATTGTTTATGCACCACACCCAGTGCTCCCTGTAATACGTGCCCACCTTAATACCTACCACCAGGCTCACGCATCCCCCAACCCCATATTGGGGGACATAATATTCTTATAGCAAAGAGAAATGAGTGAATGGCCTGGTAAAAAGCATAATGGCTTTAAAACCCTCTGTTCAGATGTGGCACCTGTCAGACCCACTCACATTTCATTATCTAAAATCAGTCACTTGCCTAAGCCTAACAATATCATGGAGATACGGACTCTTCCACCAAATGTATAGCAAGTCACAAAGCAAAAGGTAAAACTGTACCTGCCTCTAACATATACAAAAAATGTTGGGAATAATAATGTCATCTATAACATATACTCAACATGTATTCTTCAGCCAAATGTCTTCATTTCTTAAAATTCACAAATGGTTAAGCAGTCTGAATCAGCTTTTATATTATAATCAGACTGTAGAAGTAGAAAAGAATCAGTCAGTTAAATTAACCAAATAGACTGTACATTTGGTTTTTTTTAAATACAGTTAGAAAAAAGAAAAAAAGGAAGATCTACCTTATAGGATTTTTAAGAGAGTTGAAATAAGATAAATGAAACTTCAAAATATTTGATGTAGAGTACCATATACGCAATACATGTTACCTTTCATCTGGTCTCTTACATATAGTCAGTAAATGATGACTTCTAGTCCCCCAAATATTCAGTATAAATCAGATATGTAGTATGTAGCAAATGAAATACTTGACTGTATTTTATTGTTCTATAACAGTGAGGATAAAGTGTGTAACAGTATATGTGTTTTAAAAATTCATATATGCAATCATTCATTTCTTACACAGAAAATAATGGGAGAAAAAAGGAGGTAGGAGAACATGCTAGAACTTAGGTTGGGTACATTTCAAACCATATTATAGATTCTAAATCTTTTTTTTAAGTGAAGGATGTAAAGAATGTAAATTGTTGGGGAACAATTTGTTTTAAAATTTTATTTAACATATTGGTACTCTTAAAGAGTTCATTATATAAATACTGCACAATACTGAATTTAAACATATACATTTTACTTACTTCTATAGGTCTGCAATAGAAATGTCCTCTCTAAACTATATTCTCAAAAGGAATTCTTAGCAAGATTTATCTAGGACAGCATTTTTAAGCACTACGAATCTGATGAAAATGTTAAAAATCTGTTCAGTTGTACACATTAACTGTCTGGTACATTTATTTTACTCCAAATGTCCAATCCATCTTTCCAAACTTTTGTGGAAAAAAAATCAATACAAAGATGAGGGGGGAAAAAATCCTGATCTTGTAAGTGATGGGTAAAGTCACTATACAAAGGACTACATAGTATTTCATAAAGGACAGTGACTAAGACTGCCCTTAAGGCTCCCTTAGCTTGACTAAACTTTAAATAGTTTCCTTCCTACGTATAGGTCCCTGACCTCATTTGTCCTAGAGCATTTGCTTTAGAAAACTTGCCATCGTAAATTCTTTCTCTGACTCTTTGAAGTGTAGCTTTTCCTCCAAGATCTTGCCAATTTTAGTAAGAGAGGATTGTCTTTCCCAAGGACCTGGGGGCCATCCCTTTGAAATGTAATCATCAAGAAAGGTAGTGCCCTATCTCCCAGTCTCTGTGGAAGGGTAGGAGCCTAACTTAAAGAGTGCCAATTAGCAAACACAGATGACCCAATCACACTGACCAGCCTCTCCACCTAAAGTCCTCCAGTACTTCTTCACTAACTAATTCCAGTGCTTAAAAACTCTCTGCCTTTTGTCTAGGGCTTTCAAATCCAGTCTCTCTCCCTTATTGCAAGAGTCTTAACTCCTATTTTAGTGGTCTTGAATAAAGTCTTCCTTGTCCCTTTAACTCCAACCAGTGCAGTGTTTTTCCTTTGACAATAGAAATAACTGTTTCCTCTGTTGGCTTAAATACAGTCCTGACTAAAGGCAGGGAAATATACTAGAATGCCTCTTGACGTTTTTAAACCCCTTGAATGGGAGTTGCACGGTGAAATGACTTTTAAGATCTTTGAAAATGTCAGATGATAACTGCTCCATTGTTAAACACACACACACACAGAGTCATAGGGTACTTGCTTATATTACATTCCCCCAGCTCCCCCAAAAAACCAAACTTTCAAAGTGGAATCATTTGCTTGAGAGTGACTCACATTTCATAGAGCAGCTAAAGAAAATTAAATATACTTGAAGCTACCCAAATGCTGTTTCACTGATAGGTGTGTGGCAGAAATAATATGAGAGATGTAAATCCATTTTCCATTTTAGAAAGACAATACTTCTGTATTGAGATGGACTGCAGAGAGCAGCATTATCATATGTTGTCATTGAAATATATTTCCCTAGTGGTTTTGCTCAAAAAAGTATGAAGTTGAGATAGAAAATAAAACAGGTGATACTGTAGGCAGGTTGGTGAGCATGTATCATTTGAAACGTGTGACTTGCTTAACAAACAGTTAAGTTTGTCATTGATGGGAATTCAGATTAGATCTTTGGAAGTCCTGAATTTGAGGTGATGGAGGCCTACACGTGTCAGAAATTCATATCAGCTTTACTGTTCCCATCTACGTGCAAGATAGGAAGTAGTAACTACCTGGAGGTAAAAGAGTCTCGCTGTTGCTGATGGAAAAGAGGAACTAACTAAATAAGGTCCTATAGTGAGGAGTTGGGGAGTGGGAGGTGGGAAAACCTTTCTCATTTGCTCTGAGATTCTCAAGGAACATGATAGAGCTAGAGACACGCGATCAGTACCTGCTTTATCGTTTGCTCTCTCTTCTAAGGAAGTCAGGCCAATGTATATTTTACCTAAAACAAAATTTCATAAAAAATAATTGTTATTTTCCTAGTGGTTTAAGAAGGTACATTACCTTTTATTGTTTTAGTTTCTCAAAAGTGAAAGATAGCAAGTTTAGGGTCCTAGCAGAGTGTGATTTTTAGTGAGAAGATGAGCTATAGAAATAAAATTACTTTGTTTCGGTTTTTTAGTGCTGATTGATTACAAAGGGAATTTTTAGAAAATCTAATACCTAAATATCTGTCCATCCACTTATCTATTAATCTATCACATTTATTAAATATCTGACATCTTCATATAGAATATGGATATTTAGTAGCTAGCATAGTGTCTTCTACTTAACAGATACATACTCCTGTAAATAGAAATTATGGTTCAACCTAAAATTTATTTTAACTTTGTCATTTGTGATGTCCATATACATAAACTTGCTATATCTCAGAGAATATTGTGCTCATCTTCTCAAAAATACAGGATAAAAATGAATGGAATATGTCAAGGGAACCATCAGCCATCCTGCAGAAGCTAAATTGATATTTCTTGCCATCTGCAGATTAGAAAGCAATTTCCTCGGCTATGAACATATACACTGGTAGATGCTCTTTTGGAAAATATTTATACCCAATCTTAGATCATCCCACTTTCATGAGAAAAATTACATAATTTCTTACAAGGGAAAGAGTACAAGAATATGAAAACTAGTTTTTATAGCTTGCATTAATTTGTAAGTATTAAATTATTTTATGATGGTTATTTTATAATATCTCTTTTTAGAGAACTGAGGATGAATGCCATTTTGGTACCCTAAATAAGAAAAGAAAATGTATTTAATTTGTCATTTTTATTATTATAAAGAAAGTATATTTTCTCAAGAGAATGGAGCAATAATCAGATTATTTCTATAAAAACAGACCATTAACAAATATCACTTTTTTATATTGATCCTTACATATAGCTCCTTGAACCTTACTCAAAAAAGGGTTAATAAATAAGTGAGAGCAGTCTCTAAGTGTTAAGTGAAAAACACTTAAGTAGAAATAACAGAATGTTTTTAAAACAAAAAGTAGTAAAAACAAATTAAAAAAAAAACCTCTGGTTGATGGTCACCCCAAAAAAGCTGGATTTTTTTGTGCATTTCCTGATTTAATAACTTCCTTCATTAAGTCAGGGTAAGTCAGAAACCTTCTCTCATCTCAAAATAAAACTTATAAATTACCTATATATGCAGCTCACATCTAGTCACGTTGGTGGAAATAATGAAGATGAGCTCACAAAAAATTTTACACCATATCACATGAACTGTTGTCATAAGCAGTCTTTGCTGAGCACTGTTTCTGCTAAAAGCCACCATGGATGGGGGAAATACCTTGTACCCATGTTGCCTTGTATACTTTATTTATTCGTTCAGGAAATAATCGCTGAAGGGCTGCTATGTATATAACATAGTTTTAGTCACTAGTGATATAAAGATGAATCTAATTAATACAGTCTGTGACCTCTTAGATCATATATAACTGCACTCCACTATAGCACCATACTGGAATCTATTCAAAGGGATGGCTTCCTGCATCTCAGGCAACTGTCTGTGGACTGGCCTATTCAATGGATCATACGGGCACCCAGTGTGGGAATTCTGCTTGGTGGGGGAGCTCTATGTATGTGTCTGGATAAGAGAATAAATTAGATACTGTTTGTGAGGGTAAATGCCAGCTTAGAAGATCATCCAAGGATTGGGTGTATGATAGGAGGCCTCGTGCCTCATCCATTGTTGGTTAGAGTCATTGGATCTGTTGATATAAATATTAGCTCATCCAGGGAGCACACATTTGTTAAAATGTTGCAAGATGCCTGGCACTATGCTAACAGCGAGGACATTAAATAAATGGAAAATGCTCAAATCCTGTGTTTTAGAAATCTGTAGAGATTCCAGATAGGTTATGATCTATGTATAGAATGTAAACAGTGAGTTCATTATTAGATGGAGGGGGTAGAGGTATGTGGGAGTTCAGAAATGAGAAGCCTGGATGTGAAGATCAGGAAAGGCTGTGAGTCTTTGTAGGATTTGACTGTGGAAATAAAGGCAGGGGCATTCCAACCTTAACAAAGTAAGAGTGAGAAAACACAAGTTTGTCAGGAGTGAATTTTATGACTAAGAGTTCTAAGATATAGAACTAGAAAGTTCAGACAGGGATAGATTCAAAAGAATTTCATTTGGCTATTGCAATCTTTTGTTTTGTTTTGTAACCATGTAATTGAAATAAAATTTAGGATATACAACTCATCCATTGAAATTCTACAAATCAATGTATTTTAGTATTCACAGAGTTATACAGGCATCACTGCAGTTAATTGTGGAACACTTTTTTTCATTCTTAAAAGAAACCCTATACTCAGCGACAGGCACTTCCCATTTGCTCCGACCCACCCCTACCGTACCTCTTCAGGTCCAGGCAACCACAAATCTACTCTCTGTTTCTATATATTTACGTCTTACAGACATATTGTATAAAAGGAATTATACAATATGTGTGTTTTTGGATCTGGCCTCTTTTCCATCAAGTTTCATCCATGTTGTAGCATGCATCCACACTTCATTCCTTTTATTTTGCTGAATTAAATTTCATTTTATGTATATGCCATATTTTATCTGTTCATGTATTGATGGAAATTTGGATCATTTCTGTTCTTTGGCTATTCTAATAATGTTTCTCTGATATTCATATACAAGTGTTTGTATAGACATATTATTTTTTATGTCTCTTGAATATATACCCAGGGGTGGAAGTGGAGTCTATGTTTAACCAATTGAGGACATGCCAGACTGTTTTCCAAGGTGGCTGCACCATTTTACAATCCTACTGGCAAAGTATAAGGTTGAAATTTCTCCATATCCTCACCAACACTTGCTATTAAATGTGTTTTTGGTTATAGCCATATTAGTGTGTGTTATGTGATATCTCATTGTGATTTTGATTTTCATTTTTTTAATGACTTATGATTCTGAGTATTTTTTCACATGCTTCCTGGACCTTTGTTCATTTCCCAAGAGAAATACTTCTTTTTATCTTGTAACCATTTTGTAGATGGCTTATATGTCTTTTTTCATTGAGTTGTAAGAGATTTTAATATATCCTGGATACTGGTCTTTTATCAGGTATATTATTTGCAAATGTTTTCTCCCATTCTGCGGGTTACCCTTTCCTTTTCTTGATGATATCCTTTGAAGCAAAAATTTATGTATTTTTTTTTCTTTTGTTGCTTTTGCTTTTGGTTATTTCTCATATCTAAGAAATTTTCTAACCAAAACCTTGAGATTTGCCCTTATCTTTCTTTTAAAAGTTGTAAATTTGGCTGCTGTATTATGTCTATGAGCCATTTCCAGTAATTTTTCATTATGGGGTGAAGAACTATGGGCACAGATATATTCTTTTACATGTAGATAAACAGATGTCCCTACATCATTTGTTGAAAATGTTCTTTTCCTATTGAATTGCCTTGGCGGTCTTGTCAATTAACCAATAAATGTCAGAGTTTATTTTCAGATTCCAAATTCTACTTCATTATTTATATTCTTATCCTTCTGTTAGAATTATACTATCTTGTTAATTACATATCTGTAGTATGTTTTGAAATCAAGATCTGTGAGTCTTCTAATTCTGTTCTTCTTTTTAAATATTATTTTGACTATTATTTGTCCTTTATTCTTCCATACGAATTTTAGGATCAGCTTGTTAATTTCTTTTAAAAATTAGATGGGGTTTTGATAGGGCTTAAATTGAATCTATAGATTTTCTTGAGAATTATTATCATTTTAACAATATTAACTTTTCCCATCAATATCTCTGAGAATATCTTTAAGATATCTTTCCATTTATTTAGGTGTCTTAAAATGTTTTTCAACAATATTGTTTAGGTTTCAGAGTAGAATTTTTGTACTTTTTTGGTTAATGTTCTTAGACATTTTATTCCTTTTTATGTTACTTTAAATGTAATTGTTTTAATTTAATTTATGAAAATTATTTTAATTTCATTTGTTTCAAAATGGAATTGTTTTTACTTAATTTTATGGTTCATTGCTGGCCTATAGAAATACAGTTGTTTTTTTAATTTGATCTTGTACCCTCCAACATTGCTGAACTCTTACTGTACTTTTAGTAGTATTTAGTTTGTATTGATGTTTAAGTATTCTATTTCCTTGTTGATGTTCAACTTAGTGGCTGTATTCATGCTTAAAAGTGGAGTATTGACATCTCAGCAATTATTGTTATCTCTTTCTTCCTTCAATCATGTCAGCTTCCATTCTATGTATTTTGGAATTCAGTTTTTTAGGTCCATTTGTTTATAATTATTTTATCTTCTTCATTTACTATTTTATCACTATAAAATGTCCCTTTTTACTTGGAGCAATATTTTTACCCTAAATTCCATTTTGTCTGTTATTGGTATCGTTGTTTTAGCTCTTTTATCATTGTTATTTGCAGGTATATATTTTTTTCCCATCGTTTTACTTTCAGCCTCTCTGTATGTTGAATCTAAAGTGATAAAGTGAATCTAAGGTGATAACCTATAAAGCCCATACAGGTATAGTTAGTTCTAGTTTTTTTGTTTATTTTTCAATCCAGTCTTATAATCTCTGTTTTTGATTATGTTATTTAATCTACTCACATTTGATTTTATTATTGATATGGTTGATTTCATCTGCCATTTGGTTTTGGTTTCTATGTTATCCTGACTTTTGATACATATTCTAAACTTAGTTGTGTTATATTCTGCCTAAACCTGTTGAACAGTCAGTTATTATATTAAAATTAGTTGTTTAGACAAAGTTTGCTAGCAAAAATAATGAGCAGAACATTGATTTCTTAGGATATCCTAATAAATCCATACAGGTTAAGTCAGAATAATTCATAATTTAGAATGTCACTATTCCAATGTCACTGAAAATTTTACATATATTTTATTGTCATGCTCAACAATAAGATATTTATTACGTTGACAAACTTTATTCAGTGCTTTTCCTGCTGTCATAGAGTGCATCTATTAAAAAAACAGAAATGAATTATAGATTATGGAAAGGTAGATAGATGAATACCGTAGAACAAATATTTAGAGTAACAATTATTATCATTTTTAATTGTTTCAGTACTTACCATATATTACTCACAATAAGATAAGATTTCCTCTGGATTGAATTTTTTATTTGGGTATATTTCACATTTGGATCAATTCAGAGTGATGTCTCAATTATAATTAGATTCCAAGAATATTTACCTTGTGCCACTATACCACAATTCAATTTACTTGGAATTCAAAAAGTCATAGCCTTTTTTTTGTTGTTGTTTCATTTCTGGAAAAAAGTGCAAACTTAGTTTATAAGCATAAAAAGAACTGAATTTTCATGTATTTTATTTTTAGATTATAGCTAAATGTGTAGAAACACTGCCCACATATAAAGACATATAAACAGCCTATCATTTCTAAGAAGATCACACATTTTTCTCTCCTTAGTTGCATATACTGAAACTGTTGGAAAATAAAATCTTTTAAATCACATACCCCTACTTAGCACTGTCATGAGATTAAGAATTCACCTGAAATGTAAATATGATGTAAATAAAATGTTACTTAATTAGATGCTATTTTAAAGTTAAGTTCTACTCAAAGGCCACACAAGTAAACTATCTTCTGAAATTTGACAAACAGCAGATATTTATATGGAGAGTTAAAATGAATTTCGTTATTTGCTGTGGATTTTCAATAAAAGAAAATTATAAGATTTTATATTTTATATTGCCGTACTTGTCTCTGGTTTTGTTTTTCTTGTTGTACCTGTTTTTACTGCATTCATACTATTTGGAGATTTCCTACCCCCAAATCATAACTAACATATAAAAATACAAAATATTAAGAGCAATTGACCAATATTTCCACTGATTTTTCAATCAGTATTAATTAATTTTAGGACAAAATTTCTTTTTTTAATATTTTATAATACTGATTTTTTTTACATAGGTCTGGTAATTTTCTTGTTAAACCTGCTTTTTGATATTTTATTTTTCTTTGAATATTATAAATAGAATATTTCCATTATATTTACATATAAAAAATATTTTTGATTTTTTGTTTTGTGTTGGCAGTCACCTTATTGAATGCTCTTATTCAAAATAGTTTCTCTGTTGTTTTGGTTGAATTTTCTAGGCATGCAATGACATCAGTAGCCAATATAGATGCAATTATCTCTCTTTAAGAATAGCTGTCCCTTTTATTTTGATGTCTTGTCTTTATGCACTGTCCAAAATTTTTCAAAGAAAATGTTAATGGTAATGATAGAGGCTCTTTCACTTCTTCTTAATTCAAGTGGGATAATTTGGCATTTACCACAAGTTGAGAATTTAGGCATTGTTTTTTTATAATGAGCATAGTAATATTCATTAAGTATTCTCATTTTGGGGCTTAATAGCCAAGAATAATTTTGGTTTTCATTAGCTGGCTTTTTCTTTTGACTGCCTCTTAAGATGGCAATATATGTTTTTTGTACTTTAATTTATTGATATGTTGAGTTAAATTAACAAGCTTCTTAATATTGTGCTCTTAATCCCAAGAATGATAATGTTGGTCATAATACTCCTGAAATTCAATTTATTTAGGTTTTTAAAATATTTTATTTAAGTACTATCTTTGCCATTTTTAAAAAATTTTTGTGGAATCTTTTTTTCTGTCTGCTAGGGAATATGATAAATAGTGCATGTGTATTTTTTTTTTTTGATGTTTGAAACAATTTACACATAAAACCGCCAGGAACTGATTTCCATTTCCCCTTCCTGTGGTAAAAGCTAAACATACTCACAGAATAACAGAATGATATAATGATCACATATTTACTAACCATCCAAAAGAATATATTGTATTTATTTATGTCTTATAATTTTACTTCTTTTTTGCCTTCAGTGTTTTTTTTTTTTATTCTTAGCTGTCCACTTTTATTATTTTTTTTTAATTTTTTATTTATTTTCAGCGTAACAGTATTCATTGTTTTTTCACCACACCCAGTGCTCCATGCAATCTGTGCCCTCCCTAATACCCACCACCTGGTTCCCCCACCCTCCCACCCCGCCCCTTCAAAACCCTCAGGTTGTTTTTCAGAGTCCATAGTCTCTCATGGTTCACCTCCCCTTCCAATTTCCCTCAACTCCCTTCTCCTCTCCATCTACCCTTGTCCTCTATATTATTTGTTATGCTCCACCAATAAGTGAAACCATATGATACTTGACTTTCTCTGTTTGACTTATTTCACTCAGCATAATCTCTTCCAGTCCTGTCCATGTTGCTACAAAAGTTGGGTATTCGTCCTTTCTGATGGAGGCATAATACTCCATAGTGTATATGGACCACATCTTCCTTATCCATTCATCCGTTGAAGGGCATCTTGGTTCTTTCCACAGTTTGGCGACCGTGGCCATTGCTGCTATAAACATTGGGGTACAGATGGCCCTTCTTTTCACTACATCTGTATCTTTGGGGTAAATACCCAGCAGTGCAATTGCAGGGTCATAGGGAAGATCTATTTTTAATTTCCTGAGGAATCTCCACACTGTTCTCCAAAGTGGCTGCACCAGTTTGCATTCCCACCAACAGTGTAAGAGGGTTCCCCTTTCTCCACATCCTCTCCAACACACGTTGTTTCCTGTCTTGCTAATTTTGGCCATTCTAACTGGTGTAAGGTGGTATCTCAATGTGGTTTTGATTTGAATCTCCCTGATGGCTAGCGATGATGAACATTTTTTCATGTCTCTGGTAGCCATTTGTATGTCTTCATTGGAGAAGTGTCTGTTCATATCTTCTGCCCATTTTTTAATATGATTATCTGTTTTGTGTGTGTTGAGTTTGAGGAGTTCTTTATAGATCCTGGATATCAACCTTTTATCTGTACTGTCATTTGCAAATATCTTCTCCCATTCCGTGGGTTGCCTCTTTGTTTTGATGACTGTTTCTTTTGCTGTGCAGAAGCTTTTTATCTTGATGAAGTCCCAGAAGTTCATCTTTGCCTTTGTTTCCTTCGCCTTTGGAGACATATCTTGAAAGAAGTTGCTGTGGCTGATATCAAAGAGGTTACTCCCTATGTTCTCCTTGAGGATTCTGATGGATTCCTGTCTCACGTTGAGGTCTTTTATCCATTTCGAGTTTATCTTTGTGTACGGTGTAAGAGAATGATCAAGTTTCATTCTTCTACATATAGCTGTCCAGTTTTCCCAGCACCATTTATTGAAGAGACTGTCTTTTTTCCACTGGATATTTTTTCCTGTTTTGTCAAAGATTATTTGACCATAGAGTTGAGGGTCCATATCTGGGCTCTCTACTCTGTTCCACTGGTCCATGTGTCTGTTTTTATGCCAGTACCATGCTGTCTTGGTGATCACAGCTTTGTAGTAAAGCTTGAAATCAGGTAACGTGATGCCACCAGTTTTATTTTTGTTTTTCAACATTTCCTTAGCAATTCGGGGTCTCTTCTGATTCCATACAAATTTTAGTATTATTTGCTCCAGCTCTTTGAAAAATACTGGTGGAATTTTGATTGGAATGGCATTAAAAGTATAGATTGCTCTGGGCAGTATAGACATTTTAACGATGTTTATTCTTCCCATCCAAGAGCATGGAATGGTCTTCCATCTTTTTGTGTCTTCTTCAATTTCTTTTAGGAGTGTTCTGTAGTTCCTCGAGTACAGATCTTTAACCTCTTTGGTTAGGTTTATTCCGAGGTATCTTATGGTTTTTGGTGCTATAGTAAATGGAATCGATTCTCTAATTTGCCTTTCTGTATTTTCATTGTTAGTGTATAAGAAAGCCACTGATTTCTGGACATTGACTTTGTATCCTGCTACATTACTGAATTGCTGTATGAGTTCTAGTAGTTTGGAGGTGGAGTCTTTCGGGTTTTCCATATAAAGAATCATGTCATCTGCGAAGAGGGAGAGTTTGACTTCTTCCTTGCCAATTTGGATACCTTTTATTTCTCTTTGTTGTCTGATTGCTGTTGCTAGGACTTCTAATACTATGTTGAACAAGAGTGGTGAGAGTGGGCATCCTTGTCGTGTTCCTGATCTCAATGGGAAGGCTGCAAGCTTTTTCCCATTGAGGATGATATTTGCTGTGGGTTTTTCATAGATAGATTTGATGAAGTTCAGGAATGTTCCCTCTGTCCCTATACTTTGAAGTGTTTTAATCAGGAACGGATGCTGGATTTTGTCAAAAGCTTTTTCTGCATCAATGGAGAGGATCATGTCGTTCTTCTCTCTTCTCTTATTGATTTGTTCTATCACATTGATTGATTTGCGAATGTTGAACCATCCTTGTAAACCAGGGATGAATCCTACCTGGTCATGGTGGATAATCTTTTTAATGTGCTGTTGGATCCTGTTTGCTAGGATCTTGTTGAGAATCTTAGCATCCATATTCATCAGTGATATCGGTCTGAAATTCTCCTTTTTGGTAGGGTCTTTGCCTGGTTTGGGGATCAGGGTGATGCTGGCTTCATAAAAAGAGTCTGGAAGTTTTCCTTCTGCTTCAATTTTTTGAAACAGCTTCAGGAGAATAGGTATTATTTCTTCTTTGAAAGTTTGATAGAATTCCCCAGGGAATCCGTCAGGTCCTGGGCTCTTGTTTTTTGGGAGGTTTTTGATCACTGCTTCAATCTCGTTACTAGATATCGGTCTATTCAGGTTGTCAATTTCTTCCTGGTTCAATTTTGGGAGTTTATAGTTTTCCAGGAATGCATCCATTTCATCTAGGTTGCTTAGCTTATTGGCATATAACTGTTGATAATAGCTTCTGATGATTGTTTCTACTTCCTTGGTGTTAGTTGTGATCTCTCCCTTTTCATTCTTAATTTTATTAATTTGGGCTTTCTCTCTTTTCTTTTGGATTAGTGTGGCCAATGGTTTATCGATCTTATTGATTCTTTCAAAAAACCAGCTTCTAGTTTCGTTGATACGTTCTACTGTATCTCTGGTTTCTACCTCGTTGATCTCTGCTCTAATCTTGATTATTTCCCTTCTTACGTGTGGAGTTGGTTTGATTTGTTGTTGATTCTCCAGTTCTTTAAGGTGTAGAGACAGCTGGTGTATTCTGGATTTTTCAATTTTTTTGAGGGAGGCTTGGATGGCTATGAATTTCCCCCTTAGGACCGCCTTTGCTGTATCCCATAGGTTTTGGAGTGAAGTGTCTTCGTTCTCATTGGTTTCCATAAATTGTTTAAGTTCTTCTTTGATCTCCTGGTTGATCCAAGCATTCTTAAGCAAGGTGGTCTTTAGCTTCCAGGTATTTGAGTTCCTTCTGAACTTTTCCTTGTGATTGAGCTCCAGTTTCAAAGCATTGTGATCTGAGAATATGCAGGGAATAATCTCAGTCTTTTGGTATCGGTTGAGCCCTGATTTGTGACCCAGTATGTGGTCTATTCTGGAGAAGGTTCCATGTGCACTTGAGAAGAATGAGTATTCTGTTGTTTTAGGGTGGAATGTTCTGTATATATCTATGAGGTCCATCTGGTCCAATGTATCATTCAATGCTCTTATTTCTTTATTGATTTTCTGCTTCGATGATCTATTTCTGAGAGAGGCGTGTTAAGATCTCCTACTATTAATGTATTCATATCAATATGACTCTTTATCTTGATTAATAGTTTTCTTATGTAATTGGCTGCTCCCATATTGGGGGCATAGATATTTACAATTGTTAGATCATCTTGGTGGATAGTCCCTTTAAGAATGATGTAGTGTCCTTCTGTATCCCTGACTACCGTTTTTAGTTTAAAATCTAATTTATCTGATATGAGAATTGCTACCCCGGCCTTCTTTTGAGGCCCATTGGCGTGAAAGATGCTTCTCCATCCCTTCACTTCCAGTCTGGGTGTATCTTTAGGTTCAAAATGGGTCTCTTGTAGACAACATATGGATGGGTCCTGTCGTTTTATCCAATCTGCAACCCTGTGTCGTTTTATGGGTGCATTTAGGCCATTCACATTGAGAGTGATTATTGAGAGATACGTTTTTATTGACATTGTGTTATCTTTGAAGTCTTTCTTTCTGTCGATTGTCTCTATATTTCTGTTCAATGCTATTCTTAGGATTTTTCCTCTTTTATAGAACCCCCCTTAATATTTCCTGCAGTGTCGGCTTGGTGGCTGCATAGTCTTTCAAGCCTTGCCGGTCTTGGAAACTCTTTATCTCTCCATCCATTTTGAATGTCAGTCTTGCTGGATAAAGTATTCTTGGCTGCATGTTCTTCTCATTTAGTGCCCTGAATATATCTTGCCAGCCCTTTCTGGCTTGCCAGGTCTCTGTGGACAGGTCTGACGTTATTCTGATGGGCTTTCCTCTGTATGTAAGGAGCTTCTTTGTCCTAGCGGCTTTCAAGAGATTGTATCTACAATTATGATTCCTCAATTTTACTATGAGGTGCCTAGATGTTTTTTTTGAATTTATAATCTTGGGGGGGGACCTTTCTACTTCTAGTACATGAACACTTGTTCCATTCGCAAGATTGGGAAAATTTTCATGAAAAACTTGTTCCACTATATCTTCTAGACTTCTTTCTTTCTCCTCCCCTTCAGGGATTCCAATAATTCTGACGTTGGAACGTTTCATGGCATCATTTATTTTCCTGATTCTGTTTTCGTGGCTTCTAAGCTGTTTGTTCCAGGCTTCCTCCTGATCCTTTCTCTCTATTTGTTTGTCCTCCAGATCACTAATTCTATCTTCTGTCTCAGTTACCCTAGCTTTTAGAGAATTTAGATTAGATTGGAACTCATTGAGAGCGTTGTGAACCTCATCCCTGGTGGCCTTCAGCTCTGCCCTAACATTATGGACTTCCTCTCTGGTCGCTTTCAATTCTGCCCTAATCAATTCTGTTTGGTCATCCATGGCTTTCTCCAACCTAGCTATTGCCTGGATAATTGTTAGCCTGAATTCTCTTTCTGACATATTGTCTATGTTGATAGCCATTAGCTCTGTTGCAGAAGGCCCATCCTCTGTATTTTTCTTCTGTTGGGGATTCCTCCTCCTAGTCATTTTGGTGAGAGATGACTGGACAGATGTAGCTGGATGTATCGACCGTGGTGCAGTCAAGGTGCACCCTGGAACGCTTCTGAGCACTCAGGATTCCCCACCCAAATGAGAGAAAAAAGAAAAGAAAAAGAAAAAAGAGGGAGAGAGAGAGACAGGAAAAAAAGGGAAGATAAAAGTGAAGGTTCAGCCCAAATGGGCCCCAGGGTAAGGTTTATGACGTATACAAACAAAAACAGACAAACAAAAAGACTGATAAAAGTATATGATGAGAGAAAATATATATATATATAAGCAAAAAAAAAGGAGGAGCCTCGTCAAGAAGAACCCCAAGTATAAGATTTATATACTATCCAGACCAACATAAATACACAGAGACACTGGCAGAAGAAAAAGATGGGAGCATGGTTATAGATTCTCGGTGTGGGCGAGGAAGGTTATTTTGATTCTTCCTGGATGTATCTTGATATCTTTGTTAAAGGACTCAACTTTCCTAAGAAAAAGGGGGATTAAAAATTGGTTCACCTATAGGGGTAGCATTGCTTGGAGAAAGGGGGTTACCTTGTAGTTTAACTCTATATGAATGTTAGAAAATAAAAATAAAAAAGGAATAAACTGGACTAAACTAAATTAAAAATTTTTTTAAAAATTAAGAAAATAGAAAAGCAAAAGAAAAACACATGTGTATGTATCAAAAAAATTCAGGTTAGAAGTTTATCATGGAATTTGATGTACTGGACATCTCACTGTGATGGTAAATAGGTTAAAAAATTATCTATATAAAAAAAGAAAAAAAATGAACCAGAATAGTGGGAAAGAATTAAAAATAAAAGTTGTATCTATGAAGTAGTGGTGGTTGTTCTCTTGTAGTCTTTTTTTTTTTTTTTTTCCTGATTTGTTTTCTGGGGGAGGGGGCTGCCACGTGGGTTTTCAGTCAATGATGTTCCCTGAGTTAAGTCCTCCCGACCCCCTCAAGGGGGTGGGCTCTGAGAAAAACGTTTTTTTTTCAGGTTTTTGTTCTCTGGAGGTTTTTATGTTTGTTCACTTCTTTTCTCTCGCCTTGACAGCTTTTGATGGTTTTTGGAGGTTTAGAGGAAAGAAAACTGCACCCCAACCTCCCTCTCAGAGAGAAGCCTCAGTCTGCTCCCCTGCAGGTGCTGCAGCCGCTGGGCCGCTGGCAGAGCAGGTTCTGAGTCACGGTCCCTGGGGACGCAGGATCTCCTGCTTGTACGCAAAACCAAGGCAGCTGTGGCTGTCTGGGCAGCTCCAGACCGCCAGAGAGGTTCCAAGCAGCGATCGCACACTGAGATTTTCCCGCTGGCTGGGGCTGAGAGCTCAGGGCTTGCGCGCACCTCTCCCAGGGGATGGTTTGGGGCGCGGCGCCTCCAGCTCTATCGGCTCTATCGCCGCGTGGGTCTATCGCCGCGTGGGTCCCAGAACACCAGGCTGGGCATTCGTGCACCTCTCTCAGGGGAGGCTGAGGCACGCGCGCATCTCCAGTAAGGTGCGCGTTCTGCCGTCTGGTGTGGCTCCCAGCCCCTCACGGGAGCCGGACTCCACCCGTTCTCGGGCGCACTGGCGGCTCCGGGACAAAGACCAGGTTTCTCCGCCGCACTCTCCGGCTCAGCGCCAGGGGATGCTGCCCTGGGTCTGGGGACTTAAGCCCCTATCCCTATCCGCCCGATTCCCACAATTTCCCCGCTCGAGTCTTTGCTCTTTTGAGTGCTTTCAACAAGACTCCAAGTTAATGCTGGTCCCCAGATGCCAGGCACTCTCGTATTGGGGTATTATTTTCCAGTCGGTCGCCTCTGGTGGCTCCCTCCCCCTTTTGTTTATCTTCCGAAATCAGTCCGACGTTCCCACTCCACTTTACCTGCCCACTGGCGTCTTCTGGCCCCCGTAGAGATCCAGACGTGTATAATTCTGATCTCAGGCTGATTTCATGGGTGATCGGAGTTCTTTGGTAGGTAATCAGCTCACTTTAGGGTGCAGGTTGAAAAGGCGCCTCCTCCTACTTCCCCGCCATCTTGTCTCCCCAGCAGCTGTCCACTTTTAAATACTTAAGGGCACCTTGATTTTCCTTGCTTCAGCTGAACTCCCTCCAGACCGGGAAGGACTGGGCCCGTCGGAGGCTGCGGGCGGGCCTGTTCCAGCCGCCGCCGCCAGTGAGATGGGGAGGGGCGGCGGGACCACGAGGTGGGAGCGCGGCGCTGGTGGGGCAGCCGCGGCCGGAGGGCTTCAGTGTTTTTTTTTTTAAAGAAGAAATTTTAAATAAGAAATTTCAGATATGTTAGTTGTATGTCTTAGATTCTTAACATGTGGGGCAAATTTTTTTTTCTGAAAGTAAAGTTTTTTTCTGTTTTTAATCCATATGCCTCGTTCATTTCTCTTGGTTTCCTTCTTTCACCAAGATAAGTACTGGTGATGAAGTATTCTTCCCTTGTTCCTGATGAAAATGCTAATAATATTTCACCATTTGTTTCAATGCAAGATTTTTATTTTATTTTTTGTGATAGAATATACATGCCATAGGACTTATCATTTTTAAATGTACACTTTTAAATGTATAATTCAGTAGCATTAAGTAATTCACAGTGTTGTGCCACTGTCAGCACTATTTCCAGAACTTTTTCATCATCCCAATCAAAAGCCCTCTTGATATTCTGAGGAGAGTCTGGGCCAGAGGTAACATTTTTTGAAGAACAACAACATGGATTGGTGTGTAGTAGCTCTTCAAACAAAGTATTGAGGTAACAGGAGCAAGGAACAAGTGCATTTGGTTGACAGGTTTGAGAAATTACCAAAGATGTAAAATAAGTTTGTCTTTGAAACATGAGCCAATTAGCAACAGGTGAAGAAAGCAGTACCAAACATCACAGTCTATAGAGAGATGAAAAACAAAGACCAAGAGGAACTGAAGCTCATACTGTGTTTATGAAACTGTATGTAATTCAGTAAATAATGAGGGAGGGGAGTGGATGAAATTGCAAGAAACAAGATTTTAGAAGATTTTTAAAACCACATTAGAGTTGGACTTTATTCTGTCAGTCTCAGAAAATTGACTATTTTTCACCTGTTGCCTTATATGAAAATGCCTGTGTTTTTGGATTGTTTTTATGGTGACACTGTGATGAGAGAGATGTCAAGTAGAGACAGATGGGAATGATGTTCCAGTTGTGAAGCAGTGATACAGGACAGAGGGAAATGGAAAATGAAAGGGTGACGCAGCAGGTATTTTGTAATTAGGTTCAGTTGCCCCTGGCTTTGTCCATGGTGCCACACGGTCACTTATTCACCTTTCCTCCTCATCTACTTCTTCCCTTTCAAACTGTTGCTCTCACTATTCCTCTCTAAGGCACATCTTGGATCATGCAGTCTCTTACTCAAAGCTGTGAATGTTCTTCCAACATAACCTAAAGAAAAATAACCCTAACTTCTTAACTTCACATTTGAGAATCATCCTGATCTAGTCCCGTTACCTTTCTGGACTTGTTAAATTTCTATGTTTACCTTGTGTTGCAATAAAAGCCTCTCTTTTATAAAATAATCACCACAATCAAGTTGTATACCTTAAATATATACAATTTAAAGTCAAATTTACTTCAGTAAAACTGGGGGGGGGGCGGATAATAGCTGTTGCATAAAAAGGTAGTCTTTCGCACTCTCTGAAACTGTTCTTCATTTTCTGCTTTGTCTTTGTTCAGCTTAACAAAATCTTGCAAATACTAAAAACTCAATGCAAATATCATGTCTTCAATAAAGTGCATCTCAACGCTCAATTCTATGTATCCTTTTCTGAATTCTCTGGGTGTTCTGCCCACATCTTTTTTTTTTAATGTGGGGAATTATTTTATTTATTGTCACACACTACATGTGTCTCTACATGACATTGCCTGTGTCTTTATTTCATATCCACATCTCTTATAGCACCAATTATAGTGTCTTTCATAGATTAGATACTTTAAAATGTTTATTGAATTAATAAACTCATACACCCATTTGTGTTCCATTACACTTAGTGTAAAATCTAATCTTTTTTAGAGTCCTAAAATGTTTTCCTGATCTGGGCTCTTTATCTCTACGACCTTATCAACCCACCAATTACCTTTTCATTGGCCATCCACAGCAATATTATGTCCACCTTAGAACTTTTATATTTACTGCTTCCTCTGTACAGATGTTCTACTACCAGGAAAATCCTCAGCTGTTCCTTCTTATTGTTCAGACCTCAACTTCCTCATTAAGGTATTCCCTGACTGTCCCAATATAAATTATCAACATTCCCCCAATTACCCTCAATTCTATCAGGTGTTCTTCTCCTTCCCCTCCCCCTCCTCTCTGCCCCTCCTCCTCCTCCTTCTTTTTCTCCTTCTTCAGTATTATTGCTAACCTACATTTTATTTTAGAGTTTTAAATTATTTACTTTCCTTCTATAGTCTCTGAAATATAAGCTCCTATAGAGCAGAGTTCATGTCTGTCTTGGTCATTCGTGTATTCCTCAGGCCTGTAATAATTTTTATACTTGGTACTTATTCTATATACGTCTGTTCAATGAGTTACCCATATTATACCTTTTGAATTCTTCTTCTGACTAAATCTAAAATGCATAGCTGAAGATGGGTGTACAAAATGTGACTTAATAACTTCCTACTACCAAAGTTAATTTCTCCCAAACTATGACAGGGGGTCAGCTAATCAAATTATTTTAGAGGGATAACCCATTTTTAAGGGTTCATGAAATATCCAATGGCCATAGTGATCACATCAGATTTTCCCACTCGTAACCCACCTTTCATCTGAAATTCCCAAATCAATTATCTTTCCATTTGAGAGGATATACTAACATGACTTAAAAAGCAGTCCCAAGAACTGGTTTTCTTAACAGGTTGAAATTATGTATATTAAGCATAATATATTTTTGCAATTTTGCTATTTCTCTCCCATTTCTAAATGTTATATTATCCCTTTAAATGTAAGTATTTCTAATGCTCTATAAATATTTTAGAATATTAAATCATGTAACCTCTTACCTTTTTCAAGAGTCTTAATCAGATTGTGGAATTACAAATCATGTGCAAAAATTTGGTCAGACTTAGGTGATAACATCTGTAATTAATGAATCTTAGAAGAGAAGGTGAAGAAAATCACATCTTTTTAACCCCTCTGAAAATTCCTTCTGTGAGAGCAATAACAAATATATACTATATAACAAATATACTCTATATCCTTCTCTGTTTTAAACCAACAAAAATAAAATAAATGGTATCCAAATATTACATTAGCAATCCAAAGATTAATACTTAATAACTATAGGTGCTTTAATGGGCACAAACAATTTTAATGGGCATTAAGCATTATGCACATTTTCTCTCATTAATTTTTATAATTTCCCAATTAATTTGTACTATTAATAAATTATCTTTAAATTTTTCATTTTTTTAGTTGGAATATAGTTGACATAAAATGTTACATTAGTTGCAGGTGTACAACTTAGATTTGACAACTTTATATATTACGGTATGTTCATCACAAGTGTAGCTACCATCTGTCCTCTACCATTGCTATACAGTATCAATGACTATATTCCTTATGCTATGCCTTTTATTCCCATGGCTTATTCATTCCATAACTGGAAACCTTTATCTTCCACTCCCTTTCACCCATTTTTCTCAAGCCCTTATCCCTCTTCCCCCTGGCAACCATCAGTCTATTCTCCGTATTCATGTCTGATTCTGCTTTTTGTTTACTCACTTGTTTGTTTTGGGTTTTTTTTAGATTCTACATCTGAGTGGAATCATATGGTATTTGTCTTTCTTTTTTTTGTTAAGATTTTATTTATTTATTTATTTGACAGAGAGAGAGAGATCACAAATAGGCAGAGAGGCAGGCAGAGGGGGAGAGGGAAGCAGGCCCCCTGCTGAGCAGGGAGCCCGATGCGGGGCTCAATCCCAGGACCCCAAGATCATGACCTGAGTCAAAGGCAGAGGCTTAACCCACTGAGCCACCCAGGTGCCCCAATATTTGTCTTTTTCTAACTTATTTCACTTATCATAATACCCGCTAGATCCATCCATGTTGTCTCAAATGACACAATCTCATCTTTTTATGGCTGCATAATATTCCATTATATATATATTCATATATACGTGTAGATATATATAGACATACATATAGACATAGATACACATACACCACATTTTCCTTATCCATTCATCTACTATTGGAGACAGGTTGCTTCCATATCTTGGCTATTGTAAATAATGCTGCAGTAAACATAGGGGTACATGGATTGGTGTTTTTGTTTTCTCTGGGTAAGTACCCAATAGTGGAATTACTGGATCCTAGGATAGTTGTATTTTTAATTTTTGAGGAACCGCCATACTATTTTCCACAGTGATAGGACCAGTTTGTATTCCCACCAATAGCACACCAAGAAGGTTCTTCTTTCTCCATATCTTCACCAACACTTGTTATTTCTTGTCATTTTTATTTTAGCCAACTGGTATAAGGTGATACCTCATTGTGGTTTTGATTTGCATTTCCCTGATAAGAAATGATGTTGAGTGTCTTGACATGAAGAAACTAAGGCCTAGAGAGGTTTTTAAAAGTGCCAAAATAATACAATAATATTTGATAATTTTGTCAGTGATAGGGAAGCCTTTCTTCTTTAATATCCATGCTCTTAACCATCACCCCATACTGCAATTTTACTACAACTGTGCCAGCTAAGAAGAGGAATGTTGTAACCTTCCAAAGGTCAAATGGTACTTACCCGCAGTTCTGGTTATTATGGAACAGCCCAGCAGCCTACAACCAGCCTATAAGACCAGGCTGCATGATAGAACTCAGGGTCTTTCATTATTCTAATACATACTTTTGTGAACACATAGTATTTGCCTAGGCTATGTTTCATTTACAATCCTTTATAACCTTTAGTATAAGTCTGTGAAATGTGCAGTGATTTTCAAATTTTACCTGGTCAACCTCAATGTTAAATAACTACTAAGAAGTTTGTGATTAGAGGAGGGAAATTAGTGTATGCTGATTGACACCACAGAAACATATATACTCGTGTGTGTGTGTGTGTGTGTGTGTGTGTATAAATGCTTCTTAAAGTTGATGACAACAATAAAATTTGAGTATTACCATTTCAATTTTACGAAGGTAAGCAACAAAGAATGAAATAGACCTTCAGTGAAGGGCCAAATTAAAGAGAAGCAGATAATAAATGATCCAGTGGGAGAGAGAGTTCACACTCCACTGGGCTGAACAGAGAAGTCTGTCTGTGCATGGAATTTTAGCTGGGTCTGAAAAGGCCATTCTAGAGGCAGGTACAGTTTAAAAGGAGGTGCAGAAATGGGAGAAGTTATATCATACAGTTAGTTGCTTTAGAGAAGGAAATGCTACAAACATGGATGACAGAGAATCTGCTTTGTTCTTTAATTTATTTAGGTCTTTTTAACTACTTTTTAAACAAAGAAATTCAGAATTTCCAGATTTGATATGCATAAACTGAAATATCAATCACTTTTAATATCTTCAATACCACTTTCCTCCAAAATGTATCTTCCTATAGATTTTTTTTAAAGATTTTATTTATTTATTTGACAGAGAGAGATCACAAGTAGGCAGAGAGGCAGGCAGAGAGAGGGAGAAGCAGGCTCCCTGCTGAGCAGAGAGCCCAATGAGGGGCTTGATCCCAGGACCCTGAGATCATGACCTGAGCCGAAGGCAGAGGATTAACCCACTGAGCCACCCAGGTGCCCTCTTCCCGTAGATTTTTAAAAATGAAAATAAAATTGCTTATTATTATTGAGTCATCAAGCTCTCCTACCTTGACTCCTGGATTGATCAAGTAGTTTGAAAAATAGCATTATGGAACAAGCAAAAATGATTATAAACTTTCTCCTATTTTTTGGAAAATAATTGAGTTGATTTATGTTTTAATTATCTGTGTTATTTTGTATAGTAGATTGGAAGAGCATTTAATTAGCAATTACTAATAAAAAATACTGCAAGCTTGGTGAGTCAAATAAATGGTTAATACAGAATAGTCTGGGATACACTTAATACTAAATTGGATAAAAGTACTAATTGACACATGAAAGAAAAAATAGTCGATTGACACCAAAAACACTGAGATTAACAAGAATTTCATAATAATCATTATGAACTGCTTTAAGAAGCAATTACAAATCCTCTTGAAACAAATGAAAAGAACAGAAAATCTTAGAAAAGAAATATAAATTATAAAGAAGAAACAAAGGGAAATTTAAGAACTAAAATATATAATAAGCAAAGAGAAACCTCACTGGATTGTCTCAAAGTAGAGACTACATAGGATAAAAATCAGTAAACTTGAGGAAAGGCAATAATCTACTTAACTTGAATAGTGTTGTTATCATTAAACAAATTCAATTTGTATATAATTTATATATATTATATAATAGTATATATATATCATATAAATATATATACGTATATATATATTTATATATACAAATAACAAATTTGTTACAAAGCTCCTCCCTCGCCAAAACAAAAACAAAAAACAATAACAACTATAAAAACAAAAATCCTCTAGGCTTACATATTTTCACTGGAGAATTTAAAGAATTAACACAAATTTACACTATCTCAGTAAATAGAAGAGGAGGGAATATTTTCTACTCACTTTGAGACCAATATTACCTGTTACCGAAACCACATAAATACAGTACCAAAAAAAAAAAAAAAAAAAGGGGAACTATAAACCAATAGCTGCCATAAATTTAGGTGCCAGAATTCTAAACAAAATATCAGTAAATTGAATCCATCATGGTATAAAGAGTTAAACACCATGTCCAATGGGAGTTGATCTCAAGTATGCAAAGACAGTTCTTCTTCTTTTTTTTTTTTTTTAAATCAATCAACATGGTTCACCATAACAGCAGACTAAAAAAGAAAACTTAAATGATCCTATCATATAATGCAGAAAAAGCATTTGACAAGCGTGCCCAGTGGCTCAGTTAGTTGAATATCTGACTCTTCATTTTGGCTCGGGTGGTGATCTCAGCGTGGTGAGATAGAGCCCCAATCCAGGCTTCACCCACACTGGGGAGTTGGGTTCAGATTCTCCCTCTCCCTCTGCCCGCCCCCCACCCCCTAGGGCTTTTTCTCTCTCTTTCTCAAAAACAAAACAAAACAAAACAACCCATAAAACAAAAAACAAACAAAAAAACCCCAAAAAACAAAAAAAAAGAAAGAAAGAAAAAAAGTGTTTGTCAGAATCCAATACCTATTCCTGATAAAAGTTTTCAGCAACCTATCAATAAAGGAGAACTTGCTCAACTGGTAAAGATTATTTACAAAAAACCTAGTGTTTGCTTCATCTTACCTAATGGTGACAGACCTTTACCTCTCAAGTTGAGAATAAAGCATGGACTTGTGCTGTCATCATTCTTATTTATCATAGCACTGGAATCTCTAGACGGCATAGTAAGGCAAGAAAAGGAAAGAAAATGCATGTAATTGGAAAGGAAGAAATAAAACTATTTGCGGATTACGTAATTGTTTATGTAGTGGTTGGTAGGGTTTAGACTAGGGAAGGAGCATGTGATAGTAGTTATAGGAAGTTAGTCATGTAATAAAATTGCTTAAAAGTGTATATACCTACTCACATTACCGCATTTATAATTGGTAAAATCTGCATAAGCTCTGTGGATATTACTAATGCCAATTACCTGGTTTTAGTATATTATGTTATGTTATGTTATATTATTTTATATGTCAATATTGGGAGAGGCTTGGAAAAGGTTGCAAATGACTAATCTAATTACTTTGCAACTTCCTGTGAATCTTTAAGTATTTCAAAATAAAAGCTTTTTTCTTAAAAGGCTGATTATATCATAAACAGCATAGAGTTAACCTTTCTACAGTGAAGGTTTAATCAGGTATAAATTAATTGCTTTGCTGTCTTTACTAAATCATAGTAGAATATCTTTAGTATACTCTTATTATTTATCACATACCTACAGTCTCTCAGTCTTTCCAGCACATACTGCCCCATGTTATGTGATAAATTATTTAAAAATCAAAATATTTTGATATAATGGAATAATATTTTGTTCTCATTTTTAAACTCATGCTTTCAAAACTATAAACCTGGTCATCTCCATGGATTATTACACTTCAGAAAAATTCTCAATTGGTGACCTCCATTTTCTTACCAGAAAAGGAAGGTAATTTTGAGGACCTATCTCAGTATCTTTGGACTGCTATAACAAAATATCTCAAACTGGGTGCTTATAATACGGTTCTGGAAGCTCAAAGTTCAAGATCAGGGTGCTGGCATACTTGGGTTCTAGTGAAGGCCCTCTTCTGGCTTACAAACTGCCCACATCTTATTATGTCCTCAGATGAAGGAAAAGGTGATGATCTCTCCAGGATCTCCTTTATAAGGACACTAATTCCTATCATGAGGACTCTGCACTCATGTCCTAATCACTTTACAAAAGCCCCGCCTCCTAATAACATCATGTTGGGCATTAGGTGTTCAGCATATGAGTTTGGGGCCAACACCAACCTTCAAGCTATAGCAGGACTGTTCCAACCTTCACTGTTAGAAATAGCATAAGGACACACAGGTGGTGAGAACTGTAGAAAAAAAAAAAATGTGAGGGAGAGAAAAAAGTGGTTTGTAATACTTGACTCCTGGGAAGTAACCTTAATTATCTTAGGCAAAGTTTCCATACATCATCTTTTCAAACATGAAACTATTTCTCTTTCCCTGAAATATGAGTAGCAGGTCAATCTGAAAACAAACAAGAAGTTTACTGCTGATCTGTCACATTTTTCTTTGAGTGCAATTGAAGAACTGAGAGAGTGCTAGGGGCTTGGCAGCTGGGTTCTTGTCAGCAAACCATCTCTTGCTTGGTTGGCAAGATTAAAAATGGTTATTGCCTTAGGAAGTAAAGGGTAGCCTGGAGGAAATGGCCTGGAGGAAACTAAAATGCAGCACTGTAAAATCAATAACACTGCAGAAAGAAGGTTATTTAGTCAGCAGAGGACCTTTGGAAGATCTTTTTGTTCAGGAGGTGTAGTAGCTGCAGTGACAAGTTACAAAGTAAACAAGCTCTCAAAAATTTCAGAAAAAATATTTTGAATGTCAGTGCTTATTTTCTACAATGATACTACAGTATCCTAAGAAATAAAGAAACTGGCCTTCTTGTCTTACTCTTGTCGTTAATTCCTTAGGTGTAATAATATATACATCTAATACTACAGTTGGTTTACTAAGTTACATTTGTGGGATTTCATTTTGCTAGAGGATGCATGTGTCTTCTTGCTTAGAATCTTATACCAATCTGTCTAATTTAAACCTGAACTTCAGGTATAATTTTTAAGAAAAGCAAAACCGGAAAACAAGGTTAAGGGTCAAAGATTTGTCACTGAGGAAAGTGTACAAGTGAAGAAAATTGTTTCTGTAAGTGTAGCCATCCATGAGTATAGATGGATGAAACACTAAAGTTACCCCATAAAGTAAAGGGTGGTAAAGTAGGGACCAGCAATTGAGAATCCCATGTGAACCCAAGAGAGTTATTTGCTGATTAGTATGAGGCCTTGTTTGACCACACCTAAAAGACATAAGAAGCCATTGAAACATATCTGTGAAAGTTTCATACAAGCCATGTAATGATGGCAAAATAAAGGCTCATGAAGAATGCCCAGAATATACTGGAACCTTCTCAACTATAATGATTGAGCAATGCCTTCAAAATAACCATTAGCTAAAGATCCATGATTAGGATGAATCAGCTGACCAGTATAAAAACAGCAGACATGACATCTGTTAAAACCAGAGAGGCAATGGGAGAAAAACCAGTGTCACACAGTCTGTACTGATGTATCCCAGCACCAAGAGCTCTATTTCTATCCACTAAATCCTATAGAAAGATAGGGAACAAAGTAAAGGTGTACGAATAGATTGATGTAAACTCATCGTCCTGCCTCAGAAACTATCTCCAGATCCAACCGCTGAATGCTTTTTACTGAGAAGAGATTTTAAATAGAATATGTACTTGTGAATGAATATATAGAAGATAATATACATACATATAAATTCAGTTAAATGTGAGAAATAACTGTGAATCCTATTTGATTGCTGTGAGATGTGGAATATTTCTTTTTCTTGCAATTTTTCAAGTCCCTGCTTTGACGATGAGCTTCAGCAATAGGTCTCTGAAGAAATGGGAAAGAAGAAAATCCATTTCGGGAGACTGTAGTCCTCCAGCTACTGTCGTCTCTTCAGTGGATTTGTGGTTATACGAAATGCCAGGAACTTAATATTAGAGTTAGGATCTTTTTAAGGGCCCTATATTGATGTGTAATTACAAGGCTAAGAGGGACTAGCTATTTACAATTTTATTCTAAAATTTATTGCAAACACAAGAAATAAATGCCAAATGAAGACTGAATTCATCTAGTAACAGTATTCAGAATATTTACTAAAGTGTCACTAGAAATTGTGACCATTAATCTAATCTTGGCACTATATGCTATTTGTTGATGAAGAAGAATCTACAGTCTTTCAGTTATTTGGAAATCATATATCTGATAAGGGACTTACATTTAAAATATATAAAATCCTACAATTAATTTAACAAAAGATGAATAATCTAATTTAAAAATGGGCAAAGGATCTGAATAGACATTTTTATGAGGAAGGTATACAAGTGGCCAGTAAGCCCATAAAAAATACTCAATCCCAGTAGTCATTAAGGAAATGCAAATGAGAAACACAATGAAATGCCATTTCACACCCATTAAGATGATTCTAATCAACAAGGTATTTAATAACAAATGTTGACTATGTGGAAAAATTAGAACCCTTATACCAGGCTGATGGGGATGTCAAATGATGCAGTCACTTTGGCTGTAAAATGATGGCATTTCCTCAAAATGTTAAAAATACACTTTCCATATGATCCAGAAATTATACTCCTATTCATATCTCCAGGAGAAATGAAACACAAAAGCTTGCATATAAATAATATTATTCATAATAGTCAAAAGACAGAAACCAACCAAATGCCCATCAGCTAACAAATGGTTAAAGAAAATATGGTATAGCCATGTAGTAGTAATGGTATAATCTTTGGTCATAGAAAGTAATAACATAGTAATATATGTTACAATGTGGATGAATCTTGAAAACATTAGGTTAAGTTAAAGAAGGCACTCATAAAATACCACATATGATATGATATTCCATTCATATAAAAGGTCCAGAATAGAGAAATCCATAGAGACAGAAAGTAGATTAGTGGTTATAGGGCTGGGGGAGGGGGAGATAGGAAAAGTGACAAAAGTATGGGTTTTGGGTTTTTTTTTTTTGAGGTGCTTAATATGAACTGAAGCTGACTGTGATGATGGTTGCACATATCTGTGAGTATACTAGAAAATATTGAATTGTATACCTTAAATGGTTTAGGGAATTATAGGGCATGTGAATTATACTTCAATAAACCTGCCGAAGGAGCAGAAAAAGGAGGAAGGCGTTGTCGGAGAAGATGAGGGTGACAAAAGAAAAATCTGTAGCCACTCAGTTAATTCCTAGCATTATCCACACTTTGGTTCTGATATTGTGGGGTGGAGGGAAAGAAAGACATGCCCTGCCCAGCAAGGCAAATGCATGGAAACACAGCAACATGAAATAAGGAAAAGAGCTCATCCTTTAGAAACCGAAAATGACTCACTGACAAGAGCAAATGTGATAATGCCTTCATATCAGGTAACAAAAGACAGGAAAGAAATAGAATTACAGTATTTGATCAAGCACTGAACTCTAAAATGTGTAGAGACATTTAGTATCAGAGACAGTCAATGCAGAAAAATGTTGGATGCTACAAATCTATCATGATTCCATAAACAGTTGCAGTCAATTACAATTCACTTGCAGTGCTAAACTACTTTTTTTTTGTTTTGACTCATTAGAAGATATGTTTCTTGCACTCTCAATTAGGTTTTCAATGGGTGTATAACAAAGTAAGAATTCTGAGACCAGAAATTGTTTTTTAAAAAATTAAATGAACTAATTCCTAGTTAATTACAATAGAGGTATGACAATTTATTGGGCGAGTAGATAATATAAATGTATTGAAACATAATGAATATTTCTCTGAACTTCATTAGGCTTTCATATACTCATTTCTATTTAATTATAACTAAATCACCAACATTTATTGCCAAGTTAGAAACACTTTCAAATAATAGCATGGTTAATACTGAATTAAAGCATGATCCAATGGAAGTCTCTACATAAAAACAAATGAATTAACTAGGAATAAATTTGTCACTGTAAGTACTAGAAGAGTTATTATAATTATGTCATTATTTCAATATGATATGCAGAAACATTTTAGAATTTGTAGGCTCAAAAAAGGGGGAATATTTAAAAAGTTAATTTTGCTGTCCTATGTGGTTTCTCATGTCAGTAAAGTATTTCTCTTTAGGACATTTGTCATTTGAGCCATTTTGTACTGAATTCTCCTGGCCCCTAACTGAATTGGCTCCAGGTTTCAAGAGTTACAGATGAAAATGAAGCATAAGGAATTAAAGTCCTTGGATTTAAAATATTAATTATCATAATGAAAATCAAAACATGTCATACAAGGCTGAAAAAGTTTGAATTTATTTTTTCCCATATAAAAATATTCCATTTATAAGAAATTTATTTCTTCACATACTAAGTTTATGAGAAATACATGAATAAGAGAGTGATTGTAAATTGATGTGTCCCATTCTGATTTTTTTTCAAAATATGGTATATTTTGCAGCAAACTTACTGTAATGTGGCAAACACACTACTGATTTCCAAGACTTACATTTTCTATGATAATTTTCCTTCATTAGTATTTTGAGAAGCATTTTGCTGAGTTGACCAAAATTTGCAGCTATTTCATTTATTTGAACTCAGAATTTAACATGAATCTTTGCTCTTTCTTTTTAATCCTTTTTTTAATCCTTTTTAATCCTTTCTAACATAGCACTACCATATTGGGCACATTGTATTTCTAAAAAAAATATTGGTCACTTAATTGATTGTCTCAATTATTAATAGGTGGGATTTGGAAATACAATGGTGCAGCTTTAAACTCCAGGCTGCAATCTCTGCGAGGTGGCAAAGCCCCCATCAATCGAAGACTACAGGGATCTGGGTGGCATATTTCATATAAGGGGTTCTCTGTCCTCCTTGGTCTCTTGCATCTAGATGATTCCACTTGGACATCTCTGTCATCTGGGGTGAATATTCTCTTTTGTCTTCCTCAATAATATCCAGCTTGCTGCCCTCGTTAACTGTCTGATCCAGATGTGACTGTTGTTGAAACCCAGACCCCCTCACATCTCTTCTTGTATCTTTGACTTGGAATCTTAAAGATTAACTGCATCCCTTAGATTAGGAGTCCCTTCTCCTGGCATTCTCTTTCTCCATCCGTCTCTTGAATGTCTACTCAACATTAAGCCCAGACTCAAACATGATAACCATGGCAAGTTTATTCCCTCTTCTCTACTACTCTGCTTATCACTGCACTTCCAAATCAAAGAAAGCCCATTTAATGCAATGGCATAATATATATTTAGGTATGAATATCACAACTAGATTGGGAGGTCTTCAGAATTTGTTCTTTGCCTTTGATCATGAAACCCTGTCAGGCAATGTCAAATGAATTTGAATTGCAAATAGAGGGAAAAAACACGAGGCAAAAGCATTTGTGAGGCTTAGAAAAATACAAAGAACCAGATAGGACAATTCTGAAAGTTTGCTTTTCCTATGTTTGATAGAACTGAATAAAGTGAAAGTCAAAGGAAAAAGAAGTTGTGGTAAGCACCCCAGACACAGTGAGTGAATGGGGTAATAATAAATGAATGAGGGGACTCTTAATGTCACTACAAGATAATGTCTTCAAATGTAATTCCAAAAAATCTAAAATATAGTATGAAGCACATGTAATTGTTACTAACATATGTGGACATTTATCTTCCCCTCTAACCTCTCATCCTTGATTAAGTGGATCTTTCCATTAATATATATGACTTTGTTTTCATATTGTAGTTATGTTTCCAGTTGTTAGAATACTTTTCTAGATTGAAATAATGACCAGTGTCCAGGTATGGGATCACTTATCCTCTAGCACTGTGTAGATAATAGGAGATGTAGCAGGAAAGAGGGAAGAAACAAATTCTAATACATCTAAATTATAGCCTCTAAGGGTAGTTTTCTATGTATCTTGAGATACTGGTGGGTAAATTTGCATAGATACCTCCTTGAAACTTTGCTATTTGGATACCTCAGATATAAATAATCTGCCTTTCTTCTTTGACAGAAAATAAAAAGTAAGCATTCAGAACGTAACCATTAGTCTGCTACCAAGTAAATATTTCTAGATCCTTTGCTTTTCCAAATTTGCTCACCAGAATTCCAAGATAAACTACTAAAAAATATATCCCACCTAAACACACCCCTTTATCTGTTTGATCTATAAATTATTTTTGTTGTGTTCAAAAAAATATATTCTACCCTAGTGAGAAAAATAAATCAATTCTAAAAAGAAGTAAAAGAAGAAGCATTATAATTATGAACTAAGCCTTAGAATTCAAATCTTCTTTCTGTCAATCTGGTTCAGTGACCCATAGAAAATTACTTAACCTCTTTTAAACCTCTTCTGTAAAATGAAGATACTACCTGTATCAAAAGATTGTTGTGAGAATTACATAATGCAAATAAAGAGAGAAGTATGACTACTCTGTGGTAAGTATTCAGTGAGTGCCCATTATATTTATTATTCTTAATCGCTCTCTGGCATAGACAACTGCCACAGTATCACCTCATTTTGTTGCTAAATGTGTGCGTGTGTCACACACACATGCTAGAAATGTGTGTGTGTATATTGTGTGTGTGTGTATATATATGCATATGTATATACACACACATTATATGTGTATATACTCACATTATATGTGTGTGTGTGTATATATATATACACACACACACAATATACACACACACATATATGCTAGAAAACACAGGCCTAGGAATATTAACCATATTCTATTTATGAAAATACGATTTCTATAACTTTTCATTTAATGTAATTTCAAATTTATAGTTATTTGACAAGAACAGTACCAAGGACTGCCATATACACTTTATACAGATTCATCAGTTGTGTGTATTTTGCCCTGTTGGCCTTAGGATTCTTTCTCTTTCTGTCTTTGCCTGTGTGAATATATATGGTTTTAGAAAATAATTATATATAATATATTATTTATTTTTATGTAAAATTATTCATTATATATAATATTTATGTAATAATAGTTTAGAAAATACTTATGTAACATTTACATAAGTATTTCCTAAACCTTTTGAGAATACTTTGCATACATTGTGATGCATTGCCCCCAAAAGCTATAATGTGTATTTCCTAAGAAACTGAATATTCTCTTACAGAACCAAACTACACTTAAAATCAAGTGGTTTACCATTTATACAATTCTATTACTGAATCCATATTCAATGTTCAAATTGTATCTCTTGTCCCAGTAATATCCTTGTAGTTTTTATTTTAGTTCACCCCTCACATGACCCCCATTCCCAGTCTAAGAACGTCTATGGCCTCCATTAATCTGGCACTATACTTCAGCTCTTCTTTGTTTGTTTGTTTTTTATGTTTTGTTTATAGACACGGACATTTTGAAGACTAAAGATGAGTTATTTTGTAGAACATCATTCAGTTTAGGTTCTGAAATTTCTTATGATTAGATTATTATACATTTTTGCCAGGAATACTACAGAATTGATGCTATTCCCTTCTTAGTGTATCATCACATATTATTGATTATGTTAGTTTTGATCACTAGGGTAAGCTGGTGTCAGCCAGGTTTTTCCACTTTACAGTTACTGATTTTTCTCTTGGATTTAATAAGAGACTTGTGAGAAAATAGTTTGAGAACTCTCCTGTTCCTCACAAACTTTCCCCTATTAGTTTCAGTTAGCATCCATTGATTATTCTTGCTGGGATAAAGAATTATTCTGATAATTGCCAAATTATAACTCAGTCATACTTTCTACCTTTCCCAAAGAGATTTCTATTCTCTGTGTATTTATCTAATCTTTCATTTATATTTCTATCAATATGGACCCATTGATTATTATTTATTCTATGAGTTATAATCCATTATACTCTGTATTCATTTTGATTCTCATGTTATTTAAAATTTATCCAGTTTGAATCTTTCCAAGCTGGCTGCTTGTTCTCACAGTCTTTGAGCATTTCCTTTCTTTCTGAATCAAAAAGATGTTTCTGCCTTATCCTGTACATTTCCATTTCATCTCTTTAATCAGCAATTTTTCCAAGGAGATCAGACTACTTTTAAGGCAAAATGGTATTTTATAGTCAAGATCAAGGCTACAGGTCATTATTACTGGAGCATTATTTCATCCAGATCCTCTCAATGGTAGAGCTAGGAAGATGTATGTGTGTGAAGACAGATTTCTTTCTCTTTATCTACCTTTATACCCACGAGTTGATACAGATACCTCCAATTCCAGTCTGGCACCATACGGTGCATTTTATCTTTTTGCCTTTTCATATTTGTAATTTCCTTCCCAAATAGTGAGAAACTTGGTACCTATTATCCTTCGTATATGTACTTGTTCTCCCAGCAATAGAAAACACAGAAAATAGTTTCAGAATTGCTATTTCATACCACTGTGGAAAACAAACCAACTAAACATAGCTCAGTATTTGTTTACAGTTTTTTTTGTCTTTATACTGATACTGTATAGTGTAAAGACAAATATTTAAGATTAAAGGCTTTATTCATCCTGATAAAAATAAGGACTAGCACGTCCCCTTCTCTCCCCTTTCTTAGAATGTTTTCTTCTGTGAATTAGTTCTTAGTATATTTAAATCCTTTTTTTAAAAATGTTCTTGCTAGTTTCATAATCTAAGAACATTTTTCTCAAGGAAATGGGACTATAAACAAATAACAATAGAAATAAGGCTCCTATCCCCCAGTTTCTACAGAAGAGTAGGATCCTAACTTCAGTTGGCACTTGGCTCTAAGTTGCAAATTTACCTGCTTTCATTAAGATATGAGAAGTTTATTCTTCTTTTGTACAAGGCCAGTTAACTAATCCAATTACCAAGTAAATGTAGGATGGGCTGTATGTGATAAAATGTGCTGGTTGGGGACTAGTAAGGACTAGTTATTGTTTATCTGGAAAACATGTATGGAACGGGTTGTGTCTTCCTGGTAATTTAAAAATGTAAAATTTCTTTCTGTCTTTGCAATGTCTTAGGGAATTGCCTGTGTTGCGTATCACATTCTGATTTAATGGTTATTCAGTAATAAAACTGTTCTTTTTCTCCCACTACCTTCACGGAGGGCTTGAGGGGTTAGAAAACTTTGTTTTAAATTGTATTTCCCCAGTAATCATCAATATTGTGTTCAAGTTAGTGGAGTTAATTCTGGCTTTCCCTTAGTGTGGTTATATATTCATTGGAAATAGAATTAAATTGATTTATTTCTGTTTGGGTTCTATTTTGTTCTTTTTTGTTGTTGTTGTTAAGTTTATTGTTGAATATGTAAAACATCAGTGGTTTCTAAACATATGTGAAAAGTTTTATTGAAACAAATGTAACCCTACACCCCACCCCACTGCTGGAATCCTTAAACTGCATTCCTACTCACCCCTGTAGTTAACCAATTTCATAAATACCTGCTTCATGCTTCTTTTGGTTCCTTTTACACATATGACCAAATATGTACATATTTTCTTATTTCCTTTCCTTTCCTACACAAAAAGTGGCATACTCTATATGCTCTTTTGTACCTTGCTTTTTATACTTAATATATACAAGAAATCATTCCATATTACTTCATTGAGATCTTTCCCATTTTTTCTTATGAATGCATTGAACTATGATATAGTTTGTTGTAGGTCATCTACAATATTTTGCAATGACTAACAATGATGATTTAAAAAATCCTTTCTATATATGCATTTTTATATTGTTAGAGTTGTATCTTCATGGTAAATTCCTGGAAATAGAATTGCTGCATCAAAAAGTAAACACACATGTAGATTTAATTAGCTACTGCAAAATTCCTTTCCATAGTGGTTGCACTGATTTGCATCCCCACCAATATATGGATCTGACTATTTTCCCACAGCCTCACCAATGTAATATGTCATCAAACTTTTTAATTTGTGTCAGTATTATAGCTTAGAGGGGCACCCGGGTGGCTCAGTCCGGTAAACATCTTCCTTCAGCTCAGGGTCCTCCGTCCGACTCCCTGCTCATCGGGGAGCCTGCTTCTCTGTCTCTCCCCTGCCACTCCCCCTGCTTGTGCTTGCTCTCTCTCTCTCTCTCTCTTTCTGTCAAATAAATAAATAAAATATTTTAAAAAAAGAGTCTGACTGAGCCACCCAAGCACCCCATCCCCAACATTTAAAAAGATCTCTTTTACATGATATATTAGTCTTTTATCTGTGATAAATGTTATAAATATTATCTTCCAGATTGTTGTCTTTTGACATTGCTTAGGGTATTTTACAGATTGAGTTCCTCAGGAAGTGCATAAATATTGAGATAGATACCAGTATGTAGGCGGCTTGTTAGGTATTACTCTTGAGATCACTACCTGTGGAAGAGGAAAGAGAAGTTGAACTGGTACATGTTCTACTCTCTTCTCTGCCGATATATCTTTTGCTGTGGATCATTCAAGTATTTCAGAAAGCAATAACAATAATAAGCAATTAAAAAGAAGCATAATATTTTCTTCCAACATGCCTCCATTCTCTGTATCATGGCTCTACCTAAATAAGTGTCGAAAATAGGTGAAAGATCAAGGTAATTTTTAAGTTGTATTAGGTAAGTTAATCATTTAATCAGAATATTTTAGATGGTCTTGCATCACAGGGAAAAAAAGGATCAAAGCATTTGGGAAATGTAAGAAAATACAAATAGAAAATTCTGAAAAATTTTTGATATGTTCTTACTTTCCATATTTTAATTTAAAATTTGTCCCATTTTAAAGAGCTAAACTGGTGAGGTTAAGTCCCAAATTTCTACTCTCTTTCTCTCCTTTTAATCACTTTATGTTATTTTACTTCACAAAAGGTTTTAGAAGCAGTTAAAAGAACACCCCTGCAGGGGTGCCTGGGTGGCTCAGTGGTTAAAGCTTCTGCCTTTGGCTCAGGTCGTGATCCCAGGATCCTGGGATTGAGTCCCGCATCGGGCTCTGCTCAGCGGTGAGCCTGCTTCCCTTTCTCTCTCTCTACCTGCCTCTCTGCCTACCTGTGATCTCTGTCTGTCAAATTAAATAAAATCTTAAAAAAAAAAAAAAGAACACCTCTGCAGGTAATAATTTGCTTAATAACAACCACAGCTGTTCCTGCCTTTTGACAATGTTGTAGTCATTTTATTAGAAGTCTTGACTATCACAGACATAGTAAGTTATATTCATAGAGGCAGCCTATTCAGTTTTGGAACAATAGGATTAACCAAAGAGAGAAGAGGCCATCACAAAAACACTCAAAGATAATCAAACAGAGAATTAAATGGCCATAATCAATTGCCTTTATCAACACATTTGTCTAAATATCTGCAAGCAGGCATGAGTCATTGCTGAGACCTGGGATCTGGGGAAAAAAAAATGATGAAGATGATCTCTTAACCACATCATTAGTATTTCCCATGTGGACAACTCTGCAGAAGTGCATTTTGGGATGATCTGCCCACAGTGTGAGTACAAGCATGATAATCAGAGCAAGACTGTCTTGGAAATATCTTTCAAACTTAAAACCCTTTTTTTTAAAAATTTTTAAAAGATGTTATTTATTTATTTGACAGAGATCACAAGTAGGCAGAGAGGCAGACAGAGAGAGAGAGGAGGGAAACAGGCTCCCGCTGAGTAGGGAGCCTGATGCGGGGCTTGTTCCCGGCACCCTGGGATCATGACCTTAGCCAAAGGCAGAGGCTTTAACACACTGAGCCACCCAGGCACCCCTAAACTTAAAACCCTTTAATTCACTTGCCCCAGTTTTGGTTCTCCTACTTCTACTCTATAAGGTTATCAAATTGGGTGTATCCTTCCAGATATACTTCTGTGCCCTAAACATACACACATATATATCCACTCTAATATTCTTTCTGTTATCGAGGTCACCTAAAGAAAGATCAGCCTGGGGCAATTCAAATTGTGCACCCAACCACATTTCTTATTTTATCCAAGTTTATTTAAGTGAAACATAACACACAGTTCAGTGAAGAAGAAAATAAGCCACAGAAGGATGCTCTACAGTTTGCAGTGTGAGAATATGGAGTGTTATGCTTTATTTTCCCAATGGTAAGAGTGGTTGAGGTAGAAAGGAGGGAGGTTGACATATGTAATTCTTTCTTCCTTCTCTTTTTCCTGTCTTTCTATTTTTACAAAATTCTGGTAGGGTAGGCTTCAGGAAGTCAGGCTACCACCTCGATTTGGAACATCCTGAGAATTAAAAAGCTCCCCAAATAGATTGTATAATGCAGTGTTTTCTGTCTCTCAATATTTAGGATGATGATAATGATGATGATGATGATAATTACAGGAGTACTAGTCTCCAAGGAAGACAGCTCATAATCCTATTATAATTCCAGATTCACTGTTTGAAGAACACCTTTTAATAAAATGCTTAGACGTGAAGTTACATTATAAAACCACCAGTCCCTGCATATATAACTAAACACATAGAAAATTACCTAGTGATTGAATTCTTGGGTATTGTGGGTGCACTTACTTTAGATAATAAATAATACCAGAGAATACTAGAAATGCCATAGGATTTGAGTTGGGATTATGAAACCTGACCCCATCTCAGGGACACAGCAGCCCCAGAGGGACTTCTCTCATGTTTGAGCTTCAATTAGGTCCCTCCAAACTGGCTGTCTGAAATGACAGTTGAGATCCTGGTAAAATGGTTTCCTAGTCACTTTGGCTTCTTTTGTTCAGATCTTCAACACAATACAAAACTTTGTATTTTATTCAGAAAAAAAGAAAGAAATATAGAAAGAAAGAAAGAAAGAAAGAAAGAAAGAAAGAAAGAAAGAAAGAAAAGACAAATAAAGTCATTTCCAAAAGACCTAGGTGCTGAAGGGCAGAGGAAGGTGGCTGAGTCCACAGTGGGCTCAGGATGTCTGTCTTCCACTGCAGTTGGCCTGAAAGATCACAGACGGGTTGTGTGCAAAGAGGTAAAATGTTTGGGAAGGTGAAATGACTCTCAAGGAGAAGAGACGGCAATGGCAAATAAGGCATTAAATTGGCAAAGAAAGTGAAAATTAAAGTCTACAAACTAACTGGGAGCCACTGAATATATACAACTCCCAAACACCCAACAATCTTGAATACCTTAAATGGTTTTAATGATTTACAAAAAAAGGCAAATGTACTTACATGGGTCAGTGCTTAAAATATATAATTTTTACTTTATTCTTTTTAGTGCATTCTATTTAAAATAATTTTATATGCAGCCCCTTAATTTATGTAAAACAAAAACAGGTTGCTGCCACAGCCAAAGAAAAAACAACAAATAACTGTAGTCAACTTGCAACATATTTTTAAATTTATTATATATTTTATTATTTTTTTATTTTAAAATAATTATTTTTATTTGGAAATAATTGTAGATTTAAATGGAGTTTTTAAAAAATAGTCTAAGAGATCCTGCCTATCTTTTACAAGTTTTCCACAATGGTATTATTTTACAAAATTATAGTATGGTGTCATAACCAGGATATTGATATCAATACAGGCAGATACAGAAAAATTCCATCACCACAAAGACCCATGGCCTTCAATGCTTTTAAAATCTTCAGATCAACAGGTCTTACAAATACTGGCTTAACATGTTAAATGAAAAGCATGGTACTGGGAACCAAAATGGGTACATATATATAAAGAATTTGTTGGGTGTTTTTAGAGGAACTGAAAATACAGTTAGGTACAAAGGACATACATTTGCAGAGTTAACAACATCTGGTGCCAAGAGTTGTGATGGGAATTAACATTTAATAAGTAGGTTTATGCATCAAGCATATTTATATTATAATTTAATCTTTACAACTTCTTAAGATAGATGTAATTATTATCCCTATTTTATAGATGAGGAAAATGTACTTCTTATAGTTAGTAATACACAGAGTTAGAATTTAAACCTTTCTAGACAATATGTGTTAAATGAGATTGGGAAGACAGAGATCTCTTTGGGACTCTTAGGGTAGTGTTCAGAAATTGTGAAATTTAAATTCCACTCAGAGTGTAAATAAAACCTAGTTAGGTGAAAAGAATAGACATGGGCCCAGTTACAGGAAAAAGAGGTAAAAATGCAAATGGAATCATTGGGTGATAATGACAAGAAGTTTGCCTAGAGATGTTTGTGTAGATTGGTATGGGATGGAGAGAAAGAAAGAATTTGTATTGATTCTGTGATACTAGATTAGGGAAGCCATTATGTTAAAATGATAGTGATATAATAAATGAATAAAATGAATACAATAAAAGCAGCTACTCATTTTGTGGCAGACCATATTCTTGGTACTTTAAAGGTATTACCTCAATTATATCTCACAATGATCCTTTCTAATAATCCCCTCAAACTATGTTGACTATTAAAAATACTGTTACTACGGTTAGTAAACTATGCATTTTGGTTTAATTGAAGTGAGTGGTAGTGACAAGGAAGAACAGTCCACTCTCAGTTATACAAGATGTCATTTTCCAGGTTCTTGGAATTCTTGACCCCAGACTTTGATTATCTGTCTCCTATCCACTTTACCGGTTTTGTGCACTTTCCCCAAAGGCCTGGAAACTTTAAGAGAGGGACTAAAATTGAATATTTGTGTGAACATTGCTTGGATTAACATGTAGGTATTTTATTTATTTAGTTAGTTAATTAGTTATAGTTCCCTCAACACAACCATATTTCTTACAAGTAATCTAGCACTTTTCCATTTAATAATGTCATATTTTTTATCTTACCAAAGTTGTCAAAGGAGGGTTGTTACACCCCTAAGTCACAACTACCACCTGGTAACAGAAAATTTTAAGACTTTATAAATTTTAAGTACTCCTCAATTTAGTAAAGGTTTAATTGTAGAAAAAATTTATCTAGAGATCTATGAAAGTGAATAATAATGGCTAATAATTACTAAGCCTTTATAAATCGGGAACTGCTCTAAGCAGGTTGTATATACACTATCTCAATTAATGTTGTACACCTGGTCCTTTGTTCCATTCATCTTATTCATTTTGTTCATTTTGTCTCTCACCCAAGTATTAGATTTTAGGAATGAATCCTTCTCCAAACCGCAGAAATAGTTTTGGTATTCACTTTCCTGAATACATGACCTGTCCTTTCACCTCTTTCCCCCCAGACATTTCTTCCTCTGCATAAATTATTTCTCTTGAAATTCACATTCATGCACATCTCCTCAGACCAACTTTTAAAGATAGTTTCTAAAAGTTTGATTCCCTGGACTATTGATTCTGTTCCAGTGTAACTTTAAAGCTGTTCATCCGTTCTAAACTTTGCTCTCTTCATGGAATATAGCCTTAGGGGCAAGTTGTGCTATTTCTGTGAGTCAAACTTTGCCCTTCAACAAAAGTCAATAGGTACTATCTGCAGACACCTCAGGACATACTTTAGCGAGCTAAATTTACTCTACTACCATATAGGTAGCTCTAATGCTAGTTTGTAAGCCATGTTTTTACAAAAAAAAAAACAAAAACCCTATTAGAAAAGAAGAGTACAAGTTGAGGAATAAAAATACTAAATAGCTTTCTTCAATCACCCAAGACAGGACTAACATAGTGTGCTTTGAAGGGTGCCCACAGAATTCCCCAAGGGAAGGAATATGTTACTCCAGACAAAAGCAAATGCCCACCAGTGTCCCTTTACTTAGTGAGAGGCTTGCCAGATAACATACAGGATGCTCAGGTGAATTTGAATTTCAGATAAATGAGGACAATTTTTAGTATAAGTTAATTACTATTATTTATCTAAAATTCAAATTCAGCTGGAGGTCCTTGTGTGCTACAACTGACAACCCTTCTCTGGGTGTCCCTGGCCCCAGAAACTAACAGGGCAGGTGACTGGTTCTGGCCAGTGAAATGTGAATATAGTGTGTTAATTCCAGACTGAGGTTCTGAAAAGCCCTTCACAATCTCCCAGTCCCGCTCTTCCTCCTCCATGACCAACACGGAGGTTTTATAACATGTTTTATTCTGGAAAATGCAATAAGTAAGTTATTTATTAACTGTTGCCACTCCCTTGCATGCCTTAAAATATTCATGGATTCTCAAAGGATTAATAAAGCTCCAATTTATCTAAAGTTTACCTTATGTTTTTCTGAATTATCTATAGTATCTTGAATTTTCTTCTCTGAATCTTCGCTTATAAGCCTGGACCCACAGGCCCATTGTTGATTCCCTGGTATCACTGGTATTCTAGCACCATTCCAGAGAAATAGGGAAAGAGTAACACATTAATATCAGTAGATTCTATTTATAACAACCATCAAGTCTGAGAAACCCCCTCCTCCAACTGATGTAAACTAAATATCAGATATGTTTATATCAGATATGTTTGATATCAGATATGTTTAAAGTTATGTAAAATATCAGTCATCCAAAGGAAATGAGTACTTTAGGTATAGAACCAAAATAGTGCAAAATAAATACAACATAGAATGTGAGCCATACTTACACAGAATATATCTTAAATATTTTTTGGTACTGAATACATCAATAAATTGAATTGAATGATTGAATTCAATGAATTCAATTGAATTGATTGATTGAATGAATGCATCAATGAATGAAATAATGACATAAAAAAGGCCCACCTCTAAGAATTAGGCTTTGCAGGCCTGATTTCTTATGTCCGTTATAAGAACATATTAAGCACATACTATATGTCATTTTTTACTTGCCTGCTGAGGAGCAAGGACTAGGATTTTGAAATAATAGTAATTAAAACATTAACAATGAAAAATAACATCACATCCTTATCTCTCCCCTTCTGAGGGATGAATAGAAATTTTTTGAATTTTGGAGATCATAGCAGAGAATTAGCTTGTTTTATTGTTAGAGCTACATCAGTTTAGCTACATCAGTTTCTCTTACACTCAAGATTCGAAGCATGACCCACTTCTGCAAAACCACTATGGCTTTACTTTCCAGCCTGAAGACCACATCTCTGAATTAAAAGCACAAATTTGGAGTGAAGCAAAGCCAGTAAATTAAAGTGAGGTTAAAACAATACAAAATAACAATAACAAAAAACAAACAAACAAACAAACAAAAAACCCAAATAAAACCACCTCAGCTTAGAAGAATGAAGAGTTAGACAACTAAACCCAGTTTAGGAACAGAAGAGAAGTGATAGACCCAGATGTCCAGACCAAAACAAGCTAGGATTAAGAAGTCAAGGCCTCAGGTGGGTTTCCTATGCCGGTGGCTTTTTGTCAATATGACTCTGCCTCCAAGTTGAATCCTTAGCCTTGTCTTCTTAACGGAGAGGTACATTTCAAAAAGATGACCCTTGGCTATGTTTATATTCCAGACATCAAACATATTTTGAGTTCATTATCACATTATGACTTACATGGGCCCTAGACACGTTTGCCTTCCCCCAAAAAAATATAAAGATTATATTTTATAATCACATTGGTACAAAGGATATATTAATACTATATATGAAAAACATTTGCTTTATCCTAAATACTGTTCTTTCTGATTTTAAGGGAAATTAAAAGATTTTTTGTGGGCTCTGGAAAGTACTTTGTGGGCTCTTGGTATAGCCTACCTTGCTTTGCCTAATGGATGTCAGTCCTGATTATTATTACCCAATTGCAATTCCTCTTTTGGACTTTTATCTAAAATAGTAGAGGTTTTCCTTCCGGAATCTATCAAATAGTACATTTTTTCAACCTATCTGGACTGTGATTGGTATGTCAAAGTTTTAAGTGCTGGTGGGCGGAGGGGAGCAGCTTTGGCAGGAAAGTGACCACACTTAATGAATTTGCTTTCTAGTTAGAGAGCAGGACTACTGTAAAGAAACCAAATTAAGATAATTCTGAATCCCCTAACATTTTCAATAATATTTAAATGTGATCTCCACCCTAAATGTAAGACTTTAAATACTTACCATGTTGACCACAAGTGTGGATTATTACTATACTACAGAAATATTCTGAGTTATTGAAAGTCAAAATTTCTTGGAAAGTCCTGTAATTCTTTAAATCTTGAAGTTGGTGGGTTCATACTCCATGTAGTAAAGTTAATCTCCAGTACAGTAAGCAAATGCTCGCTAATTTCTTCCATGTGAGTTAAAAAGAGGCACAAGGAATACAACTAGCATCAACCCCTCCGTGTAAAAGGGGTTGTAAAAGAGGTCCCCTGCCTGGGATTGTAATTAGGATTATCTTTGCCTTGGGTCCTTATCTCTCAAGACAGACTCTTCTTAAATGGGAAACTCAACTATCTGGAGGCTGACAGAAAGCTAAGTCATTACTCAGAATTCATTGTCCATCCCTGGGTAATTCCCTGATTAGACAATTGATCAAGTGCCAGTTCATTTTAACCTGAATTTCCTTAAGAATTTATTCTTGCCTTGTATCCTTCAGAGTATTATTCGACATCAGCATGGTGGGTTAGGTTTGCTAATGGTTCTCAGGTTTAGATTTGGGGAAAGATGGGCTTTTATTTATTTATTTATTTTATTTTATTTTTTTTAGTTCTTCTTTGACCCATACAAATTCAGTATAACCATCGAGTCAGGGAATAGACATGGAATGAAAGAAGGTCTAATATTTACTAATACATTTGTAAGGCATTTTATCAAGCAGTATTTCCCCTAATTCCTATAATACTTCTAGGAGGTAGTTAGCCTTATATCACTCATTGGGGGACTAAGATTGAGAGTATTCATGAATCTTGTTCCAAATCATATAGCTAGTAAGTGATAGAATTGGATATTAATTTAAGTTGAATGGTTAAGAGCACAGACTCTGAGCCAGAGTATTTGGGTTTAAATTTAGGATCCATCACTTACTAGCTATATGCCTTTATTTCCTGTACTTTCCCCATCGCTCATTCTTCTAGCCACACTGATGTCCTTGGTGCCTGCCACTCCTAACTTGACTCTTTGCACTTTCATTTCCCCACTTCTGGAACAAAGTCTCTGCAGATAGCCACACGATTTACTCTCTTACCACATTTATATCCTTGTTCAGATATCAGCTTCATGTAGTCAGTCAATAAATATTTATTAAGCACTACTACCGCAAATTTCAAATAAATCAGGGAATAAACAGACACATCTTCCTGGTCTATAAAGCTTATTGGGGCACCTGGGTGGCTCAGTCAGTTAAACATCTATCTGCCTTTGGCTCAGATCAAGATCTATCCAGCCCCTCATTGGGCTCCCTGTTCAGTGGGGAGTCTGCTTCTCCTTCTCCTTCTGCCCTCCCCCCAACCTCTGCTTGTGCATGTTCTCTCTCTCTCTTAAATAAATGAATAAAACCTTAAAAAAAAAAAGCTAGCATTCTAGCAGTGAGACAGAAATAGTGTTTGATTAAGAAGCAAGTTAGTTATAGTGTGTTAGAAGGTGATACATACTATGAAAAAGAGAGACTAAGGTGGATTCAGTATTAAGTCATGCATTAATAGTAGGACACTAGAAAATGTCAGCATAGATTGGATATGAGATGTGAGAGAAAACATACCAAGCATAAAAGACTCCAAGCTCTGGGACCAAACTAATAACAGAATGACCAGTAATTTGTCTTGATTCCTATAGTTCTTCCAGGTCCCTGAAACCTCCTCATCTAGGCCCCCTAGCCTCTAGATTTTTCTGAAGGAGTTCTGATATCGTTTGATGAAAGTTCATAGTCTTACACCATGAGGGATAGAAACTAGCTCATGTGTGGTTGATATCCTCCCACTCAGAAAAATTAAGGAAGCAATGGAAAAGATCTCACTTTAAGAATTTGCATATGCTCAAAAACTATCCATAATTCAGCAGTTAAGATATTGTTGCCTGTAACAGGCCAAGTAGGAAGTACCTTTCTATGTGATGATATGTCCATTTAATGTGAGCTGACTAATGCCTCTGTGAGGGTCTCATTTCATACGTAGGTACTCTTGTGTGTAAAGAAAGAGCAGGCAAACAAAAATTAAGCATGCTGTGCATCTAGTTATTTCTAGAGCCATATATTGGGAAAAATTAAACTACAGTTATCCTTGCAAAAATGAGTTAATGCCTTTGTAGTAATTTGTCCCCAAATGAATGTGAAGACCTAACATCTGGTATCTGCAAATAATTTGGCCTAAAAATAAATTTTTGAATGTTCAATCCAGTATACTTACATTAAATTCTGCTTGCAGAGTTTCATTCCTATACGATATAGCCAGGGATACCATGAAAAGAATTATAAAGCAGGGGGAAAGTGTGAAAATTACTCAGCATAGTTAGCTTATCTTTCATATTAGTTTCCTGGAAACCAGTTTCTGGTGTGAGTTACTCTTTAGTAGATATACTGTTAACAAAAGTCAAGTTTGACTGCCCTTCACTGGAATTCTCAATAATCAACAGAAGAATTTTGATTGGAAAGGAACATGAGCTTTATTCAGGAGGACAGCAACCTGGGGAGAAGATGGATTCTTGTCCATAGGCCAACTCCAAGGTTTCTGCCTGGCCCAGAGATTCTTATAGGGGTTTAATCAGTTAAGAGAGTACAGTGATCTGTGACATTTCTTGATTATGTGCAGACACAGGGATACCAGCCACAGAGTTATCTTGGGGCCTGGAAGTTGTACAGGGAGTTCTAGTTCTTTGGTGTCTGAAGGGGTTGTGCAAGGAGGTCCGGTTCCTTGGTACGCAGGGCTGCTTTTGCAAGAAGGTCTGATACCCTGCGGTTGTGTAAGAGGACTATGTTCTTTCTGCACAGGAGGACAAGGTGTACAGATGCACAAAGGGAGGTCAGTAAAGTCATTTGTGTGACCTTAATTTTTTTTTTTTCTAGAAGTTTGCTGTCCTAATGGAAAGCTGAGGCATCTTCAAACAGACTGGCTGGACTTCGTGGCCTGGAAAAATTCTGGTTCTTCATTTCCCAAGGTCAGTGGTCTGCAAATCTCAAAGAAAGTAAATTAGTTCTGTTGCAGATCAAGGGCCTTAGATCAGCAAGCAAAGAGTATGTTAACCTAAAGCATGTTAACCCTTAAGACTTGCTGGAGTTCTATTACAATACCACAATAGAAATAGCAAAAAACTCTCTACTTCCCCACTAAAACACTACTATCTGAACCACTCTTCTGGACTAGCGTAATACAAATGTCATTTTATAATGTCTTTCTTTCCTACCATACTGCACTCCTGAACTCCCCACTCCTGTCCCTAATAACCTCTCCACTGGACCACTCAAAAAATCTGTCCAGAGACATGTACACCTGATTTAAATATTGGAATATATTTTTATTGATTTGTTAAGCATCAGATAATTTGTAGACACTGAGTTTATCAGATATTTAAGTTTTGTCTCTATCAAGGAAAGAACAGATGGGAAAGATTTTTTTTCATTAAATTCATCAGATATTTATGCAGGTTGTGTAAGGAATTACCTGAAACTGCCTATTGGTCTCTTCTTTCCAGAGATTTACTTTGGACTTAATTTCAGTTCTTCTTTCTGTGCCACACTGAAAGTAGTAAAATTTTCTTATTGCTCCAAATTTCCAAAGGAAGTTTCTGAATATATTTTGTGAGAAGAGTGCCCTCCTCATTTGTGTTGACAGAACATTGTGTCCACATATCTATTATAGTCTCCCTGATACAATTCAAGATCCTTGAAGTTAGGACTGATTATTTTATATTAATATCACTAACACCTCTAGCAGTGTATCTCATGCAGTAGGAATGCAAAAATGGCTGTTAAAATAATTCAGTATCCTTAAAAATTATGTCTAAATATTTCACGAGTTTCATGTTGATCTCCATCTCTGATGTATATGTAGGAAAGAAAAAAAAATAGTGCAGTGTTTACTTATGAAATCAAGATTAAATGGTGATTGAAGACTGACCTCCTCTTAGTATTTGGTACCCTCATCCTCTCTCTTTGAAGATCACTATCTTTTCTCAGCTTTGGAAACAGTACCATTTATATCAGATAGTCATCTATATCAGCTGGCATTTTTATTCCCATTTCAGGAACAATGATAACAAATTATTTTGAATAAATGTGTAGTATTTAGTAGAGATGGAAGAAAGACATAAAGGAAGGATGTTATATAATATTATAAAGTAATGGAAGAAGCAATATGTGATCTTGACAAGGTCATTCCCTATAAAATTTGTGCAGTCACAAAGCTTATTTCCAGTGGCCCTCCATGGCCTTTCAGGCCACCTTCTCCTGTCAGAGCTCAGTGCTTTGGGTACACAGAGCCCTAATAATTTATCATCTAGATTCTTGGAAGCTACTGTTTTTCAATCCCTAATTGCTCATGATCTTTCAAAGCAGACGGCCTCAGATTTCATTGAATATCAGGTCCTATGTCATCCTGAAAATAAAATACTGTTTTTTAAAAATTTGTTAAAAAATGAGTGAAGCTTAGAAACCAAAGAAAAATAGTAAAGAAAGAGTAAACAGATGCATCTGTTTTCTTCCTACTTCAGGTTTTTTTGGCAACTGTATCTGAAAATTATTTTTTATGATTTGGAGGGAATGTGATGCAAAGCCAAACTTAGATTTAAAAAGCTCTTTCAATTATATATACACACACACACACACACACACACACACACACATATGTATATGTATATAAATATACATATTATTTATATGTTTATATTTATTTATATTTATATTATTATATTTATATTATTATTATATTTATACATATATAAATATAATATACATATATAATGTACATATGAGAAACCAATTTTTGTGAATTCGTCCCAATTTGTCAATGATTGTTCAGTATTATAAATAAAAAAATAAATACATAAATAAGCAAGCTTAAATAAGACCACCTCCATGCTTTGGGGCATGAAATGTCAGCCATTTTTCACTGAGCTGTAATCAACAATAGATAAGTCACATCAACAACATACATCTGGCCTGGGGCATTTGTTTTCAGAGTCTAATCAATCAAATTCTGACAAATTCCTAAAGGCTCTGGGTAAAAGAGACCTGGAAATTTGGGTAAGAAGGATAGACTATTTGCACATCCTTGTTGTTTTTTAATTGGCATAGTATGGTTAAATCTTCAAATAAACTCACCCATAATTTCAGTTAAAAGCTTTCTAGCGTATCTCTTCCTAACATAGATCTGTAGGTTTTTCTTACTTCTGCAAGTAAAATCACCCATAATTCTAGTTAAAAGCTCTTTAGTCTACCTCCTTCTAAAATACTGCTACATAGGTTTCTTTAGTGTAGTTAAAATCTTATTCTTCTTGGGAATTTAGGAGTAGCTGTACAGACTTATCATTCCCTTGCCCATTCTATTCCCCAAGGTGAAATAGTACTGAAAAGAATTTTCCCAAATTCCTTCTTTTCCTCCCAAAAAATGGGTGGGAAAGTTGTTTATGAAATTGTTGAAAATTAAAAAAAAAAAAATTCTTCCTGAGTTCTTGCAGAATAGTAGAATCCTGTTCACTCAGCTCCTTCTCTAAGGGAAGCACACATGGGTAAGATTTCAGTCTATTCTACATACCCCCATATAGACAGGCAGCCCAAAGCTAGACCTAGAGAACAGGATCAGGAAGTATAGTATAGAACAGATCTAAGCCATGTTTCACAATAATTCTTTTTTTTTTTTTTTCCACTGAAGCTGATATTTTGATCCATAGCTGCAGGAAACATCTGCCTGGTTGTCAATTATTTTGGAACTCAGAGGGCTAGAAAGGGATGTTTGTAATTATTACCCATGATCCACAACAGTAGAAATTGAATAAAGTAATCCTGCTGCCTATAACTTAAAATGTCAGAATAAAATTATATGTGTACCATCATCACAGAGAACACATTCCTTATGAATTTGGGTAGAACTATGTTGTCTACTATGGCAGCCACTAGCCACATATGGCCACTGAGATTTGAGATATGAGCGGCCTGAATTGAGAAATATTGTAAATGTAACATACATACCAGATTATGAAGATTTGGCTAAAAAATAAAGTATTTTAATAATTTTTATATTGATTATAGGTTAACATAGTAGTATTTAGATATATTTAATTAAATAAAATGTATTAAAATTAATTTTAGAGACACCTGGGTTGCTCAGTTGGGTAAGTGCCTGCCTTCAGTTCAGGTTTTGATCCCATGGTCCTGGGATCGAGCCCCACATCGGGCTCCCTCTCAGTGGGAAGTCTGTTTCTCCCTCTGCTCCTCACCCCACTCATGCTTCCTTTCTCTCTCTCTCAAATAAAACAAAATCTGTAAAAAAATTAAAATAAAAATAATATTAAATTAATTTTACATGCTTCTTTTTACTTTTTAAATGTAGCTACTAGAAAAGTCAAAAGTCCACATGAAGCATACATTTTATTTTAATTGGATAGCACTGAGTTAGAATACTGGAAGAAAGACTTCTTTTCCAAGCTGTGGATAATGAGAGGACCTGGAAGATCTTGGGCAAATGTAATTTTAAAAAAATAAGAGCATGAAACATAGACAGTGGTAATCACTGGCGCTGTTGTACAATGGCTACAACTGATTCCTACATGGAAATTTCTATTGGGGTTGAGTTATTTCTCTCTTTGTACTTTACTCTTTGAAATTATACATTCCACTAAAATTCCAGCCTCAGAACAGAAATCTATGTTGTCCGTTTTGTTGTTGATGTTGTGAGGTTATTTATACTTTAAGGGTAATTAAAATAATTTTACTATAAAGGGCAAATAGTTCAATTTTCCTATTCTCCTTTTTTAGTTTCCTTAGAAACAGTATATTTGAGATGTCATGATAATCTTTGAAATAGAGATAAATCCTGATGGGGATTAAGTTTACAGTCCTGTTTTTCCAATGTAGAGATCTCTCTAAAGTTCTATGCCAGAACCTCCAGATATGTTAAAATGTAATCCAGAACTAGCTCAGGAGTTCATCATGAGGTGCGTAAGAGATGGTCTGGGATGGTCAGGAGATGCAGCCCCTAGTCTCTCAAGGAAATAGTGAATTCTTTTTTCTTTCTTCTTCTTTGCTGTATAAAATGTGTGACATTTTGTCTCAACTTCATTGTCACTGCTGTGTTTCCTTACATGTATGTAAGCCAGTAAACACTTAGTAATAATATGTTGTGTTCTTGCTTCTATATTTGTATGGAGGAATATTTTTGTTATTTCTCTAACATTGTTCAACCTGTTGTGTGAGTCTGAATAGGTACAGATCCCTACTGAACATAAGTGTGAATCAAGCATTAAGAAATTATGGTATAATGAGCCAATGCTGAAACAGTGAAAGAGTTCCAGAAGCTGCATCAATCACTGTTGTTGCTGAGGAGCTGCTGGGACCAGGCCCATACAGTGCTAAATTGAAGCTGGAAAGTATTCTAGATTTCACAGAAATAATTCACTTATTTTATAGATAAGAGAATTAGTAGAGAAAGAGCTCAGGTGACTTACTTGAGGACATATCCCCTGTAAAGTAGAATAACTAGAATTGGAACCCAGGGTCAAAGTCTGTGTAGAATTCTGTAGATGTTTTTTTACTTTGATCCAGTCCTATTTTGCTATAGCTTTTCTCATATTCTTGACGATCATCAGTTAAAACTTGGGCTCTTCCCAGCATGGTGCTCAATAAAGATGGAACATGAAGTGAAAATAAGTGTGGCTCATGAGGTACAGTGAGCAATCACCACCAGATATCTAAAGAACATTTTCATCTGCCAGTTCATATTGCACAAACACTCATTCAAAAATAACATTCTCATGTTCTTTCTGTGCTTTTTCTCAATGGGTAAATTATTCTTTTTAATTAGCTTCCTTCATGACAGCTTTTAAAGACACTCTTACTGGGTGAATACAAATCCATAGTTGTTTGGTTTTCTTCTGGGATTTCTGTCTTAGGATTCCAATATCTTTGGCTTGACCCTTTCTTTACTGCTTCTAACTATCTGATCTCAACAACAGTTTTGGTGAAAGTCAAGGAAAAAAAGCTTCTGCATTAAAATTTCTTGGAAGGCTGAGACATAGAGTTGACCACCCTCATAGTCCAATCTTCTGAGACTCTAATCTATTTTGAGGGAATATTCAAAGCATTATTACCAAGTGGTTTAAACTGAAAATCCCACTATACTTCAACACAAAGGACATTATTTATAGATATAGTTTTATAAATATTTTCAAGTAGGCCCTTTATGAAAAGATACAAATTAGGATATGCTGTGTTTATTTTAAAATATGGATAAGAGATGCCTTAGCTCAAAGAAACTGTCTGACATTCTTTGATTGTTGATATATATCCTTCACAGGACAATAACTTTATTGGGATTCAGCACAAAATGCTTTTATAGATGGATTTTTTTTTATTTTTTATTAATTATTTCTATTAACATATAATGTATTACTTGCCCCAGGGTACAGGTCTGTGAATCGTCAGGTTTGCACACTTCATAGCACTCACCATATCACATACCCTCCCCAATGTCCATAATCCAACCACCCTCTCCATACCCCCTGCCCTCAGCAACCCTCAGTTTGTTTTGTGAGATTAAGAGTCTCTTATGGTTTGTCTCCCTCCTGATCCCATCTTGTTTCATTTTTTCCTTCCCTATCCCCCAAACCTCCTACTCTGCCTCTCAAATTCCTCATATCAGACATGTCATGTGATAATTGTTTTTCTCTGATTAACTTATTTTGCTTGGCATAATACCCTCTAGTTCCATCCATGTCATTGCAAATGGCAAGATTTCATTTCTTTTGATGGCTGCATAGTATTCCATTATATATATATACACCACATCTTCTTAATCCATTCATCTGTTCATGGGCGTCTGGGTTCTTTCCATAGTTTGGCTGTTGTGGACATTGCTTCTATAAACATTTGGGTGCATGTGCCTCTTTGGATCACTACATTTGTATCTTTAGGGTAAATACCTAGTAGTGTGATTTCTGGGTTGTAGGGTAGCTCTATTTTCAACTTTCTGAGGAACCTCAAGGCTGTTTTCCAGAGTGGCTGTACCAGCTTGCATTCCCACCAACAGTTCAGGTGGGTTCCCCTTTCTCCACATCTTCTCCAACATCTGTCATTTCCTGACTGGTTAATTTTAGCCATTCTGACTGGTGTGAGGTTGTATATCATTGTGGTTTTGATTTGTATTTCCATGATGCCAAGTGATGTGGAGCACTTTTTCATGTCTGTTGACCATCTGGATGTCTTTGCAGAAATGTCTGTTCACGTTCTCTGCCCATTTCTTGATTGGATTATTTGTTCTTTGGGTGTTGAGTTTGATAACTTCTTTCTAGATTTTGGATACTAGCCCTTCAGCTGATACATCGTTTGTGAATATCTTCTCCCACTCTGTTAGTTGTCTTTTGGTTTTGTTGACTGTTTCCTTTGCTGTGCCAAACTTTTGATCTTGATGAAGTCCCAGTAGTTCATTTTTGCCCTTCCTTCCCTTGCCTTTGATGATGTTTCTAGGAAGAAGTTGCTGCGGTGGAGGTCGAAGAGGTTGCTTCCTGTGTTCTTTTCAAGAATTTTGATGGATTCTTATCTCACATTGAGGTCTTTCTTCCATTTTTAGTCTATTTTTGTGTGTGGTATAAGGAAATGGTCCAATTTCATTCTTCTGCATGTGGCTATCCAATTTTCCCAACACCATTTGTTGAAGAGACTGTCTTGTTTCCATTGGATATTCTTTCCTGCTTTGTCAAAGATTAGTTGACCATAGAGTTGAGGGTCCATTTCTGGGCTCTCTCTTTTGTTCCATTGACCTATTTGTCTGTTTTTGTGCAAGTACCATACCATCTTGATGATATAGCTTTGAACTAGAGCTTGAAGTCTGGAATTGTGATGCCACCAACTTTGGTTTTCTTTTTCAATATTCCTCTGGCTATTCGGGGTCTTTTCTGGTTCCATATAAATTTTAGGATTATTTGTTCCATTTCTTTGAAAAAAAATCGATAGTATTTTGATAGGGATTGCATTAAATGTGTAGATTGCTTTATGTAGCATGGACTTTTTCACGATATTTGTTCTTCCAATCCATGAGCATGGAACATTTTTCCATTTCTTTGTGTTTTCTTCAATTTTTTTCATGAGAACTTTATAGTTTTCTGAGTACAGATTCTTTGCCTCTTTGGTTAGGTTTATTCCTAGGTATCTTGTGGTTTTGGGTGTAATTGTTAATGGGATAGACTCCTTAATTTCTCTTTCTTCTGTCTTGTTGGTGTATAGAAATGCAACTGGTTTCGGTGCATTGATTTTATATCCTGACACTTTACTGAATTCCTGTATAAGTTCTAACAGTTTTGAAGTGGAGTCTTTTGGGTTTTCCACATAAAGTATCATATCTGCAAAGAGTGAGAGTTTGACTTCTTCTTTGCTCATTCAGATGCCTTTAATTTCTTTTTGTTGTCTGATTGCTGAGGCTAAGAGTTGTAGTACTCTATTGAATAGCAGTGCTGTTAGTAGACATCCCTGCTGTGTTTGTGATCTTGGCAGAAAAGCTCTGTTTTTCTCCACCAACAATGATATTCATGGTGGGTTTTTCATAGATGGCTTTGATGATATTGAGGTATGTACCCTCTATCCCTACACTTTGAAGAGTTTTGATGAAGAAAGGATGTTGTAATTTGTCAGATGCTTTTTCAGCATCTATTGAGAGTATCATATGGTTCTTATTCTTTCTTTTATTAATATATTGTATCACAGTGATTGATTTGCAGATGGTGAACCAACCTTGCAGCCAAGGGATAAATCCCACTTGGATGTGATAAATAATCCTTTTAATGTACTATTGGATCCTATTGGCTAGTATTTTGGTGAGAATTTTCGCATCTGTGTTCATCAAGGATATGGGTCTGTAATTCTCTTTTTTGATGGGATCCTTGCCTGGTTTTGGGATCAAGGTGATGCTGGCCTCATAAAATGAGCTTGGAAGTTTTCCTTCCATTTCTATTTTTTGGAACAATTTCAGGAGAATGGGTATTAATTCTTTTTTAAATATTTGGTAGAATTCCCCTAAGAAGCCATCTGGCCATGGGCTTTTGTTTGTTGGGAAATTTTTGATGACTGCTTCAATCTCCTTATTGGTTATGGGTCTGTTCAAGTTTTGTATTCTTCCTGGTTCAGTTGTGGTAGTTTATATGTCTCTAGGAATGCATCCATTTCTTCCAAATTGTCAAATTTGCTGGCGTATAGTTGCTCATAATATGTTCTTATAATTGTTTGTATTTCTTGGTTGTGATCTCTCCTCTTTCATTCATGATTTTATTTATCTGGGTCCTTTCTCTTTTCTTTTTGATAAGTCTGGCCAGGGTTTTATCAATCTTATTAGTTCTTTCAAAGAATCAGCTCCTAGTTTTGTTGATTTGTTCTACTGTTTTTTTGGTTTCTAGAGATTCCTTGATTTCTGCTCTGATAGTCATGATTTCTCTTCTCCTGCTAGGTTTAGGCTTTCTTTGCTGTTCTTTCTCCAGCTCCTTTAGGTGTAGGGTTAGGTTGTGTACTTGAGTCCTTTCTTGTTTCTTGAGAAAGGCTTGTATGGCTGTATACTTTCCTCTCAGGACTACCTTTGTTGTGTCACACAGATTTTGAACAGTTGTGTTTCCATGACCGTTTGTTTCCATGAATTTTTTCAATTCTTCTTTAATTTCCTGGTTAACCCATTCATTCTTTAGTAGGATGCTCTTTAGCCTCCACATATTTGAGTTCTTTCCAACTTCCCTCTTGTGATTGAGTTCTAGCTTCAGAGCATTGTGGTCTGAAAATATGCAGGGAATGATCCCAATCTTTTGATACCAGTTGAGACCTGATTTATGACCCAGGATGTGATCTATTCTGGAGAATGTTCCATGTGCATTAGAGAAGAATGTGTATTCTGTTGCTTTCAGATGGAATATTCTGAATGTATCTGTGATGTCCATCGGTCCAGTGTGTCATTTAAGGCTTTTATTTCCTTGTTGATCTTTTGCTTGGATGATCTGTCCATTTCAGTGAGGGGGATGTTAAAGTCCCCTACTATTATTGTATCATTGTCAATGTGTTTCTTCGATTTTGTTATTAATTGGTTTATCTAGTTGGCTGCTCCCCTGTTGGGGCATAGACATTTAAAACTCTTAGATCTTCTTGTTGGACAGACCCTTTGAGTATGATATAGTGTCCTTCCTCATCTTTTATTATAGTATTTGGACTAAAATCTAATTTATCTGATATAAGGACTGCCACCCCAGCTTTCTTTTGATGTCCATTCGCATGGTAAATTGTTTTACACCCTCTCACTTTAAATCTGGAGGTGTGTTCGGGTCTAAAATGAGTTTCTTGTAGGCAGCATATTGATGGGTTTTGTTTTTTTATCCATTCTGATACCCTGTGCTTTTTGATTGGGGCATTTAGCCCATTATATTTAGGGTAACTATTGAAAGATAATAACTTAGTGTCATTGTATTGCCTGTAAGGTGACTTTTACTGTATATTGTTTCTGTTCCTTTCTGGTCTACTACTTTTAGGCTCTCTCTTTGCTTAGAGCACCTCTTTCAATATTTCCTGTAGAGCTGGTTTGGTGTTTACAAATTCTTTCAGTTTTTGTTTGTCCTGGAAGCTTTTTATCTCTCCATCTATTTTCAATGATAGCATAGCTGGATAAAGTATTCTTGGCTGCATGTTTTTCTCTTTTAGTGCTCTGAATATATCATGCCAGTCCTTTTTGGCCTGCCAGGTTTCTGTGGATAAGTCTACTGCCAATCTAATATTTTTACCATTGTATGTTACAGACTTCTTGTCCTGGGCTGCTTTCAGGTTTTTCTCTTTGTCACTAGGACTTGTAAGTTTTACTATTAGATAATGGGGTGTGGATCTATTCTTATTGATTTTGAGGGGGCGTTCTCTGTGTCTCCTGGATTTTGATGCCTGTTCCCTTTGCCATCTTAGGGAAATTCTCTGCAATAATTTGCTCCAATATACCTTCTGCTCCCCTCTCTCTTTCTTCTTTGTCTGGAATCCAAGTTATTCTAATGTTTCATCTTATGGTATCACTTATCTCTCGAATTCTCCCCTCCTGGTCCAGTAGTTGTTTGTTTCTCTTTTGCTCAGCTTCTTTATTCTCTGTCATTTGGTCTTCTATATCACTAATTCTCTCTTCTGCCTCATTTATCCTAGCAGTAAGAGCCTCCATTTTTTATTGCACCTCATTAATACCTTTTTTGATTTCAGCTTTTTTAGATTTTAGTTCTCATATTTCTCCAGAAAGGGATTTTATTTCTCCAGACAGGGTTTCTCTAATATCCTCCATGCTTTTTTCAAGGCCAGCTAGTCCAACTTGAGAATCATCATTCTGAACTCTAAATCTGACATATTACCAATGTCTGTATTGATTAGGTCTCTAGCCATCAGTACTACCTGTTGTGCTTTTTTTTCTGGTGACTTTTTCTACCTTGTCATTTTATCCAGATAAGAATATATGAGTGAGAGAATAAAATACTAAAAGAATGGCAAAGACCCCAGAAAAATATACACTAACCAAATCAGAGAGACCCCAAACTGGGGGGAGAAAAAAAGGGGTAAAAAGAAATTTTAAAAAAATTATATATATATATATATATGTGTGTGTGTGTGTGTGTGTGTGTGTGTGTAGTCTTGGTTAATACCAAGATACACCCAAAATTAAGTGGGTGGCTCTGTTCTATTCACCAGCCATACACACACACACACACACACACACACACACACATATATATATATATATGGCTGGTGAATAGAACAGAGCCACCCACTTAATTTTGGGTGTATTTTGATCTTTTAGAAGAAACTACCTCCCAAAATTTTAAAGAAAGAAAAACTTATATATACAAACATAAGGGTAAACAAGATGAAGGGATGGAATATGACTCTAAAGGTGAAAATTTTTAAAAAAATCTAAAAAAGGAATTGATAAGATAAGTTGGTTGGCAAAAGAAATAAAAAAAAAAAAAAAAAGGCGGGGGGAGAGAAAATGCTCGGGGTGGAGACTAGAAACAGTCCTGTGCTGGATTTAGGGTATATTTTGATCTATTAGAAGAAATTCCCAAAAATTTTTAGAAAAAAAAAAAATAAACCCTATATGTATATAAAAAATAAGGTTAAATATAATGAAGGATAAAATAAGGCTATAGTAATGAAGGTTTAAAAAGATATTTTTTAGAGAAATATTGTTAAGATAAATTGGTTAAAAAACATTAAAAGAGGAAAGAGGAAAAGTTAAAAAAATTAGAATAAGAAAAAAATAAAATGAAAAAATTTAATTTAACTTTGGAAGACTAAAGGATCATGGGGAGAAAGCCATGATTTCTATGCATTGCTTTCCCCTCTCTCTGGAATTCTGCTGTTCTCCTTGATCAGGTGAGCTTGGTCTTGACTGGATGTTCTTGCTGATCTTCTGAGGGAGAGGCCTGTTGCAGTGATTCTCAAATGTCTTTGCCTGAGGCAGAATTGAGCTGCCCTTGCCAAGGGCCAGGCTAAGAAATCTGCTCGAGTCTCGGAGAGTTTTTTTCCCTGAGCACTTTCTGTAGAGCTCTGGAGGACAGGAATGAAAATGGCAGCCTCCCAATCTCCAGCCCAGAGAAGCCAAGAGCTTGGGGCCCCACTCCTTAGTGTGCCCTCAGGGAAAAGGGGTCAATCGCTCCCATCTTCCCAGTCTCAGGCTGCTCTCCAAGCTCACCCAGCCTGTGACCGGGCATTTCTGTCTCTGGAGCACAGCCCTATTTGGAGTCTCCAAACCCAGCAGTTTCCTGCCTCCAGAAGAGGAAGGTAAGTCTCCCTGGATCTGCCACTTGTGGGGTCCCTGCTCAAAGAGCAGTGGTCTGACTGTGCTGTGGGTTAAGGTAACCCTGATCTGGGAGCTCACTCCCGGCTCTGTCTCTTTGGTTGGCTTCCCCGCTCTGATACCTGGCAGCTCTGCCACATTCAGATACCCCCGATCTTTCTGTGACCCCACGTTACCTGAAACCACACTGTCCCTGCGAGGGCTTCACCCCTGCTTAGCCTCTGGAACGATGTCGCTCAGTGGAACAGAATTCTTAAAGTTCTGATTTTGTGCTCCACTGCTCTGCCACTTGACAGGAGCCAGCCCCTCCCCCATGGTCTATCCTCCTGTTGCTTTGGGTTCACGTCTCCACATGTCCTACCTTTTAGAAAGTGGTCAATTTTCTGTTTTTAGAATTTCTGCTCTTCTTCTCTTAGATCTCCTGTTGGGTTTGTAGGTTTTCGGAATGGTTTGATAACTATCTAGCTGAACTCCTGCGACCTGATGTCATTTCAGTCTGCTACTCCTCTGCCATCTTGCCTCTCCCTATCTGGAATTTATTTTTTAAAGGAAAAAAAATATATTTTCAGTGTATCTGGAAACTAAAAAAAAAAAAAAAAAAAAAAAAAGAACAGTTATGTAAATATATTTCTTCCAGGACTCAAGGTTCATTTCTTTGAAAGTATTGAAAGAAGATGAGCACTCTGCAAACTAAAATTTCTTTACTGCATAATAAACCAGCTGGCCCTACATTAGAGCCGTTTTAAGTATATCTATTTACATTGGTGTAAGCCTCTCTCTTCATGGGGTAAAGAATGACCTAAAGGGATTGGTGTCCATATGCAAATGTTACTGACTTCTTAACTGACTTTTGTAATAAGAATTCATTTTATATAACTTCGATCTTCATGGCTCATTCAGAAAAGTAGGCAAACATCTGTTCAATGAATAAGAAATGGAATTCTCTTGTTATTTACATATCTGGAATTTAGTACCAGACACTGATTTAGAAATACTCTTTTACTTATCCCATAGTATTAGATTACTTTAGTACTGGGCCATATTTCTACCATGACTTCATACAAACAAGAACTCATGAGCATTTTTAAACCAATGCAACATCAAAAAATTCCCTAACTTATAAATGAATTTAATAAAGTCCTAGAATGTCTCTGAAATCATGCCTGACTTTTCCTACCTCCATAACCTCAGGCTACATGTTGTTATTCATCTATTTATCTCCTCTGCCGAGAGGACATTGTCAGTACCCTATTGTTGAAAGCTGGATTTCAGAGCAGGAGTGAGCATTTTTATTACTAGTTTAATGATTTTTTTAAAAGCTTCAGATTTTATTTGTATTTTTTTGTGCACTAAACAAATGTTCATATTTAAAACAACCACTTTTTTCAAAGCAGAATTTCAACTCTCTTCATTCTTTTGTTCTTTTTTTTATTTGTTTGTTTTGTTTAATTTTTTTGTTGTTGTTGTAAGAAAAATTCACTGTCCTAAATAGTTATGCACAAGCTTTTGGAAACCAAAAAAAGAATTTACCAAGCTGTACATTTAGATTATATTTTAATCTATTTGGGATTAAATTGGTGTCAGTTCTGTATACATGGGCATACTGGATAAGAGAATGCTTTGAATACCCAGGCAATTGATCCATATGAAAAAGGATTACATTCATCTTTTCCCTTCTGTAGCAGACTCTCCTCCAACACTCACATTGTGCTGATATAATAACTCCCTTCATTATCATTCTAGGCACAGAATGTGAGTTTGTAAGAATGAACCTGCTTATGACAGGGTTGGTCTGAATTATTCACTTTTTAATCAGTTTGATCATGTCATTTAAAAATTTTAAAAAATTACCTTTGATGATGGGTCATCATTTTTCCAAGTATATCAGAAGATCCATGTATCTAATATTTCATTAGACAGCTTATTTTCTATTTAGAAAATAAGTTGTATATTGTTCTTAAATATTTTTCTTTCATTTATTTAATAAATACTTATTGCATACCTAGTGTGAGTCAAGCACTATGCTAGAGCACTAGACAGAAAATATTGAGTAGAATAAATACAGCCTCTGATGTCTAGAAACTTATCCACTGGAGGAGGCATACATTAATCAAATGATTATACAAAATAACGTATTTTAAAAACAGTGATTAATTATGCTAAATAAACTTATTGGGGTATTGAGAATAAATAATAGGAAAACCTAAATTTATTTGTCAAATCAAGGAAAACTTTCCTGAGAATGCAATATTTGAGCTGGAATTTAAAATGTAGTAGTATTTAATTAATAGAATGGAAAACCTTTCCTGAAGAAAATGGCAAATGTGAAGGTATCTAGGTAAGAAAAACTCAAGAAGCGTCAACTTGATTAAGGCACTTAGAGTAAGGAGAAGAATGGAATGTTTTATGACTGGGAGGTATAAGGTGACTAATCAGAAGAGCTTTGCAAGCATAAATAATAGATTTTGGTCTGTATCCTAAAAGTAAAAATTTTTGAAACCATTTGTGCAGGTGAAGAACAGAACCCTGTTTGCAACCTAGATCACTCTGGTTGTATAAGTTGGGGTTTGGAGGTGTCTGTCATTAATGTAGGTAAGTCACTTAGGAGAAAGAGATGGTGGTAGCTTAGACTAAGTTGGAGGTAGCAGAAAGAAAAAGAAACACACATATTTGAGAGACATTTCTGAGGTCATCCACTGGACATGCGGTAGATATTGGTAACAGATTTCAAAGACAATTTAGCATCTTGGTTTATACAGTGGGAGAATTTCAGTGGCTCAGACTGAGATAGAAAATACAAGAAGCAGAACCCATTTGAAGTGGAGCATACACTGTGTTCTCAACAGATTAACTTTACATGTATTTAAAACATCCCAGTGAAGATATTGCTCAGACAGATATTGGCGTAGAGAAAAGATCTTGGCTAAAAGTTAATTTGAGACTGGTTGTTATATAGATTGTAACGTACTCTGTAACTATGATTTTTATTAAGAAGAGAGAAAATAACAAGAAGTAGAGAGAACCTATAATGAAACTTTGAGAAACTTAATAAAGGAGAACAGAAGAGACAGAGTAGGAAAAGAGGAGACACTGCATCAGAAGAGGTGAGGTAGAAAGCGTATCAAGGACAAAATTGCCAAAAGTGTTAAGGACTCCTGAGAATCAGCTGAAATAAACATTGAAAAATATTGCCTGTACTGAGTAAAGTGGTAGTCATTGGTCTACTTACCAGGAGTCACTTTGGTGGTATAGTGGAGACGGAAGCCAGGCTATTTGGAATAAGAATTAAGTGGAAAGTGAGAAAATTGACACCCTGGATTAAGGCACACATTTAAAGAATTGACCTTGCAAATAATAAGAAAGGTAAGTGGTGGAAAAAATGGGATCCTGGATCAAGAGGAGATGTTATTGTTGTTGCCACTGGAGTTATTGCTATTCTGGGGAAAGATTTTGTTTATTTTTAAGAGAGCAGAGATTTTTATCATACTTAAATGCTGATTAAAAAGACATGTTTCAAAAGGGAGCTGTGGATTCTGGAAAGATAAACTTTACTTTATAGAACTGAACCTCAACTCTGGCTGCCTGAAATCACTAAAAGTGGGGCACTTTTAAAAAATTCCAGTACCTTGGCTCCACCCTGCGACATTCTGATTAAAACTGTCAGAGTTGGTAATAGAACCTCTGCATTTTTAAAAGCTCCCAGCCAGTTTTTTTTTTTTTTTAAGATTTTATTTATTTATTTGACAGGCAGAGATTACAAGTAGGCAGAGAGACAGGCAGAGAGAGAGAGAGAGTAGGAAGCAGGCTCCCTGCTGAGCAGAGAGCCCGATGCGGGGCTCGATCCCAGGACCCTGGGATCATGACCTGAGCCGAAGGCAGAGGCTTTAACCCACTGAGCCACCCAGGCACCCCAGCTCCCTGCCAGTTTAATTGTAGCCGTGATGAAACAAACAAACAAACCAACAAGTGAAACCACAATAAAGCTCTGAATAGGAATGTCAAAATTTTTTTTCATGACACATAATGATAGAAACGTTCTCTGTTTGTGCTGCCCAGTACAATGGCTGCTAACTTCTATGACTGTTGAGCACCTGCTTCTGTGGCTTGTGCAAATGAGGAGCTGAATTTGAAATTTAATTTAAATTTAAACAATATTTAAATTTAAATATCCATTTATGTGATCCAGTTCTGTAGTGCAGTTTCCTACAGCAGAGAGTGGTCAATTGTCCATAGCAAATGGAGTAACTGATCTCAGATAGAGAAGATGATTGTAGGACCAGAATGTTGATTGTGTACAACAGTTGGTTGCATCTTGATATTCATCCTTTAGAAAAAAAGAAGAAAAAAGAAAGGGGTCTGATGTTTTCCCCTTAGTCAAGAAACACACACACACAGTTTTCTTAAAAAGTAAACAATGAGAATCAAAGGAATGAGAACCTTGTCAGGAGATGCCTACATTCTAGGTGTAGTGCCCCCATGAATGTATTAATTTTTAACAGAAGTTTGTTATTTGAAAGAACAGAAGATGGTTGAATATCTAAGAGCCCATAGAATGGCACTGTAGAGGAGGAAAGATTTTCTCTCTATCCTCCTAAGTTCAATTGCTGGGCTTATTTAAAAAAAAAAAAAGTATTCACATACATTAAGAGGAGACAAGATATACGCATTTATTAATTTTTGATGTTGCATGCATGAAAGCATGCCAGGGGAAAAAGATGAATATCCAAAAACACAGTGAGGTTTAAGAGCTTATATACTATGTGCATAGGGGAAGGGGTGGGAGATGTAGGCAACTTAGGGTAGAGTAAAAAAAATTTTTTTTGAAAGATAAATGGTTCCTTAATAAAATAGATGGGAGATATGATAGTTCATGACAATGTTTGTCTGGGTGTGGTTTTGACTTCTGTTCTCCTGTTCTGTGATAAGAATCAGTTTTCTTTGCTTAATGAAACTCCTAGGGAGGGATTTATGACAACTGAGTTTCTTTTGAAGGATCTGTCTTTAGGCAAATAAGGGGAGTTCAGAGAAAGCTTCTCTCTGCATGTGCTGTCTTTCAAGTGCCTTCAGCTCAAAATAACCAACATGCAAAGCAGCATATTTTGGGGTAGTGTGTTCTGAACTCCTTCAATCCCCAAACCAACTGAACTGCCGTCTAAGGTGTAATGTTTATGAAGCAAAAATGGAAACCTGAAAAACGTCTCCATATAAATTCTCTAATATTATTTTTTCTTCCTCAAATAAACATGAAATCCTGTCTTACTTTCTCATCGTTTATCTTTGTATATCCTAGGGTGATTCTGTAAAACTTCTTTTACTTCGGTGTTTTACTTACAGATATATTTCCTGACCTGAAGTTATAGATGAAGTAGTTAATTGCCTGTGTGGTTTGATTCCACTGGTATAGGAAAGGGCATAATGTATTTACTGAATAGTACAGCACAGCAGTTAAGGGTTTGGGATCTAGATTTGGTGTTAACAAGTTCAAATCCCATCTCTTCCTCTTTCCATCTATATGAGCATGGCAAAATTATCTAGTATTTCTTAGCACCATCCTTTTATATAAAGTTGGAAAAATAGTAACAATTTCACAGATTGTTTTGAGAAATACTTTTAACATGTTACTTGGTATATATTAGATACTTTTAACTAGAGCTAGTATGTAGCTATATACACATACACACCCAGAAAGAGACAGAGATTGAGAGATAGAGAGGTAGAAATGGGTCTGGATTTGACACAGATAAGACTTGAAAAATTCAAGGGAAGTGGAAAGTGTTTTCTAAAGGAAAGTAAACAATGAAAAAACGAATAACAAAGAAATAGGTATAATGTTTGAATGTTGGGGATATCGGTGTAGCTATAATGGAAAAGGAATATTAAAAGTAACATAGAGAAGCTTAGACTTAACATGCGATGAATAAGGAATGAAACAAGTAACTTTTATTTTTGAGAAAGAATGTTTTAATAGAAGCATTCTTTAGGAAGATCCTAAGCCAAACAAATGCAAAATTGATTTGGAGAGGAAGGGGATAGAGTTAGAAAGTAAGATGAGAAGATTAATTATGGACACCTAAGATAAGGCAGGGCCAGGGGTATGGGGAATTAGGGACAATAAAAAGGATGCTATTAAGGGGAAATTGGCAACCTCTGACAGCACAACATAGGCACCAGATACTCATTCTGAAGTCATAGACCTGTTGGGCACTTGAAGGAATGGGGTCTAAGGAGAAGTAGGCAGAGGTGCACAAGCCCCAGAACCTGTGAGTGCCAAAAAAGGGTTTGATTTATAGAAATTTGGCAAGGGACATTACACTCAATATGTACTTCTTCAGTGGTACTTCCTCCTGGTTTAGGAATATTATATTGGTTTCTAAGGACAAGACAAGTCTGAGAATCAACAAAGATGTATTAAAGAAGTGGCTCAAGCTAAAAAATAGCTTCTTCATTAATTTTCAGGATTTAATCAGTCACAGAACAGTGAGAACAGAACGTAAGTTTTCTACTTTAAAAGAAGCAATCAAATATTTCAAATTCTATGGGAATTGAAATATAAATTTAACTTATTAAACCACCCAGTGAGAATGTTACTATAATATCATGAAATAGATTACAACAACTAAATTTTAAAATAAAACATATAGCATTGATTTATTTGCAGCAAAATATTATTTCTTTTGTTTGAGGAAAAAAAGATTCTAGGAATATTCTGAATACCAGGTAGAATAGTTCTGCTACAGAAATGCATTAATGAATTGAAAGTTAATTATTGTATTAAAAAATAGTTACAGCATCTTTACTCTTTGAAGCTTTAGGCACTTTACCACCTTTAGAATTAAGAGTTAATTAGAAATCTAAAATTAAAATTGTTGCATTTGTGGAGGTTTCATTATTTTTCAAAGGAGAATTCTTAGATCTTGTATCAATACTATTGCTTTTGAGTAGCATGATCAGCATAAATTACTTTTACTCTGAGATATTTTCAAACTGACTGGTGGCCATAATTTGTCTTAAAGATCTTTTGTGTGTTTGTGTGAGTGTGTCTGTCTGTCTATCTTAGAGTTTTAACCATCTGATGACAGAGTATGAAGAAAAATTACATTTAGAAATAAATATAAAGAAAGAAAGGAAGGGAAGGACGAAAGGGAGGCAAGAAAAAAGAATTAAAAATAATGAAATTATTTGGATAATCTTAAATCACTGAAAGGAGGGAAAAAGTCAGGCAAACAACTCACCAGAGAAGAAATCTCCAAGATGTGAGACACAGTGAAAAGCAGGGTGAAAAAGGCAAGGCATTTTACTGGAAACAGGGTTGTGAAAGTACAAATGTTAAACAGTAATCTTCTCAAGCATGTTCTACCACTTGTCTCTTAAAATACCCGCTGCCAAATTTTCTCAGAAGAAACTGGGCCAAGAGAAAAAAAAAATCCATAGAGATTAAAACTTGGGCATGAGTCAAAAAAGATCTGAGTTCTGTCGAATCACTCTATAATAAAGTCTGAAATCCAAAAGCCAAACCCTTCACATAGAACTCCTTCTCAGCTCCTCATGCTTCACTCTGACAGGGGAGTTGACTTCCAAAGATCACCATGGTTCAAAGGAACAAGCACTAGTAACAATAGCATGCAAAGACCCAAGAATACAATTAAGTCAAGAAGGAGGATGGTGTAAAAAAGAAATACCCAAGATACTAGGTTGGCAGGTAGGGCAAATCAGTGTGCCTTGCACCAGTGGAAAGGTAGGGCCCACACATGTTAGTTCACAAAATAGTAAAATTGATGTTTGTCCATGTTGAGAGTACATGCACAATTCCATCACAAGAGTTTGGAGAAGAACTTGGATAGAAATAAGCAAATAACTATTTAAGGAAGAATGAGTTAACTTTCTATCTCTGGAAGAAGAAACAGTTTGCCCAAAAAAAGGAAAAGAAAAGGAAATGCAATCATAGTTTATTTTATTATATGGCCCTGCTCTGAACCACATCTACAAAATTAAAATAGACTAAAGATAAATAATTCAACCACATTAAATTGTGGAACTATATATTAGCTCCTAAGGGGTGAGGGGAGGGTTTGAAAATGTGGCAAGGTTGGGGTAGTGAAAGCTAAATCTGTTTTTTTTTTCTTCCCCACACCAATAAATACTATGTTAATCTTCCAAATTAATTGATATCATCTAAATTTAAAAAACAAAAAGATAGGGGTGCCTGGCTGGCCCAGTTAGCGACTCTTGATCTCAGGGTTGTGAGTTCGAACCCACATTAGGTGTAGAAATTACTTTAAAAATAAGATATGTCTGAGCAAATAACTTGGAAGAATGGAGGTAAATTCAAGAAGAAATACCTCAAAGAGTGGGAAGTTGTCTTCTCAGGGAATTGAGAATCTGGTGGGTTCAGAGGCAGATGGAGGAGAGGGGGCTGCTAGTTTGCATTACAAGCCTTAGAGTTTCATTTGACTCTCTAAACGTGTATATATTTCTTTGATTTTTTAAAAATGTATGATTATGGACTTCATTTTCTGGTTTAGCATGTAAGGAACTTGAAAGTCATCATTCTGTCCTAACAAGAAATAAAAATCCTGACAATCTAAAAAATCAAAAACTCTTTTTAGATCTGTCAGAGAAGTGAGGTCACAAGGCAAAACACTGTCCCCAGACTGGAGAGACAGACAGGCAATGACTATACAGAACCACAACTAACTGGACAGAAACCCATGCACAGAAACCTCTGCAGGAATGAGTATGAGTACAGGAAAACCTAAACAGTGACTGAAAAATTGCTGGAGGCTCAATGTGGACAAGTCAGAGAGTGAAAAACTCCAGAGTAGGAACCAGCCTTAAGGGAGGGGAAGCCCACTTTTTTTAACTGTTACCTCCAGGAGCTCTACCAGTTTCTTACCATAAAGATCAAAGAAAATTCCGGTTGTGCTTTCAGCAGGGAGGAGGGAGAAGTAACCGTTTTGAAACATGCCAGGACATTCTGTTCTCAACCATGCCTACCTACCCATAGGAGGATCTAGTTAACCAGAGTCTGACCCATTGGAGTTTTATCAAAGCCTGACCAACATGAGGGAAGGGACATACCTGACTCCAGCCCACTCTAGTCATCTTGTCCCACCTAAGGATGAGGGGAACAGCGGGAAGCCTGAGAAGCATATGTCAAGTTCATAGTCCAGAGAAGACTCCCTAAAAGACTGAGACCTAGTTATAGGACAATAGAACACTTCCCTTCCCTGCACCCCTTAGCACCACACCATTAAAAGTCTATTGACAAAAGGCGTTCCTCCCACTCCCCCCGGCTTGTGTTCCCTCTGTCACTGTGTCTCTCTCTGTCAAATAAATAAATCTTAAAACAAAACAAAACAAAACAAAACAAAACAAAACATAAGTCTCCAGCTACACTTTATACAGGAATGGAATGTCTGCATTCATCTGAGCCCCTAGCAGATTTCTTGAACCTCAGTCAATATTGAATGGCCTAATTTCCCATAAATTTATGATAGAGTGATTTGTTTTAGATTGAGCAATGTACTTATATGTGCTTATTCATAGGTAGAAAATATCACTTGAAAAATAGGTTTCTTATCAAAACTTACAACAGAAATAGCTAACGTTTATTAAGCTTACTATGGGCTAGGCATTGTAAGTGCCATATATACATTATTTCAGTTTGTCATGGGTATGTTGTTACAATGTTACCGGTATCATTGCCATTCTAAAAATGAGGAAAATGTAACTTGCTTAGTATTAACCACCTAGTAAGAGTTTGAATCAGAATTCAAAAATAGTCACCTTAACTCTAGAACCCAAGCTTTTAATCATTTTACTGAAAGACCAGTTTGATGCAGGATATTTGTAAGTAATTAGGAAGGATAAAATTAAAATCAGCCTTAAATCTGCCACCTAAATATTACAATTGTAACATGCCTGTGGGTTTTTCTTACTTTTATTTATACTCATATATATTTCTCAAAATTAAACCTCACTAATAGAACTTTAACATAGCTTCTCTCCATTTCAAAATATATAGTGAATATTTCCTATGTCATCAAATAGCCTTTGAAAACATATTTTAATGTCTACGAGGGAAAAACATTTTTTGTTTAAATGATCCAAAGAATTGTCAAATTCTTTATGTCACTCAGCATGTGTAGATTTGGCCAAAAGGACCACATTTTCTTTTTCTTTCTTTTTTCTTTTTTTTTTTTTTTGGTCATTTTAGGCACTTTTGATTTCCTCATTAGTAATCAAAATGTAACAGTGGAGCTACACATTCCATTTGAATTCCATATTAAGCAGGTCTGAAACAGGCTGAAAATGTTTAGCTTTGTTCTCTGACAGGCAGCTGAAATCCACAAGGTCTTAGCCCAAAACAAGCAGCCAAAGACTGGCTAGGGAATTTCACTAGGCAAAGTGGACAGTGGGATTTTCTTTAAAATATAGTTAGATATTCAAAATTCTTCTAGCTTTAAAAGTATAAAGGAATCCATTTGATGAACTTTGTCCATATATTCACTGGGAAAGGTACAACACCAGAGACCACTGTGGTTATAGGACCAGACAAGAGAGGGCTTGTTTCACTTAATACCAAGGAGTCTTGGTTGGCCAGCTTCTATCCAGAGTAATAGAGAACAGAGTCTTGCTCCAAATCTAACAGTTCTTTTTGCTGCATTATCATTTCCTTGCTCAGTATTTCCTCCCTGGGGCTATGTAGATCTCTGTGGGAATGGTGCAAAGGATACAATCAAAACCAAGCATTTATTTTGCTTTTCTGTGTTTTCTTCCACTGTGCAGAAAAGACTGCGCCTTATATGGAGTTAAATAAAAATAATCCATTAACAGAGTACTGGAGAAAAGAAAGCTAAATTACACTCTCTGTATGTAGAATATTATGGCAGTTGGTTAGGAATATCCACAGGGCTCTCCGAAAATGCACATGATACACGCTGGAGGTGGGAAGCTTTAAGAACCAAACTGCAAGATAGGGAAAAGCCAATCAGCTGGATGTTCAAAAGTACACAACTGGGCAGCCTAATGTAATATATAGATTTAGTCAAAATCCACATCAGATTTTTGTGTCCTGAGAAGTATAAGTAAACTTAAGTAAAAACAATACATCTCCTCCATATGTGGCGTATTTTTAGATATAATAAGATAATTTTGTAGGAATGGAAAGACACTTGCTTTATGTTCTTAGAAAGTCTGATGGACTTAAGTGGATCGGTATTCTGTTCCTCTGATCCCTCTAAAGTGGCTGTGTCTGTGTCTGTGTCTGACTATACTGTTTTTTGAGACAACAATTCACTTTCTTTTCCCTCACCAAATATATGTTCTAAATGGAAATGGTCTCTTAAAGGAACCCACCTCCCCGCTGTCACCATTGGACTGAATGAAGAATAGAGACATGACCACAACTGGTGGGCACCTAAAACACTATTAGCAAGTTGGTGTTCTTCCTCAGGATTTTCTAATTTCATCTGGAAGTGAAATTTTGTACTCTCTGGTGATAAAACTTTGAGAATTGAGATGTATTTGTAGCTTTACTTCCAGGTACTGAGATGCCAATTGAAAATAATGAAGTTAACCTGTAGATAAAGTAGAGAAATGGATAGGATGAGAATTTTTAAAAATCTAATTAGTGTATCATACTATATACAATGTGTACTACACACACACACACACACACACACATATATATTTAAGATTTTAATTTATTTATTTATTTCACAGACAAAGATCACAAGAAGGCAGAGAGGAAGGCAAGGGGCTGGGGCGGGGGGGCAGGCTCCCTGTCAAGCAGAGAACCTGATGAGATGTGGGGCTGGATCCCAGGAAGCTGGGATCATGACAGGAGCAGAAGGCAGAGGCTTTAACCCACTGAGCTACCCAGGCACCCTCAATGTATACTATGCTGTCCACAAATTTTGTGATGAAATAAAACCCTGTCATCTAATAAACACAAATATAAGAGGTACCAAGCCTAGTTATGTCTGACAATATGGTATTGACTTTTTTTGGTTGGGAGGAATTAAAGAGAACAGTGAAATCCTATTTTTCCAATTTTGCTTTCCATTTAGCTACTTGTTTCAAAATTTACACTAGAGAATTAAATTTTTTGCCCTACATTTTTGCTCTACATTTTTTGCCCAAGAACTTGGGTTTTTATGTTTCTGCTTGGTAAAATTCTGAAAAACACATTTTATAGTAGAGTATACATACCATAAAATACCTTAGTTGTTTTTTCTTTTTTTCCTTTCTTTTTTTTGGGGGGGAGGTATTTGAAGGGCTGAGAACAATAATTATTTAAAAGAAAGTCATTGAAAGAAAAAACTCACAAAGGATTTAAAGCTAAGGCGATTCAAAATTATCTAGTTCTCATCTGTGAAAGAAGGTGGTGTTATTGATTTGTAGACAGGATTCCTGTAATTTAAATTTCAACTGACATTTGTTTAGCAACAATTTATTTAAACATTTGCTTAGCAAGTTTTAGATACTGTGCTAGGTGTTTAAGATATTACATTTAATAAAGAGAGGCCATTTTAGTAATAAGCTATTGATACACGATAAAGTATATACTTCTAATAATAATTTCTGATTTGGTATTTTGAATAGTAAACAGCTAAACAATTTGCTGTGAACTAAAACTACTCTAAAAAACAACCTATTTAAAAGTTTTTGTTAAAAATCGATTAAGTAGTCAAATAATGATGCAAATATCCAATCTCGTCTACCAGTTGCACATTAGGAAATTATTATGCCCACTTAACAATCTTGATTCCAACTTAATCTCTTTCTGCCTTTCTTGTTTTGTCTAACAAAATTCTTCTGTAGTAGACCAGAGGGAGATGAACCATTTCTTATATTTTGTAACCATTTAGTTATATGTTACTTTCTCTTGGCAAGGGTCAGTTTGCCTGTTATTCTATGCTATATTTTTTTCCCTAATATATTTCTTCTCTTATGCTGATTTGGAATAAGACTCTTCTATTTAGCTCGTGTCTTTAAGGATTGGGTTTAGGCAGTCTTCCCAAACTTCCACTGAATCTCAACCTGATTACAAAGGCCACACAGCAAACAACTGTTCAGTGACCTTTTGTTTTGTTTTGTTTTGTTTTTCTGGCTTTCCTAAATACTGATGCTTACAAACTGCCAAATTTCTAGACATTGATCAAACCAGCCTTGTAGATAATGTCAGTAATTCCATAAAAACTCGGTTTGTTGTGCATCATTGGAGACTAGTTGTACTATGAATATTACAAGTGGGTATTTTAATTTAAATTACTAATTTCATTTTAAGCAATATTTTAAAATGGAGTTCCCCAGTCATTCTAGCCACATTCCAATTGTTCAGTATTTACATATGACTAGTGGCTGTTTTGTGCTAGCAAAGACTAGGCTTTCTCTATCATCACAGAGAATTTTATTGAACAGTTCTAGATCATAGTAAATGTAGTACAGTACCAGTCAACATGCAAGGCCTTCCTTTTTAGACAATTAGCCATTCTCTAATAACATATCACTCTCTAGCTCAATATGGCATTCCATTTAATGACCTCCTATAAGTAAATATTAAATTGTGTGACAGTATTTTAATGTATAGCCCTTAAGAATTGTAAGCAAGACACATGGGCCAGGAAATATTGCAAAGAGGTCAAGAAGCATGATTTCCCAAAAGCTTCTGTTAAGTTATTCTTGGTAAAAATAACTAAGCCATCAGGAATTTCCATATATTAAAGAATCTAAAATTCATACTGGAGACAAAAGTGCAAAGATATTAGAGCTGTATTTTGGATGGCCTGATGAAAGGGGAGAAATATCAACCAAGCAAATGAAAAAGAGAAAAACACTAAAGATTTAGATGTTGATTAAAAACAGAAAAACATTTTCCCAATTAATTATAGAGCTTATTAAACAACAACAACAAACAAAAAAATTTCTTTAAAATGCTGAGCAGAGAGAGACTAAAAATGTTCTAGTAAAAAAATATGGCAAATTAAAAATAATATTTAGCCCTAATATTATTTGAAATTTATAAAATGGCATTGATATTCTCTTTATCTAATAAACTGTATATTTTAACTTAGTGAGCTTAAAAAGTTCAGCAGATAAAAAAACAAATATTTGGCATTCTTTATTATCATTTTAGCGTTTGTAAATGGTACTGTTTTCTTAATCTAATGTGCTATTATAAAAGCTTAGCATAAAATATCCCAAATCTTATTTAAATATTATTTTTCTGAACATTGAATTATCCTCCAAATGTCATTTATTCATTTATACATTTATTTGATCAACCAGTACTTCTGATCCCCTTATGTGGGTCACGTTGTGCTAGATCCTGGGAAGATAACAGTGAACAAGAGAAATCTGGACTCTCCTTAGGGAATTTAGTCCAATGTGGACACCAACATTAAGCAAATAACCACTAATAAATTTATAATTACCAATGTAAAAAAATGAGTTTTTGAGAATATTTTTAAAGAAAACTGAGAATGAAGGGAAAGTTTTCTGAGGAAAAAAAAAAACAACTTTTTTTTAAGGTTTTATTTATTTATTTAACAGAGAGAGAGAGATCACAAGTAGACAGAGAGGCAGGCAGAGAGAGAGGGGGAAGCAGTCTCCCCGCTGAGCAAAGAGCCCCATGCGGGTCTCGATCCCAGGACTCTGAGATCATGACCTGAGCGGAAGGCAGAGGCTTAACCCACTGAGCCACCCAGGTGCCCCTGAGGAAAGAATTCATGAAATCTGTTCTGAAGTTTGTGCAAAAATGTTCTTATAAAAGAAAGCTTACTTCAGACAAGGGAATAAAGTGAATGAGGTTATCAAGCCATGAAAAGACATGGAAGATACTTAAGTGCCTATTACTAAGTGGAGGAAACCAGTCTGATAAAGCCACACACTCTATGATTCCAACTATATGACATTCTGGAAAAGGGAAAACTAAACTGTGGAACTAGGGAATTGCAAATTAAAGCAACAATGAGATATCACTACAGAATTATTTGAATGGCCGAAATCCTGTATACTGACATCACCTAGTGCTGGCAAGGATGTGGAACAATAGGAGTTCTCATTCGTTACTGGTGGGAATGCAAAGAGCAAAATACAAACTATTTGGAAGATATTATGGCTATTTTCATATAAAACTAAATATATTCTTACCATTCGCTGTAGCAAATTACAGACCTCAGTATTTATCCAAGTGAGTTGAAAACTTAGGTCTATACAAAAACTTGCAAATAGATATTTATACCAGCTTTATTTGTAATTGCCCAAACTTGGAAGCTACCAAGATGTCCTTCAGTAAGTGGACAGACAGATAAATTATGCTATATTCAGACAATGGAATATTATTCAGTACTAAAAAGAAATGAGTTGTCAAACCATGAAAAAACATGGAGGAAGTTTAAATGGATATTACTGAATGAAATAAGCCAAGCAGAAGAGGCTACATATTATATGTTTCCAACAATATGATATTCTAGAAAAGGAAAACTACGAAGACAATGCAAAGATCAGTGGTCGCCAGGGATTAGGAGAAGGTAAGGGTAAATAGGCTGAGCATGGAAGATTTTTTGGGCAGTGAAACTATTCTGCATGATTGTGGATACATATATATAATTGTGGATACACATCATTATACATTTGCCCAAACCCATAGAATGTACAACAAGAGTCATCCCTAATATAAACTATTGACTTTGGGTGATTAAGATAGGTTGATGTAGGTTTATCAGTTGGAACAAATGTATCACTCTGTTGGGGAATGTTGACAAGGGGGCAGGCTATGCATGTGTGGTAGCAAATAATATATGGGCAATCTCCCTTCTGCTTAATTTTGCTGTGAACCCAAAACTTCTCTAAAAAATACAGTCTTTAAAAAATTGAATGGAAGCTGGTGTGTCATGGACAGGAAATGAAGGTGAGGGTGATGTCAGATGACACTGGAAAGATAGGAGTTGATCAGATTAAATAGGCCTCTTCGCTCATTTTGAGAATTTTCATCTTTATCATTAGCATAATGTGAAAACATTAAGATATTTTAAACAAAGAGGAATATAAAATCAACAGAATCACCTCCTAATAAAATCAGTCTTACTGAAATATGAGCAGTCAGTAACAGAATGGCAGAGTGGATGTGGGAGAATATTTTGGAAACTTTTAATAGTCCAGATGAGAAAGGATAATATCTTGGACTAGGGTATAGGCACTGAAAATACAGAGAAGTGGATGAAATCCAGAGATTTAGGAAGGGGTAGCAGAGGTGACTGTAATTTCTGATCCACAGAATTGGATGGATAGGGTTCCATTTATTGAGATAGAAAACTATGCAAGGATTTTAGGGAGAGTAGTGTGTGTTTAAATTAGACATTGAAGATTTTGAGGATCATTTTGGTTAATTATGTGGATATGAACCAGAGAAGGTACGTCTTCGCTGGGGATATGCATCTGAAAACCACAGCATATAATGAATTAATTTCATGCCTAGAGATTAGGGTGGGAAGATTAGCAATATATATGTATGATATAGGCCATAAATGATAATATGTTACAGTAAAGAAAATACAAGTGTTCCAAATTTGTCACTTTGCAACAGCTCATAGCTGGGTGAAAGTGGATGAGCATCTAAATTAGAATGAAAATGATAATCTTTCAGATAGATAAGAGGAAATCCAAAAGTGGATCCAAAGGAAGAGAGAGTATCAAGAAGAAATATGTGACCAATAGCATTAAAGTCTCCTAAGAATTGAGACAAGAACCGCTCCCCACCCCAAATTCCTTAGATTTGATGACTTAAAAATCCTTAGTGACTCTAGTGTCAACAAAGTTACAGAAGCAGAAGCCAGACTGGAGTATGAGGTGCAGATTCAATACATAAGACCAACTTCTAAGACATTTGACAATAAATGGGGATGAGGGAATTAAGATAATAGATACAGGCGGCTGTAGCTTCTGAAGAAGTATTGTTGCACGTAAAAGTGTGGGTGTTGAGGTCAGGGAGATTGAGTATATTCAAATACCAATGAGAGAACCTGGTGAGTATAGAGGAGAGCAGTAGTCTGGAAGTGGCAGTAGGGAACATAACTGAATGAAGTCCATACCTACTCTACGAGTAGCATGTTTGTACATTTTGACTTCTTTTATACTTACACCTATATTGTATAATAAGTGGTGGGAAAAGGTAACATATCTATTTATTCCCATGAGAAAATGGAGACTCAAGATGTTAGACAATTTATCAGGGGCAAAACCCTAGGTCGTTAGACTTTTGGTTCATTGCTTCTTAGTGTTCTGAGGTGAGGCTGGAACAGAGGACTGGATGAAAATATTACCATAGAAGGAAAGAAAACCTTCAGTTGGGACATGTTTTGTTCCTCTGCTTTAAAAAGCAGAAATGAGGAAAATCAGAAAATACAAATAGTGAATTAGAAGTCCATATTGGCATATCAGCCTGCTATGACATCTTTTAAGAAGCATTCCCTAAAAAGTCATTCTGAAGCTCTAGGAATAGTACCTGTTGTCTTAGGGTTTGTGATCCTGATATCTTCTCTCATGTAGCAAGGCCAACCATTCCTGATCTATTACTTCCTACACCTGGTGTATGACATGCAAATTATCAAGTAAACTTTGCCACGGTTGGCCTTGGTTGACTAGCTCCAATACAATACTTGCATATTATATTCTTTAATGATCTAATTAATAATATATTGAACCTAATCATTTGTAAGACTCACGCTACCATTTTCACTTTTCTAGGTCCTCACAATACCATTTTATTAATAATTCACGATAGCGTGCTGAATAATGAAAGGTTCTGCCAAAGTGTCTGTCATGTTATCCAGCCCAAACCTTTCTCGAGACTTGGCCTTGTTTGTTGTACACAAATGCTATTGGCAGAACTCCACGGGAAAACATGTTCCTGCCAATCAAACCCCAGGAGGTGAGGACTGCCTGCTGATGGGTCCACACTGTAGATTCAATTCTGCAAAACATAAAACTCCATGTTAAATGTTTCTAAAACAAAACATGGTGGCCCAATTGAAATGTAAATGAAAATGCATTAACTCGCAGTCTTGAGTGTTAAAAAAGAGAGGTTAAAAAATATGAGGAATATTTTTCCAGAATGGTAGTTCTTTAAGCATTGGTCTTTAACTCTGGGTGTAGATCATTATCACCTGGGTATGGGTAGCATTTTTAAAATTTCATGTCCTGATGTCATCAGCAGAGATTCTGATATAATATATCTGAGGGGTGGCCTGACTGAGCATTGGGATTTTTTTCCCCTTTCTTTTCATTTCATCTCATGTAATTCAAATGTGATCAAAATCACTACTTTAGAGTCAACTTGTCAACAATATGGATTAAAAAGGGATAAACAAAGATGGGTGGGTTTGTCATTTCCTGAACCTAACCTAAGTCAAGTAGTTGACCTGAATATTTATCTAGATAAATGAAGGCAAGCTGAAATTGCTAATTAAGAAGAAAGGGTTAGGATCCTGACTGGTTCAGATTTGTTTCTTTTACTGACTGAACTAAAAGTCCTCATCTTATGAAATTATAACAGAGTATGTACAGCAGAGTGTTGGACTTCTGATGAAAAAGTGATTGTGTTTCTTCTAGAAAAACTTCACTCTCACACATTTCCAGGACTTACAGATGAGATCCTCGCAGACAGAGTTTGTATGAATAAGAACACTATAATTTTTACTTTCCATTCTAGAATGGATAAACTTCAGATCCTTGACAATAATCTGACAACCTCTCTCCAAATTTCAAGTGCTAATAACTAAAAATTATCTTCCCTACTACCTTGAAATATCAAGCACTGAGGTTTTCCCTGCTGTGGACTGCTGTGGACTGCTGTGGATGGAAATGTGCTTTCTCTGGTCTATCATCTCCTGATTTCTAGTACTGACAGGCACATTCTTTAGATTTTCAAGTTAGAAAATGCATATTTAAGTATAGCATCTTCTTTTACTTCCCCAGTTAATCTACCATCAAATTCCATTGTATTTTCCTGAGATACATCTCTTGGATTCCCAACTGCTTCCCATTACCAAGACCATATGCAGAACCTTCTTATTTTGTTGACATACTACATTCATCCTGCATAAAATAAGAATAATTTTAAAATGCAACTTTCACCGTGCTCTCTTGTTCAAGATTATATCATTGTTCTATATTATTGATAAAACATTCCCCAGTAAACTCCGGTGAGCTCTTTTTTTTTACCAGGTAGGGAAAGTTCAAATGCCTCAATTTCTTCCATTCACATTTACTCTCTTTTCTTAAAAAGGCCCAGAGGAAAATGAATTCATTTAGTCATTTGAAGCCTACAGTCACTGTGTTATACCCAATTCTATAGCATCACAATGTGCATAGTAGGAAGGACACGGATCTTGGAGTGAAATACATCTCAATTCAGATATTGGCTTCATCACTTACGTTGTGGCCATGAGCACATTTCTAAGTCTCTTCAATGTTCAGGTTGTTATTTTTAAAATGAGGCCTAACCAAAGTCAAGCTGTTGAATTTTGCTAAGGATTCTGTGAGAAACTTTTTTTCTTTATGCTATGCCTTAAACATAGTAGGTCCTCTTTCAGGGAACCTCTTGGTTTTTTTTGTTTTGTTTTTGCTTGCTGTTGTTTTTTAACATGCTTTTAATAAAACATTCCCTTGGAAGAAGATGACAGTCCTTCTTCGGAGGGGTTAATTTCTTTCTGAAAGCTTCAGGAGCTGAAGGCCGGGGTATAATTTCTTCTTGTTTGCAGCATAAGTTTAAACCAAAGAAAACATCAAAGCGCAGCCTGTCTTTGTTTAGTATGTGTCATAACTTAGAGATTCAAAGGATCTTTGCCTTTTAGCTTCGAAGTGAAAGGGGTTGATTTATGGTGTCTACAAAGGTAAGAACAAAATTTGCTAATTAGAAATTGAAAAACTTAGTCAATCAACAGGCCTTTGTTTTTAGGTTTTGATCACTGCAAAAGGAGGAGTTTTGCATTTGCCTAGACACATACAAAAGACAATTTGTTAAAATTGCAAAAGAGCAGCAAAGGCTGTCTGCTGTTCTACTTTCTCTGAAAATACCGCCAGCAGAGAGAGGAGACTGACTTTTAGAAGCTCATCAGTAACAGCATTTTTGGTAAAAAAGGAAACCAGAAAAGGCAAACTTATTTAAGCTTAAAAATCATTCTTGTTCATCCTCCAAATCAAATACCACTTGGGACACATTGTTTGGTTCTCAATAGGAGAAAATATGTACTAGGGACAGGACCTTTCTGTAATTGACAGGTAATTATTATTACCACAGGGACCCTTCTCATTTTCTATAGGTGCATTTTCTTCATGCAAGAAATTGGGGAAGTCTGTACTGCTGATAGGCAAGGAAAGGAGAAACTATAAGGGCAAGGAAAAGAATATATACATAAAACCCTTCTGTGAGTGGGTGTCCAGGAAAACCCCAGTTCAGCTGATCATTTTATTTCATTTGCCTGACTATGGGAAATTACTTGTTTTTCTCATTTAAAATGATTTGGTTAATAAATGACTTAGAATTATAAAAATGGAAATGTGAGTAGAAAGAAGTACATTCTACCTCTAGGGACTGTGTGCAGAGAGTTTGAAACTGCAGGAGAAATGGGTGTCCATCCCATGATGTCCCAGGAGAAATGAAGGAGTGATTTTTTTTTTAAAGAGTATTTATTTATTTATTCATTTAGAGAGTAGGGGAGGGGCAGAGGTAGAGAGAGAGAGAGAGAGAACCTCAAGCAGACCCCAAAATGAGCCTAGAGCCTGATGCGTTGCTCAGCCTCAGGACCCCGAGATCATGACCTGAGCTGAAATCAAGAGTCTGACATTTAACTGACTGAGCCCCCCACGTGATCCTGAAGGAATGATTTTTGCAGTGAGAACAATGAGGCTTCTTTCTAGTTTGCACGTTGAAATTCTTTCAGCTCAGATGTGATTTCAAAGAGGAATAACAACAATATCAAAACATTACCCTACAGTTCATCTCCTCTTTTTTATGAAATGCTTATTCTTTAATCCCAGATTAACTTCCATATTCTTCACAAACTTTTCCATTCCCATTTGCAGACACAGGATTCTTTCTCTTCTTACCATATAATCTTCCTTTGTGGAGAGAGGCTTTTTCACACTCTGGTGTCAGCATTACCCAGGGTAGACTTTCAGCAAGGCAATTTTGAAATATGTATGAAAAATCTTAAGGGCAAGTACCAGGAATTTATCTTAAGAAAATGAAATGTGTTTGAAGATACAAGCACAAGGATATTATTTGTAATGTTAATTATATAATACAATAAATACAATATTTATTGTAATAAATATTTCTTAAATACAATATTTAAGAAAAAAAGAAAAAAAATCCTAATGTTCCACTATATTGGATTGGTTAAATAAGTTTTGGAAAATCCAAAAATGGATACTATACAATGCTTCATGTGATAATACATATTTAATGAATTTTTAGTATAAATGTTAACTACATTTATAAAACAGTATATTAATTATATAATAAAACAGTGTATGTTTTGTGTGTGTGTATATATATATATATGTGTGTGTGTGTATATTTTGATAAATACATATCTGTGTGTATATAAACTATGAAGATAATGGAACCAAATGTGTTAGCAGTGCCTGTATCTTCATACCTGGAGTTTAAGTTCAATTATTTTTCCCTAAAATTTACATTACTCCACACTTAATATATTCTACTCAGACAGTGAGAAAAAAAAAAAAATTTTTATAGTTAGGTACTTTCTTATATTGGTGATCTTTCTAACTATAAATTCCTTAGTGGTGAGGATTTTATATCTTCATAAAGGTCCCTCTATCCCTACAATTGTTGTTGATATGTCAAATTGACACACAATCATTTGAAGGTGATTTGGGGTTGTTTCTAGAAAGAATATTGATTCCCAGGTCATCTGTCCAATTCTTATCTGAAATCCCAAGAAAAGTAACTCTGGGATCACTGAAGGGTTTCAAACTAAACTGCACAGAGGCGAAGTCTAAGTTCCTCAACTCCGAAATTCTCATTTGGCATTGAGCGTTCTGGGGGCTGTCTCCTTGACTGTCCTGCATTTTATCTGTAATATATTCTAAAGATCACTCTCCTTGTCATTAGTCTCTTAAATCAAGCATATAAATGCCACTCAGGAACCAGAGCCCCTGAATAGCCTGCATGCATTTTACAATGGGGAGAGCAGAGGTGAGAGCCCCAGCAGGACGGGCCAGCTAATGAAACCTGGCTTTTAACCCCTGATGAGAGTCCCTGCAAACCACATCCAGCAGCGCATGACCTGCCTGGAGAGGAGAATGAACAGCTTCCTGGACATCTTAACAGCAAGCTTGCTCAAAACAGGTGTTAAATGGGCGATATTGCATAAACCGAATGCAATACAAAAATAGGAATATGTCATCTTGTGAAAGAAAAAAAAATGACTCCTCCCCAGTTACTTTTGTAATTGTAATTTGTAATTTTGTACTACTCCAGAATTACTCTAATTATGGTTCCTTTTGTTGAGTAAAGGGCAGCATCTATCCTCCCTGTCCCATTGTGCTACTGTGTGGGAAGATCAGAAGGTACATCATGCCTTCCAGTGAATTCATGTCCTGAATGTATGATTGTTTGTTTGTTTCTAGAGGCTCATATCAGCCAGCACAACAGCTGTACACTTCCCAAACTAATTTGGAGACTGACATCATTTAGATTCTGAGAAGAAGGCCTCATAAAACAAATATTCACTGAACATCTACTTGAAGCCGTGTGCTCTGCCAGAGGGAGAGGGAAAGAATGACAGGATTTTAACCTCACTGTGTCTACAAAAAAGGTAAGGGAATCACTTATTATTAATAGAAGCAAAGTTTACCCAGTAGCTTCTGGAAATCTATGTCAAGCATAAGGATTACCATATTTAGCAGATAAAAATATAGGCTATCCAGTTAAATTTTAATTCCAGATAGGAATCTAAATATAGTGAATCTTTTCTTTAGTGTAAGTACGTTCCAAATATTGCATGGAATATACTTTTACTAAAAACTATTTGTTCTTCATCTGGAACATAAATTTAACTGGCTATTCATTGTTTCACCTGGCCACCCTATCAAGGTACAATTTTCAAGCCATTGCTGAGTACGTATTAGAAGTAAAGGGAGTCTGATATTATTTATTTAATATATTGATATGTTGGTATTGATTTATTGTTTTAAGTATTATTATTCTTAAAATTGGTTTCAGGCTTTTGATATTAATTTGGAAGGTATAAGAGAACTTGATCATTTTGGTTAACTGTATTTAACCATGTATGAAAAGCTGTTATATTACCTTGTTCGTTTCAATTATTAGATTCACTGTAGTTGCTTAAAACCTAGGGTGAGCTTGATTGCTAGTTTATTATGGCTACCCTGTCAGTTGTTAGAAGTGCTTTTTAAAAGTCTAATGTATTATTAAGTCTAGAATGTTGTTCTGCTGTGTTCACAAGAGTAAAACTACATTTGTAAGTGAGACTAGTTTTCGAGGAATTCTAATCTGTTAAAATTGAGAAATCAAGCATTTATCAGAGAAAAAGTGAAAAGTATGTCTTTTAATACAAAATTGACTACATTTGTGAATGGAACAAAAATATTAATAAGTTAAACTTACACCTTAAAAATTTAGATCCCTTAAAAAATTTAGATCACTTAGGTTATAACTAGAAATATTGAATGTAATTTAAACTTAAGCAATTTTAATTGTCCTTTATGTGTACATACCATGGACATTAGAGACCCGAATGACGATAAGCAGATGTCTAAGGAATTAACTACATTCCCAGGAGTGTTAACACTCAAAGCAGTTCTACAGTATTTTGAAAATGAATCTGCCCCATAATAAAGGGTAACTCTCAACCCTGTTATTAATATCTTTTGCTTTTTGATGTTAAGAAGAAGTAAAATGGGACAAATAAGATGTAACAGTAATACAAACTTTTAAATACAACTACTACCAATGGATTGTAACTCCATTTCTCCCAAATCATCTTTTGGATGTGCCTGTTTTAGTGATATGCCAGGAACAATATTATAAGTTATATAAGCACTTAAAAAGCATCAGTTTAACACAAAGAAAGAAAAATATGTGGCTTCTGCAAATATTCAACCAAGGCCTCAGTTTCTTCATTGATATAGTTAGATGACTAGATATGATCATTTCTTCACCCAGATTTCCTGAGAAGTTATTTAAAACTACATATGCCAATGCCTAGTCCCCGCTATTTCAATAATATTCAGAGGAGAGGGCAGGAATCTGAATCCTTGAATTCCCAGAAGACTTGCCAGTTAATTCTAACTATTATCCAGACAGATATGGAGAAAATTGGCCTCCGAAGTCCCTTGCTGCTCTAAAATTCCAAAAGGACTATTGTAAAACCCTAACATAGCCCTTTAAAAAAACAAATCATAACTACCAATGAAGGAAGCTGGAGAGACAGTTTCGGTGTCTTTCATAATGTCTTTTTTAAAGATAATGCCTATTAAAGGGCATATTTTATTAACAGACAGAGTCAGATATTTTTGCCATAACACTGCATAGGGGATCCTCTGGTTTCTTGCTGGGGTTGAATCATTATAGATATTTATCTTGTGACTATGAAGTATTTAAGAGAAAGAACTTGGGGTCTTCAATAAATTATGTTCAACTCTTTTGACCCTTTCTTCTTTACTATTTCCAGATAATTTGGAAAGCATTTGGAAATTTAATATTCATTGCATGGTCTAATTTCAGCAGGTTTCCCTCTATTTAGGTAAAGGCAAAAGATGCAGCCACAGAAACTACCTCTCTAATCATTTTTTTATGAAAACATGCAGAGGAATGAAGTGGAATAAAAGCTACTCCCACATGAAGGGGTCCAGAGCAAAGGAAAACACAGATTTCATAATAGGACCGATTCCCACAATAAACATCACACACTGTTCCTTAAGACTCTAAGTGAACATTGTATGGGAACAGGTAGCAGCAGGAGAGCCTGGCTAGTTTAGAATCCAGTATCTTCGTCCTAATATTTCAGAAACATGCTTTTTTCTTAGTGTTAAATTGTCAGCAACAGTCTCATTTCAGTTCTTTCCACTGGAGCATGGATCTGCGTTTTGGGGCAACAGAGCTAATTTCTCTTTGAATTAAATACAAGTCCACCCACACTAGAAAATAATGAGGAGTATTCCATTTCTTATACTATGGTCATTAAGAGGCTGGAAGATTTGTCCACTGAAAACAACTAAAAATACTGGAGTAGATGTCACACACACAGACACACACTGATACCTTTACATGTATAGGAACGTAAGTAAAGTATATCTCAGAGACCAGAAACTAAGATGAGAAACATAAAGCAGAAATGGATTTCCATTTGGAGGGCATTTTGGCATTTGCCAAACCTGGGAAACTTGAGCTTGGCTTTTAAGGCTACCCAAAGTGGGTGCATCAGTAGAAATGACCTAGAGTATGAATAATAGTGAAACCCATGCTTGTCTCCAAATGAGGAACTCTGTGTGTTGGTGCTCAGTGGACATAAAAAAGGCATGTCCCTTGGAAAATTATAACTATAATCTGACACTCAAAGTTACTGCAGAATTTTTTCTTTTTTTTTCAGATTACCTTGGTGGTCTAAGGAACCTCAAGTAGAGAATTTGACTTGAGATGGCCTCTGACTACTGGTCTCCATTGGGGAAGCTGACATGCTCACCTTCAAAGTAGATCACAAAGATTCAAAAACTGTGATACTATAGTAAAATTCACAGAACACAAAGAAACAAGGTATTATGAGTGAAAGCCACAAATAGCATATCAAACCCATGAACAATATACACATTAGAATAATTAGGCAAATAAAAAATTGATATGTTTAACACATTTAACAAAATATTAGAGGTGATTGAAAATAGAAGTAAATTGCAAGAAATAGCTAAAAAAAAAGACCAAGCTGATCAAAAATAAATCTAAATTAAACTTGTATGAAAAATGTAATAATTTCTATTTAAAGCTCAACAGCAATTTTGACGTGGATAAAATCAATTGAATACCTGATTGATAAATCAGAGTATCAATTTAAGTTAATTACCTAGAATGCAGCCCAGAAAGGTAAATTTTCAACATATTAAATATGAATTCTGAGTTGATTTATTATTTCAATGCATTTCCAATCAAATTACTATACTGATAAAAACTTTAAAAATAATCCATAGAAAAACAAATATTACTGACCAATAAACATAAGCATTCATTATTAAATAATTAATGCAAATTTAAAATAACATAAAATAATAATTTCACACTTCACATATTGGCAAAAATGAAAAGCTAATGGCAAGGATGGGGAATAACAGAAATAATTATTCTGCTTTTGGTATTGCAAATTGGTATGTCAAAATCAAAAAGAAATTGGCATTATATGGTAAAGTTAAAGATGTGAATAATTTAGTCTTGCAATATTGCAGTATTACTTCTACACATTCATGCAAAACTCTGATCCATGTGTACTAAAATCACATAGAATAAAGCAATAAAGCTGATAAACTAAAACTAAAACAAGTAAAAAAATCCTGAAAACTGAAATTTCTATCATTTAGTAGATTGGAAAAATAAACTTGGTGTATTCATACCTTAGATTTCTTTTACTGCAGTAAAGTGAATAAAATATAGCTGCACACAAAAAAATGGATAAATTTTGACTTTTTTTTAGTAAACGAGCAAGTTACAGTACATTTACAGTGTTTCATTTATACAAGATCGAAGAAGATGCAGAACTTGACAAACTCAGGTACACAGATTTAATTTGTAAAACTATAAGGAAAAGCAACAAAAGGATAAACACAAGTTAGAAATGATGAAGAAGGGAAGCCATGGAATGAAGGGAGATCATATGGATGACTTTACCAAAGTGATTATAATTTCTTATTTATTTAACTGAGGTAGTTAGTAGGTATTCTTCATACTTTATGTATCTTTCATGAATAATTTTGTATTTTTGTTTGTACGTTTTTAATATTAAAAAACAACTGAAAATTATTTAATCTTGAATGCCATTATGTGCATCTGTGAAAACACGGGCTGTACAAAAAGATGCAAACCCTTTTGCAGAGAGTAGCCTGGATGGATGAAGGCATCGGTAGTTTACTTGTTGAGCCTAACAGTACTGACTTCTCACTAATTAGATGGAGCTCAAGGATGGCAATTTTATTTGAAAATTAATTTCTTCAAATGCTTTTGCAGCAAGAAAAATTAAATTGTGTGAGGATGTTGAACAGAGACAGGAGAGTGGTCAGTCAAGAAGAGTGACATTGGCATTTGGTCCAAAATTTAACTTCAGTTATCCATATCTGAATATATTACTCTCCTTTTCAGTGATAATCATTGTGTGGTAAATACTCTATGCTTTTTATCCCATAAAATATTAATGTCACTCATAAACTCGTGTTAAAAATTAATAACATTGTTTACTATGTTCCAATTTCCTGTCTAAATGTTACATGTAGGAGCTCATTCCTTCTATATGACAACCCTATGAAATAATATCAAATCAACTTTTCAGCAATGAGAAAAGTAGGGTTGTTCTTTGAATCTAGGAGACTTGTATTCTGTTTTACTAAATGCATTTGATGTTGACAATGATAATAAGCCTCTTATATCTATCTACAATCTAAATACCACTGACCACTACTGCAAGGATAAATGAAATGGTGCTAAAAACCTGTCACTCAAGCAAATTAAATCTCTAAGATGATAGGGTGAAGTAAACCCATAAAGGCCAACTAGGAAACAATGTAAATGGAAAATACTACACAGAGGTGTATTACTGTACATAGGCATTTTTCAGAATTTAAAATGTAAAACAAATATAAAAACAAAACAAAGTGGTGTGGATTTGGGAGACCAGGGAGGATTGGTCCCTATGAATTGAAAATTTCTTAAAATTAGGAGAGATGCTCTAGTTATCTTGTTGCTATCTTTGCTTTGCAAATGGTAGATGTCCAATAACTTTCTAAGGAATAAAACTCATAAAGAAGAAATTCTTTATTTTACATGGTGTTTAAAAATAGCAGGATTTTATAGGAGAGGAGATCTAATGAAAGTAATTGAAGGAGAAATATGATGTTGAAACATTGGAATACAATGTAATGGATGACCTATGGGATCCCATGGAACACTAGCACTTGTTCATTTGTTAAATGTTTCTCTTGGTCTCACTAGGACAGCACCACCTCTTAAGGGCAGGGCCGTATCTTTTCCATATTGCAGCACTTCGCACAGTACTCTTTATAAGTTAGAATTCAATAAATATTGACTGTTGTTCTGGAAACTGGCCATTTCTTTTCTTTCTCTATTGCCTTTTTTTTTTTTTTTTTTTACTTGAGGAGTACATTGCCACACACAAGACAGCACATGAAATCAGTTACCTCTTCATGTATAGTATACTATTTACATTTTTTTCTAATGGAAATACACAAAAACATTCAATATAATCATATCCCATTATGAAATACTAGGAAATCTAGCATAAACCCTTGAAGAGAATCATTTATCAAATTTGTAAGTTTAAGAAATGGTAGCTGTTACACTCTAATAAAAGGACCACGGCTCTTTGGAGAGGTGATTGATTTCAAGCTGAGGCAGAGAAAATATAAAATGATCCTGGAGCATATTGTGGTGCTAGGAAAAAAAAAAATGAGAATAAGTTGAAAACTGTAGGAACCAACTTGATAAAGTTCCAAATGGCCAAACCTGGCACCATTTGGGCAACAAAATTAATTTTGATAGTATTGGATTATAACTTAAAGCATAAAATATCTATAAATAACTGAATAAATAAGTAAATGGGTGAGAAGAGCCAACTCTTAGAAAATAATTCCAATTAATATATTTGGAAGGCATGAGGAGAATAGAAAATCACCTCAGCAGTGATGGCTGCAGGCAAGCTGTATCAACAGATGCTAAAAAATAGTGGCTCAAAGTTTTATGAGAAAGCTAGATATTTGCATAGACTTAAATGAGCTCTCTTCCAATATTTTCTCTTCAGTTACAAGGATAGCAGTACCAACTAAACAGCGAAGGAACCTGGCAGACACCACTGTAGACAAATAATACCAGTAAGAAAACATATTATCATGGTGAACCACCTGATGTGAAGCAAAGTCAAGTCACCTCTGTGATATTCTTCCCAATAAGGCATCACTGTGCGTAGGTGTCAATTTAATCATGAGAAAATATCATACAATCCCAAACTGAGGAAACTTCCACAAAATTTCAGACTAAGGTTCTTCATGGATGTCAAACAGTGAAAGACTGAGGAATGGTCAGAGTTCAGAGGATGCTGTGGGTACAGAATATCTAAATGCAAGCAGATCCTGAATTGGGTCCTGAGATAACAGACATCAGTGAAAAAAACAGATGAACTCTGAATAAAGTCACTAATTGTTCTGTTTTGTTTTGTTTTGTTTTAGGTGAGGTTGTTGTTTGTTGTTGTTGCTTTGCAATATAATAATATATGTATATATGAATTTCTATTTTTGTTGGATTGATTTCTCATAAATAGAAGGGTACATCTGAATGGCAAGTAAGGACTTTCTCACTTTAATCTCATGTTCTGAACAAAAATTTTCCAGTTTTCTATCTAAGGGAACTTGGGATAAAGAACTTCATAATTTCCTGGAGGTAAGTTTGCTTTTGGCAAGATGTACAGCAAGCAGCGTGAATCTTCTCGGCAGCTGTTTAAACGTGTATACCTTCTGGGTGCTCGGTTGTGACATGGCATGGGTATGACTCATTCTACCAAGATATTTCCCATGCTGGATGTACTTAGAATCCCTTTATAAAATATAATAATAAGTGTTCATTTATTTATTTTATAAACCTAAAATCTGTGTTATTTTGACTCACAATGCAAAGGGTTGGTCGAGTTTAGAGATTTCTTTGTCTACCTTACCATATATTTTTTCCAGCACCTTTTAAATATTACCAAATCTGAAGTCCATACTAAAAACACAGAGTAGTTTACGTATTGCAATGACTGTAGATATTCTGTGATCTATAGATTTGGAAAATGCCAAGAAAAGGAAAACGAGGAAAGTCTAAAACAGCCAAATGGAATAGCTCTTCCACACACACCCATGCACACACACAGAGACAAGCATGCCCACACACAGGAAATTCCTGCACAACACTTCATAATGTTAAAGATCTATCACAAGTACTAAAGGATAATATTTTTACAAAATCATAACTTTAATATAACTCTAAAACAAGCACAAACATCCCAGATTTTTCTAACATGCTAATGTTGGAACTAATAAGATGTTAAGACCAATTCAAAGAAAAATCCAAACATAATACATACATAAACATATGTATACATGTAAGCAATACATACTGTAGATAATTCAGGCAACCTAACAATACAGACATGAATTTACAAATGGTTATGAAATGGGTTAATACTCACAAGGCAAATTTCATTTGCTTTTTTAATGGATAAAGAAACATTTGCATTACTATTGGTTTTCAGTACAGATTAATAAAATAGCTCAAAGATAATGAAAGGTGCAGATATCCAGAAGGGTATGCTAGATGGTACATCAGTAATCTTTATGGTCAACTTCAATGTCATTCATACTTTTTACTGATACTGGGTATACGGATGAATGTCTTCCTCTAGCCTTCACAGACCAGCCCAAACATTCATTCAGTATATATTTATAAAGAATTTCCTATATGCCAGGAACTGTGCCAGGTCTCCACCTTATAAAGTTAGAAACTGTGAAGGGTCTGCGATTTTAAACTTCATGCAAGCTAACATGTTGTCTTGCCACAGTTTCATATATGTATACTGAGGAACACCACACACCCTGGGTCAGAAGCTGATAGTTGATTACTCACAGTAAAGAGCAATAACAAGAACAGTACTTCAGCTCTGGTTCCCAAAGCCACTATCCCCACAGGACAATGGGATGAAGGCCAATGTTCATCTGCGCATGCAGTGGGTTTTCATTACAGGAAGAGGATCCCCAATTAGAAGGCTCTTAACTTTTACAAGCTGCTGACACTCATGCCCATCCTCTGCCCCAGAGATAGATTTATTCGCTAAACAAATCTCTGCGGGAGAGAGAAAAGGCATCTCTAGAGAGGGAGATTTTGTCTTTGGAAGGGCACAAAATCTAGCTTCCAAGGCTATTTGTTAAAGCAAACATCCTTACAATGCCCTTTGCTCAGAAGCTCTGAACTCTGCAGGAATATGGTTAAAAACCATAGAGAATTTTCCCACAACATAAACTACTAGAGAAACATATCTTTACATTTCTACATATTGTATTAAAATAATCAGAATTTGAGATACTTATTTATTTGTGCTAAGACCATGGAAGCAAAGGAAAAAGGAAATTCTAGTCAGTTACTGACAATCAGAGAATTTTCCACAAAAGGCAAAACATCTGAACTGAAATAGAAAGAACAGTTAAAAAATATCTAAGTTGGGAATGTCTTCTCCCATTCCATGGGTTGCCTCTTTGTTTTCTCGACTGTTTCCTTTGCTGTGCAGAAACTTTTGATCTTGACGAAGTCCCAAAAGCTCATTTTCGCTTTTGTTTCCTTTGCCTTTGGGGACATGTCTTGAAAGAAGTTACTGTGGCCGATGTTGAAGAGGTTACTGCCTATGTTCTCCTCTATGATTTAACAGATTCCTGCCTCATGGTGAGGTCTTTTGTCCATTTCGAGTTTATCTTTGTGTATGGTGTAAAAGAATGGTCGAGTTTCATTCTTCTATACATAGCTGTCCAGTTTTCCTGGCACCATTTATTGAAGAGACTGTCTTTTTTCCACTGTATATTTTTTCCTGCTTTGTCAAAGGTTAATTGACCATAATGTTGAGGGTCCATATCTGGGCTCTCTACTCTGTTCCACTGGTCTATGTGTCTGGTTTTGTGCCAGTACCATGCTGTCTTGGTGATCACAGCTTTGTAATAAATCTTGAAATCAGACAACGTGATGCCCCAACTTTGTTTTTCTTTTTCAACATTTCCTTAGCGATTTGGGGTCTCTTCTGGCTCCATACAAATTTTAGGATTATTTGATCCAGCTCTTTGAAAAATACCAGTGGAATTTTGATTGGGATGGCATTGAAAGTAGAGATTGCTCTAGGCAAGATAGACATTTTAACAATGATTATTCTTCCGATCCATGAGCATGGAATGCTCTTCCATCTTTTTGTGTCTTCTTCAATATCTTTCATGAGTGTTCTGTAGTTCCTCGAGTACAGATCCTTTACCTCTTCGGTTAGGTTTATTCCCAGGTATCTTATGGTTCTTGGTGCTATGGTAAATGACAGAACACATGAACAGACACTTCTCCAAAGAAGACATACAAATGGCTAACAGACACAGGAAAAAATGCTCATCATCATTAGCCATCAGGGAGATTCAAATAAAAACCACATTGAGATACCACCTTACACCAGTTAGAATGGCCAAAATCAACAAGACAGTAAACAACAAGTGTTGGAGAGAATGTGGAGAAAGGAGAATCCTCTTACACTGTTGGTGGAAATGCAAGTTGGTGCAGCCACTTTGGAAAACAGTGTGAAGATTCCTTAAGAAATTAAAAATAGAGCTACCCTATGACCCTGCAATTGCACTACTGGGTATTTACCCCAAAGATACAGATGTAGTGAAAAGAAGGGCCATCTGCACCCCAATGCTCATAGCAGCAATGGCCACAGTCACCAAACTGTAAAAAGAACCAAGATGCCCTTCAATAGACGAATAGGATAAAGAAGATATGGTACATATATACAATGGAATATTATGCCTCCATCAGAACGGATGAATACCCAACTTTTGTATCAACATGAACAGGACTGGAGATTATGCTGAGTGAAATAAATCAAGCAGAGAGAGAGTCAATTATATGGTTTCACTTATTTGTGGAGCATGAGGAATAACATGGAGTACACTGGGAGAAGGAGAAGAGAAGTGAGTTAGGGGAAATCGGAGGGGGAGACAAACTATATGAGAGATGGTAGACTCTAAGAAACAAACTGAGGGTTTGGAGGGGCGTGGGGTGGGGGTTGGGTGAGCCTAGTGGTGGGTATTAAGGAAGGCACGTATTGCATGGAGCACTGGATGTGGTGCATAAACAATGAATTTTGGAACACACACAAAAAAATTAAATTAAATTTGAAAAGAAATATCTAAGTTGGCTGATAAGAAGAGCATTTCAGATGGAAGTAATAATATGCCCACTGCAAAGGAATTTAGAAACGGTAGGTTCCTTGGTGAATGAGTAGTTCCATATTCTTCTATTATAAAGTATAAGGAGACAGAAAATGGCAGGAGAGGAGAATGAACATGGAGCCAAAAGTCATATTGTGAAGAGCATTGCACAATGTGAAAATTATCTGGATGTTACCTTTTGGGCAGTGTATATACACTGAAAACTGCTGGTTAAGAGAAAAAAAGATTATGTTATCAACTTAGAGTGAACTATCTGGTAAAAATTGCTGAGGATTCAGGCTAGAAACAGGGAAACTCAGGGAAGGGAATCCTCTCTTTTGACCCATTTAAAATCCACAATAAATTGACTCTTAGATTAACTTGATATTTTATTTACACAGATTATATTTAGGGTAATGTTGAATATTCTTAACTCTAAACCTGCCTTTCATGGGAATCAAGGCATTTTTATGCTCATGTTGTGGATTGTGCCAGGATCTGAAACTAGAGACCCTTATGTTAAAAATTAATTATATGCAACATTTCATATTTTAGTAGAATGGATTTGTGTAGCAGACCCAAAGTTTTTGTCATCTAATATAAATCTGATTGCATTTTGCCTTATCATCAAAATATACTTAAATAATCAAATGAACTCTATACAAGAAACGTCTCCATTTTTAATTTAACTAGAATATCAGATTAAAAGCTTTCCTTTTCAGCATGTTTTGTTCTAGAACTCCTGCAGCAGATATCTAAATTGGGGGGGAGGGAGGTGGTACAGAAAGATTCTGAGTAACAAGTTAGGCTGCCAGACTTATGTTACTTAGAGAGTAACAAGTTAGGCTGCCAGACTTATGTTTTCTCTGGCAAATGATAAGACTAACCTGAGTTCAAACCAAAGCCAAAGTGAAAATGCAGTAATGCTGGACAGCGAGGGCAAAATTCATCTTTCAATTTACTTTAATTCACTAAACTTTTAAGATAGTTTTAAAAATTTGACTAGGCTGAGTATCATTTACTAAATACTGAGTTGTGGTTTTTTTTAAAGATTTTATTTATTTATTTGACAGACAGAGATCAGAAGTAGGCAGAAAGACAGGCAGAGAGAGGAGGAAGCAGGCTTCCTGCTGAGCAGAGAGCCCAATGCGGGGCTTGATCCCAGGACCTGGGATCATGACCTGAGCCAAAAGCAGAGGCTTTAACCCACTGAGCCACCCAGGCGCCCCAATACTGTTTTATTTTTGGTACACGGGATATATATATACACACACACATATATATACATATACATACAAAATGTGTGTGTGTCTCTTTCCACACACACATACACACACACACACACAAATAAATAAATAAATAAAACAAAACCAAAAAAACCTTTTAAGGCACATACCTGGATGTCACAGACATAAAAGGTAAGAATCTAAGTTGTAAATGTCTAATAATTCAGAGGAGAGACGGATATTTTCCTGCATCATTAAAGGAAGAGTAGACAGAAAATAAAAGGCCTGCTTTGCCAAGAGTAAAGAAGTCTAGAAAGGAACTGATATTAAAATGGTGGTGACTCCTTAGAACCCCTGAAGAAGAGAGTGCCTGTTCATTACATCTCATAGGACACCCTCTGTATGGTTCACTTCATCATGCATTCAAGCATTTATTCACCCTTATGTGCCGTGTGAAGAATGATCCTTGAAACCAGTGGAGGTAGATAGAAGGCAACTCCTGCAAGAATCCAACAGTTGTATCCCAGTTCCTCATGTCACTCTCCACTTTTCAACAGGAATTCACCTGAGAAGTTGTTCCAGTTCTTTCTTTCTCAGTGTCCCTGTGTTGCCTATGAATTCGTTCTCTAGGTAAAACTTGGCATGTGTATGCTCCCTCTTAAGCAATCTATATACCCTGGCTCTGAAGCATGGTTTCTAGTTCTGTTACTTCTGGTCTTTGCTTAAATGCCAGTTGTGTGGTTTTTTGTTTTGTTTTTTTTTTCTTCTCTCCTCAGACTCTAAACATTGCTGTTCAGTCATAAGAGATCATATTTAAAAAAATAAAACAAAAAAAAAACAAAAAAACAAAAAAACTCCAAATCCCGTCTCTATTTCCATGAACGAACCCCCATGTAACTCTCTGCTATAACAATAAAAATAATTATATTGCTAATAGTCAACAAATAATAAAATAATATCATTTCTAACATTATATATTATATCTGCTTGTAACAATTTCTAATTCCTCTTTTATCTTTTACTATTATTTACCTGTCTAGATAGAGTTGGAATATAAGGTATTATCTCTATCAGAAATGATACTTTAGGGGCGCCTGGGTGGCTCAGTGGGTTAAAGCCTCTGCCTTCGGCTCAGGTCATGATCCCAGGGTCTTGGGATCGAGCCCCACATCGGGCTCTCTGCTCAGCAGGGAGCCTGCTTCCTCCTCTCTCTCTGCCTGCCTCTCTGCCTACTTGTGATCTCTGTCTGTCCAATAAATAAATAAAAAAAAAATCTTAAAAAAAAAAAAAAAAAAGAAAGAAATGATACTTTAAATCTCCCTTTCCAATTGGATGATACAATTTATACAAAGAGTGATTCTAATATGTAAGTTCTTCCCTGTTGGGTGAGAATAGACTCCCGAACAAGACCAAGGCTCACCAAGTTGCAACATCACAGAATGTTTGCTGCTAGTCCAACCTATTCCTTTCACAGATTAAGAAAACAAAACCAAATAAAAACCTATGCTTAAATCAGTAGTGGGCAAACTGTAGCCTATGGACTAAATCTAGACCCTCATGTTTTTCATAAATAATTGCATCTTTTTTCTTCTACAAGAGTGGGGTTTGGTATTTTGACAGAGACCATGTAACTTCCAAAGTGTAAAATATTTCATTTACTATCTTGCCTTTTAGAAAAACTCGCCAACTGGTTTAGATAGTTTGCCCATGATCACATGAAAAATTAGTGGCAAAATTAGTCCAGAATCTATATTTCCTGACTCTTAGTTTCATGTGTTTTCTATTCTACCATGTTTTCTCACTACACCCAATAATCTAATGTTGAAATTGAAGACTAAATTTGGAAAGAGCAGGTTCCTTGGTGAATAAGGAACCTTGGTGAAGAAAATAGTTATAAGAACACCTGGAGTTTATTCCTAAACTTTTCGAGAGCTACTAGTTCAATTTAATTATACAGTCTTAAGTATTATTGCCAGAAAGAAATGCCACAGATCATATAATTTTATGAATATTTTTCCAATGTCACAATTAAATTTATTAAGCTATAGTATATTTTAGTATAAATATCACAAAATACTAATAATTAGGAGGCTATTGTAGTGTGGGCTACAGCTACACTAGAAAGTAACAAGATAGCTCTTTAGCCTTAAGAGGACTTGCTTTTAATATGAACAACCAAAACTCATTATTCAATGATACTTAAAGAGCTGCAAACCCTCATAGGGACAAGATACCGGGAAACAAATTATTAAAACCCCAAAACTAAAAAACAAAACAAGAAAAACCCTCAAAAACTGGATTGGTCATTCCCAAAGTGTGGCCCCTAGACAGTAGTATCAATATTATTTGGCAACTTGTTAGAAATGCAAATTATTGAGCCCCACCTCAGACCTACTAAATCAGAAACTCTGAGGATGAGATCCAGGCAATCTGTGTTTAACAAGATTTTTCAGGTCCTATTCGGGCATGTTAATGTTTGAAAACCACTGGTCTATATTAACATGGGCAATAAACAGACATTTTAAAAAGTAAAAATAAATTAAAACAGTATGCAAATCATCACTATCTATAACAACTTACACATCATTTATTTCTATTCGACAAGCCACATTAATGAAGACCTCACCTTTTAAAAAATGTATCAGTCTTAATCAACAACTAATGAAGTCTAGGAACCTTGCAAATTATGATCAGTAAGTTGATACCAAATATTCATTAGGAAGGGAATGTTAAATGCAAATTACAATAAGTAGTTTGATTTAATTTTGATCTTTGACAGCCAAAAACCTTTAAGCTATACCCCTCTTTTTCCCCATCTGCCCCACATCTGCATAAGTGGATAAGGAAGCATAGAGCTCCCTGTGGCAAGAAGTTCAAACCACAAATCTCTGCTGGCACATGCCCACCCTCTCACCCCACCCACCATCCTGAACCACTGTGAAAACCTAAGCCGTTCTCCTTTCTTTGCTCTTTCAACCCATTTTGGACCTGGTTGTGAGCCACTCTGCTCTCCCCAGAAAGCTCATTATGTAAGTAGTAAACCTCTCCATACCTGTTTGGTAGGTGTACTGTCATCAGTATTGGCATCTGAACCAAACTGTGAATGTTGAGAATTCGATCCCATTTTTAAAGTGACTAAATGTAAATTTGAACCTTTTTATCCCTCCACTGAAAATATATTCAGAGACACAACTTGAAAACTCCTGTCAGAAATTGCACGCTCCTCTGTTGTAGCTTTTAAGCAAGATATTATACACATAAAATTAATGCCTGTATTTTAGGAGCCTGATCAGATGCTGTGTTTTCCCAGCAATGAAATTCTAACACACCAAGACCATTTTATTAAATATTTGTGCCACAGGGACTGAAATATGGCTACATCTTACAATAGAAAAGAGGGAGTAATTGCTCTGATAATCATGACACTAAGAAACAACTGGGAGAAAAGTAGCTTCAGGGACAATATTTAGTAGCTAATTGTTCAACTCTCCAGTTCACATCACTTGCAGACGTCGAAACTAGTTATGGGGTAAATCAAAGTAAATAAAGCTCAGCTGGAATTTTGATACCAGCAATGTTTTTCGTTAGTGCTGCTTCCTGAAAAATAAAATGAAATAATACGAAACCCACAAATGTCAGGGGAAGTACAAGATACCAAAATGGAAACCACACACAACAAAAATCATCTCAGAGTGCCTCATGTTTTGAATGTTTTGGATGCACTTTTCAACTGTTAATTAAAATTGACCTTAAACTCCAAAACTTTAGTTAAAGAAATAGTATTGAAGCTAATCTGCTGATGAGAATCAGCACAATAACTTCAGGCCTTAAATATAATAATTTTTTTTTCTTACCTCCTCCATTGCTGTTTTCTTTTTAAAGATTTTTTTTTTTGCAAGTACTGACATTTTTTAAAATTCAAGGTAAAGGATTTTCATTCATTCTTTCTGATGAGCTAGCTCCCTAAGTATTGGGCATAAACACCCAATTCTGATTACTAAACCCCAGGGGTTTTGAGTGTTATTAAACTCACATCAGAAAACAAAGCTTGAACTCCCCAGGTAGTAAATGATTCCATGAAAGCCTGGATGCCATGGAAGCTGGTCACCAACTAAATACTTGAAGAGCACAGTCATTTTTCATAGAAGAAATCTAAACATTAAACTATTCTTTCCTATACTCTTTGATGAACCCAAACCAGAAAACCATAATGTGGTTTTATGAGAGATAATTCAACCCAGTGTCTATTAAAATGAATTCACTGACAATGAGCTAAAAATGTCCAGATTTTATATGGTCAAGGCTTATATAATTATGATGAGCAAAAAATGGGGGCGGGTTTAATTCAGGCTGATTTCTAGATTATCCAGAAACGTGAGGAAGAACCAGAGTAAGGTATTTATTATGCTTGTCACCCGTAAAGTTCCTGGCAGGACAGCTGGGTCTCAGTGTAGAAAAATATATAACTTAACTCTATTTAACTTGTGGTATGTGTTCTAAAATATTCCATCAAAAAACAGGTTGTAAGAAATGATTGAACAGAGGGTTGCAAAAAGGCTGTTGGAGTGGTCTGAGGTCATAATGACACTGTCTAAGACAGATCTTCTAGGAAGTAAGGCTGGTTAGCAAGAAAAAGAAAACAGAAATGAAGCGGCTTCAGAGGGCTCAAAGCATTGTTTAGAACAATGCTGGAGTTTTGCTTTTTAAGGAAGCTCTTAGTAGCATTAAATAAGACCCTCCACAATTGCTTGATATCTAGATATGCAAGAAACTATACAGCATACTTAATTCAATAAAAATGAAAGAGAAATAATTTACCTTTCATTTGCTTGATTTGCAAACAAATATATTATTTAAGCATTACTATCATAGCAACTGAGATAATTATAATTAGAGAAGACTGAAGAATAACCCCATTTCTTAATTTTTTGTTATTACATTCTGGATAAAAATGAGTACGTGGATTATAATTTTATTTTGATGTCTTATTCTGCTTTCTACCTTGTTTCTGCTGTAATCATTTCTTTTGTTTTCCAACTTATTTATTAGTTTCTGTCTTTTATGCTGAAGGCTTTCCTCAAAATTTCAAATTCTCCACGGTTTTTGATTCATTTTTAAGAAATACTGAGAAAATTACTGTTTCACTGCTGTATCTCTAAATGTCATTGTACTTGTGGGGGAGGATTGTAAACTAAAGAGAAATAGTTTATACACTTTTAGGTGCTGAGTTAGAGGTTACCAGCAATCTGGGTTATAATCTGTGGAAGGTGATGAAGAAAGTCACAGTTGATTTCAGTGTTTGATATAGTGCCTTTATTAACTAAGTAGTTGTTTCCAGCATCTACTCTCTGGCAGCTATAATCATGGAGTATATCTGGTTCAGTTGTTGGAGTGAGCAAAACGCTAGGCTCCCTCCATCTAGGATTGGGGGAGAGTTCCCTGGTGTCATGGGCCTTCAGAGGATATCTGAGGCATCTTAGTACTCCTTATCCAGTATGTAATCCCTTATGCTAGTGTTAAGTTCCTGGTGCCTCCGATTCTCTCGATAGCATATGTCCGCTTCTTTCTTATCTTTTCCTGGGGAAAGCATTCAGATTCTGGTTTTACCCATTCTGCCAATTCAGATTTTTATTTATCCATCTTCCAAAGTTATTGATTGCCTTCCCTTGTCCCATCCTCTTTATTCTTTTGAGTCTATATCTCTTTAATTTAATGGGCTTCAAAAAAGTAGAGGTAAAGACATATGTTCAGTTTCCCAAGATAACCTGTCCAGTGTGCTTTATTTAACCTAAAATGTACTTAGGGAAAGAAGATCCCAAAATAAAAAACAATTCAAGGTAGTATAGAATAACCAGCTAGACTAAGGGTTCTGTGAGGGCCCAGGTAAATGTAGAAAATTGTATGGGTATATTCCTTTCTGAAGAGTGCAAAAGAATTTAAAAGAAAGGGAAGAAAAAAGAAGAAAAATTTAAGTGAAAGAAAAGAATTTTTGGAATCCCAGAAAACTCTCGGATTTTATGAAGAGATTGTTCTCACTGGAGTAACAGCGCATCTGTTGTGGGGAAAAGTACAGGGAGCTGTGGAAAAGCGTGCACTGACACGGGTAGATGCACTATCAACAGCTTGAAAACAGAGGCATACATAAATGGAAACACAACCACCTCATCAGGAGAAGATGATGATGAAGATGATACTTCAGAAAATGTATGTCAGGTCTCCTGAAGCATGGCTATGTTGCAAGATAGTAACTGGAAACCAGAACCAGTCCAGGAATTCCAGATCTTGCGATCTGAATTCCAAGAATACAATACCAATGGGATGATCAAGAGCAGGAATGAGAGATATATGTATCAGTTCAATACACTTCTGGCTATTTTCAATTTCTCATTCCATGTAGAGTTTTTGTTGGTGTTTTGTTGATATTTGTTTTTATTTTTGTTTTCTGTTAAGGAGCCATACTCTGGAGTTACTTACTGAAGTTCTGACGTAGTTATAGAGGATGGGCTCGAGGAGTCCAGTTTAAAGACAGTTGCAGAATCGAACTCTCAATTGATGAAGGAGGCCTGGACTAGGTAATCATTCTAAATAAAAAAGGAGTTGCCCTATCGGATATGAAGGCACTCGCAGTGTTAGATAAGGAAGTAGTAGTTAAGAGACAAGTTAGAATAATCTCTGTACTTGGACTTTTTAAATTTAGCTTCTTTCTTTCATGTTCTTAACCTAATATAATTGATTCTCAAATTTAATGGTTTGACTTTTATGTGACATTTCATCACATTTAGGATATCTGGAATATGGAGCTACTGGTCTTCATCTTCATATGTCTTATTGACAAGACCTTAAGAGACCATGTCTTACGAGTGGGCAGTTATCCACCCAGCAGGAAGCAGCTTTGTAGGCTCTACCTAAATAACACGTATCTCTCACAGGCATGTTGCTCCTTGGAATTCCAGCATCTCCGAAATTTTTCTCTTCTAAGGCTTTACCTTTTGTTTCTGTGAAAATGGCCTGGGAGATGTGATACATTTCAATCTGATTGTTACTCTAAATGCCTAAGTGTAGGTCTTTCTGGAGTACAGCTTTTAATAGGAGAATGGTAATGGGAGAGAGGAAATGAATGGCTGGAGGCCTGGGGATTTGGCACAGGCACCCTGAGAAGAGAGGAAATGAATACCAAGTGGAGTGACAGCAGCATCGCTGCCAAAGACCAACTTTCTTCAATTTAAAATTCCATATAGTTCTAAAAATTTTTTTGAGTATACTTGACACACAATGTTACATCAGTTTCAGCTGTACAACATATTGATTCAACTTCTTTATACATTATGCTATGTTCCCCATAAGTATAGCTGCCATCTGTCACCATACCATGCTATTACAGTATCATTGACTATATCCCCTATGCTGGTGCCTCTTATGCCCATGATTTATTCATTCCATATAGTTTTAGTCAGAAGTGAATTATGAACTGAAATATTAATCCAGAACAATGGTGGCATCTTCCTAAATATGTCTTCTTGAAACAGAAGATCCCTGGCTGATGTTTTCCTGTCACCCTTGACTTCAATTTGATCATTGCCATGTAAGCCTTCCAGGGGCTACAAGATGAAAGTACCTCCTGACATCCCTCCCTGTCTCAGGGATCCTTGGTCTAGGATGACTTGTTATATTAAGAATGAGAGACTGTGACAATTCCAAAGTTCAAGCAAAGAGTTTCGTTTCACTTCTGAATCTATTTCAGAAGATGCTTTTGATATTTGGAATATAATGTGTCCTGAGACCACTGCTTTTAAAGATTACCCCTCTGCCTCTATATTTATTCCCTTTATCTTCACCAGTGAAGGAGTCACAACTGAGAAAATGAGGATTGTCGTGATGGAGGTCATAATCAAGTGAACCCTTATTGCATCTTTAGTTTGGAATTATGTTTCTCTAAATATTGCTTTAGGGGGAAATCAATGGGTATAAATAAAAAATGCTCAAGTATGAGAAAAATAGATATAGAGGTGGAGTATTTGAAATACACGGTTCATAAGGAGCAACATCCAAAAGACGTATATTTCTGCTTCTGGGGACTGCAAAAGATGAGCCATAAAGTGTAATTGTTTTGTATTAACAGTTTCCATCTTCTCACATTCATAATTGCTTTAGCTAATGGAAAAGTTAAGATCTTAATATGAGTAGACATTTGTTTGGGTGAATTGGAAAATGTTATATAAAGAAATGATAATACAAGGGTACAAGAAATGTACTTCTTTAGAAAAGGCAGCAAGAGTTATATATTCCAGCTGTGCTGGGTCCCATGGTTCTCAATTTGCATATGAATAATTAATATGCATACCCCAATAATGCTAGCTTCTGAGCACTACATTCACTATGAATTATGCAGAAACACTTCAAAAATGCCTGTAATAGTCAAGGGGATTAACACTCTCTAAGGTATGTAGAAAATAAAAATCATTTGTTTGAAAACTGAAATAAGAACAGGAGATCTGATTAAAAACATTCAGGAAAGGGTAGTTTCTTGATCAACTATCTTTTTTCTTTAATGTGTGCTTTATCTTATAGGAATTGTACTAGCCCTCAGAAATATGAATGTACATTTGAATCCCTGGAAAAGAACATTGTGAAATTACACAAGTACAAAACTGCAGAGCAAATAATAAGTAGGATGGGCAAACTCTGTGAGTTAGTGTCATAAAAGAGACACCCAAATTGAAGGAAGAAAATGTGTTAAATAAGCACATCAAAGGGAGAAAGAATGTGTGTGTGTGTGTGTGTGTGTGTGTGTGTGAGTGTGTGTATTTAAGTTGTACATCCAAGAACAAGGACAGTAATTCAATATGTTTGGAAGATTTGTTGGGTAAGAGAATTTATGAATGTATGATTATAAAATATTATATGATTATACATGTATGATTATAAAATGTCAGCACACACCAAGACTAAGGCTACTTAATGGCTAGGCCAACATTTGATAAGGGTTTCCCCTCCTGATAGGATGAATGATTGCCCCCGATCATTAAGTTGGCCTAGAACTGGGGAAGAAGCATCAGAGTACTAATTGAGGTTCAAAGAAGTCATTTCATTTGAGGAGTTCTTTGGTACCAGTATCAATGGCACCCACGAACTGTTCATCCCTCTGAAAGTTTTGAAGAGATGAGACTCCTTGAATTACCTTAGTTTTGTTCCTTTTATATTTTTGCACTTCATTAGTTGGGGTTTGATGAAACACAGCCCTCTTGATCTTTAAGAAAATATGGGGACACTGTCAATTACACAACAGTATATATTCTTGCTGTGCCAGAATTGCTAGTTGACTCTGAGCTGCAGGAAATTTAGAAAAGTTCAGGCAGCAGAGCATAATGATTAAGCTTGGGGGCTCTAGAACCAGATCTAAATTCTGAAGTCACAACTTACTAAATGTCTGACCTCGGGCAGGTTTCTTAAATTCTCTTCACCACAGTTTCCTCATCTATAAAGTAAAAATAAGAATACTACCTATCTCTGTAAGGTTATTGTAAGGATTGAATGAGTGAATACATGTAAAATTACTTAGAATAGAACCAGCACATAATAACTGCTTTATAAATATTACTTTGTTTCTTTTAGATTGTTGACATTTTTTTTATTATGTTATGTTAGTCACCATACAGTACTTCATTAGTTCCCAATGCAGTGCTCCATGATTCATCATTTGTGCACAGCACCCAGGGCTCCTTCCGATATGTGCCTTCCTTAATACCCAACACCGGGCTAACCCATCCCGCCACTGTTGCACCATGAAGATTTAGTTTGAATTCTGGGGTCAGATTGTTATCTTGATTTTACTTCATACCACCCATGAGCCCCTTCTTACTCTCAGTTTCCTATTGGATAGATAACTGAAACTCCAAAGGTTGTTACATATAGTGCTTTAAAAAATGCCCAGTTCTTAATGTGTTAGCAGTTAAGAACAGCATCACTATCATTCTTGTTTTAATAAAATAAGATTTTCAATAGCCATTATACAATCCTATGCTTTGATTCATGAACTATAGAGCTGCAAGATATTAGAGTAATAAACATTATCTTAAACATGTTTATCTAAGGCCTGCCATGTCTTCCCAGCTATGTAGACTTCAAACTCTTCAGAACCCCCAGAAAGTGACCATTTTGCTGTATTTGTCAGTGAACTGTATTTACTTTAATTGTGCTGAAGTAAATTTTTATAGTCGAAAAAATTGTCCATCCTGAAGATTTGTCTGGCATGACCATGCATTGTGAAAATATATATTTGTATTAATAAAGTAAATGTGAATATGAAGTGGTGCTTTGGGGAAAACAGTTATTCTACTTAAAATAGGTATGTGTTTGTGCTGAAGAGAGCAAATAGCAAAATATAGTACTTGACAGACATGTGGAATGATGAGATATTATCTTCTTTCTATTGTATTAGGAATTGAGCTTAATTGATTCATAACACTTACGCCTGGATATAACCTGCCAGAAATAGATCAGTTTCAATGTATGGAGATAAAATCAAATCATGAATGTGTTCTTCTGAGTTTTAGGTAGTGAATTAATGGTAATGGATGAGGGGCCAGTAAATGATTCATACAAACAAGATCAATCCCACTATGTTCTCATCAAGAAAAATGTTGTGTTAATGTCAAGAAAAGTTTCAACACAAAAAGAATAGGTTAATGATAGGGTATAAGATTCTTTGTAGCGATGTAACGTATAGCTCCCTTCTGGTTATCTTCACTGTCTTGCTAGATTATTTAATACAATTATCCCCAAATAATAATACCTGAAGGACTCATTGTCTAATTATCAATTAATTGATGGAAGTTGGTGCCTGGTCATAGAATCAGTTGATTGAATCTGAAATTAATTAATATTTATAGATGTAGTAATACTAAGTTCATCTTTGTGCCCGTCATTAGTGTTGACTTTCCTACTGCATTGTCACAATCATAAAGTCAGTTCAGAAGCTTCCTTCAACTCTATTTTTGGACTATCTTCTAATGCCAGCCTCACTAATCCAGCTAAGCATGCCTTCTTCAGTATCCTATGTTTGTGAAAATAAATATCCTTGTTCCCTGTTAGAACATAATTTTGTTTCAAAGTGACATTTTAGATTTTTTTAATCTTACTTATTTGACAGAAAGAGACACAGTGATTGAAGGAACACAAGCAGGGGGAGTGGGAAAGGGATAATCGGGCTTTCCGCTGAGCAGGGAGCCCGATGTGGGGCTCGATCCCAGCACCCCGGGATCATGACCTGAGCCAAAGGCAGACACTTAATGACTGAGCCACCTAGGAGCCCCATCAAAGTGACTTTCTAAAAATTAGTCCCAAGGCCTCATTTATATCTCAATATTTCTATAGGGTTTCTATCAATAATATCAGTTCATAATTCTTATTCTTCATGGCAATCTAATCAATACTAAACGGTAGCAGAAGAAAGATATTTTTACCAGCCAATCTACATTCTTATTTCCTTTTTCTTCCCCGTTTCTTCTTCCTTATTTGCTACTGATACCTGAGGGGAAAAGAGGACAACTTTTTTTCTCTTTGCTTTTTGCTGATTAGACCTGAGAAGGACAACCTTTAAAACACACATGATAGACATGAGTATTTTGAGGAATCTACCTTATTTGCTAATTCTCTTGAAGTAATCTAGGAGATAAAGTCCTACAGAAATCACCTGGATAAGACAGGCCAAGAACAGATTTTTCAAAACTAAGCTTCATGTAACCAGTATATTCATTTGGTCAATATCCTAGTTCTTCAGGCTTGTTCCTGACCCTACTCTGAAATACTAATATTCAAAGGCTTTGTCTTTGGTTTCTACCCCACCTAACACTCCTTTTTTTATTTTAGTCTGAATTCAGAATGTATTTTAAAAATAAATCATATTGTTTATATTAGTGAGAAATTACAATTGGTATATGACATTTAAACTAAAGTTACAGAGAAAATTCTTCTATAGAGAGACAAGCCACTATTTCAAGAAACGAGATGCCTAAGGACAATTACAACTATGTACAACCACTGTGAAATTAAACATTTAGATAGGCAACTAGAGAGGGAAAATGTCTGTTAGAACTATTTTATGTTTTTAATTCCTTTCAAATATAACAATGGATAACAGTTCCTGGTGTCTTCCATATAAAGGACAATCATGAAAAAAATCAGTCTTAATCATTGCTTGACCTAGTCTGTACTTTTGGAGCTCACTCAAGGGTCAAGAAGTTTTATTTCAATGAAAGGGGTAGGTGAGACACACAATATAAGTTTTATGGAATAAAAAGATCAAAGGAAGCACCAGAGTTGGGCTATTCAGTACCCACAAACTACTTTGCACTCTGACAACACAACTTGAATTTAGGACTGACGCCAAGGAAAGAAGCAACTTTATTTTATAGACTCAGATATGTCATATGTACTTACAGGGTATTCACTCTTAACCTCACATATCAAAGTGAGAGCTCTATTATTTGTATCCAGAGAACCTGCAAGGAGCACAGAGTCTGGCACCAACAAATACACCACTTTTTGTAGCTTCTGAAACATTTTAGGATGGTTCTATTGATTTATCATTTAGGGTGAATATAGTAGCTGGGGAAGACACAGGACTTATAGACCAGGAGACTGGGGCTTTTGATTTATTGACAGAACAAGTGTTGGCCTCTGGCCACTCTCAAAATAGTACGATAGAAATTAGAGTGGTTTCTATTTTGGAGAATCTTGAAGACAGGTGAGGTTACCCATTCCCCAAATTCTAGAGTCTAGTGAGGGCTGGAATCAGACATAGATATGCCATTAATGAACACAGAAGATCCCTATGCTACTTTTGTAGCAATGACGCAATTTTTCGAATCAGTTGAGAAACTAATTTCTATCATAATTCTAGTACAATGAAATGGTGATTTTTTTATGGATAACTTTTTAATAAAAAATTTCATATGATATGTATATGGTAAATGACTTCAAGAAAGGAGTGCAATTTGTGTCTTTCAAATATCTGAAAATTTGCACTTCACATTTATGAATATGTCTATAATTATAAGGACTTTAATTTTTGTATCTTTGGTAACGAACATAAGCCTCCTAAACAAATTAAAAGTAACCACTGCTAATACTCCACCTGGAATTTTCCTATAAAAATAATCATGTGTGCTCTTTGCAATTTTGAAGCCCTAGAGGTGAGATAATATAATAAAGGTCACAAGCTCTGATGTTAAGACTGTCTGGGTTTCAATCTTGACGTGAGTATTATACTTACCAGCTGTGTATTCCTAATCAAGTTATATGTTCTCTGTGCATCAGTTTCCTCATTTGTAAAATATGGCTAATAATGTAGCTTCCTCTTGGGGTTATTGGAAAAATTAAATGAGTTAATATGTGCAAAATGCTTAGAATGGTATTTGGTGTATAATACAACACTCAACAAATATCCGTTGAAATTATCATTTTCTTAGATTTATTTAGAAAATAAATGTGATACAGGAATCCATCAAAATCCTAGAGGAGAATATAGTCAATACCCTCTTCAACCTCAGCTGCAACAACCTTTTGCAAGACACATCTCTAAAGGCAAGGGAAATAAAGGCAAAAATGAACTATTGGGACTTCATCAAGACAAAAAGCTTCTGCACAACAAAGGAAACAGTCAAGAAAACTAAAAGGCAAAATTTGGAATGGGCAAAGATATTTGCAAATGACATACCAGATAACTTATCAAACTCAATACCCCAAAAAACAAATAATCCATCAAGAAATGGGTGGAAGACATAACCAGACATTTCTCCAAAGAAGATATACAAATGACCAACAGACATATGAAAAAATGTTCCACATCACTGTCATTGGGGAAATATAAATCAAAACCACAATGAGATATACCACCTTATACCAGTTGGAATGGCTAAAATTAACAAGACAAAAAACAAATGCTGGCAAAGATGTAGAGAAAGGGGAACCCTCTACACTGTTGGTGGGAATGCAATCTGGTACAGTCACTCTGGAAAACAGTATGGAGGTTTCTCAATAAGTTAAAAATAGAGCTACCCTATGACCTAGCAATTGTACTACTGGGTATTTACCTGAAAGATACAGATGTAGTGAAAAGAAGGGCCATATGCACCCCGGTGCTCATAGCACCAATGTCCACAATAGCCAAACTGTGGAAGGAGCTGAGATGTCCTTCAACAGATAAATGGATAGAAAATGTGGTTCATGTATACAATGGGATATTACTCAGCCATCAGAAAGGATGAACACCTACCATTCACATCAGCATGGTTGGAACTGGAGGGTATTATGCTAAGTGAAATAAGTCAACCAGAGAAAAACAATTTTCATATGGTTTCACTCATATATGGAATATAAGAAATAGCATGGAGAATCATAGGGGAAGGGAGGGAAATTTGAAGAAATCAGAGAGGGAGACAAACCATGAGAGACTCTTGACTGGGAAACAAACAAAGGGTTGCAGAAGGGGAGGTGGGTGGAGGTCGGGGTTACTGGGTGATGGGCATTAAGGAGGGCACATGAAGTGATGAGCACTGGGTATTATACATGACTGATGAATCATTGAACACCACACCAGAAACTAATGATATACTATATGTTGGCTAATTGAATTTAAATTAAAAAAAAAAAAAAGGGGAAATCCCAAAGTAAAATCAGTTGGATTTGAGCTCCACAATATACCAATTCTATGTTAGGAGAGGTGAGGTAATACGATGGAAACTTTAATTTGAATGCTATCCTGTGGGCTAGAGGGTTTGGTGAAGAATTCAATCTCCCCAAACAATAGTGGGGATAAAATTTCCAAAAGAATGGATGCTGGTAGATAAAAGACTAATTTCTTCCACATTTGTAAGGTCAAAATTGGTGTCTAAATTATTGCTACTACTGTGAGCTTTAGCTTATGTTTCATAATGTTTTAAAAAGTGTACGGTAATCTGGTCTATTTTTACTATGTGTTTTGTTTTTGGATTAACTGTTTTGTATGAAATTGTTTTGCTCTCCTTTGACTCACACAGCTATTGTCTTATACATGTAAAATCAATCTTCCACAGACCAGGCAATCTTTTCATTCTAGTCTTTCAAGCTAGCTCTGTGCTGCTATAATTGGTACTTTGAAATAGCCCTGAGTAAGTGGACGTCTAAGACTGCAGTCTAGTATATTAACCAGGCATAAAAATGGCATTGTATTTTTATGGAAGAAAGAGAAAAATATCCTAGTTAATCCTTAATACACCGAATTTGTACTTTGTCACCTACATTTGATATTTCTATTATTTAGAAAATGTTACTGAAATTCCAACTGGTATAAAAGAAGTGTGTGTGTATGTATGTGTGTGGAATTTCTCAGAACATGACAAGGGTTGTCTTCTGCACCAGAGTATATCAATCTTTGAGGAAGAAAACAACTAGGTCCATTAAGCCAACATGGATACTCACTCATAACTCGTTTATTCATTTGATGTCATAGTATGAATGCATGTTTACTCCATTAGGTTCCACCTTGCATTGAAATTGAAACAGTCTAGTGTAACATCAATTTCCTTAGTATTGTGTTTTTGACTTGCCCATAGAGGTGAATATTTCTTCGTGAACCCATTTAAATTTTTTGAAAATTTCTGTAAAGTTATGATTGCTTCGATAACAATTTCCTTACCCTACAATATATCTTTATATTTATATGTCAGAATTTTGAAAACAGTGTGGCTGTTTTACATTTTCTTGAAAACCCTGAATACTAACAAATATTATTTTAAGCCTTCCCAGTGACTATTAGAGTAATAGAGCTTAATGTTATTACATGCATGCTTTTCAAGAAAGAAAGGAAAAAGGGTTTATGTTTTTCAGAACCTTGTTCATTTTGACAGATTTTATTTTCTAAAGGTGGTTGTAGTGTTATGTCTTATCCACATACTGTTCTGCAATGTTATCTAGTCCCCTCCCATCAAAAAGTGGAGATTTTCCCTCTACCCCATTGAAGCTGATGAGCCCTGTGATTGCTTTGACCAATATAGACAGTGGCAAAAGTCAGGGTCAGCTTGTCCATCAGACACAGCTAGCACGATATCTGGGGCCATGAGACTTTTAGGAGCCCATGAAAATATTTTAATTTCTCTTAAAATCAGAATAAAAAGCTGAATATTTAGGTTTAAGAAAATGTTTGAACGTAAGTTTATATATTCGTCTTTCTACTAACACCGTAATATGAAATACGTATATTTAAGTTTGTTCATTTGTCTATTTATTTTATGGATGAAGAGGTCCATGAAAGCAAAAGTGCCTAGGGCTCATGAAAATCATAATTCAGCTTTGGAGGAAGTGATACAGTGCCATCTCATAACTGGCCAGGAAGCTTCTGCTTCCTGCCATTTGGGATATTTGCCCTTGGGATGTTCTGTCTCAAAACCCAGCCACCAGTCTGTGATAAACCCAAGCTAAATGGAAAGGTCATTCTAGTTAACAGCTGCAGATGAGCTCTCAGATGTCAGCCAGTATTAGCTGTCAGCCATGTGAGAAGCTTTTTTGGAAGTCCAGCCTAGTGGAGCCTTCAGATGATGTCAGCTTAGTCATTATCACATGGCACCTGTGTGAGAGACATCAGGCAAGATCTCTCCAGCTTATCCCAGTCAACCCAAAATACTGCAAAAGGTAATAATAATGTGCAGTTTTAAGCCAGTACATTTTATAGTGTGTTAGGTGGCAATAGGTAACTGAAACATACATTCATTCATTCACAATTTATTGATAATTTTATAATGATTATTTGGGTTACCATGTTATATAATAGTAATGTAGTAAGAATTCTCTTGAAGAACCTACCCAGATCAACTGCTTCTTTAAAACCTTGGAGGTTGGAGGGAATAAGAATAGGCTCAAAAGTTAGCTAAACTTGGGGCACCTGGGTGGCTCAGTGGATTAAAGTCTCTGCCTTCGGCTCAGGTCATGGTCCCAGGGTCCTGGGATCGAGCCCCGAATCGAGCTCTCTGCTCAGCGGGGAGCCTGCTTCCTCCTCTCTCTCTCTCTCTGCCTGCCTCTCTGCCTACTTGTAATCCATCTGTCAAACAAATAAATAAAATTTAAAAAAAAAAGTTAACTAAACTCAGGAAGCTGTAAGATTATTTTTAAGTATAAAAAAATGTTACTGATGACCAGTGTAATTAATTAAAGGGAAATATCTTTATTATAAAGCCATATTGGTAGGATAAAATATTTTTAAATAAAATCATTCAGACACTGACTCTACTATCTTCTAGCTGCATGATCACAGTTGTGTATTTTAACTGTTCTTGGCCTCAACCATACCTAGTTTATGTGGTTATGAGAATTAGATAAATCGGTATGTGCAAAACTCTTAGAACTGTGCTTGGAGGGTGTGTGTGTGTGTGTGTGTGTCCTCATTAGTCATTTAATAAATATTAGCTATTTGTACATATATTTATACTCATAAGCATGTTGTCAGTGTCTATAACAAACTGGATTTGATAAAAGATAATCATGAACTTAATCTTTTGTCTTCCTGCCATAAATGTCAACCATGATCCATTAAAGCCCTCTTTCTTGTCCTTAGAATATCTTAGGTAGATCCCATGACTTCCCCAGACAATGCCAAGTATAAAAGAAATTTCTTTTTCAGAAATAAAGAAATTAATTCCAGTCTGATATCAAGGCCTCAATCTGTTACCCAATTCAAAACACCTCCTTCCCTGACTCAGGTTCTAAAGCTCAAAGTGGACAGGGAGTATGAGGTAGATTTCTTCTCACACCTTTACCCAACTCCTCCCTCACTCATTGAGTGCCGTTTCTAGCCCACTTCTGTTGGGCTCCAGGGAGAAATCTTTTGAGAAAAAGGGAAGATTGTCATCAGGAACTGCAAATAGATGATATTTTACCATAATCAAGATCTAACAAGCTAAATTTTCACTATTTTAGTGATGCTGGCAAAAGACAGGAGACTCATGGACCAGAGAGAAAGGACTTTATTACTTACAGCACACAATTAGCATGAGCTTCAGGTTTCAGCTGGTGCCTTTTAACCCTTAGTTCCCCAGGGAGAGAAGCAGACTAGTCCAGGTAGATGCACAGCTGAAGAATCCTGAGCTTAGGGAACTCCAGTCTTTTATGGTGGGCTACAAAAACGCTGCCTGACCTTTATTGTAAAGGAAAAGATTATCTAATATTTATTGAGTACCTCCTATGTGTCAGGCACTGTTCAGTAAGACCCTATATTAGGCATTTTATGTAGAGTAAATCATTTAATCCTCCACACAAACTATGAAATAGGTATTGGAGATATTCAGGCAAGATAAGCATTCCCCCCTATTGACAACAAATCTGGAATTACAGTGAATTTGGTCTGATTTTTTTCACCTGGCGTTGTTTAATTCTACCTTGCTGTCTAGAGAAAATAAATAACAAGGAAACCTCCCCAAAGCCCAGGACTTTAAAAAAAGATAAATCAAATTACTATGGCCTCACATGTTTAAAGAAAATTAATAAAACAGTTTGGATTTATGTAGCTTAGAGGTAGAGGGAAGGGAAGTATTGGCTCATTGAAGGTGGTTGCTGTCTTTGGGGCAAGCAGCCTCAGTACTGGGGTTCAGCAATGGACTCCACTATATCACTTCATTCCTGGTCTTGTCGTCTTGTTTCATTTTCTTGCCCCTCACCCATACTTTAAAAATCCTCAGGAAGTTGCAACTTCCAGGCCCATCCAGTGTGTATTGCATCAGTCAGACCATTGGTCACTTTGTTTTCACCTCGTACTTAGTCCCCTCGAGACTATGCTCCTAAACATAGGTTAATTGCTCCTAAACATAGGTTAAATGCTCCTAAACATAGGTTAATTGCTATCAAGGAAGCACATTCAGTGTTTCTTCCATGTTATTTCTTGTGAGGTTCTGGACAGGATCTCAGGGCTTTTATTGCCCGTTTACCTCCACCCCCCTTGGAAACTTTTTGTTGTTGTTGTTTTTAATTTTGTATTCAGTCAACCACTTTTCTCAGAGAAGGATTAAATTCATCTCAAGATCTTATGTGTTTCTTTCAGAATTTTTACTCAGTTGTTAGGTTACTTGTCTTAGAGTTGTCTTAGAGTTGTCTACTTAGAGTAGACAAAGTACTTATTCCAGAATTCCTCTTAAATGAAACAATCACAAAGGCTGAGCTTAACATTATAAACCTCAGAGAAGAAATAGACATGAATTGTACAAAACTAATCAAGCCAAATGCATTGTCATTGGTTCTGTCGTCAACTTGCAAAACGCACAAGTTTTAAGGTGATTGGCATGCCAGTCATCACCTCAGTGGGGATGGGAAAAAATAAAGATTCTCAAAAATGGTAAGACAAGATATCGTGCCATTTATGTATGATTATAAACTATTCTGCCTATATAAAAAGACCTCTTGGGATCACATCTATTAATTTTATGGAAAGTTTTAACTGAGACTTACTGAAATTTATAAAATATTTGAGGAAAATGTTCATGATCACATAAGTACCAAAAGTCTTTAAAAAGGCTATATTACTTCACTTATAAAAGGCCCCAGGAAATTCTTTTCCTTTTCAAAGAATTAGCTGAAATTTTGAAGTGATTAAGTATTTAAGTATATTTGAACTGAAACATAAATGCTCACCAGTCTGCTTTCTTGTTTCCTGCTGGGTCTGGCAACTCTCTAGTTCAACTTGGAGAACATAATGGGCTCTGCCTAAGTATCCATTGTGTTATTTTAAATATCTGTTCTGTGGGGAGAAAATTGTCTACTTCTTATCATATTTTAATGGACAAAGCACTCACAATATTAGTAGTGTATTCAGTGAAAAAGATAAAGATTTAGACAAGATAGTAGAAGGTAATTTCATGTTCATTTATATAGTTATGTTAGAAAATGGGCCAAAATGTGAATGACATAATTATAGAAATGTTTACCTTAATTGAGGCCTCATTTTAAAAAAAAGTGACCATACTCTTGAAAATTGCTGGTAGTATTGTGCAAATTGGTCAATCTAATGAGCCTGTGTTTTAAAACCCAAGAGAAATAGGACAACATGGACAAAGCTGTGAATTTTCAACACTTAGTTCCTGGCTCTTTAAAAACTCTGTAAAGAATACTCCCCCCAAAACCACACATGTACACACACACACACACTCACAAGCTTGTGATGAAGACCCACAGTCCAAAAATCATAATAGAGAAGACTTAGAAGCCCTGAAAGATACAGGTGAAATATAAGGGGAAGGTTGGTCAGAATAAAGTGGTGAAGAGACATTTATGAAGAAATGAAACTATCATCGGATTTCACAGAAAAATAAAAATTTTCCCCCACATTAAAACTGAAGGTAATATAGAACATACGACTTCTCACTCTACTTGGAAATGATACCAACTCTGTTGAAGAAAAAAAATTGAGCTATGAATTTTTTATTACTTTTGAAAGTAGTGGTACAATTTTATGGCAGATGAATTCTGTTGCAGTATCTTCAGTCTCTAGTATAACAAATCCCCTCACACAATAAATCTTTTATGATTCAAGAAACCTGTATTTTTTTTCCTAAATAAACTTTTTTCTATGAGATATTCTTCAAAAAGTATAACAACCTTAGAAACCTTCAGTTATTGGATCTGTCTTACAGTTTGGGCACAATGAGACCAATTTTTTAATTCGCAATGGTAACATGGGCATTCCCATTCCCATGGAGAGTCAACTTTCTTTGGAGAAAAAAAAAATCTGCTTCTCCCATGTCTGTGAAGAGAGGTGTGACCACAGTCATTCTACTGCATCTTTTGGCTGGTGTTCTCAAGGCTAGGGGTAGACTGTCTTTGGTTGTTCTTGTGGATCTTCATTGCTGTTGCTGTGGCCAATCTTTTAAACTATAGGAGAGCAGTCTTCTACTCTATTCTGATGAAAGCTGATAATGAAAAGTGAAGTAAGCAGGAAAACTTTTCCCTCTTTGACCCAAAAGATCATATAGAGAAATTAGCAGACTAACAGGAATGCAGTTGAGGCTCAAGAACCAGAGTACAAGAATGACAGGAGCTGAATTGGTGCTGATACAAGTAGATAGGTCTTTATAACTTCAATTGGTAAGCACTTTCATAAGATTTTATTTCACAATATTGCATCCTTGCTGTTATTGACATTCGGGGGTAGGTAATTCTTTGTTGTGGGGGACTGTTCTATGTATTGTGGAATATTTGACAGTATCTCTAGCCTATTGCCACCAGATGGATACCTGTAGCAACCCCCCATCTTCATAGTTATGACAACCAAAATGTCTCCAGACATTGGCAAGTGCTTTCTCAGATAATACCTACCATAGTTAAAATTACTGTTTATAGGCATCTATACATAATATGGCATATAAATACTTATGGAATGAATGAATGAATGAAATTAGTGAGGATGATTAAATTGCTTATTCTATTGCCCGTATATAGGTGAATACCTAACAAATAATAATTCTCCCTCCAAAATCCCAGGTGTGGTATCTTGTAACTAAATTTCCCAAGGCAAGCATTGGTGAGTGAGTGAGTATAAGAGGTGAGTGTAAAAGGAAGCGTCAGTGTTAAAGGCAGGGATACTTCATGGAAAACAGATTAAGTAACTGTGTACATACAGAATGTTGATATCACAGCTCTTTTCACCCATGTAACACAGAATTTACATCTTTCCAGTGGGGACTGGAGAAGCAATTTGATGTAGTGGGCATAAACTGGGCTGTATGTTTGTATACCACTAGTTAGCTGTGTGACCTTGGACAAGTTACTTAAAACTTCTTTTTGTCTCAGTGCCTTTCATCTGTAACACTAAAATAAAAATTGTACATTCCTCATAGAGTTGTGGGGATTAAAGAAAATAATACCTTATAAGTACTTAGAGCTCTGGCTAGTACGTAATAAGCATATGATAAGTGTTTATTATTACTATGCCTTGGGAAATTAAAAAAGCCTAAGAGAAAAGACCTACAGATAGGTACAGTGGTGTTTTTTCAGCTTTTTATTTCAATCGCCCCTCAAAACACCATGGTTGACAAAACCCATGGAGCACTCCAGGTTTCCAGTCAACTTTTCAATTTCCCTTCTTCAGTGTTAGTAGTCAGCCAAGGACCATAGATCTTGAGGAAGGTCTCTAATATTGAAGTCAGACACCAAAGCAAACAAACAGAATAATATACCTTGAAAAAAAAACAGACAGTGAATTTATAACAAACTTAAAAAGAAATTATTAATATCCTCAGAGAGATAAGGGAAAATGTATCCATGAATCAAGAACAGTTTGCCAGGCTGCTATTAAAGAACATTAATAAGAGAATAAACAAGAACTGTAGGAAGTAAAAATATGATGACAAATGTGAAAAAATTCAACAGTATTCAGTAAGTTTTAGGGTGTCATAAAAAGTACCAGTTAAAGACAAAGAGATGGAAGATAGAAAACTAACAGATCAGAATGGCCCACATAAAAACAAGATTTTGGTGTCATATAACACTTTAACATACCTTTAACATACCTTGATTAGCATAACTGATAGCAGTAATAAACATAAAGTAGAATAAAAGTATTGTCATATATGAATTCTCCCATGAATTCTTTTCTCAAGAAGCTATTGGATATAAATAGGAGAGTAAATAAGGAAAAAAAAAAAAAAAACCTCAGGATCCAATACCAGAAAAGTGAACACAAACTTCAAGTTGATGGTAAAGAAAGCTCTAAGTTAATTGCTTTAGAGCAGATCTAGAGAGTAACTAGCCCATATTGGAGAGACTGGTTGAGGACAGTTAGGTTCCAGGAAGGTTCATCATGCCACATGTTAATTTAGTGGAACATTCCAGAGTGTACTGTACATTTAGAGTTCAAGTGTTCATAGGGCAATTTCATGTAACTTGATCATTCTCCCACAAAATAAATTAATATTTTTATCCATTCATGTACTTGAAAGACAGTGAAATTATAACAATAGAATTCATTTCCCAAAAATCTATTCTGTTGCCTTTAAAAGTAATGAAAAATTCATATCTGGTGTCTATTTTTTTAAACTATGCTGTGATTATTTTTAGAATGGTAGCTTAGCATTTTGATTCCTAAAGTTTCTCATCATCAGTTCACAGTAATTTTGTTTTGTTTTGTCTTGTTTTTTGTGATTCCTGGATGGTATTCTACATCTATATAATCACATCTCTGTGAGGAGTATACTTGATTATCTTTCAATAATAAATTCTATTCTTTTTCTGCCTTTGGGAAACAAGCACTAGCTGAGAGTTGGAAAAATATCTCCAGACCTAAAATTGACTGAATGACTTGAGCTTGAGGCCACCACCCACAAGACTTAGAATGGCTAATCCGTTAAAGTGCAGCCTACAGCCCAATGGGTATTATATAGTGAGTAAAGGGATGGGAGTTTTTGAGAGCAGAATCTTTGATTTCCCTCCACACAGAGCTCTGCCTCTCCAACACCTCCCACAAAATACACTTTTCTTAGCATCTTCTCACTTACCTCCGTAAGTCCAGACATCTTCAAATACACTATACTTCTACCAATAAATCTCTGAAATCCTTCTAAATCTTGCATGTCTGTTGCAAGCATGACTGAGGAGTGTGACTGTATAAAGGATTCCCCTGTGTGTAATACCTGACTTAATTCTACTTCTCCTGAGTTGTTCTAGGGACCTTGGACAGGGCATTTAAACTTCTGGTGGTTCATTTGACAAATAGAAATAAAGGCAATCAATCTGCCTCCTTATATAGGTTGTAAGAGACAAATAAGGTCAAATACTGGGGTGCCTGGCTGGCTCAGTTAGTTAAGCGACTGCCTTTGGCTCAGGTCATGATCCCAGGGTCCTGGTATTGAGTCTGGCATCGGGCTCCCTGCTCAGTGGGGAGCTTGCTTCCCCTTCTCCTTCTGCCTGCCTCTCTGCCTACTTGTGCTCTTTCTCCCTCTGTCAAATAAATAAATAAAATCTTAAAAAAAAAAAAAAGGTCAAATACTGCAAGTATATGTGGAGTGTGGGAGTGTGGGTGTGTGTAGTGTGGGTGTATGTTGGGTGTTGAAATAATATAACGGGCTACAAATATAAGACATTATATTCCTCAAGCTTGATCCATATTTTAACCCTTTGAAAAGACTGCTTCTGAATAATTGTCAATTTGACGGTACAGAGAATTAGGTTTAAATCCTAGTTCTTTTATTTGCCAATCTCCAAAACGTAGTGGTCTGATTTCAGATTAGTGAGAAATTAAAAAAAAAAAAAAAAAGGAGGGGGGAGCCAAAGGCCATAACTGGAAGGATCAATTCAGAATTTATAGATTAGATATTTTGTGGTTAGATATTATTAGATTATGTATTTTGAGGTTTTAATTATTTTTTTTTAATTTAACTGAAAAGAAGACAAATAAGAGTCTTGGAAAAACCATGACTGATGTTTTGATCACTTACGGTTGGTCTAACTTCAGAGGTAAGGAACACGGATATCACTGCCAAGGTTCCATTGTGCCAAGCTAAGCTTAACAGGTTGTAAAGAATGGAGATATTGCCTCGATTTGCAGGGATTATTGGCTAATACTAAAAGAGAAAGGAAAAGTAACAATGAAGAAAAAGGAGTTGGCTCAGAAGCTATCCTGTTAGATTAAATTGGACATGGTTTATGATATGTTGCAGTTCTTTGAATTAAGTTGCCTTATTGGCCCCTCAGCACCAAGAATCTGTAACCCCTTGCTCTGTTACACAATGATGAGCACTTTCTATCTCTGCTTCCTACAGTGCCTATCCTTTGTCTAATTAATCATGACTTGAACAGTATTGTGGCATGTAAGTTATTCAAAGAATCCTTTCTTGTATGATATATAAATGCAGAGGCAGTACATGTTTTTATTACTGAGTATCGTCACCCAATGAACTCTAGCACAATGTATGTTCCAGCTAAAAGGCAGGAAATATGATTGTTTTTTGTTCCTTTATCATCAAAAGAATACTACGTTTTAAAAATGGTAATAGTAACATTTTAACCCAAAATTCATATTGCATGTTTAATTTCAAAATATTTTAAAATTTATGCAATTTAGTTCCCACAACAATTCTGGCATTATTTTTTTCATTATTCAGATGAGGTATTTGAGGCCCAAGGACATTCTTTGGTTTTGACCCCACCCAGTTTGAACACACAGGTTAACTTCTAGCTCCAAACATTTTCAATCGGGCCAAAGTAACTTTTATTTTATTTTCTTAAAGATTTTATTTATTTATTTGACAGAGAGAGAGACAGAGAAAGAGGGAACACAAACATGGGGAGTGTGAGAGGGAGAAGCAGGTTTCCCGCTGAGCAGGGAGCCCAATATGGGGCTTGATCCCAGAACCCCGGGATCATGCACTGAGCTATAGGCAGACATTTAACCCGCTGAGCCACCCAGGTGCCCACAAAGTACCTTTAGATCACAAAGTTATTCATGTGTCGAGTGGAATCATGTGTTAAGGTAAGTCAATTTTTCTATGTGAATTATATAGAACAGATAATGGAACTAAAATGACTGAAGGTAAAGTAAACACATCTTCATCCCCAAAATCTTTTTTTTAAAAGAATTTAATAAGAAATACTACTTATTTTCCGTTGAGTCAATTTTCTGATGTAGTTCAAAACACGTCAGTATTTACCAAAAATTGTGCTTAAGGTTTTATTACGGGCAGAGATGATTAATTCTTTGGGATCTATTTTAATCATTCCCTTTTTGAAGTGAAGTGACAGTCTATATATTATTCTAAAGTCTCTGCTTTACATAAAGTTGTAGTGTGGAGTTGAATGAAAAATTGGCAAAACATCACAAAATGTAAATGAAAAGGGCCTATTTCTTTCACAGGCAGAATTATAGTTTCAAATGGTTATATTAATTCAAATACAGAATACATGGGATTCATTTTTTGAGATTATACTGAGACCTTGCCACAAGCAAAATAATAAATTTTTCACCCTGCAGAAGCTTGTTAGCTAAACTTTTACCATAGGGCTCTTGTAATTACCCTGTAGATTACTGTTCAGATACAATAGGGAGGCTACACTTTTCTTCTAATTGGCAGCTATTAGAGCTGCCACAAGAAAGGATAGCTGTGATCCAGTTATCAACATTTTAACAAAAATGGGACTTTTTTGTCTGATTTTGCTATATTTCCATGGGCTTCCACACCTTGCATTTGGAATTGTTCTTCAGTCATATTTGAGAATATCTCATTCACGTGCCACCCACAATCAGCACCAGTTTCACATCTGGCTGTCTCTGCTGAAATGACTGAATCCTGCAGTAATCCTGCTGATAACTATCTGCTAGAAAAGAGCAAGGTGTAGACAGTAATTGGTTATTGTGAGTAAGAGGATCTGTTCCAGGTCATCTCACACAAAATATCCTCAGAAGACCCTTCTCTTCCATTGCCTTTTAATCTTCTGCCAGTGATTTAACCTTTTAGACCAATATATGATTTGACTTTTCCCCAGGTCCAGCTTCTTCATAAAATAAAATGAAAGTACTCTGTGTAACTGAAGGCAAACTTTCAATCCATTGGAGTTGAAGGTGAAGTGGATTTTTGCCATGCAATTATTGCACTATAAGCAATAATTCAAATCAGAAATAATTCAAATCAACAAATCAGAAGCTGCTAAGCTCTACATTGTGCCCAAAACCAAATGGCTTGACTGACCCACCATTAGGAGCACATTCCCTTTGAGTTGTTTCCTATATGGGATATTGTTTTAATTTGATTCATCCACATGACCTCCCTCCTCTGTAGGGTAATTCCTTGCCCAAACTGGGACATCTATTAAGTCCATCTTTGAAATCAAATCCAGTGTCATTTTTTTACAATCATTTTCCTTCTCTCAATTTCCTATTAAGACATGTAACAATTTTATGACTGTCTTCAGTCTATGATGCCCTTCTTTCAGAAAGGATTTATTTATTAGGAGTCACTTAAGCAACTGTTAGAATGTGTTTTATGAACTTTCTCAGGTACATCTTAATTTGAAGTATTATTTTAACTGTGTCCTAAAAGATTTGCCTCTATTAAAGAAATCAAGGAATCTTGAACTTAGTGAGCTGGAAGGGGTGGGGTGGAGAAAAGAGAGAGAGGGAGAGAGATAGAAAAAGAGAGAGAAAGAGAAGGAATAAGAACGTAAAACCCTGGACTCAAAGGCTATTTAGCTGTCTATGTGACTGTTGATTTCACCACATTCCCATTGGGACCAATAGCCCAAACTTTTACAGCTGGTTGAGGTTAGGGACTCAGCTCAGTGTACAACCATGCTATGGGACAAAGAAAAATGGTCCATGTGGATATAGAACCACAAACCCTAGGTTTTGTTTTTGTTTTTGTTTTAAAGATTTTATTTATTTATTTGACAGAGAGAGAGAGAGATCACAAGTAGGCAGAGCAGCAGACAGAGAGGGGGGGAAGCAGGCTCCCCGCTGAGCAGAGAGCCCAGGACTCGATCCCAGGACCCTGAGATCATGACCTAAGCTGAAGGCAGAGGCCAAACCCACTGAGCCACCCAGGTGTCCCCACAAACCTTAGTTTTATCAGTACTTCATTCTGAGGTAAGTGGATACACCAAAGAATTTTTTAAAAAGTAAGTTATTATAAAATCCACAAAGTTAACAGAGGGTTATCTGCTGTTCTTCTAAAAAATTAAAACCATGATTTACAAGGAGTAATGCATTTGAAAACTTTCCTGCTCGAGAACATTTATCTCCCTCCCCCCATTCCTTTCTATTTCTATCTATCCCCCACTAATTCCCCTTCATTCCCCCTTGTGGTCTTTACTGAACATAATATTTTTATAAGCTTCCTTTGACTTTATATATTTAGAAAATACCTAAGTGGGGAATTGATGACAATATGAGAAATAGTGTCATAAATATTCAGAGTAATCAGAAAATAGTCACCCAGGGTAGCATTTTTCATGTTAAGCAACAACAAGGACAGGTGGCCTTGTTAAATGCCCACAGGTGATTAATGAAATGAGAGATTGATTGTGAAATCCTTGGAGGGCCCACCAGATAGTCTCCTCTCAACTACTCAAGGGAGGGCAAGAAAGTGCTTTCTGTATCTCACAAAAAAAAACTGATTAATTTTTAGCCAGAGACTTTTTGTCCTGTCTCTCTATGTTTATGCAGCCCAGAAGAAAGGCTTTTCCCCTGATAATAGTCATATCACCTTCATTTACGTAGTGCTTTATGTTTTATGATATATTTTAAGAGGAACCATCTCACCTCTTCTTAAGAACCACCTACCCTCTAAGGCTAGTGAGTAAGAGGCTCACTCTCTTTAATTCATAGATGGGACAACAGAGGGAAAATGAATTTATTACTATTTATCATTTGTTAGGACTAAGATTAGGACCTGCTATTTTATTCTAACATCTGGGCATTCGTTTGATATTTGCTTAGGTGGAGTTGTCTGAACTGAAGAACCTATTTGCTATAAATAAAAGTTGGACATTATTTAAATTAAATAAAAAACTGGACCTACATTTTGATATAATTTGTAATTATATTTTTTGTAAGTTACAAAAATAAGAATGATAATGATCATTTGGGAGAGATGAGAAGTATATTTTTAATGGAAATTGGAAAAATATTATTTCCAATGGATATAACTTTGAGGTTACTTACCAAAATTGATCTAGTTTTCTTGGTTCTAGTAAAATTTGATGGGTATTCTAATAATATGGCTCTATTTGCTACTGAATTTATAGATTTAGGAGTCAAAGCTACTTTATTCAAAGACATCTATTCTGTGGTTTATCTGTTCATTTCTTATAGTAGTTAGCTATTACTGTGTAACAAAATATTCCAAAACAGTGGTTTAAAACAACCAATTTCATAATTCTATTGTTTGGCAGTTTGGGCTGAATTAAACTATGGATTTCTCCTGGCCTCAGCTGAGTTCACTCATATATCGGTAGTCAACAGCCAGGTTGGGTGAGGAATGGCTGATCCATATTTACCTTAGTTCTACTAGTCTCACTCTCTGGCAGCCAGACAGATTGTTCACAAGGCTATGGTGGAGGGAGAAAGAGTGAGGTGAAGAAGAGGAAGAGAGAAAGTAAGCATGCAAACATTGCAGAGTCCTAAACTCAGAACTGGCACACTTTCATTCTCCTGCATTCTTATAGTCAAATTAAGTCCCAACATCATGCCAATTTCAAGAGCGGAAAATAGGCTCTCTCTCTTTTTGGGAAGAATATCATAGTTACAGTGCAAAGGGAGGGAAGATTTTTGCAATTTATCACCTTACCTGTGCACTTATTTTTGTTTTTTAGCAGATTATTGTTTGAATTTGATGAGGTCATGGTACAACTATTCCAAATTCCTTCAAGGAGTTAGTTGGTATATATGCCATGTATATATGTATAAATATAAATATATATGTATAAATATATAAATATGTTTTATTTAAATACATAAGTATATATTTTATATAAAAATATATAAATATATTTTAATTAAATAATATATTTAATTAAAAGAAGACAAATTTTCTGAGAGCTAAAATAATTTAATTTTATACTAGGGCTATTTTAGAATTTTGGAATGTAATATGGAATGAAATTGTTTATTTTTTTTTATTCTTAAAAGATTTTATTTATTTATTTGACAGAGACAGAGAGAGGAGGAACACAAGGAGGGGGTAGGTGGCAGGGAGTGGGAGAAGGAGAAGCAGGCTTCCCACTGAGCAAGGAGCTCAATACTGGGCTTGATCTCAGGACCCTGAGATGATGACCTGAGCTGAAGGCAGACACTTAACCCAGGTGCCCCCAAATTGTTAATTTTAAGTAAAAAAAGCTCAAGCAACCTACTGACAGTAAGTCTTTCTACATAGATAGATTAATGACAATTACTCATGGTTCCAATTCATACGGGTCCTGAAAATATTCCTCAGGAAATCACTTTTCATGTGTGTGTTGCAAGTAGATAATTCCAGTAGATCTTGTCTGCTTGTCTCATTTATTCCCTTAAAGTCCTCTCATAACTGGAATTTTGGAGATATTTACAGGTAGAGAGAAAAAGAGAAAAAAAGAGAGAGAAAGTACATATCCATATTTATGTTTGTGCAAGTTATTGAAACTTCAAAATATAAAAACTTTAAAGGTTGAATTAAAATGGAATGAGTTAAGGTTAAAAAATCAAGTTGCAGAAACTTTCAAAATAAGGAAGCATCAAATTTGAAATATGGGTAGTTGTATCATGATTTTAAAACTTCATACTCTTGGAATTAATATTTTAGTTTTTTATGCTTTCCAAAATAATGAATAAAAAAGTCATAATACCTGTTTTCAATCTTAAACATAGAATTAAAGAATTACCATAAAATTATCAGACCCCGAAGTATAGAAACACTATTATGCGAAGTTCCAATTATTTCCGCTTTTAACCATAGTTTAATTTAATAAAACTTTTCATATCAACTATTGTCACAATTAAAATTTAATTTATTATCTGCAACCCAAGGGAGCTTTGTCTTGAGGCATGCAGTCTTCAAGTATCTTCCATGCATTACTTCTTGCTATAAGGAGTTATTGCCTCAGAGAATCCATTTTCCATACTTTTAAACAGATAGTCCTCAACATATGTTGTGGTCTGAGCAATCAACTCCATTGCTCAAAAACTTTCAGTGATTCCCTATTACTTGGGGAAAAACAAAAACAAAACCAAACAAATAAAAATCTCTTAGCTTTGGTTTCAAAGCTAGTCGGAAATACAAGCAAACAAACAAAACTTTATTACTGAAATCAATAGGAATGCCCCATTATTATGCTAATAAAGAGTTATTTACTTAAAGGAATGCCCTAAAATGAGTCCTGATAAGTCAATGAAGAGGCAAACAAGGTAATTTCCATTACAATGCCAGCCATGCTAAATATTCATGAGGGCTCACTTTAAGGGAGCATTTCCATCAATAATGCTGAAGATGACACCTGCATTATAAGAAAACTACTTAGCATGTGGAAAGATTGCACAGTGCTGAGCTTAAAGATAGGCAAACCTTCTGAAAAGTTAAAGTTGGTTTGAAGTAGAAAGTGAGTCCACATGCTTTTTCAACTCAGCCTCTGCTGTTAGATTGTATCCTTACATTTTTAAAAACAAAACTCAGGTTATAATAGGTTATCCTTTGTCTACAGAGGTTAAAGTTTGGACATATCTTTAGGGCTATAGACCCTTTAGTAGAAGTCAAACAAATACATTCATTTTAAAAATTGTCAAGTATAACAGTTTTATAGAGAAGAAAGAGATGACAAATTATAGATGCAAAATAGTGGTAGAAGTTATTCTGCTGAGACTATATGTGCCTTCAAATGCTATCAGGAGGCTGGACCATTTTGTGTGTTATTGTAAATCCTCTCTCTTAACATTCTGAGAGGAGGATTAGGTAAGTACTCATTGACACTGAGAGCACAAAACAGTCCACTTCTTGAAAATAGAAAAATATGTGAAAGAGCAATGTACCTACCAAAATATTCTTTAGGTTGAAATATAAAGCAGAACAAAAGGATAAAATAGCAAGCGATGAACAAAAAAAATTATGTTTAGTATCTATGGAGTAAAAACAAACTGTAGAGAGCAAAATGGAGTCCCTCATGTCAAGCAGGGGCTTGTGTCAAACGATGACGCAAGCAGTTAAGGTACTACAGCAATGAGGTATCACCAGGACCAAGGTCAGCTGACACCCCAGAACTGATAAGGAGCAGAACCAGAGGATGTCTGCAGAGACCCAAAACTGATTAAATCCCTTTAAAAAGGAAAGGATTTTGGCAGCAAACCCTCAGACTCTTTAGACCTGACCCCTCTATGTCTGACCACTTAAAAAAGGCAACCGGAGCCCAAGGCTCTGCCTGACTGATCATCTGAACAGAACCAAGAGCCTTCCCTGCTTGAACATCAGAAGCTGTAAGAGTTGACCTGGACCAGATAAGACCAAGGCCTTATCTCAGCTGCACGTCAGAGACTGAACATTCACATTTGTTTCCTTAACTTCCTACACACTTCTGTTGTCTTGTGTGTTGTATGGCTTGTCTTCTGTCCTGTTCTGTGTACTGGGTAAGAAGCCAAGTTTAATCCCATAGTGAAATGCCACGGAGTATGGAATCCTGAACCTGCTTTATAATGATGATTTAATTTTGCCTTATGATTGACTAAAGCTGACATTGTGAAAAGACACAACTTGTGTGTGCCTTCATAGCATTCTCATGACACAAACAAACAAACAAAAGGACAAATAGACATGTTTCTATATTTCATTAAGTATGTTTTTTAAAGACTTATTTATTTAAGAGAGAGCAAGGGGAGGGGCAGCGGGAGAGGGAGACGAGGAAACTGCCTGCTGAGTGGGGAGCCTGACACAGGCCCCTATACCAGGACCCTGTGATCATGACCTAAGCTGAAATCAAGAGTTGTGATGTGGGGTGCCTGGGTGGCTCAGTGGGTTAAGTCTCTGCTGTTAGCTCAGGTCATGATCTCAGGGTCCTGGGATTGAGCTCCGCATCTGGCTCTCTGCTCGGCGGAGAGCCTGCTTCCCCCTCTCTCTCTCTGCCTGCCTCTCTGCCTACTTGTGATCTCTCTCTCTATGTCAAATAAATAAATAAAATATTTTAAAAAAAGAGTTGTGATGCTTAACTGACTGAGCCACCCAGGTGCCCCTCATTAACATTAAGTATTAAAAGATGTCAGTTGTATCCAAAGTAACTCATTTTTAATGAATTTCAATAAATAAATAGGGATTTTTATTATGTGCATTTTTAAAAAGTAGTATTTTTAAAGGAGGTTTTTTAGAAAGTTCAGTTACAAAATGGTGGGAAAATCAGATTACTCTCTGTTGGTAAAGATGCAGAAAATATGGAAATCTCTTATACAAATGTTCCTCACTTTTTGGAACTCAATTTGATAACTGATATCAATAGGTTCAAAATCATGCCTGTCCTTTCTTCCAGGCATTATACTTCTAAAAATTCATTCTAAGAAAAATAACCACAGTTGCTCATAAAGATTAAATACAAGATTTATCTTCACAGCAATAATGATTAAAAAAAAAATTGGAAACAAAGTTCCTATGGGAGATTGGACAATCTAAAATTCATCCATATAATGGAACACTAGGCATTGTTAAGAGTTGTGTATTAGAATCTAGAGGAATATGAGGAAAATATCAAATAAAAGGTAAATAAAAGTTTCAAGACAATATTTATAGTACGATTTATCAATGTGATTTCTGTGGTGTGTGTGCATATATTGACAGAAGATAAAGAGGGAAAAAGTTCGGGAGAGAGAGACCAAATGGCAATAATATTATCAGTGCCAATTACAGATTGCAAAAAGCCCTCCATTGTAGAAAATGACATGTATCACCTAGAGATGCTTTCCACTGCAGGTAACAGTTGTTTAAATAGAATAAATGTGACTTAAAGAAATGTTTGTTTTAAGAAAAAAATCTGAATGTTGGCAGTTGTTTCTGGCATTGATTTAGCTACTGGGCATTGCTGTGAGGGCCCCTGATTCTTTCCATGTTTCTCCTGTGCAATGTTTGGATTGTTACTTTTTATCCTTGTGCTTATCTCATCACAGTAACAAGATGGCTACAACAGAGTCAACTGTTAATCTAAATTTAAGGCCGGAGAGAAAGATTGAAGAACAATACCAGTCATGTCTGGTATCCTGAAAGAGCAGGGCAAAAGCTTTCCCAGACATGTTCTCTTAGAAGAATTGACTTTATGTCTCATTGACCAGAAATGGAACATGTGGTCACTTCTAGATTCAAGGCAATGTGATAAACGGGGGAACTTGAGTACCACAAATGATTTAGTTCAGTTGTTCTTCAGCGTGGCTGCACACTTCTATCAATGGTTGTCAACTAACATTTTAAAGTATGAAAGGTATGTGTTGGTCTTGTGGCTAGGTAAGAAATGGAAAACAGTCATTGATAAAATAAAAAATTCTTTTAGTGACTCCAGATGAAAAAAAAAAAAAACCAACTATTCCTTTCTCACATTATCCTATCCTTTTCCTATTAGCTGCTAGCAAGGCATTTAATTGCATAATCAAACTACTTTCTTCATAAAAAATAATGAAGGGGAACACTCATTTTAATTATCATCATACTGATTTAGAAAAATGAAATAAGATTTTTTTATAGGAGAAAACTGTAAAAAAATTTGAAATGAATTAAAATGATTGTTATTTTTCTTCTAAGGAAAATTCAGTGCTATCTAGGAATATTCTCCCAGGTTATCTGATTCTACAGACCTCTATGCCTTTCATTATATTTTTTTTATTTAAATTCGAGTTAGTAAACATACAGTGTAGTGTTGGTTTCAGGAGTAAAATTTAGTGATTCATCACTTATATGTAATACCCAGTGCTCATCCCAACAAGTGTCCTCCTTAATACTATCACGCATTTAGGTATCCTCCCTCCCATCTCCCCTCCAGCAACCCTCAGTTTGTTCTCTGTAGTTAAGAGTCTTTTTATGGTTTGCCCCCGTCTCTTTTTTTTTATCTTATTTTATTTTTCCTTCCCTTCCCATTTGTTCATCTGTTGTGTTTCTTAAATTCCACAAATGAGTGAAATCATATATTTCTCTTTCTCTGACTGACTTATTTTGCTTAGCATAATACACTCTAGTTCCATCCACATTGTTGCAAATGGCAAGACTTCATTCTTTTTGATGTCTGAAAAATATTCCGTTATATATATGTATATATATGAGACATCTTCTTTAGTCATTTATCTGTCAACGGACATTTGGGCTCTTTTGGCTGTTGTTGATAGTGCTGCTATAAACATTGTGGTGTGCAATTGCTGGGTCATAGTGTAGTTCTAGTTTTATCTTTCTGAGGAAACTCCATAGTGTTTTCCACAGTGGCTGGACCAGCTTATGTTCCCACCAACAGTGAAAAAGTGTTCCCTGTTCTCCACATCTTCACCAGTATCTGTTGTTACCTGTGTTGTAAATTTAAGCCATCCTGACAAGTGCGAGGTAGTGTTTCATTGAGGTTTTTTGTTTGTTTGTTTGTTTGTTTGTTTTTTAGAGAGGGAGAAAGAGAGAGAGGCGGGGAGGGACAGAAGGAGAGGGAGAGAGAGAATCTTAACCAGACTCCACACTGAGCACCGAGACCAAAGACTGATGTGGGGCCTGATCTCATGACCCTGCGATCATGACCTGAGCTGAAATCAAGAGTCAGATGTTTAACCAACTTAGCCACCCAAACACCCCTCATTGTGATCTTGATTTGTATTTCCCTGATAATGAGGGATGTGGAGCATTTTTTTCACGTGTCTGCGAGCCATTTGGATGTCCTCTTTGGGAAATGTCTGGTCATGTCTTCTGCCCATTTCTTAACTAGATTATTTATTTTTGGGATGTTGATTTTGATGAGTTCTTTATAGATTCTGGATACTAGCTCTTTATCTGAAGTGTCATTTGCAAATATATGTCCCATTCTATAGTTTGCCTTTTAGTTTTGTTGATTGTTTCCTTTGCTATGCAATAGTGTTTTTTAACTTTTGTTTTATTTTATTATTATATTTTTAATGTTGAGTTAGGAACTTTTTATCTCTTAGGTCCCGATAATTTATTTTTCTTTTGTTTCCCTTGCCTCTGGAGATGTGTCTAGTTAGAAGTTGCTACGGTGAAGGTCAAAGAGGTTGCTGCCTGTGTTCTCCTCCAGGATTTTGATGGTTTCCTATCTCACATTTAGGTCTTTCATCCATTTTGAATTTATTTTTGTGCATAGTGTAAGAAAGTGATCCAGTTTCATTCTTCTGCATTTGGCTGTCCAGTTTTCCCAAAACCATTTGTTGAAGAGACTATTTTTTCCATTGGATATTCTTTCCTGCTTTGTCAAAGATTAGTTGATTATATAGTTGTGGGTCCATTTCTGGGTTCTCTATTCTGTTCTATCAATTTGTGTGTCTGTTTTTATGCCAGTACCATGTTGTCTTGAAGATTATAACTTTGTAAAGCAGCCTGAAGTCTGGGATTGTGGTGTCTCCCACTTTGCTTTTCTTTTTTTAGCATTCCTTTGGCTATTTGGGTGGGGTCTTTTCTGATTCCATACAAATCTTAGAATTGTTTGTTCTAGTTCTGTGAAAAATGCTGGTGTTATTTTGATAGGGTAATATAAAATATTAATATCTGATAGAGTAATATTTTGATAGGGTAATTGCTTTGGGTAATACAGAAATTTTAACAAGATTTCTTCTTTCAGTCCATGAAAATGGAATGTTTTCCCATTTTGGGGGGTCTTTAATTTCTTTCATGAGTGTTCTATAGTTTTAAGCATACAGATCTTTTACCTCTTTGGTTAGGTTTATTCCTAGGTATCTTATGGTTTTTGGTGCTTTTGAATGGAATCAATTCCTTGATTTCTCTTTCTGCTGCTTTATTATTGGTGTATAGAAATGTAAGAGATTTCTCTATGTTGATTTTATATCCAGTGACTTTGCTGAATTCATATATCAGTTCTAGAAAATTTTGGTGTAGTTTGTCAGGTTTTCTACACGGAATATCATGTCATCTACAAAGAGTGAAATTTTGATTTCTTCCTTGCCTGCTTGATTGCCTTTTGTTTCTTTTTGTTGTCTGATTGCTCAGGCTAGGACTTTCAGTACTATGTTGAACAACAGTGGTGAGAGTGGTCATCCCTGTTGTGTTCCTGACCTTAGAGGAAAAGCTCCCAGTTTTTTCCCTTTGAGGATGATATTAGCTGTGGGTCTTTCATATACGGCCTTCAAGATGTTGAGGTGTGTTCCTTCTATCCCTACTTTCTTGAGGGTTTTTATCAAGAAAAGATGCTGTATTTTGTCAAATGCTTTTTCTGCATCTATTGAGAGTATCCTATTGTTATTGTCCTTTTATTAATGTGGTGTTTCACCTTGATTAATTGGGGATATTGATCTACCCCTGCAATCCAGGAATAAATCCCACTTGATGGTGAATAATCCTTTTAAAGTACTGTTGGATTCAATTAAATAGTATCTTGTTGAGAATTTATGTATCCATTTTCATCAAGAATATTTGTCTATAATTCTCCTTTTTAGTTAAAGAGGCCTTTGTCTGGTTTTAAAATCAAGGTAATGCTGGCCTCATAGACTGAATTCAAAAGTCTTCCTTCCATTTCCACTTTTGGAACAGCTGCAGAAAAATAGATATTAATTCTTTAAGTGTTTGGTAGAATTCCCTTGGGAAACCATCTGTTCCTGGACTCTTATTTGTTGGAAGATTTTTGACTACTGATTGGATTTCTTTGCTGATTATCAATCTGTTCAAATTTTCTACTTCTTCCTGTTTCAGTTTTGGTGGTTTATATGTTTCCAGGAGTTTATCCATTTCTTCCAGCTTGCCCAATTTTTTGGCATATAATTGCTCATAATATTCTTCTATAATTGTTTGTATTTCTGCACTGTTGGTTGTGATTTCTCCTCTTTCATTCATGATTTTATTTATTTGGGTCTTTTCTCTTTTTGATAAGTCTGGCCAGGGGTTTATTGATCTAATTAATTCTTTCAAAGAACCAGCTGCTGCTTTCATCGATCTGTTCTACTATTTGTTTTTTTTCCCCATATTATTACTTTCTACTCTGATCTTTATTATTTCTCTTCTCTGAGCTTTACTTGCTGTTCTTTTTCTAGCTCCTTTAGGTATAAGGTTAATTTGTGTATTTGAGACTTTTCTTGCTACTTGAGGAAGGCCTGTATTGTTATATACTTCAGTCTTATGACCACTTTTGCTGTGTCGCAAAGGTTTTGGAATGTTGCATTTTCATTTTCATTTGTTTTAATGTATTTTTTTTATTTCTTCGTGAATATCCTGGTTAACCCATTCATTCTTTAATAGGATGTTCTTTAACCTCCATGTATTTGTGGCCTCTCCAAATGTTTTCATGTGGTTGACTTCAAGTTTCATAGTATTGTGTTCTGAAAATATTCATGGTATGATTTCAGTCTTTTTGTACCGGTTGTGGCCTGAATTGTGACCCAGTATGTGATCTGCTCTGGGGAATGTTCCATGTACAGTTGAAAGAATGTGTATTCTGCTGCTTTCGGATGAAATGTTCTAAATAAATCTGTTGAGTCCCTCTGGTCCAGTGTGTCATTCAAAGCCCTTGTTTCCTTGCTGTTCTTCTGCTTAGATGATCTGTCCATTGCTGTAAGTGGTGTGTTAAAGTCCCTTACCATTTTTGTATTATTATCAATGAGTTTCTTTTTATTTGTCAGTAATTGATTTATATATTTAAGTGTTCCCAAGGTGGGGGCATCAATATTTATAATTCATAGATCTTGTTGGATAAACTCCTTTATTATGATATAGTGCCCCTCTTCATCTCTTATTACCATCTTTGGTTTAAAATCTAGTTTGATATAAGTATGGCCATTCCAGCTTTCTTTTGATGTCTATTAACATGATAGATGGTTTTCCACCCCCTCACTTTCAGTCTGGAGGTGTCTGTGGGTCTAAAATGAGTATTTTGTAAGCAGCATATCAATAGGTCTTGTTTTTTAAAAGCCATTCTGCTGCCTTACATCTTTTGTTTGGAGCATTGAATCCATTTACATTCAGAGTAATTACTGATAGATATGAAATTAGTGCCATTGTATTACCTGTAATGTCACTGGTCCTGTGGATTGTTTCTGTTCCCTTCTAGTCTTTGTTGCTTCTGGTCTCTCTTTCCCATTCAAAGGGTCCCCTTTAATATTTCTTGTATAGCTGGTTTAATGTTCATGACCTCCTTTAATTTTTGCTTGTCTTGGAAACTCTTTATCTCTCCTTCTATTCTGGATAAAGTATTCTTGGCTACATATTTTCCCCATTTAGCACACTGAATATATCATGCCACTCTTTTCTGGAATGTCAAGTTTCTGGGGACCCATCTGCTGTTAACCTTATGTGTCTGTCCTTGTATGTTAAGGACATTTTGTACTGAGCTACTTTCAGAATTCTCTTTTTATCTTTGTATTTTGCAAGTTTCACTATGATATGTCTTGGTGTTGACCTGTTTTTGTAGATTTTGAGAGGAGTTCTCTATGCCTCTTGAACTTGAATGTCTCTTTCCTTCCCCAGATTAGGGAAGTTCTCTGCTATAATTTGTTCAAATAAACATTTGGCCCCATTTTTCCACTCTGCTTCTTCTGAGACCCCTATAATATGGATATTATTGCACTTTGTGGAATAACTGAGTTTCCTAAGTCTATATTCATGAACTAATAATTTTCTTTCCCTCTTCAGCTTCATTATCTTCCATAATTTTATCTTCTCTATACACATATTTGATCCTCTGCTTTTTCCATCCTCGTTGTGATTATATCCAGTCAGTTTTGCATATCAGTTATAGCATTTTTTATTTTGGCCTGACAAGTATTTAGGTCTTTAATCTTTGCAGAAAGGGTTTCTCTGGTGTCTTCTATGCTTTTTTCAAGCCCAGCTAGTATTCTTATGGCTGTTGTTCTAAAATTTTGATCAGATATATTGCTTATGTCTGATTTGAGCAAATCCCTGGCTGTGAATTCTTCTTGATCTTTCTTTTTGGGAGAATTCCTCCATCTTATCATCGTGCCTAGGTTTCTGTCTTTTTCACATTATGAAAATTTGTTATGTTTCCTGCTCCTGAGACTAATACTGTATTATTATATATTATATATATTATATATAATATATAATATATATTAATAATATATTGTTAATATTAATTAATATTAATTATATATTATTAATATTAATTAATATTAATAATATATTATTTATATATTATATATTATTATATATATTATATACTGTATTATACACAGTCCAGGGACTGACACTTCAGAAAGTGTTCTGGTGTATGCTGTATACACTCTGCTGTTGTGTTTTGACTGCTCTTTCCCAGAAGATAGTCCTACAGAATTCCTCTTGCTTGCAGTGAGGAGCGTTTGGACTTCTAACTAGGTGTGCTTTGATTTGTTTTTTAAGATAAGCCTGAGTAAAAGGAAGGAAGGAAGGAAGGAGAAAACAAAGAAAAAAAGAAGGAGTGAGCCTGATCTAAGAAAAGAGAAAAGGAAAAGGAACTAAAAAGCAAACAAACAGACAAAAAACTATAAGCCTGATTCCAAAGAAAAAGAAAGAAAGAAGAAAAAAAGAAAGCGGATCCAAAAACAACATCAAAAACATCAAAAAACAAGAAGAGAATACAAACAAACCAACAAATCAACAAAAAACTATAAGCCTGATTACAAAGGAAAAAAGAAAAAGAAAAAGAAAAGAAGGAAAGCCTGGTCCTATTTCCAGCAAAACTGAAGCTGACATTTTGGAGCAGTCTATAATCAGTAGACTTGGTACATGCAGGGGACAGTGTTGGTCTTCTGAGGGAGAGGACCTCTGTGCTGGCTCACAGTCATACCTGCTGTTGTAAAGATGCCCCTCTTGGGCATAGGGGGGCAGGGTTTGGTGTGACTCCAGCCTCCCCTGGAGGTACTGTGTTTCTCTCTTAAGTTCAACCATCCTAGTGTGTGGGCAGTGGGGGTGGGGGGTGATGTCATCACCCTGCCCTCTAATTCCCAAGGAGGGGAACTTGAGGCCCTCACAGAAAAGTGAACAGTATACCCTCCTATGTCCCAGACTTTTATCAGATCCTTGCCTTAGCCTGTCCATGCCCAGGCTGTTGGCATGCCTGGTGCCACAGTTCTCCTGTATTTTATCTCTGGCTGGTAGCTCAAGTTCAAAACTCAAAATCTTAAAGGACCAGGCAAGGTGCAGACCCATTCCCCTCCCCCAGAGGAGGGCCTCACAGTGCTGCGCCTGACACTGTCTTGTCCCAGAAAAGCAGCTGCATGCCTGTGTAGGTGCCTGGAGTCTATAACGAAGGACAGTGAAAAGCTGCAACCAGGTTATCTGCCCTCTGCACCCTCCTCTGTGTTCTTCTATTGAACTGCTGCTCCATTGTGCCTAGTAAGCCTTTTGCCCTTAGAGAGTCAAAATGCCCTCTTCCAAATGTACTCTTGGAAGGGGAATGTTCTCTCCCTGTGTGATCCAGGAAATACCCTGTTCTTGTGTGAACCCTATGCACTGCTCTCTTTCCCATTCTCTCCCTCTCTCCCTCTTCTCCTTGACTTCTCTATGAGAAAAGGGCCCCTTCTTCTTCACAACAATGAGGTTTTTCTCTCCCACTGTTCATGTCTCTGAATATCATATCTGCCATGTTCTCTCCCTCTAATTGTGCAGGTTATTTTCTTAATATTCAGGTCAATTTCCTAGTTGTTCAAAATGCTTTGATGTTGATCTAGCTGTGTTTGAGGGATGAAGGAAGCTCAGGGTCCCCCTACTAGTCTACCGTCTTAACTCCTCTGCCTTTTATACTTTTGAGCTATTTCTCAATTTTTTAAGTTGTAAATAACTGATATGAATGCAAATAATTCTTGTCTATAAACATAGAAATAAATTACATTTGGTGGAATTACAATTAACACCTCTCCTTCTCCTGCTATGTAATCTATCAGATTCCCATGTATTTGTAAGTTCTTTTTAACATTCTCTATCTGCCAGTATATGTATATGTATGGTATTTTGAACACTTCTTTGAATCAATCATAACAATTTATTGGTTCATTCCTTTGCTAATGAGTTAAACCATCTTTGATGTGTTGATTGGAATTGTATGAGAACTGTGATGAACTTTAAAGTATTGTTTACCAGTTAAAAGATGCTGAGGTTAATAGGTAAAATAAAATTTTGACTTGGCCTTGTGTCTGATTTGGTCTCAACCAGAATCTGCTCTACTAGTATAAATAAAATCAGTAGTTAGGGTAGGAGATGTTTCACTGAAGCATCTGAGATTTAAATCAACAAACTTGCAGAGAAAAATAGCTGCAGAAAAATATTATCAAATTTATCAAAAGCTAATTTATATACTGTGTTTTAGAGTCCTGAATTCAGAAGAACATCATTCTCTTTCTTTCACTGTTTTTTCCCCCCACTCTGTCTGTCTTGTCTAGGTTAACAACAGCAACATGATAATAATGTAATACTTAAGAATTCTCAAGTGACCCAAATTTTGGCATATATGTTTTAGGAATTGACATTAGTTGTTGTTTTTTTAAACATTTTTTAATTTAAACTCAATTAATTAACACATAATGTGTTATTGGTTTCAGAGGTACAGGCCATTGATTATCTATAATATGTAATATGTAATACCCAGTGCTGGCATTAGTTTTTTATTTAAAAAAAAAAAAAGATGGGAACAATAGGTAAAAGTCTTTAAATTTTGATGACTTTAGAAAAGAAGTTTCTAGAATTTTAAATTTTATCTCAAACAAATGTTTAGGACTCTTGTAAGATCTTAGTAAATGTGACTTTATGCCAAAACAAACAACCTCTTTTTTAAACCTTTTTCTATTTTATTAAGTATTCAATGAAAAAAACAAATTCTTAATGTGTTTATCTACTCTGAATTGTTTTTTTTTTTTTTTTTATTTTTTTTTTTTAAAGATTTTATTTATTTATTTGTCAGAGAGAGAGAGAGAGAGCGCGCACGAGCGAGAATAGGCAGACAGAGTGGCAGAGGGAGAAGCAGGCTCCCTGCGGGGCAAGGAGCCCGATGTGGGACTCGATCCCAGGACGCTGGGATCATGACCTGAGCCGAAGGCAGCTGCTTAACCAACTGAGCCACCCAGGTGTCCCAACTACTCTGAATTGTTAATGACTAAAGATATTGTCCTTGCCATGAAAGGAGATTTTAATGATTAATGGTGAGGTTTCAAGTGGCAGTTCGGTGTCTCCTGTTTGGGGGGTCAACGTAAACATTTCATTAACCCCCAAAATTACATCATCTAGACTGATTTTATTCTGTATGGCACACAATCTCTGTTCTGTGTAACTCACAATGCTTATTCTGTTGTCTGTATATAGTTTGAAATACTTTATAAGGTAAACTTACATAATTTCTATTTTTACAGTGGAGACATTCAACATGAGTTTAGTAATGTATATAAGCTTTGGACAAAATTAGCTAAATACCAAATATTATTGACCCTGCTGGCTCTAGCCAGCTAGCATGAAATTTAATTTAGACCAATATGCCTGAAGATTTGGTGAAGTGTAAAACATCCTCTCCATAGGAACCAACCTACACTATGAATTTCTTCTACTTGTTAAACTGAGAGTGATGGGGTATTTCACTTGTCAAGAAATAAATGGCTCTTATAGAACAATAACCACAAAGAAAAGGTAGGTTTGTAACTAGAATGCTTATAACCTGCAGACTAAGTTTGGGACCAGCTGAGTCAAGGATCTGTCTTACTCCTAATGAAATCTGAGCCAGGTCCTTTGCATGCTGGGAGCATCACTGTTGGCAATATCTCTGTGGCAAGTGAGTTGCTCTATTCACCCAAGTGGATCTAACAGCCATTTTCCTGAACAGTAGGAGTCATTTTTCTGGCCAGAATGAGGTTTTAAAAACAAACACAATAACAATAGCTCTGCTTGTCTACCTTGCCAAAAGTATAACTGGCAAATCTATGTTTAATGAGATGAAAGGTAGATAGAATGTATTAGAAAACCATGTTTGGCAACGTCTCAAGACAATGATGTAAGTTCTATTTGAGCAGCCATTTCTACATTGTCACGTTGAAATCTTAGGACTGATACAAGTATCTCGGGAGTCTGGTGGGGAGGGAGGGGAGGATAAAATGAAGTGGGTACACTTCTATCACCCGGGTAACCTCCCTCATTTTTATCCAATTTTTAAAAATCAGTGTTCTATAAAAATTTTCTTTATTCAGTGAGTTCCACTCCCAAAAATACTATACAAGAAAATTCCTCTAAACCAGTGATTCTCAACAGGGACTCTTTTGTCCCCACAGGGATATTTGATAATGTCTACATATATATATTTTTTTTTGCTTGTCACAACTTGGTACTGCTATAGGCATCTCGTTGGTGGAGGCCAGAAATCCTGGTAAACATACTAAGGTGCACAGGACAGAATAGTTTCCTACAACAAAAATATGATATGAACCAAAATGTCAATAGTGCTGTGGTTGAAAAACCCAGCTCTAAAACAGAGCTATGATTTCCATAACAGCTCTAAATTCTCTCCTGAAGTGCTGGAAAAAATATTGATTTTATAATGCTGTGGGTATTATTTTTCTTTGTTTCTAAAAGGGCACATTTTTTTTTTCTTTGAGAAATGTCCTGGTACAGAAAGAAGATATGGAATTAGATCTGAGTTAAAATTTTAATTCTTCCAGTTATTATCTCTTTAGCCTTGAGTTGTTCCTTTATCTTTCTCAGTTTCTTCCTTTGGAAAATGGAGATGGTAATACCAATTTTTGGATTATTTTTAGAGATAAATACAAAATATATTTGTTTAGCTATTTGTTTGTTTAGACAAATAAGAAACAAACATAAAATCTCACCCATCGATAGATTAATATGTAGTAAAACTCTTCAATAATCCTCCCTTCCCTCCAAGGTAGTGGAAATTTAAATATATAGGCAGTATTGATTGCCTTGGGCCATGACAGGATTAACATTCCCTTTAACCTAACTAAACTTTAGTTAGGCATCTTCCTAACTCTAGGTCCTTAAGTCCCTTTTCTTAGAACTTTTACTTTAAAAAACTTGGTATGTGAAAATTCTTTTCTACCCCTTTAAAATGTATATAATCTCCCAGCCTCTTGCCTCTTGCCAGTTTTGCAACCCAGAAATGTCTTACTCATGGAGCTGATAGCCATCCCTTTGAAGTGTAATCATGAAAAGAGAGGGAGCCCCTATTTCCAAGTTTCTGTTGGGAGGGTAAGAAACTAATGGGCATCATTCAGCAAGCACACATGGCCTAATCATAGGGAAAACCATGTGCAAAGTTTGGAATAACTCAATATGTTCAACCAATCACATTGATCAACCTCCCTACTGATGTCCTCTCTTTCTTTGATAGTTCCAGCTTCTGCTCAGCTTCTGCCTTAAATCATAGAGAACTAAAGGCATATTCTACAGGGATCAAAAAGGGGCTTAGAGTGGAAGTGTTCTCTGGGCAAGAAAAAGCAGACAGCCTTCCCTAGGGAAGCAGAGAAGTGGAGGGTTGGCTCATTCTATCAGCATTATCAGATCTAACCTTCTTAGAGTAAGTGCCAGCTAAGAGAGAGATTCCTGAAATTATCATAACCCTATCCTAGAAATGCCAGTCATCCTAAGACCCAATATTGCCCAATAGAGGTTGAGCAGACAACAAACTACTTTATGGGTTTGGATCTCTCAGCTAGATCCAGAATTATTTATAGGAGAACTTTGCACTCATAACCAAGTTGTAAAATTTCTCTTGCAGAGACAGCACCCTACATGTTACACAGTATAATTTCTTAGACCTTATATATCACATTTCACTTAGCTACTTCAATAAAAATAATATAACAAAAAAAGGAAAACTAAAAATTCAGGGATAGAGTAGCAGTTTTACTTAGTTCTGTGAATTTGGCCATAGGCCAAATCTCTAGGCCACATATTTCTGTTTAGCTGGAACAAAGCCACATCCATTTGGTTAAGTATTGTCTGTGACTGCTTTCTCACCCAAAAGACAGAAGTGAGTAGTTTTGACAAAGACCCTATAGCCCCAAAAGCCTAAAACATACTAAAGTGTTCTCTTTGGCTCTTTGTGGGAAAAGTTTGTTAATTCATGTGTGAAAAGTAGAAGCCTATATGAGTTCTTTGATTTAACTAGGATTACAGAGTGGGGCTAATTATAAAACCCTAGCCTGTAATGACCAGCGTGTATGTTTTTATGTTACTTATAAACTTGTTCCTACTGTTATAAAAAATAGCTGAGAGTACAGATCTCTTAGATGGCCAAGTAAATGGCACCTCTGTAGTCTTCCCGGGCTCTGACCAAGTTGAGAAACAAAATTAGGAGAAATAGATGAAAGCGTTTCCAGTGTTGGGAATGATTCAGTCGGAAGGTGTGGCTTAGTGTCAGCCTTCAGAACTGCTAACTAACCTTGTGATTAAGCAGATTCACCCACTGCAGCGAGGCAGCAGCCCTACCCAAGAGGGGAAGCGATAGCTGGTGGTGGGAGTATTCTGAGCCAAACATGCCAGCATATTCTTCCCATATGTACAAATCATTCTGTCCAGAAATTGAATAGAGAAATGTCTAGAAAGAAGACAGAAGTATGTGCTGGGTAAATCACTCCTCTAGGGGAGCAAGAGAGGGGAAAAGGGTTTCCTTGTAATGGACAGCTCAAGCATTAGTCTTAATAATCAAAGTGGATGATGGGATTTGAGATGCTGTACAGTTAATATATTGCTTATTTTTGTTTCTCATGCTTTTCTTCAAAAATGAATAAGATTTACTTCAGTTAAAAATATGTAAATTAATGGTGTATACCAATGTTTTTCTAGAAGCTCTGAAAGTTGAGACATTAAGTATGGAAATGCTTAGTCATATGTAGACATATTTACATTTGCAAAATCTTAAGTGAGGACAGAATTTAGGCACTTCTGAAGTTCATTTTTGTTCTTGTTGCTATGCTGTTGCCTACACATTCTTCTTCCTCCCCACTTTTTTAGTCCCCACAGCTCACTCACCCTGAATGCTTTAACATTACCAAGTGACAGGTAAGGAGGAGATATACAACCAAGGATATTATTAACACAAATAAAATAGTATAGCCTTATAAATTGTCAAATCATCTCTTTACTTTTTTTAGCTTTGGAAAAGCTTGATTTTTTTTTCTTACTTTGTTTAGTAACACTGCTGAAAACTTTAAAAATATACAATTACCTTTTGAATATTACTTCTTCCATTGGCTAACAAGTTTGTATTACAGCATATTGACATATATGGATAAATTTCTCCAGAATGAAATGTAGTCTTCCTTATATATAATCTCTAGTGAGCTATGCCTGAGATCGAGGTCTTGCTTTTTGCTCACATCTTCACTTAATCTAGTGAATTGATAGGTTCTCATTACCCAGTGGATCCAAAATGTTAGTACAAATGGTTTTGCTTCATAGTATTACTTAGGGAAATATAATATGATGGATGATTTTTTTGTTATTTGAAGGAGAGTGATATTTGCTCTTCCATAAGAGAAACATCTCATCCAAGATTATGAAAAACAAAACAAACAAACCCCAAACTGAATAGTAATGCTAGCTCAAATTCTTATTGGATATATACTTCTCTATGGCAAATTAACTAAGAATCTACAAAGCATCATAATCTAATACCTTTGTACCACTGTCCTAGGAAATACATTAATGTAAATTGGTTTCTTCCTAACTGAATCCTTAAATCACAATGTAATTTGGATGCAAGGGGTTTCCAGAAAAGTTTTATTTTATCTATAAAATTTCTATTTTATTTTACTCACTGGCATGTTGAACAAAAAGCAAGCCATTTGGGTATTGACACACAAAATATGACAATATCATTACTTTATTGGAAAGTTGAACCTGCAAAAACTAAAATATATTATTATTCTCAGAATAATCATAAGGGGAAAACTGTCCTGTGGATATGAATAATGTAAAGAACCATTTGAACCATCCATCTTCATGTCAGTAACAACAAATCCCCAAACATTGACATAATTACTATTACTATTATTCTTATTTATTTACTATTATATTAGACAAAAAGAGATCCTTGGCTGAAGGTACAAAACAATTCACACCTATAAGCCTTTAGGAAATTAGTAACAGCTCAATTTCTGGCTCACTATAAGTGATAAAATAAAAAATTTTTCCAAGGGCAACAAAAGCTAAAATAAATGAGATTACATCAAATTAAAAAGCTTTACACAGCAAAAGAAACCATCAACAAAAAGAAAGGGCAACCTACTGAATGGGAGAAAATATTTGCAGATCATGCATTAAATGGGGTTAAATATCCAAAAATACGAAGACCTTACATAACTTAATATTAAAAAAACTAATTAAAAAATAAGCAGAGAATTAAAGAGACTTTTTTTTTTTTCAAAGACAGCATACAGGTGGCCAGTAGGTACATGACAAGATCCTCAACATCACTATTCATCAGGATGAAAAAAAAGTGTTGACGAGGATGTGGAGGAAAAGGGATCCTCGTATCCTTGCTGGGAATGTAAATTGGTGCACAAAAATTTGATCTGCAATTTCAATTCTTGATATTTACTCAAAGAAACAAAAACACCATTTCAAAGAGATATATGCACTTCCACATTCATTGCATCCTTATTTGCAATGGTCGGGATATGGAAGCAACCTATTATCCATCAATAGATAAATGGATAGATCTCTCTCTCTCTCTCTCTCTCTTTCTCTCTCACACACACACACACACACACACACACACACACACTGAAATATTACTTGGCCACAAAATGTGGCCATTTGCAACAACATGGATTGACCTAGGGGTATTATGCTAAGTGAAATAAGTCAGACAGAGAAAGACGAATACCATATGATTTCACTTATATGTGGAATCCCAAAAACAAAACAGATGAACAAATGAACAAAACAGAAACAGACTCATGGGTATAGGAAACAAATTGTTGGTTACCAGAATGGGGAGTGTTGAGGGGCAGGCAAAAATAGGCAAAGGGGTTGAAGAGTTACAAACTTCCAATTATAGAATAAGTAGGTAAAAGGGGGTGTAATTTATAATATGAGGAACATACTCAGTAATACTGTAATAACTTTGTATAGTGACAGATGGTAACTAGACATCCTGGGGATTATTTCATTAATGTATAAAAATATTGAATCAGTATGATATACACCTGAAACTAATAGGATATTGTATGCCAATTATGCTTCAATTAAAAAAAAAGCAAATTGCTATTAGAGAAATCCTAATTCTACTCAGGATAATATCTTGTCACTAATGACCCTCTTGACACTGTGTGCTTCTTCAGAACTTTGAATTTTAAAAGTTTCTTATACATGTATTAAGAAATTTCCCATATCATTTGTTATCAGTGGCACTTATTCCTATTGTCCTGTCCTTGGATGGTATGGCTGAGAGAATGTTTCCTTTTGGCAAATTGTCACCTCAGTTAGTCTGAAGAGGGGCCTTGACTGGTAGCATAGCTGACATTCTGATGTGATCCCAGCAGGCAAAGACAGACAAGCTGTCATCCTCCCTGTAAAACGGCTGCTATGCAGAGCAATTCTGTCTGGTGGGAAAATGCTAGATTTCCCTGGAGATAGACTACTGCATGTGGGTTTATATTTATTGCAGATTCACTTGATTTGGTAGATGGATTTGGATGGAAATTCTTATTATTAGTCAGCCTGATGTTTCTTTAATGTTCCTCGGTGGTATTCCCCCATAGCTATGTCTTGGCGCTGGAAACACAAAATCTCAGTTTAATGATGGGCCTCCTCCCTGGAGATTTTCATTCTCCTTTCTACCCTGCTCATGGAATTCTCCATAACCTTGTGGAGCAAACCGAGTCAGCATTTAGGGTGTGCATACTCTCAAGAGTCTCAGATAGTTTACAGTAATCTTATTAACTAGAGGCAAGAGAATATTTGAATATTCAAAAGAACATGTGTATCTTGGTTTTTTATTTCATATGTGGACTCACGTTGCTAGAAGCACCAAAGTATGTATCACTTTGAATAGCCAGTTATGTCTTTTTTGTGTCCTGCTGGTAGTCCAATTATCCTATCGGATTTTTGGCCTACAGCTTATGCTCTGATTAGAAAGGATGCCTACTAAAAGGTGCTCTAATGAAGAAACTTCAATAGTTCTAACAAAAATAATTAAATAAGTTAATTTCCCTCTCGCACCATGGTCCAGTATGCTTCAGTGTGGGTGTTATAGTCAGCTCTATACAGTCATTTAGACACATAGGTTGATGTGCCATCAATATATGACTAAAGGTTCATGTGTTCATGGTCACTGCTGTCTTGCCAAATCAAGGACTAGTCTGAGAAATTTCCTATAAAGGAAGTACAAGTACATATCACTTTGGCTTGCATTTTATCAACAATACCTTAGTTATCTGACTACTTACAAAGGGAGTTAGGAAACTGAGTCCTTGTCTATGGCTCTATCCTGGCCTCAACTCCATGCTGGGGACTAAAGGGAGGCTTATATTGCTGGACATCTGAGAGTGTCTTCCATATAGTTTTCATCTCCCCAAACTCTGTGCCCCTCTCCTTTTCGTGGAACTGTGGGGACCACTAAGTTCCTTTTCTATTCCTTCTAGGAACATGGAGAACTCTTCCCTGGCCCACCATACTATAATCCCTTCATTTTTAGCCCACGGCAAGGGTCTATCCCCTCAAGCCTCCCATCTTTAGAAATGCTCAGCTAAGTAATAGGTTACACATTCTATCTTCATATGTGGCCCTAAATTTCTGAAAGCAACTGTCAATTTCTTCTAATAACACTCTCACTGTCTCCTGTTCTGCCCCCATGACTCCACCAAGAGCAACTCCATGATGAGTGGGCTGTAAATCTCTGGTCAGTGATCTGCCTAGCAGGTGTGGACAGTCTGTCTTCTCATTTTGTAGGCACCTCCAATCTTTACAAATTAGCCTCTCAGGGATTACTCTCACCTGACCCGGTGGTGGTGGAGGTAGCAGGGATTCTCTTAAGAAGATCGTGTTCCCTATAACTCCCATCATTTCCTTTATTTCTGGTTTCCATTATTTTTGGAGAAACTGGGCAAGGGTTGGCTGGTCTAATGATTGGGGTTAAAGAATAAATGATATGTTGGTTAACTTATTAATATTCCTCTGAGGGGAAGACCAGGATTCAATAATAGGTTGTGGGGCATTTATCTCCACTTGTTTCTCAGCTTTGGGCACTAATTGCACAGTCTGTGGTAAGGCAGTAATTCTCAAAATAATGTTTTCTCCATCTTGTCTATACCCCTGCAGTATTTTATAGAGTTGTCATCATAGCATAGATAGCACAGATCCAGTAGCACAGATCCAGTATTGGCAGTTTTAGTCAATAATTGGCAATCAATTAATAACTGAGCAATATTCCATGTTCTTATTAGTTTTTACAAATATTATTATCAATGTCATAGGAAATTTACAGGAAGTTTGAAAATTACAAAGAAAGAAAGTATGTTTTATAATTATCATTCATAAAAACTGGTCTTTTGGAGATTTTTCAAAACAGTTTAAACAATGAAAAGTTTAAAAAAAATAACAAAACTCAGGAGCAATGGTCACACCAAAGAATCATCTGTTTTGACTCAGACTCTTTTGGTGGTGCATTAAAAATTTTAATTTAATAGAAAATGTTGTTAAGTATAGAACAGACATTATTATGAGGAAATTGAAGGTCAGGATAGAAGAAAAGCAAATAAGACAGCTTAACTGAATTCGTCTCTAGACCAGACAAATTATATCTCACAATACTGGAACCCCTTAAAACAATGGCAAATATAATAAAGCATAGAGGAAACAAATAGTATAAATGTTGTGATAAGAAAAATGTGGGGACAAGTTGTGTAGAAATACTTGAAAAATAAACCCTTTATTGAATTCCTGTCAAAACTTCCAAAATACATTCTTCATTTTATTGAGTATCTAAACTATATGTAATTCTTATATTTTGTTTGTTTAAAATTCTTTAAAAATAATACCAAAAGTCACATTAGATGTGTACATCTTAATGAATTCATATAAGGAAAACACCAAGTAGCTACTACCATGTCAGTAGATAGAACATCATCCATAATCTTGGAAACCCTCAGTTGGCCTCTCTTACTCATAAACTCCGCTCTCCTGCTAAGGATAACCAGCATCCTGACTTTTGTGGAAATCACCTTAACTTCTTTAATTCTATCACCCAGTAGTCTAATCCCTATAGTTTTTTTTTTGGGGGGGGGGTATAGTTTATATGCAATAAACAGAAATAAGCAAAGTGTAAAGTTGAATGAGTTTCCATGTGCGATCACACCCATGAAAGCATCACCACAATTAATATAGTGAACATATTCATTAGGACCAGCACTTACCTTGTGTGCTTTGTGATCTACCCCCTTCCATGACATTTCCTGCCACCCCATCTCCTGGAATATAACCTGTTTTACATACTGGTCTCAAAATTCCCAGATCTGACTTAATGTCATTTCATAGTAACAACATAAATAAATCCTGTGTCTGTAGTCCCGCATATAGTTTAAGCTTCCCAAAGTACTAGTTAAATAGAGTGAATTGGTTTGTAAGATTTCATACCCAAGACCAGGTCTTCCAACTTGTTCTAAGGCTAAGAAAGGACTACTTTCCCCTGGAATACTGAATTTCATTAAGTAGTTATAGTCCAGATATTATTGAGAAGTGTTTCAAAGAATAAGCCCCAGACATCTGTTTTTTAAAAAAATATGTACTTGTGATATGATATTTTATTTTATTATTTATATCTAATAAATTTTATTTATATTTATTAACATTTGATAATTTAATATTTTAAATGTTAATATTTGGTTAAATATATATTTATTTAATTACATTAAATATATAATTAAATACCTTTATAAATATATGTTAAATATATAGATTATATGTACATATATGTGTCATCGATTCTAGAATATATTCAAAGCCTGTGAAATGTGTCACTGATAGAGTGGCATTAACCTTAGTTCATCTTGACCCCTGTAGGAAGATAATCACATAGTACCCAGTTCATATTAGTTTCTATAATCTCTGAAATTCAAATTGATTATTTTTACATGTATCTCACTGCTCTTTATGGAACTATTGCATAAATGTGATTTAAGTTTGGGTATAAAATCACTGCTTCAATGAGTTTTATTTGTTTTACAGACACCCTATGTTTACTTGCATGATTTTGTACTGCTTCACTTATTATGTATCACATTAGGTTTTATACTATGGAGTCTATAACTTTCCATTGTGATTTCTTCTTCAATCCACACCATCTATAAAATTTTTGTTTTGTAATAGATTTTAATATCCTTGATATTTTTAAGTTTTATACTATTGTAATAAATGAGAAGCAGGGATTTTTAAGAGATGAATGTAACGATGCTCCTCTGTACTCATCAATATTTTTTTACTGTGCATATATTTCACTTTATAAATATGATTACAAATATTACATTTTGAATTAAAAAAGCAAAGTAAGTCCCTTACTCTATATTTTATGATTCTTTCCAATCTATTTTCCCATGGATTTGTTTTTTTATTTCCATAATCAATTAATATATAATTTTACATTTTTTTAAATTTCCCAAAGTATCATGTCTATTTTTCATGGAGCCTCATAGGTTTAGAAATGTAATTTACAATGATTTCCTATAATACTTTTAAATGGATGTATGTTAATTGATATTTGGGTTATTCCTAATAGATGACTCTTAAAATAGCATTTGGTTTTTTATATTTTTTATTGAATTTATTTTATTGTTCTCATTACCACAATCACCCTTATGAAATTCTCTTCAGTCTTCAAGACTCAATTTATTTTATTTATTTATTTTTAAAGATTTTATTTATTTATTTATTTGACAGACAGAGATCACAAGTAGGCGGAGAGGCAGGCAGAGAGAGAGGAGGAAGCAGATTCCCCACTGAGCAGAGAGCCCGATGCGGGGCTTGATCCCAGGACCCTGAAATCATGACCTGAGCCGAAGGCAGAGGCTTTAGCCCACTGAGCCACCCAGGCACCCCAAGACTCAATTTAAACATAATTTCTTCCATACAAAAGTTTTCTAAACTCAAATCCCCAGTGTACCTCCAGTTATGAACCAAATGCGTTCCTCAAAATTCATAGGCTGAAGTTCTGCCCTTCAGTGTCAACGGGATTTGGATGTGGGGGCCTTTGGGAAGTAACTAGGTTTAGATGAAGTCACAGGCACAGGACACTTATGATGAGATTAGTTCTTACAAGAAGAGAAAGAGAGAGGTGACAGTCTGCCTCCTGCGCATGTACTGAGGACGGCCTTGTCAGGACACAGCCAGGAGGCAGCAGTCTGCAAGTCTCATGCTTCCTGACTTGGAACCACGTCTGCTGACCCCTTGTTCTTGGACTCACAGGCTCTAAAACTGTGAGAAAGAAATTCCAGTTGTTTAAGCCATCCAGCCTATGGTATTTTGTTATAGCAGCCTGAGTTGACTAAGACATCTACCTCTATTTCCTCAAGCAACATGCTGACCTGAAATCAGCTTCATATGTGTATAAACTCCTCGGGAGTAGAAAATGTGTTTAATCATTCTTTTGTATTACTAATTTTGGCAAAGTGTTTACCAGCATAGAAATTTCCTTCAGTAAAAGTAGTTATAGTTATAAATCCTGTAGCTATAGTATCTGTCTTGAAATCCTGGCCTCGCCACTTCTTACTTGTGTGAACTTGGACAAATTACTTCCCTGTGCCTCAGTCATCTCACTGATAAAAGAGGACAATAATAGTGATGACCTAGTAGTAGCAATAACAGTAATAATAATGAATCTCTTATAGCTTGTATTGAAGATTAAATGTATTAATTAGTAAAAAGTGCAAGAAACAGTGTCTGGACCATAGTATGATTTCATTTCGTATCAGCTATTATTACTACTGTTATTATCATTTTACAATTACATCTATTGAAAGAATGCTACACTGTACCCAAACCTTAAGAAGAATACATATGATTTACTTGAGATTAAGATAAATATCTGATTATATTACTATAGGCTAACAAAACCATATAATTATAGACTTAGAAGAAATATTACAAAGTGCCTCATGCAGTCAGTATCGAACTTTTTTAAAAAACAAGTAAAGGATAATTTATATATTTTTAATATATATATTTTTTAAGATTTTATTTATTCATCTGAGAGAGCACAAGCAGGGGGAGTGGCAGAGGGAGAGAGAGAAGCAGGCTCCCTGCTGAGCAGGGAGCCCAACATGGGGCTTAATCCCAAGACCATGGGATCATGACCTGAGCCAAAGGCAGACACTTAAGCGACTGAGCCACCCAGGCACCCCAACAAGTAAAGCATAATTTAAAGAAAATGTTGGAAGTCCCAACTGCCAGTACCTCAGAATGTGATCTTGTGTGGAAATAAGGTTGTTGTACATGTCATTAGTTAAGATGAAGTCGCAGTGGAGTAGGGTGGGTCAGCCCTTAATCCAAAATGACTGGTATGTCTTCAGAAAAGAAGGGGCACACAAAGAGAAGACAGCCATGTGATGAGGGAGGTAGAGATTGAAGTGAAGAATCTCCAAGGCAAAGAACACCCAAGATTTCTAGCAAACTCCCAAAGCTAGAAGAGGCAACAGAGGACACTCTTCTACTAGTTTCAGAGGGAGTCACGGGTCGACTTCTTGCTTCTAGTCTCCCGAACTACTGTGAAGCAATACATTTCTCTTGTTTTAAGTGACCCAGTCTGTGGCACTTTTTGTAGAACTCCTAGGAAACTAACATAAGATGCATGTATTTTTGCCTTTAAGAAGGTTGTAAATAACTTGTGTCTAGAGGGAACACTATGGTAGATAAGAAATGGCTATACATTTTTTGGATACCCCGCAATAAGAGGTGGAGTTTATTCCATTTCCTATTCACTCTGGTTGACCTTATGACTTAATTTGACCAACAGAATGAGAGGAAAATTGTTTTGTGTAACATCAAAGACCTGGCCTTGAAAAGATAGGTTCTGCTTTTGTATGATGTGAATATTTTCTCTTTCAGCATGTTGACAGAAGCCCAAATCACTTAGAGAGACCTCGTGGAAGACTGCGGAGGTGGTCTGGTTGACAGCCTCAGATGAGCTCCAAGCTACCAAACCAGCATTAATTAATGGCCAGCCATGTGAACAAGTGATCTTGGATGTTCCAGCCAGCCAAAGTGAGGAGGAGTGCAGCAGAAGCAACCAGGTGAGCACAGTCAACTTACAGTCTGTTGAGGGATAATATGCAATTTTTGTTGTAAGCTGCTGAGTTTCTGGTAGTTTGTTATGCAGCAATAAGAAACCAAAATATCTTCATTTACTGAGTGCTTATTATGTGCCGGATACTGTGCTGGAAACTTTGCATTCATTATCTCATTAAATCTTCACCCAAATTTGTATGTCAGATATTATTCCCACGTTAAGGTTAAGTTAGAACATTCTTGGCTAAAAGGGGACTGAGAAAGAGTTCTATGGAGATATGTTAAAATCCAGTCTGCATTATCTATTTTAATATAATTTTGTTAAATGACCATATAACTTTGATGAGTCATTAACTCTCTATATGAATGTTTCTCTCATTCATAAAACAAACTGATGATCCATAGATTTATTATGGTGACCTTAGGCATATATAAAGTACCCTGTGTAGCCTAAAATCAGATATACATATGATGTGAACATTTATTTAAAAAATCATACCTTAACTACAAGTGCAAAGCATAAAACTTTTGTTTTGAACTGGAAATGAAATGTATCTTGCTTTAATATTTTCATCAGTGCACTGACTGTTCCTTTAATTTTTGCATTCATTTTGCCATCAGTACTGGTGAGAGGTGCTACATATAAGAACACAATAATCTTCCTCCAGTTTGAATGCACAGACAAACTCAGAGGCCCTGGAGATGCTGGAGTGATTGTCATTGCCTTTTCGTTTATTCACAATATCCATTAACTTTCGGTTGTGTTTTCAACCACTCTTAAGTGTTGGCTTGATTCTTACTATATTCATTCCTTTGGGCCACCTTCCCGTCTATTCTAGAGCCAAACCACCTGAGCTGAAGGCATTCTTGTGGTATTAAAACCCACACAGACACACCTGCATGGTTGCATTAGTATTGGGAAGATGGTGAGATGTATTAATTCAGAGGAGTATGTCAGGTAGCCGACTGAAACCTAGTACTAAGGATATGGTTTTTCTGCTTGTTCCCAGGAGACTGGTGTTCACTGAAATGTATTCACTGGAGGAGTATTTGTTTTTTTCACTAAAGTAGTCAGCCTCAGAAGGCATTGTTTCTACAGTTTTCAACTGCAGCAGTATTAGACAATATACAAACACATTGAATACCTATGTTTTTTCTTAGTACCTCATTGTTGCTATGGTTCAGCTTTGTAAAAATGAAAGAGCAACCTTTGGACCAAATGTTAGTATTTAATGGGGGAAATAGGTAAAATTATACACATAAGTGTATGTTTACAGGTACAGATAAAGGCGTAGATATAAAAATAGAGATAGTGAGATGGATAATGGCACAATGAGAGCCACATCATTATAATAATACCCTGTCACTAACGCATTCCACTAGTTTTCTTCCTGAACTGACCCTTCCCACTGACATCCTCTTAATCCAAACTTACTCCTCTTGTCTAAGCTAATTAGGATCAACCTAATCCCCTTGATATAGAAAATCGTGTGCAGTCAAGCTTCAAGCTGTCCTCCCTCTATTGTCTAATATATTACCTGTGCTAGTCAAAATAGATTTCTCATTGCCCCTCAGAAAAATCATATATGATTTTACCTATGTGAATTTACTTCTTCCGTAACTGTATCCTCCTCATCTGGGATGACCTATTTGCTTCTCTATACCTAGGCAAGGCAAACTGAATTCAAGCTCCATAAAGCCTGCAATAAATGTCCTCTCTTACAGTGATTCTTTTCATTCTCTGAAATTCTGCAGCACTCATTGCCTCAAACACTCTCTTGGCACTTTGCCTTGCATTTTTACTTATCATTTTATGTATGGATCCTGTCACCCAGAAGAGCTTGTCAGGCCTTTAAGAGTAGAAACCATGTCTCATAAGTATTTATCTTCATTGCCTAATATAGAAAGCCCTGTGGGTAGTGTGCTCATGATTAATATTTGATGCTGATGATTTTAATAAATTTTAGTTATGCACAGATCATATGTTACACTTAAGTTCCTGGTCTGTCACATTCTTGGCATTAGGGAGAGTTTTCGTCTTGACTATATGTTAAGATAGGCAAAGCAACCATAGATGTTTTGGTCCAAAATAATTTTTCTAATAATTAGCTACTAAATAAAAGCCAACAGGAAGAATTCTTGACTAGACAAGGAAATATTTACAGAAACAGCAGAGCTTGATTTAGTCCAAATTACATGGCAGTTGTCTAAAAGAAATGGAAATGCTCTGGAAACAAACCTCTGATTGGTGGGCTCCAGGTTTTTCCGTTCTCACCTCACATGGCCTTTCTTAGGAAAGCCTAGACACTAGAAGGTTTGTGCTATTCTTTGAATAGATTGATCTAGAATCTATGGGAAACTGCCTTCTTCTCTCCTTGAAACAGATTCTTTCCCTGTATGAATATATCAAACATACATCAACTATTCTCTTCCTCTAAGCACCTAAACCTTAGCTACAATCTCACTCCCACATTAAAACCCTCACTGTTATCCATGATTATTTACCTATGAATTTCTTAATAAACCATCTTAGGGTGGTATGATAGGCAGAAAAACGGTTCCCCAAAGACATCTACATTCTAATCCCTGGAACCTGAGAATATATTAGATTACATACAAGACAGAAATAGTATTGGAGCTAGACTTAAGGTTGCTTGTCAGTTGATCTAAAGTTGAAAAGTTGATCATGGAATATCTGAGTGGCCCCAGTGTAATCAAAAAAGTACTTCAATGTGGAAGGAGTGGGGAAGGAAAAAGTCAGAGAGATGGTAGCATGGGAAAGACTCAGCCCAAAGTTGCTGGCTTTTAGAGTAACAGTTCCATGAATCAAGGAATGCAGGTAACCTCAAGAAGCTGGAAAAGGCCAGGAAATACACTCTCCATCATAGCCTCCAGAAGGAACCTTTTAGTTCAGTGAGATCTATTTCTGACTTCTAACCTCCAGAATGGTTAGAAAATAAATTTGTGTTGTATTTAAGCCACTAAATTTGTGGTTATCTGCTATTGCAGCTATCAGAAAGTAATACAGATGGGTGATTTCATTGATAGTTTGAACCATCTCCTACCGATGGAGAAGGAAAAGAACTCTCGTTCCTCTTTCACAGAAGATCTTTCATAGGTTAGCATTTTCCACTAAAGTCCGGTTCCTTACTCTAGGCTTAGTGCTTCCAGCTCTTCAAGGTTCTTTCACATACATTATCTCATTAAATCTCACATCATGGCCTCCCAGTTGCTATTATCTTCTTTGAACTGCTGAGAAAATTGAGGGTATAGAGGTCCAGTGACTCACGTTCATGATACAGTAGAGAACACATAGTGCAGCCTAAAACTGAGAGTAGAGAAAAATGAAGTAGACATCTGGAGTCTCCAGTATTAATTGCTCTTTATTTCTAAGTCACCTTAGAATGAATGTAACCCTCGTCATTTTTTTTTGTACCTTTGTATAATTATTGCCAGAATTAGTATTATGAGTTACATTTAGAAAGTGTGAGAGAGATCATTTTTGTAAAGAATCTTAAAAGCTGGCAAGGGAAAATAGCAAAATGTCATGATCTGTGGTAATTTTAGAATCATAGAGGGCCACCCTTGTCTACCTCTTAAACCATATTTCCTCCAGTTCTTTCGTGTCCATTATGTTTTAGTCTCACCCTCTTTCCTGTGTCTTGACACACTGAGCTCTTTCCTACCTCAGCACTTATGTATTTAACATTCCTTTTGTCCAGAATGTTGTCACCCAGATTTTTCCATGCCGAATTTTTTTTCTTATAATTTAGCTTATGTTTCACTATTTAGGCCTTTACTGATCTCCTAATCTAGAGAGGTCAGTAACTTTCTGATACAAGCCTAATTTTCTTCTTAGCATTTATGATGCATTGCCATTTATTCTTTTGTTTATTTTCTATCTCCCCCTTGTCACTAGAACGGCAACTCTATGGAAGCAAGAGTCTTTTCTATGCTGTTCACTAGTATATCCTCAATACTTAGAATATTGCCAAGAAGATATGAACTCTTTGTTGAAAGAATAAATGGTTGCCACCCATTCTTGATACCTCTAATACTGTCTTTAGATCTAAAAGACTGAGCTGATGAGGGCCTTTATGAGTTATAAAATCAGACATTAGTAAACGAGCTTGGTGATATACCCTCCTGAAAGTCCATTTGGCTCAGGTGTCTATAAAATCAGGTGAATGTATTGAAAAGTATGCAGTGAAGCTGGCTTTGGACATTAGAGACAGGTACTCATTTTCCTTCATTCTGTTTTTGTGATATGCTGAACATTTGATTTACTATGAAAACGGTTGTGTGATATCCAGCACTGACATGACGAATGCTGCTCCAGATGACATTGAACTTGGGACTGAAGAGACTATGCATTGTGCATGACAGTTTGCCAATCTGTACCATATGAACTGCTGTCATAGGTGAGTAATGTTAAGATTCCTAGGTTATACTGTCTTCATTTTGGAATGACTTAAAAACAAAATTAAATTATTAAAAATAATAACTTGCTTCAAGTTGTAAAATTTAGACATAGCTTTGAGGACAATTCATAAAATACAGTTACTTAGGAAGAAAATAAGCCACATGTGATGTTCATACTACATAGTGATAACTGCTCTTGCAATTTTGATGTACATTTTGGCAATTTTTTTCTCTGTATGTATGCACATACTTGCAAAGATGCATCTATTTATACCTAATATGTAATAAGTACTTGATCGTTCCTGAATATGTAAATGAAGGGAGGAAAAAGTAACAATTGGTGACTCCAATCTGAAATTGAGAATATGTTTTGTTTCAAAGATTAGTCATTTGTTCCATTTAAACTGTTGTTAATATTTCACTATTTTGTTCTCATGATTCTAATTTTCTTTGGCTACTCACCAAATCTTAAGCTTTTAATTTATCAGTCCAAATCCATATAAATGCAAGAGATTCAAAACTCAACTTACAAAAAATAAAACCTACTGAAATACCACAGACAAAGAGGAAAACCATATCTCTCTCTCCTCACATCTATTCTAAGGGAAGTATTTATTTAACATTAAAAAGACAAATTATCTTGGGGCACCTGGGTGGCTCAGTGGGCTAAAGCCTCTGCCTTCGGCTCAGGTCATGATCCCAGGGTCCTGGGATCGAGCCCCGCATCAGGCTCTCTGCTCAGCAGGAAGCCTGCTTCTCCCTCTCTCTCTCTGCCTGCCTCTCTGCCTACTTGTGATCTCTGTCTGTCAAAGAAATAAATAAAATCTTTAAAAAAAAAAAAAGACAAATTATCTCAATAGATGAAAAATAAGCATTTGAAAAAAAATCTACATTAATGATACATACTCTGAACTGACTAGGAACAGAAATGAATTTCCACAAATATAAAAACTTAGTGGTAACATCAAAATTAAATACTCAAAGTTTTTGCTCTAAAGTTGAAAAATTTGGAAACAAGTAAGATTAGCCACTCATCACTTTCATTCATCCTTGTACTGGTGGTACAATGAAAGTGAAATAAATAGGAGGCATTGAAATTAGAAAGGAAGAAGTAGAGAGGAGTCAAGATGGTGGAGAAGTAGCAGGCTAAGACTACATCAGGTAGCAGGAGATCAGCTAGATAGCTTATCAAACCATTGTAAACACCTACAAATCCAACGGGAGATCGAAGAGAAGAAGAACAAAAATTCTAGAAACAGAAAATTGACCACTTTCTGAAAGGTAAGACTGGCGGAGAAGTGAATCCAAAGCGACGGGAAGATAGACCACGGGGGGAGGGGCCGGCTCCCGGCAAGTGGCAAAGCAATGGAGCATAAAATCAGGACTTTTAAAAGTCTGCTCCACTGAGGGACATCGCTCCAGAGGCTAAACCGGGGTGAAGCCTACACAGGGTCAGTGTGGCCCGAGGTCCCACAGGGTCACAGAAGGATCAGGGGTGTCTGAGTGCTGCAGAGCTCGCAGGTATTAGAGCAGGGAAGCTGGCTACAGAGACAGAGCTGAGGAGTGAGCTCTCAGCTCAGGGTTACCTTGAACCCATCGCAGGCTAGGTGAGCTCGGAGCACGGCCAGAGGCCAGGGAGACGGGAGTGTTGGGCTCTTTTCTCTGAGGGTGCACGGAGGAGTGGGGCCCCGAGCTCTTGGCTCCTCCAGGCCAGAGACTGGGAGGCCACCATTTTCATTCCCGTCCTCCAGAACTCTACAGAAAGCGTTCAGGGGACAAAAGCTCCGGAAAGCCAACCTGAGCGGATTACTTAGCCTGGCCCCCGGTAAGGGCGGTGCAATTCCGCCTCAGGCAAAGATACTTGAGAATCACTACAACAGGCCCCTCCCCCAGAAGATCAACAAGAAATCCAGCCAAGACCAAGTTCACCTACCAAGAAGAGCAGCAGAATTCTAGAGAAGGAGAAAGCAAAGCACGGAACTCATGTCTTTCTCCCCATGATTCATTAGTCTTGTGGTTAATTAATTTCTTTAAATTTTTTTTTCTTCTGCTAAATTTTTTTAACTTTTACCCTTTTCTTAACTAGTTTATCTAATATATATATTTTTTTCTTTTTTATATTTTTTCTTTATTTGTTTTCTTTTTTTAATTTTTTTTTCTGAACTTCTTTTTATTCCCTTTCTCCCCACCATGATTTGAGGTCTCTTCTGATTTGGTTAAAGTGCATTTTCCTGGGGTCTTTGCCATGCTTTTAGTATTTTATTTGCTCTTTCATATACTCTTACCTGGACAAAATGACAAGACGGAAAAACTCACCACAAAAAAAAAAGAACAAAAGGCAGTACCAAAGGCTATGGACCTAATCAACACAGACATTGGTAATATGTCAGATCTAGAGTTCAGAATGACGATTCTCAAGGTTCTAGCCGGACTTGAAAAAGGCATGGAAGATATTAGAGAAACACTCTCTGGAGAGATAAAAGCCCTTTCTGGAGAAATAAAAGAACTAAAATCTAACCAAGTTGAAATCAAAAAAGCTATTAATGAGGTGCAAAAAAAATGGAGGCTCTTACTGCTAGGATAAATGAGGCAGAAGAAAGAATTAGTGATATAGAAGACCAAATGACAGAGAATAAAGAAGCTGAGCAAAAGAGGGACAAACAGCGACTGGACCACGAGGGGAGAATTCGAGAGATAAGTGACACCATAAGACGAAACAACATTAGAATAATTGGGATTCCAGAAGAAGAAGAAAGAGAGAGGGGAGCAGAAGGTATATTGGAGACAATTATTGGAGAGAATTTCCCTAATATGGCAAAGGGAACAAGCATCAAAATCCAGGAGGTACAGAGAACCCCCCCTCAAAATCAATAAGAATAGGTCCACACCCCGTCATCTAAAAGTAAAATTTACAAGTCTTAGTGACAAAGAGAAAATCCTGAAAGCAGTCCGGGAAAAGAAGTCTGTAACATACAATGGTAAAAATATGAGATTGGCAGAGGACTTATCCACAGAGACCTAGCAGGCAAGAAAGAATGGGCATGAGATATTCAGAGCACTAAATGAGAAAAACATGCAGCCAAGAATACTATATCCAGGTAGACTATCATTGAAAATAGAAGGAGAGATAAAAAGCTTCCAGGACAAACAAAAACTGAAAGAATTTGCAAACACCCAATGAGCTCTACAGGAAATATTGAAAGGGGTCCTCTAAGCAAAGAGAGAGCCTAAAAGTACTAGATCAGAAAGGAACAGAGACAATATACAGTAACAGTCACCTTACAGGCAACACAATGGCACTAAATTCATATCTCTCAAAAGTTACCCTGAAAGTTAATGGGCTAAATGCCCCAATCAAAAGACACAGGGTATCGCTTCTCGGCCTTTTGGCTAAGATCAAGTGTAAAAGACACAGGGTATCAGAATGGATAAAAAAACAAAACCCATCGGGGCACCTGGGTGGCTCAGTGGGTTAAGCCTCTGCCTTTGGCTCAGGTCATGATCCCAGGGTCCTGGGATCGAGCCCCGCATCGGGCTTTCTGCTCAGCAGGGAGCCTGCTTCTCCCTTCCTATCTGCTTGCCTCTCTGCCTACTTGTGATTTCTCTCTCTGTCAAATTTTTTTTTAAAAAATAAATAAATAATTAAAAAAAAAAAACCATCAATATGTTGCCTACAAGAAATTCATTTTAGACCCGAAGACACCTCCAGATTTAAAGTGAGGTAGTGGAAAACAATTTACCATGCTAATGGACATCAGAAGAAAGCTGGGGTGGCAATCCTTATATCAGATCAATTAGATTTTAAGCCAAAGACTATAATAAGAGATGAGGAAGGACACTATATCATACTCAAGGGTCTGTCCAACAAGAAGATCTAACAATTTTAAATATCTATGCCCCTAACATGGGAGCAGCCAACTATATAAACCAATTAATAACAAAATCAAAGAAACACATCGACAATAATACAATAATAGTGGGGACTTTAACACTCCCCTCACTGAAATGGACAGATCATCCAAGCAAAAGATCAACAAGGAAATAAAGGCCTTAAATGACACACTGGACCAATGGACATCACAGATACATTCAGAACATCCCATCTGAAAGCAACAGAATACACATTCTTCTCTAGTGCACATGGAACATTCTCCAGAATAGATCACATCCTGGGTCATAAATCAGGTCTCACCTGGTATCAAAAGATTTAGATCATTCCCTGCATATTTTCAGACCACAATGCTCTGAAGCTAGAACTCAATCACAAGAGGAAATTTGGAAAGAACACAAATACATGGAGACTAAACAGCATCCTTCTAAAGAATGAATGGGTCAACCAGGACATTAAAGAAGAATTGAAAAAATTCACGGAAACAAATGATAATGAAAACAAAACGGTTCAAAATCTGTGGGACATAGCAAAGACAGTCCTGAGAGGAAAATATATAGCGGTACAAGCCTTTCTCATGAAACAAGAAAGGTCTCAAATACACAAACTAACCCTACACCTAAAGGAGCTGGAGAAAGAACAACAAAGAAAGCCTAAACCCAGCAGGAGAAGAGAAATAGTAAAGATCAGAGCAGAAATCAATGAAATAGAAACCAAAAAAACAATAGAACAAATCAATGAAACTAGGAACTGGTTCTTTGAAAGAATTAATAAGATTGATAAACCCCTGGCCAGACTTATCAAAAAGAAAAGAGAAAGGACCCAGATAAATAAAATCATGAATGAAAGAGGAGAGATCACAACTAACACCAAAGAAATACAAACAATTATAAGAACATACTATGAGCAACTCTACGCCAACAAATTTGACAATCTGGAAGAAATGGATACATTCCTAGAGACATATAAACTACCACAACTGAACCAGGAAGAAATAGAAAATCTGAACAGACCCATTATCAGTAAGGAGATTGAAACAGTCATCAAAAATCTCCAAACAAACAAAAGCCCAGGGCCAGACGGCTTCCCAGGGGAATTCTACCAAACATTTAAAGAAGAACTAATTCCTATTCTCCTGAAACTGTTCCAAAAAATAGAAATGGGAGGAAAACTTCCAAACTCATTTTATGAGGCCAGCATCACCTTGATCCCCAAATCAGATAAGGATCCCATCAAAAAAGAGAATTACAGACCAATTTCCTTGATGAACACAGATGCAAAAATTCTCACCAAAATACTAGCCAATAGGATTCAACATTACATTAAAAGGATTATTCACCATGACCAAGTGGGATTTATTCCAGGGCTGCAAGGTTGGTTCAACATCCACAATACAATCAATGTGATACAACACATTAATAAAAGAAAGAACAAGAACCATATGATACCCTCAATAGATGCTGAAAAAGCATTTGACAAAGTACAGCATCCTTTCCTGATCAAAACTCTTCAAAGTTTGGGGATAGAGAGTACATACCGCAATATCATCAAAGCCATCTACGAAAAGCCCACTGTGAATATCATTCTCAATGGAGAAAAACTGAGAGCTTTTCTGCTAAGGTCAGGAACACTTATGGGATGTCCACTATCACCACTGCTATTCAACATAGTACTAGAAGTCCTAGCCTCAGCAATCAGACAACAAAAAGAAATTAAAGGCATCCAAATCGGCAAAGAAGAAGTCAAACTATCACTCTTTGCAGATGATATGATACTATATGTGGAAAACCCAAAAGACTCCACTTCAAATCTGCTAGAACTGTACAGGAATTCAGTAAAGTGTCAGGATATAAAATCAATGCACAGAAGTCAGTTGCACTTCTCTACACCAACAAGACAGAAGAAAGAGAAATTAAGAAGTCAATCCCATTTACAATTGCACCCAAAACTATAAGGTACCTAGGAATAAACCTAACCAAAAAGGCTAAGAATCTATACTCAGAAAACTATAAAGTACTCATGAAAGAAATTAAGGAAGACACAAAGAAATGGAAAAATGTTCCATGCTCATGGGTTGGAAGAACAAATATTGTGAAAATGTCTATACTACCTAAAGCAATCTACACATTTAATGCAATCCCTATCAAAATCCCACCCATTTTTTTCAAAGAAATGGAACAAATAATCCTAAAATTTATATGGAACCAGAAAAGACCTCGAATAGCCAAAGTAATATTGAAAAAGAAAGCCAAAGTCGGTGGCATCACAATTCCAGACTTCAAGCTCTATTACAAAGCTGTCATCATCAAGACAGCATGGTATTGGCACAAAAACAGACAAATAGATCAATGGAACAGAATAGAGAGCCCAGAAATAGACCCTCAACTTTATGGTCAACTAATCTTTGACAAAGCAGGAAAGAATTTCCAATGGATAAAAGACAGCCTCTTTAATAAATGGTGTTGGGAAAATTGGACGTCCACATGCAGAATAATGAAACTGGACCATTTCCTTACACCACACATGAAAATAGACTCAAAATGGATGAAGGACCTCAATGTGAGAAAGGAATCCATCAAAATCCTTGAGGAGAACACAGGCAGCAACCTCTTCTACCTCCACTGCAGCAACTTCTTCCTAGGAACATTGCCAAAGGCTAGGGAACCAAGGGCAAAAATGAACTATTGTGACTTCATCAAGATCAAAAGCTTTTGCACAGCAAAGGAAACAGTTAACAAAACCAAAGACAACTGACAGAATGGGAGAAGATATTTGCAAATGACATATCAGATAAAGGGCTAGTGTCCAAAATCTGTAAAGAACTTAGCAAACTCAACACCCAAAGAACAAATAATCCAATCAAGAAATGGGCAGATAACGTGAACAGACATTTCTGCAAAGAAGACATCCAGATGGCCAACAGACACATGAAAAAATGCTCCACATCACTCGGCATCAGGGAAATACAAATCAAAATCACAATGAGATACCACCTCACACCAGTCAGAATGGCTAAAATTAACAAGTCAGGAAATGACAGATGCTGGCGAGGATGTGGAGAAAGGAGAACCCTCCTACACTATTGGTGGGAATGCAAGCTGGTGCAGCTGCTCTGGAAAACAGCATGGAGGTTCCTCAAAAAGTTGAAAACAGAACTACCCTATGACCCATCAATTGCACTACTCAGTATATATCCTAAAGATACAAATGTAGTGATCCGAAGGGGCATGTGCACCCGAATGTTTATAGCAGCAATGTCTACAATAGCCAAACTATGGAAAGAACCTAGATGTCCATCAACAGATAAATGGATAAAGAAGAAGTGGTATGTATACACAATGGAATACTATTCAGCCATCAAAAGAAATGAAATCTTGCCTTTTGTGACGACGTGGATGGAACTAGAGGGTATCATGCTTAGTGAAATAGGTCAGTCAGAGAAAGACAACTATCACATGATCTCCCTCATATGAGGAAGTGGAGATGCAACATGGGGGGTTAGGGGGTTAGGAGAAGAATAAATGAAACAAGGTGGGATCAGGAGGGAGACAAACCATAAGTGACTCTTAATCTCACAAAACAAACTGAGGTTTGCTGGGGGGAGGGGGGGAGGGAGAGGGGGGTGGGGTTATGGAAATTGGGGAGGGTATGTGCTATGGTGATTGCTACGAAGTGTGTAAACCTGGTGATTCACAGACCTGTACCCCTGGGGATAAAAATACATTATATATTTATAAAAAATAATAATAATAAATAAATAAATTTTTTAAAAAAAGAAAGAAAGGAAGAATTAAAATCAAATCTATATGCAGACAACATGACTGTGTGTGTGTAGAAAATCTTAAAATTTTTGTACCAAAACAAAAAGAATAAGTAATAAATAAATTTAACAAATTTATGGAATAAATATTAATATACAAAAAGCAATTGGACGAGCAGTTAAAAAGAAATCAATATAATGTATAGTTGTACGGGAAATCATAAAATGTGCAAGGATAAACTTAATGTAAGTTGTACTAACTTCTACACTGAAAACTACAAAACATAGTTTCTAAGAAATATTAAAAAAAACCTAAATAAATGGAGAGTTATACCATATTTATGGCTTGCAAAACAAAATTATTAAAAAGTCAATTTCCTATACACTGATTTACAGATATTATTCAATTCCCATAAGAAACACAGAACACTTTTTTTTGTTTTTAGACATTGACAAGCTTATTCTCAACTTTATATAGAAATGCAAAGGACTTGGATAGCCAAAAAGAGAAAAAAATTCTTGAAAATAGAGATCAAAGTTGGAGGATCTGTATTACCCGATTTTAAGATTTATTACTAAACCACACTAATTAAGACAACATGTAATTTATGTAAAAATAGACAAGCAGATAAATACAAGAGAGTAGAGAGGTCATAAGTGAACTCATATCCAATCACTCAATTTCTGACATAGGTATGAAAATGATTTAACAGAAGAAAGGGAGGAAAGTCTCTTCAACAAATGATATGGGAACCACTATGTATCTATATGATGTCTACGTTGCACCATACAAAAAATTAATTTGGCTTGAATCAGTGGCCCAAATGAATAAAAGTATTAATCTTCTGGAAGAAAACATTAGAGAATACTTTCATGATAGGTGGTTAAGAAAAGCATTTTACACAAGAAGTGATAACTGGGAGAAGAAAAAAATGATGAAATGATAACTTGTTCAAAATTTAAATCTTCTGCTCATCAAAACAAGTATCATTAAGAAAAGAACAGAGCAGTCACAGACTAGGAGAAAAAATTCACATTACATATAGTTGACAAAGAACTCATTTGCAAAATATATAAATAACTGTTAGAAATTGACAATAAAAAGTCAAATAATCCAATTATAATAAGCAAAGGATTTGAACAGACCCTTCATAACAGAAGATTTATAAGTGGCCGGTAAGCATATGAAAAAATGCCCAACATGTTTTGTCATCTGAGGAATACATATTAAATAACAAGGAAATGTCACTGCACACCCTCCAGAATGAATAATATTCAAATGACCGATGATACCAAATATTGGAAAAGATACTCTCATACAGTGCTGAAAAGAGTAGAATAATACAATCATGTTGGAAAGCATCTTGACATTTTCTTATAAAGTTAAACATTCACAAATGCTATGAGTAGCACTCTACTCTTAGCTACTCACCCAAGAGAAATGTAAATATATGTCCACAAAAACACTGTTTCACATTTGCTAGTAGCAGTTTTAGTCATGATAGCAAAGGAAAAAAAAAGAAAGAAAAGAAAAAAACAAGTGTTCATCAACAGGTAAATGTACAAATAAGTAAATTGTGGTATACTTGTACAATGGAATACTTTTCACAAATATAGATAAGTACAAAATGGATGGATCTCAAAAACATTATGCCACTTGTGAGAATCCAGACACAAAAGAGTACATAATGAATGATTTATTTTCTATGAAATTTTAAAATAGGCAAATGAATCTATTACTAGAAATAAGAACAGTGGTTGCCTCTGGTTGCAGGGCCAAGATCGAACAGAAGGGTAAATGATGGGTATTCCTAGGGGTCATGACAAAATTCTTTATTTTGGTAGGGATAAAGGTACATGGATTTACTCATCTGTAAAAATTATTCAAACTGTATATTTAGCATTAGTACAACTCACTATATTTAAATTATGCCCCAATTTGCAAGAAATTTAAAATGGGGGTTTAGTATTTCAAATAAAGAGGCTCAAACTCTCTAATTCATGTTTCAAGACATAATTTGTTTATGGACTTTCCAGTCAAGTCTAGGGATAGTAAACTGAACAACAATTGGGTCTAAGTAGTTGAATATATTCTTTTCATTTGTATCAGGAATGCTTTGGGCAGAAGTGACAGAAAACTCACTATGGAGTTTGGTAACAATAAGTCAATCAATAGTATTAATCATTCCAGGTATATATAATTCAGTTTAAAATCTCAGACTTTGTCCTGATTTTCAAGATATAATTGGTGCCTTCCAAGAAGCCACATCAAGAAAGAAGGACTGGGAACAAAACCTTCCTATTAATATTTTAATTTTTATCAGGGAAGAAAGTCCTCAAGGGGTAAAAATATTATCTTACTTTTCATTGCCTAGAAGGTCTTTGCCTACCCCTAGACCGATTTCAATTTAAGTGGAATAGGAACGTTGTGACTGATTTGAACCACTGTTTTGGCCTGCATAGGAGTTTCCCTTTCTAAGATCAAAACACCTCCTCATCCTACATGTAAAATCAGGGTTCATTTCATAGGGAAAATTTTGAAGTTATGTTTGACAATTACACTGATGGTTGACAATGAGCAGTGTCTCATACACATATTCCCTGCCTAACTAACTTCTGTTAAGATGAGATATTTACTGCTCATTCCTGATCACTCCCCCTCCCCCACCATGGGGAAGGAGTTCAACTGACTTAACTCCTTCTATTCTTTATCCTTTTACTCATTCTGCTACAGATGGCATGAAGTGACTTAGTTGTTGGGTAAATTTGGGAAGAAACAGGCTATGTTAGCTCAGGAATGAGCGACCTTCTTTTGGAGGAGTGGTCTAGAGGGAGCCTGTGCCTCTTGCTCCACCAGGGGGAAGCACCATCTCAGTGGGCAAAGGGTGTGAGCATAGGAAGGTCTTCCCCAGTCTTCAGGTATCAAGACTTTGTCTAACTCTACCCAGTTCTGGGGATCAATGTTAAAAAGCCCACTGGGCTCTGACACCCAAGCTAATTTTTCTGACCCTGCATTTATGAGCAATAAGGTGGATAGTTACTCTCTACATTAATTTTCCATGTGTTTAGAACTTGAGTAGGGAGGATGGAAGCTATTTATTAAGTCCCCTAAGAGGCTTCAACATTTGGTGCATTAGCTAGGGACATTAAGAACAAGGAGTAGAATTCTGGAGGAAAAGTATATTAGAGAAGATTTTGGTGTGATCATGACAGTATCTTTGGACCCTGGGCTTTCAGATGTCACAATAATGTTCTGACCTTAGGGGCTTTTAGAGGCTTATTATCAATTTTTAGCTGTTACCACTTGCCTTCACATTGCAAGCTAGACTAAGGTTTGTTTAATTGTATAAGAGTGTGTAGGCCTTAGCCAAGGACACAAAAGGGTCTAGCAAAAGCAAGAGAGTCCCAGCAAAAGCACATGGCTCATATGCATGTTCTCAGCAAAGATAAATGGGAATCACCAGAGTTGCCTGAGCAAAGATTTTTAGCTCTGCCATAGATGGCCTGGATAGGCCTCTAATAGGTTATGTGTGACCACAGTTTAATTTATAGGCTGGGCTCTTCCTAACGGACATAAATCTGTGGCAAAGATTATATTAGAGAAAAGAGAGAATCTTCACTTGTGTCCTTGGTATTAGTGGGTATAAAATATTTGTTACATTTAAACATTAAGAAAACCAAGTTCCTATAATTCTATGATTTACAGTTCACAAAATCTAGTTTAAAGTCAATGCCAGAGGACTGTTCCAAATCCTATCATATATTCAGAGCCAAGGAAAAACTGTTGGGAATAATTAATCTTATCTCTTTAACTCAGCTATATATGTATATGTATATGTGTGTGTGTGTGTGTGTGTGTATAGATATATATATATGCACGTATATATACATATGAATGAATGAATAATTATAAAAAAATCAGTGGATATATTTCAAGTGATTGAATTATTCTGGGTGGTATTATGCCCAAAAAGAACATGTTTCACAGCTAGATGGAATTGAAGAATGGAAGGAACATAGTTTCTTGAGGGATACAAGGCCATATTGTTCTATTTCAATCCCCTAGGGCAGGAGTCATCAAACTACAGCCACAGGTCAAACAAGCTATTCTTGTAAACAAAATTTCACTGGAACACAGCCACACTCATTAGTCTAAGGTGACTTTCCACAGTGGCAGAGTTGAGTAGTTATGACAGAGAAGGTATACAGTCCATTGGTTTTTTACAGAAAAAGTTTGTCAGCCTCTCCCAGAAGAGAGCAATGGTTTTCAAACTTGAACGTGGATCAGAGTTACCTGGAGGACTTGCTAACTTACAGATTGTTAGGCCTCATCTCTAAAGTTTCTGATTCAGATGCTTCCATTAGGCCCATAATTTGTATTTCTAGCAAATTTCCAGTGATGCTGATAATGCTGGTCTGGAGACCACACTTTGAGAAACACTTCCGTAAGCACAAGCTTCAGAAGCAACAATAGCAATTTCTGTAATCTGCTAAAGGTGATTTGCAGTTAACCCAAATGCAGAGAAGTGGTGAAAACCTTAGATCTAGGTATCTATCTCAAGAAGTAGTGGCAAAAACAGAAAAGGGAAGGAAAGACGATAAAAGAAAATAATAGATAAAATAATAAAGAATTAAAAACCAGCATGTCATTAGATGGAGTTCACACTTGCTCAAGTACCAGGATTGAAAAATCATGCATGTCCAGGAGGAAACGCACATTAACAAATTTAAGAAATATATGCTGCATGGGAAACACAGTATCCCCCATTCATTTCCTTCTTCCAGATATGGTATATGCATTGAGACAAAATGAATCAGGTTCTGGGTGTTTTGTTTTGTTTTGGAGGGGAGGGGAGGGGTACCAGACTATTTCATGTGAAGAAATGGTACAAACGATAAAGCGTAAGTAAATGTTCTGGTACAACTTATTGAAAGAACAAATATAAGCTCGATATGCTCCCACTGCATTGATGACCACAGTCACCCCACAGCTGTGGGGAAGCCAGCCTAGGCTTAGTTCCCAGGGTGCACTTGTCACAGCGTGGGGGTTGGAGCTTGGACAGGGCAGGCGGGGACACGACCGGGACAGGGAGGGGGCACATCCCTCTGGTGCAACTTGGTTACAAGGGCACCCAATTCGTGGATGGCTCTCACCTGCCTGTTTCTTCAGCCGTGAGCCTCAAAGAAGTCACACATGTGAGCATCGTTTTCGTCGGTGGCCAGTTTGCGCAGTTCCAGTAGTGACTGATTCGTACTAGTTTCCGAGTGTGACGCAGGATGCGTTGCCTTCTGCCACCCTCACAGTCCTCGCAGCCCTTGAGGGCTTCTGGTTCCTCCATATCCTGAAGGAAGATGCGGCACCGCCTTGACCTGTGGCCTCATGGGTTTCTCAACGTGTGCCCTGTCCTCAGGAGACTGGAAAACAAAATCCTGGGCCAAGTTCTCGAAAGCTACAGCTTCGCAGTCAAAGTAGTGGGATGCGGACAGGCAGGCAAGGGCTCGCTGCGACGGTTGGCGGCGGCCGCAGAGCCGGTGGGTTTGCTGCGTCTGGACGGCGGGAGGGCTCCCTGCGGGTGGAGACCAGTCGGCCCCATGGATCAGGGCGCCGTGCAGGTGTCTGTAGGGGACCTCGGGCCTCTCCCGTCAAGCCTCTGTGTGGGACCACAGACGTCTTAGCATCGACCAGTAACTGGTAACTCGGCAAGGCTGAGAGCGTGAAGACCTCCAACTCCTTTTGCTGTGACCGCTGCAACATTAAGTATGCGTGGCTGGGAGCGTGGTTTTGCTGGGTATGATGACTCTTGGGACTTGGTGTGGCTCACCACGACTTGGTGATAGCGCGGGCGGTGCTTCATCGTCACGCATGCCCATTCACGCCTTGAAGTGTTTAACACTATATCCAAGAACTGGCTTTGCAGTGTGGATCCCAAAGGAGCATCATCTCTCTTCTGAGAATGCTTAAAGAACCTCAATTTCACACCACCAACGTTTTGCTGAAAATGATGGGGCTTGGACTTAACTTAAAAATTTGGATGTTTTTGGACTACACACTAAAGGGCAAAATGATTTGAATCTAAATAGTAAGGCGTTGAAATTTGAATATTTGGGGATTTTAACTTGCAAGGGGATTTAGCCATTCTCCCTTGGAATCTAATAATGGGAGAATGTTTTTTATTCACAGTGGAATGTCCCTATTTGTGCATATTATTATTATTTGAATGTGTTCAGCATCCCTGCAGAATTTGGATAATGGGGATGGTGTGCTTGGATGGCAAACTGAATAGGAAATGGGTTTTTACTCTTGGGTACAGAGTGGCCTTGGAGCTGATTTAGATGATACTTTGTACTTCTCAATTTTAGCAAAATCTAAAGTGAGTGTCAGGGGTCCCAGGATGACTCCTAAAGAGCAGTAGTTGGTAATGGAGAGGCAGTCTAATGTATTTCTCTGACAGACTATTGGTCCCCTCTCCCGAAGAGGGCAGCTACACTCCTGCTTGACTATAGGCTCTATGAAAAGTTTAATGGGGTTTGAAGAAAAAAATAGGGGAATTTTATGGGGAACACTAACTCCTCATTCTTCACATTTCCTGAATATAAAAGAAACTCAGAATCTGTCTGTCCCTTTACTCCAACTCAGGAGCAGTGGAATAAGCTATCTGATTAGTAAAATTGGGAAGAAAAAATAGGCATATCTGTTAGTTATCTGCTCAGCTCAGAGCGAACACTTCTTCCTTTTAGAATTAAAGTAAAGCTGCCCACTGGCAGGACAAGTTGTTTGGTTTTTCCACAGGTAGTTTCTGCTTCTTCTGGCTATGAGAGACACTGAGTGGGTAAGTCTGCCTAATTTGGGGATTCAATGTTAGGAGTGCATTTAGTTCTCACAACAAAGCTATGAACTTTAACTTAGCATTAAATTAAAAGAAGTAGTGTTTTGGCCTCCATATGGCACTGTTTTACTTCTCAATATGTTTTGAAACTAAATAATAACAAAAGATGCTAATTTAGAGGGGAGGAGAGATCTTTCCTCAGAAACAGATTTTACCCCTTATTCTTATACATTTTTTTTTAAATAGGCAAGAAACAATTTTCTATAGTAAGCTAGTAGATGAAGGGATTTTGTCAATTAAAACAACAATAAAAAAATCTGTGGACCACAGATACCTGTGGAGATTTGTTTTATAAATCTTTCCTCCCCCAACAATAAGTAAAAGTGTCAGCATCACTCTGAGAACAGGTGTGTACATTTACATTAAATAAATTATTCATTTGCTAATATTGTGGGATTGTTTTGTGGCGCATAAGAAAAAAAGAAAGCTGAAATAATCTCTATCCCTTGCATTATGCATTATAACATTAGAAAATAGGGTTTTTTTCTGGAGATATTCAACAAACAGGTTCTCTTTTCAGTCCCTGAGGTACTATAGCAAGTAACAGAATAAAATCCAATAAAAAACTTGGAATTTATTTTTGTTCTTTGTCATCACCTTTCATTAATGGTATGTAGGTTTCAATTTCAAAGCACATGCAATACGGTTTGGCTGGATTAAATGTTTTTATTTTGATTCCCTTTGCTAAGCTCACAGTATTTTACCTTCCCTTTTCCTTCATTTTGGGAAATTTTGCACACTCACTCATAGTCACAGTTTTTCCCAGAGCTGGAAAACACCCCTATGTAGTCTTTGGCACTTTTCCCATGTACACATACCACCATGGAGCCTCTCCTGCTCTAAACTCACTAATTATTCCTTTCTAAACAACACCATTGTATGCTTCCTGCTTGTACCACTCAGTTCATTTGTTATTTAATATTTTGTTATTTGTATGCCCAGTGCACATACAGCACATATCTAAAGTTAATTACAGGATTCTTAAGGGAAGGACCAGTTTTAATACTTTGCACATGACTCAAAGCATTGCATTTTGCACCTCGTAGGCACTTTTGAATTTATCTACCTTTCCTAAGTGGAAGAAACCCTATTCAAGGAAGATAAAGAACACTTTTGGAGCTTTACCGAGGGTACAAATTTTTATGTGCTTTTTTCCTAAAATTTTAACATACAGATGGCTGAAATTATGCCTAAAATTGGAACAACTAATAGTTCACAAGTGAGAAGAATTTTAGATGTCATTTTTCATGTATCTGAAATGAATAAGCCCTACTTAGAGGTGAAACTATCTTTTTTATTAGTGTGTACTCTTTTGCTTTTGTTTGTAAAATCAACATTATTGAGGTCTAATTAGCATATAATAAAGTCCATCCATTTGAGAGTACGGTTCAATGAGTTTTGAATTATAACATATATAATCATCACTACATTCAAGATACAGAACTTTTTCTCAACCTACAAGTCTCTTGGAAAACAAAAGGTTTGTGTATGTGTGCATATGTGCATTTATTTACTTTTAAATTACAGTAATGTGCCATAAAAGAAACATTTCTGGTGTGCAGTTTATTTATCGGGACATTGAAACATTATCTACATAAGTTTTCAGGGGGTAAAAACTGAAGCTTAGAGTGACTTTTCTAAAGGGCACAGATATAGCTAGTATAATAAGAAATAGCTCGGCCTTAATAAAATATTGTTTTGAAAGGGTGAATGTCATCATGTTCTAAGCAGATAAAGGAGAAGCTCATCAGGCCACATGGCAAGGAAGTCTTAAGTTGCCTGCTTGACTTGATTCATCTGCTTTCTTTCTGAAGACAAGGGTAAGGGAAAGAGAAATCAGAGCTGTACTGAATACAATAGCAAGCCAAATGATCAGGTAATTCTCCTTAATCCTTATCTAGTACCCTGCTGAGGGCTTCTCACAAGCAGTGAATTATTTTAGTGGTAGTAAGAAGCTGGCCCCACAAATAATAAATTCTCACTTTTCATCTGTGTTTGCCATGTCATTCCATGTGCCCATTTGCTTACCTTCATGACCTATCTTTGAAGCACTTAATACACTGATGCTGGAGCAGAGGCCTTCGTGGATATATTCTGGTCATTGGGCTGAGACGAAATGTTCATTTTTTCATCCTGTGATGTGCACACAGAAATGAATAGGCTGTGAGGCAGATCCGGCGTGCATTGCTGCTGCTCTGCGTTATTGAACGTGCACTTGGCCTCTTCACTTTCTTGGGTGTTCATTTACAGAGACAGGGCCCTATTTTACTTTTACTTTCTGCTGTTGATCAATAAACTGCAAATAAAACTGCTGAGACTTGATTTCTCCCTCAGACCTCTTCTTTCTTTGGGTGCTTCAGATGCAGAGACAAGAGAGTCTTCAATGAGTCCTGTTTTGACTTTTACAGAAGGAACTGTAGTTCCGTTCCTGAAAATAAAGGAAGTTAACATTTCAGAGTAGGTCTATGAACAAAGTAGGTCTATGATGCAAAATCACATGCCTCCGTGTGATTTCTTTTTAAAGACCGCACCAGGAGGGCCAGGACTGGGGAAGATAAAGCTGAGTCTATTGGGGGATAGAATCGGGCCTGCCGCTTTTCAGATGACTGACTGTAAGAAGACAGTGTGCACCTCCTCAGCCTTTGCTTATTTTATACCTTTAAATCTCATTAGACAGGTGCCTGCAAATAATCCTACTCCCCTTAAAACTGTAGGAGAGGACCTAAGAAACTGTCTCACATTAAGGTTTAAAGGACTAACTCAACTTTCAGCATTACCCCTAAATGGTGCATATGAACTTGAATAGATAGATAAAACTTCTTGCTAAATGAATGATGCCTCAGTGGTATATTCAGAGTTATCTTTTTAATCTTTGTTTGGCAGAATTAAAAGGTTCCCCGAGAGCATTTATGTCTGACTTTGTGTAAAACAGTACTAGATTTGGATCATTGCTTTCCCTGATGGATCCTTCTAGGAAAATCTGCCTCACTCAGTGAAGAAGCCTTTGGATGATCCCACTCTGCTCCTTGTAATCATAGCCAGTTGGACCCCGAGAAGGAACTGCTCCAAGAACTCATTTATTCGCTTAGCAAGAACAGATGAATTGTGTAGCTTGGCATACTAGATAAAGTTGGGCCAAGCAGATCCCTCTCTGGGGAGGAACCTCCATGTCTTCTCTCACTTTCCCCAGCAATACTGAGTTACATTCTGGAGAGGTCGGACACTGGGGCAAATTGAGTTGGTTATCATCGTTCTCACTCTTATTTTTAACTCATTGATTTCTTTTGCTGAGGTTTGTTCCCATGGCAACAACACAGGCCACTTGGGTTAAGAAGCTTAGAAAGAGCAATGAAACTTGAAGGAATTCATTTTGTTTTTGTCTTCACTTGCCATCATCTCCAAATGCTACCAACTGCCTCATAGGTCACATCATCTTTGAGTTCCCAGGACATCGCTGATGAATTTTAAGACTGTTTTTATTTTCTTCCACATTTAAAAAGGGCACTTCATTTTTCCTGACACAGACAATACTTTTACAAAAGCTTTTATTTCATATGCTTCAATACATGAAACTGAGTGACAAAATCCAGGAGGAAGAGCAAGCCTCGTATGTGGGGCCTTTTCATGGCCCATTTCCCCAGCGTAGCCAGCTCTCCCTCCATCCAGCCCTGCCCTGGTCTTTCTCCTTTTCTTTAGCCATATCAACTAATGCTGATTTTTTTTTTTTTCCCCCCTCTCTCACCTCAAATATTACTTCCTCAGAGGAGCCTGCTCTGGCCACTCACACTGAATTAGACCCCACAGGTCCTTTTAGTTCTTCTTTAAAGCTTTTTGTCATAGTTGGTAATTACATTTTTTTGATTATTTAAATAATATCTTTTCTCATCCTAACTAGACTCTGAGCTCCCAAAGATAAGGTACTTGGCTCTTCGGTTTATCACTGAAATTCTAGCACCTCACACAATGATTGTGAATAGGCTTGATAAATATCCATTTATTGAAAGTGTGGAAAATATCTAATTCTTTCCCTCTTAAGGCTCAAATCAAGTTGACTGTTTACTTGGATGTATTGGTCAGCTCAGGCTGCCACACCAAAGTGTCGTGGACTGAGTGGCTTAAACAACAAGTTCTCATAGTTCTGGAGACTCAGACGTCCACCACCAGGGTGCCAATTAGGTAAGAGCTTTCTTCCTGGCTTGCAGATGGCCACCTTCCCCTTTGTGTCCTCACATAGCTGATGCAGGGGTAAGGGGAGAGAGAGAAAGAGATCTTCCTCTTCTTAGGAAGGCACCAATCCCATCGGATTAGGACCCCACTTTTAAGACCTTACTTAGCCTTTCTCACCTCCTCATAGACCCTGCCTTTGGGAGTTAGTGCTTCAACTAGGAATTTGTGGAGGTGGGGGCACAATTTTGTTCATCTACCCGGGATTAAGTTTACTTGACCTAAAGTTTTCCCTATCCTTCCAGCAGATGTTAATTTATTACTTTGCAACTTTGTTTTTCTTTTTTGCAAGCAAACCATTATGCTTTTGCAAGAGAACATTTTGTTTCCTGCTAGACTCTGAAGTTTCTGTCTCACTCTGTCTGGTCCCTCTCTCCTCCTCTCTCTGTTGCTCTTTGGCTTTCAGGAAAATAAACTTCTCAAAGTTTATTATTTTCTCTGAATTGAAAGTTCTGGTGCAGGATGCCAACACAAAAGTGCATTAATATGAGCAAGACTCAGAAATCATTATTGATGCATTAATACAGTAAGCATATTTCTAGTTAAATCTTCAGTGTTTGCTACTGAATATCACTGGGCTTTGATGTTCTTTTTTCCTATATGGTTTTTATTTTCCTCTAGTTCATATCCTTGACTGAAGGTGAGCCCCAGTTCTTGATTGTCTGCCTTCACAAAAAGTCTTATATTTGTCTGCAAGGACTCTATTTAATTTTTAAAATCATTTTTATTACTCTGTTCAAGGGAGTCATCTGGAAATGACATTCTGTAATAAACTGCCCTTGACAAATATTATTATTTTTTCTTGTGAAAAGCTCCGTTTTCTGTTTTTCTTCTTCAAATAGCCATTGGTAGTTCTGATTGAGAATGTAGGGCTACCAGAGGAACAGCTCTTGCCAAGTGAAGCTTTTTTTTTTTTTAATTCCTCCTGCTTTTATGTTATATTTAATCAAAAGTGCACCATTTTATATTCTTTTTTCTCCCAATTTTACTTTAAATTTCATTTCTGTAATTGATTTTTCAGTTTTCACTGAACTTGCAAATGAATGCAAAGACCTGTTAAAAGAAACATTTCATTTATTAATTTACTGTTGCATTGGTCGGTTGTTTCTGAGGGATTAAGAAAGTTACGTCAGGTGTGAACCAGGTGTGTGAACAGCCTGCTTGAGTAGTGACTTTGAAGGTCCTCACTGAATAACATTCCACTTGAAAAAGCAGCTTCAGGCTAACTTCATGCATTAATGAGGCAGTCATTTTTTTTTTTGATTGATTTATTCTAATTTCTTTTTTAATTCTTTTTATTATTTATTCATTTCTTTTCAGTGTTCCAAGATTAATTGTTTATGCACCACACCCAGTGCTCCATGCAATCTGTGCCCTCCCTAATACCCACCACCTGGCTCCCCCAACCTCCACCCCCTGCCCCTTCAAAACCCTCAGGTTGTTTTCCAGAGTCCACAGTCTCTCATGGTTCGTCTCCCCCTCCGATTTCCCCCAGCTCCCTTCTCCTCTCCATCTCCCCATGTCCTCCGTGTTATTCTTTATGCTCCACAAGTAAGTGAAACCATATGATACTTGACTCTCTCTGCTTGACTTACTTCACTCAGCATAATATCCTCAAGTCCTGTCCAAGCTGATACAAAAGTGGGGTATTCATCCTTTCTGATGGAGGCGTAATACTGCATTGTATATATGGACCATATCTTCTTTATCCGTTTGTCTGTTGAATGCGGTCATATTGACCAGACTTGTGAAAGAAGAAATAAGCCTCCTTACTTGCCGCCTTACCCTATTTGAATTTCATGCCAGTCTGGACCTTAAGTGCCCGTTTTCAGTGGAGGGGTTTTACATCTTTCTGATCCATTTAGAATAGAGCCAGGGGCATTTATGACAAAGGTGACCAGGTAAATAGCAATAATGTAAAACAGTAAAATCCCATCACCTGGCTGTGCTGATTTATTCCATGCCCATGTGGAACCATTTATTACTTAGACAGCATCAAGGACCAATTTATCTATTAAAGCTTTAACACTAAAATGTTAACGTATTTTTTTAACCTAAATGTTTTAAATATCCATTTATGTTCCAGAAAATGATGGGAAAATGAAGTTGCATTGATCATTGTTTCTACCTTCAAGGATGTTATAGTCTACTAGAAAAAATATAGATAATAGATGAATAATGAGAGGGGGCATGATTATGAACATAGGAATTCAGAAGAGGGAGTGATGGTTGTCATTACGTTTGTGGAAAGAGTAGAAGGATTTCCAGCATAGAGGCATTTGCACTGCTGCCTGAGGGATGAATGCAAGTTGAGCAAACGGAAAACATAAAGGTCAGTATTCTGGGCAGAAGAGCCAACGTCCTGACAAAAGAAAATAACATAGCCATTTGCTCCCTAAATAGGTTGGAAAGGCAGGACTGGAAAAGAGAGTAGAAAATATTGGATGTCACTTAGATTTTAGACATTCTGAAGATCTTGGGGGATCTGAAATAGGGGAGGAGAAATAGAGAGGAGGAGACAGCAGAAAGTTATGTTGGATAATAAAATTGTAGACTTTACAATGTCTTAGGAAGCAAGGAACAAGCAATCACATTTGAGTCTGTAGTTTGTTTGGTGGTTTTATTTTTTTTTAAGATTTTATTCATTTATTTGACAGAGATCACAAGCAGAGAGGCAGGCAGAGAGAGAGAGAGAGAGAGAGAGAGAGAGAAGGAAGCAGGCTCCCCGCTGAGCAGAGAGCCCGATGCGGGGCTCAATCCGGGGACCCTGAGATCATGACCTGAGCCAAAGGCCGAGGCTTTAACCCACTGAGCCACCCAGGCGCCCCGAGTCTGTAGTTTTTATCCTGGGTGATTGAGAGAATGATGTTCTTAGAAAGAGGAACTTTGAGGTTTGGAGCAAGGTGTTTGTTTTTTCGTTTTGTTTTGTTTTCTAAAAAATTTATTTATTTATTTGTCAGAGAGAGAGAGAGCACACAAGCAGGGGGAGCAGCAGGCAGAGGGAAAAGCAGGCTCCCCACTGAGCAGGGAGCCCTACATGGGGCTCAATCCTAGAACCTTGGGATCATGACCTGAGCCGAAGGCAGACACTTAACTGACTGAGCCACCCAGAGATCTCTGGAGCAAAGTGTTTTGAAGAAGGAAATATTTTATTTCAGAAATAAAAATATGTTTCTGTAAAATCTCCCCAAGCCTTAGTTGTTGAAAGGAATATAAAACTTTCAGGGTATAGACTCAGTACTGGATTTTAATCCACATATGATTTCCAGAACTTCGTATCTGAGAGAAATTTGTAAGATCTCCCCTGTGCCAGCTGATATCCTTCATTGCCTACTACTGTTTTGTTGAAGAGGTTACATGATAACATACTATCTGCATTTCTTTTGTTTTCATGTAATGTGCAGTCAAGAAAGAAGAGAGCTATGTAAAGAAAACGCCCAAATAGACCATGTACAAGGAGACAGAAGCTTAATAAAAAACAACAACAAAAAGACGTGGTTGAGGAGCCAGTTGGAATCTGGGTGAGATAGCAGGTGATGGTGATTGAAAACATTGATCTTCAAACTGGATTCATCTGATGGTGTGGGCTCTGGGATTTAAGATTCAGGTGCCATTTCTTTTTTTTTTTTTTTTTAAGATTTTATTTATTTATTTGACAGAGATCACAAGTAGGCAGAGAGAGAGAGAGGAAGGGAAGCAGGCTCCCCGCCGAGCAGAGAGCCAGATGCGGGGCTCAATCCCAGGACCCTGGGATCACAACCTGAGCCGAAGGCAGAGGCTTTAACCCACCGAGCCACCCAGGCGCCCCTCAGGTGCCATTTCTAACTGCCGGTTGAGCTCTCCATTTTCTAAAGATTCTGACAGCAGTCTGCAATGGTAGAAGAGCTCTGCTGGATCTGGAAACTATACTGGAAAAGGCTGGACCTCAAGTGTGCGTGTTACATAGAAGAACGGCCACATGGAAGAATCTCTAGGTTTGTCTTGACATGGGAGAAAGGGAATGTTTGTGCATCTGGGTGTCTGTGTGTTTAACAATTATTTTGCTTAAGAGAGAAGAGAAAATACTTTGTTCTAATTTCTCCTCAAGTGTTCTTTAGCTTTTTGACCTAAACTCAAGTGAGATTTTCTTTCTTTTTAAGCACAAAGACTTTAAAGAGTACTTGAGGTTTTTTTAGCAAGATTTTTTTTTTATAACTCTCAAAGTCAATTGCCTTTGAGGAAGTGACAACAATAGAATCAAGTAACATTTTCTCATTTGCTCACAAATCCAATTGTTGGACTAGATGTTTATGTGTATTATAAAGGTATAAAAGCTATAGGCTGTCTTAAGAATTTGTTGATCTTTTATTGATATTCTGAGGTTCAGATGAAATATATCAGCAGTATCTAAGCCCATATTCTCCCACCCAGGTCTATTTAAAATTTCCGTGTTCTTTTGAGTTCTGTAGCAAGTGTCTGGATACCTAATGGAAATAAATAATGGGAGAGTGCTGTTAGAAATATGGACCAGAAGACTGGTTAATCGTAGATTATGAGAAAGGCAGGTAAGGACTGTGTGCAATAAAGGAGTTTGATATTACAGTGGTAGCTGCCTAAACTAAGATTTTCTTACATATTTTATGTCAGAGGAACTATACATTGTTCAGAATGTGGGACTGTGATTTGAGGCAGGGAAATGGAGAAGAAGAGAAACAGAAACAAAGTGATGGCTACTAGTGAAATATAGCCGTTATAAAATGTTTTAAATAAAACTATATATTTAAGATGTATAACATGATAATTTGTTATACATATACATAGTGAATGGATTAGTACAGTCAAGCTAATTATCATCTTTTTTTAACTAGAGAATATAGTTAATTTTTAATTTAATGTTAATTTAATTCTCATTTAATTAAAAAAATTTTAATTCCAGCATAGTTAACCTGCAGTGTTATATTAGTTTCAGGTGCACAATACAGTGATTCAACAATTCTATGCATGACTCAGTGCTCATCGTGATGTGTAGTCTTAATCTCCTATTTTACCCATTCCGCACCCCACCCTCACCCCTCCGGTAACCATTACTTTATTCTCTATAGTTAAGAGTCTATTTCTTGGTTTGTGTCTTTTTCCCCCTGTGATTTTTTTGTTTCTTAAATTCCACACATGAGTGAAATCATACGGTATTTGTCTTTCTCTGACTGACTTAATTCATTTAGCTTTGTATTTTCTGGGTCCATCTATCTTGTTGCAAATGGCAAGATTTCATTCTTTTTAATGGCTGAATAATAATTCGTGTATGTGTGTGTGTGTGTATCATACATTCTTTAGCCATTTATCTATTCATGGACACTTGGGCTAAATATACCTTCTTACATAGTTACCATTCTGTGTGTGTTCGTGCGCACACAAATTTGTGTCTGAGAGAGACAAGGGAGAGACATGAGAGTGCCTGAAATAAACTCTTAGAATCCAGTATTCAATACAGTATTATTAACTATAGTCTTCATGTTGTACATTAGATATATATAATTATTCATCTTACATAACTACAGCTTTGTACCCTCTGACTCCCATCTCTCCATTTCCCCTATCCCTTCCACCTGCTTTCTACTTTCTGCTTCTATGTATTTAATTTTTTTAGATTTTACATGTAAATTAGATCATGAATATTTTTCTTTCTGTTTCTGGCTTGTTTCACTTAGCATAATGTCTTCCATGTTCATCTGCATTATTGTAAATGATGGGATTTCCTTTTTTCCATCTGTCTGTCTATATCTATCTGTCTATCTATCTATCATCTAACTATAACAGTTTCTGTATCCACTAATCTGTTGATGAATCCTTAAGTCATTTTCGTATCTTGTCTATTATGACTATTGCTTCCATGAACAAAGAAGCATAGCTATCTCTTCAAGGTACTTATTTCATTTCCTTTGAGTATATACCCAAAAGAGAAATTGTTGGGATAGTAGTATTTTCAGTTTTTTGAGGAAACTCCGTATCATTTCATGATAGTTGCACCAGTTTACATTTTCACCAACAGTAAACAAGGGTTCTCTTTTTTCCACATCCTTGGCAACACTTCTTTTTATTTATTTTTGTGATAATCGTCATCCAAACAGATATGAGGTGATATATCATTGTGGTTTTGATTTGTATTTCCATGATGATTAATGATGTTGAATACCTTCTCATTTCCCTGTTGGCCATTTGTTTGTCTTCTTTGGAAAAATGGTTACTCGGGTCCCTTGCCCATTATTTAATTGCATTGTTTGATATAAAACTTTCTGTGCATTGTTATTTTTACTGATAAAATTACTGAAGGGTCATAACATGTAAAACATTCTCATTCATACTATAGCTAATTGACCAACTTGAAATTCAATAATTATTCAACTGTGGCAACACTACTTTAGCATGATCACTTTCAAACAAGTAGCTTATCCATAAAACCATAGAAACAGAGCTCTTCGTTTGTTCATTCTAAGCAACTAAGGAGACACATCCACCAGAAGATAAATGGTTCTGGTTCTTGGTGTGAATGTTGCAGCAAAAGCAATTTTTTTTTTCTCATGTAAACCACTCTATTTTTGGTTATTCTAAGTGGTCCCTGAAATCAGCTGATGTTGCAAATGGTCACAGCAGCTGATACAAACTTTCTCTCCTGCCTGTGTTCCAACAAATAGCTGACATCACAACTCCATTACTTGGTAGCAGTGGGCAAAACAGTAATCATGTCCTTGGAGTGAACAGTAAACATTTGACCCAAGGAGTTGAAGGTAGGAGAATGCTTCCATCTGTGTATTAGCTCATGAAAGCAACACTTTCCTTGAGTCTACCTCAAAGTTCAGAAGCCAGGTATCTGACTACAGCCTGGAATGGTAGATAAGGAGAATACACAAGGGCAGGCCAGCAATTTCATGATATAACTATAAACCAGTACTTATCTTTGTTATTTAATAGATTATGTCCTCTGTACCTTTTTGATTGAAACTAATGAAGTTCTTATTGCAGGAGAGGATGTTTGAAGTAATTGCTTTGGATTTTGGGAGCTCGAAAGAGCTAATATTTTGAGGCGGGGGATTGGTTAATCACTAATACTGGAATTAAATTTCTCAGCAGTGGCCTAATGACTTTTAGTCTCTTATTCTATCATAGGAAGGGCTGCTACTTTGTGGTGTGCTACAAAGCCTGTCTAGATAGAGCACTTAGAGTTCTGGCCATGAACTAAACCTCTGTTCATGGACAAGGGAGAAAATCTCTTAGAACATCATCCTCAGAGTGAAGAGAAAGATAAATCCTTTCCTCAAATTGTATGCTAGAACTCCTCAGAACAAGAATAAACCACAAAACCCCAAGAGATGGGAAATATAAACAACTTTTTAAAATTTTGTTCACACAACTTTAGGAAATAAAGATTGTTTTTTCTATTGCCCAATGAAGTGACAGGTCTTTTCCACTTAACAGAAGGGAGTTTTGGCTTTTAAGATTGTATTTTTATCTTCTCCTGCTCCTTTTTGGGACTATTCCCATCAACTCAGTGGAGTAAAAATCCTTCACTCCACCCCTGAACTCTGCCTATCTTAAGCCTGATCCTATCCTATTCCTTCCTCCTGTGGAAACTGCCAACCTTCACCCACACTGATTCTGCTTGCAGAGTTAACGGCTTCTTAAGGTGACTACATCCTTCAACCTATTTCCCTGTCCTCCTTCCTGTCTATAGTAATTAGATAGGGAAACATTATTAGAAGTGGGAACCGTATTAGAAGAGGAGTTAAGGGGCACCTGGGTGGCTCAGTTGGTTAAGCGTCTGCCTTCAGCTCAGGTCGTGATCCCAGGTTCCTGGGATTGAGCCCCACATTGGAATTCCTGCTGCCCGGGGAGTCTGCTTCTCCCTCTCCCTCTGCTCACATGTACTCTCTCTTGCTCATTCTCTCTCTCTCTCAAATAAATAAATAAATAAAAGCAGTGGAGTTAACCCCCTTAAACCTAACCTGAATGCCTAATAGTTTAGGTGTTATCAATAACCCTAATGATCTCAAGTGAAAGAAGTTAAGGCTGAATATTTCTAAATTAGGGATAATGTAATTATGAGGAATATTTCACATTAATTTATATTAATTTTCACATTATTAGGAAAATTTAACAGTAGAAAATTTCTGAATATATTGTGGCTTTGGTTTTATAACTTTTCTATATCTAAACTTCCTCATTTTTCTATGGAATATTAAAAATCACTGGAACTATCCCCAAATCATTAAATTTACAACGTGCTTCAAAATTCTTCTGTAAAACTTGTGAAGAGGTTTTAATATAGAAGTCAAATTTATAAAATAAAAATTTATTATTTAGCCACTATCCATTTAATCAAAGATGATAACTACATGGTAGTCTCTTGCATATTGATTTTTTGGGGGGGGCATGCATAAAAGAATTGAGTACTTCCATCTTAACAGTCTTAAAATACTATAGCTGTTTTTCACGCCTAGGAATTACTCAGAATGCATTTTTCACAAAACTGGCAATCGTATCTAGCTATATGAGCAAATCCAAATGCCAAAATGTCAGGAGAGCAAGTGAGATCACCTATAACAACACAGACTAGACATTTTTATGTTCAAGGAATGGTATTTCTTTCTCTCTTAAGAACAATTATCGAAACTAGGAACACAATCCAAAAAGGAGTCTGGCTAATTCCCATAATGCCACTGCTGCTCACTCAGTCATCCATCTCTTCTATTCAGGCTATAGAGACAGTCCCCGTTAGTGTCTTTTTGTCCTATGAACTGGTCCCATTGTGGTTCAGAATGAGAAAGTAGAAGGGTGAAAACAATTTTTTTGACTAGTCGAGCAATTGATTCCTTGGGGATTCACCCCTGGCCTTTTCAAGGGCAATATTTCCATAAATAAATTGGGCTTTGTTTTCTTCCATGAAGATAGCTAATTCAAACTTAAAAGACATTTGAATGCCAGAATCACTTTATTGTTCTTTTGCTGTAATAATTTAGATTGAATGTCATTGTGCATTCAAGCTTACCGGGTAATTGAGCAACTATGGTCTTTATTTGATGATATATTCATGGATCTTTAAATATCAATGACCATGGTTTTGGAGTATGAAATAATAGTTGGCAAATATGCAGTCATTATGAATAAGAGACACACCACTATAAAAATTTGTTATTTTTAAATTAATGGGTTCAACATTATTAACTTAGAATAAATTGTCTTTTTAAAAATTATAATTATGTAATTATGAATCAGATTTCCCTTGGAGAACAAAGTACTTTGTTGAAAGTATAAGCTTTTATTTTTTTTTCTTTGTTGGTGAGAAGAGTAGCTATTTTAAAAATAACCCCTTTATCAGTGAGATTTCTTTTTCTTTTTTTAAATTATTTTTAACATATACTGTATTATTTGACCCAGGGGTACAGGTCTGTGAATCATCAGACTTACACATTTCACAGCACTCACCATAGCACATATCTTCCTCAATGTCCATAACCCAAACACCCTATCCCTATCCCCGGCCCTCCAGCATATGTCAGTTTGTTTCCATGAGATTAAGAGTCTCTTATGGTTTGTCTCTATCTGATGCCATCTTGTTTCAATTTTTCCTTCCTACCCCCCAAAACCCCCACCCTGCCTTTCAAATTCCGTATATCAGAGAGATCATATGATAATTGTCTTTCTCTGATTGACTTATTTCACTCAGCATAATACCCTCTAGTTCTATCCACATCATCGAAAATGGCAAGATTTCATTTCTTTTGATGGCTGCATAGTATTCCATTGTATATATATATATACCACCTCTTCTTTATCCATTCATCTGTTGATGGACATCTAGGTTCCTTCCATAGTTTGGCTGTTGTGGACATTGCTGATATAAACATTTGGGTACATGTTCCCTTTCAGATCACTACATTTGTATCTTTAGGGTAAATACCTAGTAGTGCGATTGCTGGGTCAGAGGGTAGCTCTATTTTCAACTTTTTGAGGAACCTCCATGCTGTTTTCCAGAGTGGTTGCACCAGCTTGCATTCTAACCAACAGTATAGGAGGGTTCCCCTTTCTCTGCATCCTCGCCAGCATGTGTCATTTCCTGACTTGTTAATTTTAGCCATTCTGAGTGGTGTGAGGTGGTATCTCATTGTGGTTTTGATTTGTATTTCCCTGATGCCGAGTGATGTGGAGCACTTTTTCATGTGTCTGTTGGCCATCTGGATGTCTTCTTTGCAGAAATATCTGTTCATGTCCTCTGCCCATTTCTTGATTGGATTATTTGTTCTTTGGGTGTTGAGTTTGCTAAGTTCATTGCAGATTTTGGACACTAGCCCTTTATCTGATATGTCGTTTGCAAATATCTTCTCCCATTCTGTCAGTTGTCTTTTGGTTTTGTTAACTGTTTCCTTTGCTGTGCAAAAGCTTTTGATCTTGATGAAATCCCAATAGTTCATTTTTGCCCTTGCTTCTGTTGCCTTTGGCGATGTTCCTAGGAAGAAGTTGCTGCGGTGGAGGTCGAAGAGGTTGCTGCATGTGTTCTCCTCAAGGATTTTGATGGATTCCTTTCTCACATTGAGGTTCTTCATCCATTTTGAGTCTATTTTCGTGTGTGGTGTAAGGAAATGGTCCAGTTTCATTTTTCTGCATGTGGCTGTCCAATTTTCCCAGCACCATTTGTTGAAGAGACTGTCTTTATTCCATTGGACATTCTTTCCTGCTTTGTTGAAGATTAGTTGACCATAGAGTTGAGGGTCTATTTCTGGGCTCTCTATTCTGTTCCACTGATCTATTTGTCTGTTTTTGTGCCAGTACCATACTGTCTTGATGATGACAGCTTTGTAATAGAGCTTGAAGTCTGGAATTGTGATGCCACCAACTTTGGCTTTCTTTTTCAACATTCCTCTGGCTATTCGAGGTCTTTTCTGGTTCCATTTCTTTGAAAAAAAAAATGGATGGGATTTTGATAGGGATAGATTGCTTTAGGTAGCATAGACATTTTCACAATATTTGTTCTTCTAATCCAGGAGCATGGAACATTTTCCATTTCTTAGTGTCTTCCTCAATTTCTTTCATGAGTACTTTATAGTTTTCTGAGTATAATTCTTTGTCTCTTTGGTTAGGTTTATTCCTAGGTAACTTATGGTTTTTGGTGCAATTGTAAATGGGATTGACTGTTTGATTTCTCTTTCTTCTGTCTTGTTGTTGGTGTAAAGAAATGCAACTGATTTCTGTGCATTGATTTTATATCCTGACACTTTACTGAATTCCTGTACAGTTCTAGCAGATTTGAAGTGGAGTCTTTTGGGTTTTCCACATATAGTATCATATCATCTGCAAAGAGTGATAGTTTGACTTCTTCTTTGCCGATTTGGATGCCTTTAATTTCTTTTTGTTGTCTGATTGCTGAGGCTAGGACTTCTAGTACTATGTTGAATAGCAGTGGTGATAGTGGACATCCCATAAGTGTTCCTGACCTTAGCAGAAAAGCTCTCAGTTTTTCTCCATTGAGAATGATATTCACAGTGGGCTTTTCGTAGATGGCTTTGATGATATTGCGGTATGTACTCTCTATCCCCAAACTTTGAAGAGTTTTGATCAGGAAAGGATGCTGTACTTTGTCAAATGCTTTTTCAGCATCTATTGAGGGTATCATATGGTTCTTGTTCTTTCTTTTATTAATGTGTTGTATCACATTGATTGTATTGTGGATGTTGAACCAACCTTGCAGCCCTGGAATAAATCCCACTTGGTCATGGTGAATAATCCTTTTAATGTAATGTTGAATCCTATTGGCTAGTATTTTGGTGAGAATTTTTGCATCTGTGTTCATCAAGGAAATTGGTCTGTAATTCTCTTTTTTGATGGGATCCTTATCTGATTTGGGGATCAAGGTGATGCTGGCCTCATAAAATGAGTTTGGAAGTTTTCCTCCCATTTCTATTTTTTGGAACAGTTTCAGGAGAATAGGAATTAATTCTTCTTTAAATGTTTGGTAGAATTCCCCTGGGAAGCCATCTGGCCCTGGGCTCTTGTTTGGTGGGAGATTTTTGATGAGTGCTTCAATCTTCTTACTGGTTATGAGTCTGTTCAGGTTTTCTATTTCTTTCTGGTTCAGTTGTGGTAGTTTATATGTCTCTAGGAATGCATCCATTTCTTCCAGATTGTCAAATTTGTTGGCGTAGAGTTGCTCATAGTATGTTCTTATAATTGTTTGTATTTCTTTGGTGTTAGTTGTGATCTCTTCTCTTTCATTCATGATTTTATTTATTTGCATCCTTTCTCTTTTCTTTTTGATAAGTCTGGCCAGGGGTTTATCAATCTTATTAATTCTTTCAAAGAACCAGCTCCTAGTTTTATTGATTTGTTCTATTGTTTTTTTGGTTTCTATTTCATTGATTTCTGCTCTGATCTTTACTATTTCTCTTCTCCTGCTGGGTTTAGGCTTTTTTTGCTGTTATTTGTCCAGCTCCTTTAGGTGTAGGGTTAGCTTGTGTATTTGAGACCTTTCTTGTTTCTTGAGAAAGGCTTGTACCACTATATATTTCCTCTCAGGACTGCCTTTGCTGTGTTCCACAGATTCTGAACCATTGTGTTTTCATTATCATTTGTTTCCGTGAATTTTTTCAATTCTTCTTTAATATCCTGGTTGACCTATTCATTCTTTAGAAGGATGCTGTTTAGTCTCCATGTATTTGTGCTCTTTCCAACTTTCCTCTTGTGATTGAGTTCTAGCTTCAGAGCATTGTGGTCTGAAAATATGCAGGGAATGATCCCAATCTTTTGATACTGGCTGAGACCTGATTTATGACCCAGGATGTGATCTATTCTGGAGAATGTTCCATGTGCATTAGAGAAGAATGTGTTTTCTGTTGCTTTGGGATGGAATGTTCTAAATATATCTGTGATGTCCATTGGTCCAGTGTGTCATTTAAGGCCTTTATTTCCTTGTTGATCTTTTGTTTGGATGATCTGTCCATTTCAGTGAGGGGAGTGTTAAAGTCCCCTACCATTATTGTATTATTGTCGATGTGTTTCTTTGATTTTGTAATTAATTGGTTTATATAGTTGGCTGCTCCCATGTTATGGGCATAATATTTAAAATTGTTAGATCTTCTTGTTGGACAGACCCTTGAGTATGATATAGTGTCCTTCCTCATCTCTTATTATAGTCTTTGGCTTAAAATCTAATTGATCTGATATAAGGATTGCCACCCCAGCTTTCTTCTGATGTCCATTAGCATGGTAAATTGTTTTCCACCCCCTCCCTTTAAATCTGGAGGTGTCTTTGGGTCTAAAATAAGTTTCTTGTAGACAGCATATTGATGGGTTTTGTTTTTTTATCCATTCTGATACCCTTTGTCTTTTGATTGGGGCATTTAGCCCATTTATATTCAGGGTAACTATTGAGAGATATGAGTTTAATGCCATTGTTTTACCTGTAAGGTGACTGTTACTGTATATTGTCTCTGTTCCTTTCTGATCTAGTACTTTTAGGCTTTCTCTTTGCTTAGAGGACCCCTTTCAATATTTCCTGTAGAGCTCATTGGGTGTTTGCAAATTCTTTCAGTTTTTGTTTGTCCTGGAAGCTTTTATCTCTCCTTCTATTTTCAATGATAGCCTAGCTGGATATAGTATTCTTGGCTGCATGTTTTTCTCATTTAGTGCTCTGAATATCTCATGCCATTTTTTTCTGGCCTGCCAGTTCTTTCTGGCCTGCCAGGTCTCTGTGGATAAGTCCGCTGCCAATCTCATATTTTTACCACTGTATGTTACAGGCTTCTTTTCCCAGGCTGCTTGCAGGATTTTCTCTTTGTCACTAAGACTTGTAAATTTTACTATTAGATGATGGGGTGTGGACCTATTCTTGTTGATTTTGAGGGGGGGTTCTCTGTACCTCCTGGATTTTGATGCTTGTTCCCTTTGCCATATTAGGGAAATTCTCTCCAATAATTGTCTCCAATATACCTTCTGCTCCCCTCTCTCTTTCTTCTTCTTCTGGAATCCCAATTATTCTAATGTTGTTTCATCTTATGGTGTCACTTATCTCTCGAATTCTCCCCTCGTGGTCCAGTCGCTGTTTGTCCCTCTTTTGCTCAGCTTCTTTATTCTCTGTCATTTGGTCTTCTATATCACTAATTCTTTCTTCTGCCTCATTTATCCTAGCAGTAAGAGCCGCCATTTTTGATTGCACCTCATTAATAGCTTTTTTGATTTCAACTTGGTTAGATTTTAGTTCTTTTATTTCTCCAGAAAGGGCTTTTATTTCTCCATACAGTGTTTCTCTAATAGCTTCCATTCCTTTTTTGAGCCCAGCTAGCACCTTGAGAATTGTCATTCTGAGCTCTAGATCTGACATATTACCAATGTCCATATTGATTAGGTCCCTAGCCTTTGGTACTTCCTCTTGTTCTTTTTTTTTTTTTTTTTTTTGTGCTGAGTTTCCTCGCCTTGTCATTTTATCCAGATAAGAATATATGAAGGAGAGAATAAATGGTAAAAGGGTGGCAAACACCCCAGGAAAATATGCTTTAACCAAATCAGAAGAGACCCCAAATTGTGGGGGGAAGAAGGGAGTAAGGAGCAGTTCAAAAAAAAAGAAAAAATTTTAAAAAGAAAAAAATAAAGAAAAAATATAAAAACGAAAATACATATATTTGACTGGTGACTAGAACAGAGTCACCCACTTAATTTTGGGAGTATTTTGGTCTCTTAGAAGAAACTACCTCCCAAAATTTTAAAGAATAAAATACACACACACACACACACACACACACACACACACACACACAAAATAAGGGTAAACAAGATGAAGGGATGGAATATGATTAGAAAGATGAAAAATTTATTTTAAGAAATTTCTAAAAAAGGAATTGATAAGATAGGTTGGTTAGGAGAATAAAGAAACAGAAAGCAGAAAGGATTTGCTCAGGCTGGAGACTAGAACAAAGCCCTGTACTAGATTTAGGGTATATTTTGATCTATTAGAAGAAGTTGTATACCAAAATTTTTTAGAAGAAAATACCCTATGTGTATACAAAAAATAAAGTTAGATACAATGAAGAATAAAATATGACTATAATAATGAAGTTTCAAAAAAGATTTTTATGAAAGTTTTTGTTAAGATAAATTAGTCAAAAAACATTAAAAGAGGAAAGAGTAAAAGTTAAAAAATTAGCATAATAAAAAATAAAATTAAAAAAATTAATTAGCTTTGTAAGACTAAAGAATCATGGGGAGAAAGCCATGAATTCCATGCTTTGCTTTCTCCTCCTTCCTCCTCCTCTGTTCTCCCTGGTATGTGAACTTGGTCTGGCTGGATGTTCTTGCTGCTCTTCTGGAGGAAGGGCCCCTTGCCTGTGATTCTCAAGTGTCTTTGCCTGAGGTGGAATTGCACCCCTTACCAGGGACTGGACTGAGTAATTGGCTCGTGTTTTCTTTCGGCAGCTTTTGTTCCCTGATTGCTTACCATAGAGTTCTGGAAGACGGGAATGAAAATGGTGGCCTCCTGGTCTCCGGCCCGGCAGAGCCGAGAGCTCAGTGCACCCTCAGAGAAAAGCGCTCAATCACTCCTGTCTCCCTGGCCTCTGGCTGCACTCCAAGCTCACCCAGCCTGTGACCAAGGCTCTCTTGTCTGACACACAGCCTTGCCTGGAGTCTCCAAGCCCAGCAGATCCCTGTCCTCTTCCAGGGGGCTCTCCCCAGATCTTGTGGGGTCCCTGCTCACAGAGCAGTGGTCTGACTGTGCCACAGATCACAGTTTAAGGTAACCCTGAGTTGAGAGCTCACTCCTCAGCTCCATCTCTGTAGCTGGCTTCCCCGCTCTAATACCTGTGAGCTCTGTGACATGCAGACAGCCGATCCTTCTGTGACCCCGCAGGACCTCAGACCATGCTGTCCCCATGTGGGCTTCACCCTGGCTTAGCCTCTGGAGCGATGTCCCTCAGTGGAGCAGACTTTTAAATGTTCTGATTTTGTGCTCTGTTGCTCCACCACTTTCTGGGAGCCGGCTCCTCCCCCTGTGGTCTATCTTCCTGTCGCTTTGGATTCACTTCTCCACAGGTCCTACCTTTCAGAAAGTGGTCAATTTTCTGTTTCTAAAATTTCTGCTCTTCTTCTCTTCAATCTCCTGTTGGATTTGTAGGTGTTCGGAATGGTTTGATAAGCTATCCAGCTGATCTCCTACTACCTGATGTTGTCTCAGCCTGCTACTCCTCTGCCAACCTGACTCCTCCCCTTTCGTGCTTTTTTAAAGATTTATTTATTTATTTATTTGACACGGGGGGGGGGGAGAGAGAGATCACAAGTAGACAGAAAGGCAGGCAGAGAGAGAGGGGGAAAGCAGGCTCCCCACTGAGCAGAGAGCCCGATGCGGGGCTCGATCCCAGGACCCTGAGACCACGACCCGAGCCGAAGGCAGAGGCTTAACCCACTGAGCCACCCAGGCGCCCCCTTCGTGCTTTTTTAAAAGATTTTATTTTTTGGTTGGCTGGGTGATGGACATTGGGGACAGTATGTGCTGTGGTGAATGCTGTGAATTGTGTAAGACTGATGAATTACAGGCCTGTACCCCTGAAACAAATAATACATTATATGTTAATAACAAAAGATTTTATTTATTTATTTATTTATTTATTTATTTGAGAGAGTGAGCAAGTAAGAGCAAAAGAGAGACCATGATCAGGGGACAGGCTGAGGAAGAGGGAGAAGCAGACTCCCTGCTAAGTAGGGACCTGACACAGATCCCTGAGCTGAGGGCAGCTGCTTAACAATTGAGCCACCCAGGTGCCCCTTTCCACGCTTTTTTGTGTAATATTTTTCAATAAGAATATACAGATCTCCATTCCCTTTCTCAAAACCAGTGTGGCCAAATATGATTTGGAATTGAGAAGTGTTTGTTTTTGAGGATGCTTATGTTGTATATATACTTTATATTGGCCTAACCTTCTGTGGGATCTGATACAGCCTCTTGTAATCAAGCACATTCATTCTTCACAGTATGGATATGCTCAGTAAGTGCCATTCATATGGCTTTAGGTCAGATCAGATCAGGTCACCTTTTACCAAAAAGTGAGTTATAAAATCTTCTGGTTTTCAGAGCTTTATTTGTTATTTTTTAGAATTTCAGATAAGGAATTGTATGACTGCACTAATTTTATAATCAGACAAGAATACACTACAAATACATTTAGAAAAAGAAGCGGAACCTCTGATCCAAAGTCAGAACCATTGAAGTGCCTCTCACGTTATTGTTGGCATGGCAGTTGAAAGGCAGGTGGGTACGTGAAAATGAATTCCTCTTTGGGTTTGGTTTTATTTTCTTTTTACTGTATCTGCAGGATGCAAAAGTGATATAAAACTTTTAATTTCTAATGAAATATTACTTAGGGCAAGTTAAATCAGCTTTTGACAGCTGTCTTACACAGGTTTAAAATGGAGGGAGAAACAGTGTTAATTAAGTATGAGCTATTCAAAAGAGGAAGATATGAGTGATTTTGGAAAACTGTCTTCTGCAGCTGACATATCAACAAATTGTCTCCTGGGAAGAAACTAGTTTTTCAGGCTCTTCCCCAGTCTAAGTGTGTGCTTTGCTAGGTGGGGGGTTAATAAGCAACATCTGACGGTGGCAAGAGTGCTCTGTCACATTTCCTGCCTTAACATTTCAAGATTGCTAAGCATCTGGTTTTTTACTAGGATCATTTTGGTAATCTCCTTTTCAAAACAGGCCTCGGTCTATAAACAGAAATCACTTTTTCACACCTAGGGATGTAAGTTAGATAGTTTTGGAATGATTGTTACGGTGCTGCCTTTATGTTCTAGGATAAACCTGAATTGGTTACTTGGGCTCGAATTTCCCCTCAATCTGATGGAAACAAAGATTAAAAAAAATGATTCTGTTTGTTTTACTGCTTTACTCCTGTCTTTAAGACCTTTCTTTCCTCCAACTTTAACCTTTTGGGGTTTCTTATGAAATAGATGGAAAATACAGAGAAAAATATTTTTTTTTAAAAATTGCAATCATCCACAACCTTTCTACTGGGAATTTTTGTGTGCATCCATTTATTCTTTGGTAGTATGTGTGTGTGCATGTGTGTGTGTCTGTGTTTGGCTTACAGATAAGTGTGTATGCATACTGCTTTAAACACATTGACTATATTAGCACATTTAACCTTCCCAATATCCCCATGAAGGTGATATTATGATACATAGTTTATAAATGATAAACATGTGAAATAGTGGAATCTGCTATATGTAACTACACATAGTATTTTTTGTAATTTTTCTTTATATTTAAGACAATGGTGTCCTCAGTTTTTTATATCCTCATTTTTTGAAAACTCCATTTTTATGGCTGCAAAATAGTCTATAACATTGCTGTCCCATAATTTAACACATCTACAATTACTATATGGTAGAGTTATGTTCAAATTTTCACTTCTATAAATGACATAATAAAATAACTATTGTATATTCATATTTCTATAAGCAGTTGATTGTTGACTGCTGAAAAATTCCTGGAAGTGAATCTATTAGTCCATCTGTGATAAACATGTTTAAGGTGGTAGAACATACATGTAAAAAGTGCAGGTTCTATGGAAGACCATATGCATTTAAACCCCAGTAGCTCCACTTAGTAATTTAGTATGATATACAAAGTTACTTCAATTTTCCAAAGATCAAAGTGGATAAAAGTCTTGGGATTTTGTGTAGAATTAAGGGATACAACACATCAGAATGATTTAGCAACAGATGAATGTATAAACAAAATGCAGTATATCTATACAATGGCATGCTATTCAGATATACAAAGGAAAAAAAAATACTGATACATGTTACAAGATGAACTTTGAAAACATCATGCTAAATAAAAGAAGCCAGGTGGTGGGGATATGGACATTGGGGAGGGTATGTGCTATGATGAGTGCTGTGAAATGTGTAAACCTGGCGATTCACAGGCCTGTACCCCTGGGGATAAAAATACATTATATGTTTATTAAAATAAATTAATTAATTAATTTAAAATAAATAAATAAACAAGTAAAAGAAGCCAATCACAGAAGAAGAAAGATTACATGATTCCTATGTTACGAAAGTCCAGAATAGAGAAATCTACAGAGACACCAAGATTAGTGGTTGTCTAAGTATGGGGAATGGGAACAAGGGGTGGGAGAGTGTTACTAAAGGTACTGGATTTCTTTAAAGGTTATGAAATGTTCTAAAAGTGATTGTAGTGATGTTTACACATACCTCTAAATATACTAAAAACTAATTGTATGCTTTAAGTGGGTGAATTGTATAAAAGTGAATTACATCTCTACAAATCTCCTTTTATAATCCAGCTGCATTCAAAGTGGTACCCAAAAGATTAAGTAAGGTTTAAATCTCTTGAAAATGGAAAGAAATTCTTGGACATGCCATCTTTTTTAGCCTCCGGAAGATTGCATTTAACTTTTGACTTGTACACGTATATGACTTTTGCAAGCCTTGCATTTTCATATTAATCTCACGCTATTAAGAACATTTTTACTTCTTTAGATGGATGTCATACCTCTGTTGTTGGTATGAAGAGAAAAACAAAACTGATCTTGAGAACTGTTAGCATTATTTTAGAGGAGCCTCGGCCAATTTCAGCGACCATTATAGAGGGTTTAATACTGACTGTTTAATTTCATTTGGCATTTTATCAGATCCTTGTGAAGTAAAAAATCTATTTTTTTACATGAAGAATAAAGATTAAATACCTTGCCTAAGGTCATTCAGGCAAAAATTGATATTCAAATCCTGTGGGCTTTATTTTTGTATCTCTCAATCTTTTTTTAATAAAAAATTTACTACTTCTAAAAATCCCATGTATTTATTTCATTAAATCCAATAGAAAAGTGTATTTTTTAACCTGTTGTTAACTTTCAAATTCAGGCTCGATAGAAGTACTCAGGGATTTAAAATATTCAGAAAGCAACCTGCGATGTAATTTCTTTTGTTTCAACGCTAACTGTATATTTTCTGACGGGATTTTGGTGACCATTCATCCTGGAGGAATCCTAATGAAATCTAATATTCCAGTTACTTAAAGTAAATTGGCAGTAAATTCCGTATATGTAGATCACCTTTGTTCCTGGGTGGAAGCTTGGCTAGCTGTTCACAAATAGCACTTGGACTTTTTGTTGCAAGTTTGTACCTTTGCAGATGGTCTAAAGGTTACAATCAAGCAGTTCAACCAGGTATTTAAAAAAAAACAACAAACAAACAAAGAAAAAAACTTTTTTCTCCTTACTGGTTTTTCTTTAAAGGCTTGGGAGTAAAAATCTCCAAATCATCATAAGAGATTTAAATAATTTGAGATTCCAATGTTAGGCTGGAATCAAAAATCCAGATAAACCCTGCCCCACCTCCAACCACCACCAAAAGTCATGTTAATTCCCTATGGTAACAAAGATCCAGTCACTTGAATATACAGACCACCCATGAAATTTTCAGTTTTCTTCTCCAATCTGGCTTCATGATGCTAAACATCTTAATTTCTGGAACAATCTGGGTGATAAAATTATTTTGATTATTAAGCCCAAGTGTTTTGGTCTTAACTGACCAAAGAGAACATGAAGAAAATTTAAAGCCGTTAATTTAAAGAGTCCCTGATTTCAATGATGTAGTGAATCACTTCTGAATTTGTCGTTCTCCCAATAAGATAAAAGGTGGAAGAAATGGGCATTTGCGGGACGCCTGGGTGGCTCAGTTGGTTAAGCGGCTGCCTTCAGCTCAGGTCATGATCCCAGCGTCCTGGGATCGAGTCCCACATCGGGCTCCTTGCTTGGCAGGGAGCCTGCTTCTCCCTCTGCCTCTGCCTACCACTCTGTCTGCATGTGCTCGCTCTCTCTCTCTCTCTCTAACAAATAAATTAAAAAAAAAAAAAATTTTAAAATAATAAAAAAAAAAAAAAAAAAAAAAAAAAAAAAGAAATGGGCATTTGCGATGATAACATCATGTACTTTTTTTAAACAGTGTTATTAAGATGTAATTTATAGACCATAAAATTCAAACATTTATAATGTGAAATTCTGTCTTTTGTTTTTCGTGGTTTTTTTTTTTTAACATATACACAGTCATGTGATCATCACTATAATCAGTTCTAGGACATTTTTATCACCCTCAAAAGAAACCCCGTATTCATTAGCAGGCAGTCTCTGTTTACCCTTAAGCCTTCCAGGCTTAGGCAACCACTGATCTACTATCTATCTCTAGAGAATTGCCTTTTCTGGACATTTCATATGAATGGAATTATATCATATATGATTCCTTGTGATGGGTTTCTTAAGCACAGTGTTTCAAAAGTTTATCCATGTTCTAGCATGTATCAATACTATACCCATTTCTATGGCTGAATAATAGTCCCTTTTATGGATCTACCACATTAGTTGATGGATCGTTGGACTGTTTTCGCTTATTTGGTTGTTATGAATAATGTTTGAACATTTATGTGTGAGATTTTATATAGATAAATGTTTTTATTTCTTGTGTGTATCTATCTAGGAATTAAATTGTTGAGCTCTCTGGTAACTCTTCTACATTTAGAGGAACTATCAAACTATTTTCCAAAGCAGCTATACCAGTGGTGTATGAGGGTCCAAATTTTTCCATATCCTTGCTAACACTTGCTATCTGTTTTTTTTTTTTTTAATTTTTTTATTTGACAGAGAGAGAAATCACAAGTAGGCAGAGAGGCAGGCAGATAGGAAGGGAGAAGCAGGCTCCCCGCTGAGCAGAGAGCCCGATGTGGGGCTCGATCCCAGGACCCTGGGATCATGACCTGAGCCGAAGGCAGAGGCTTAACCCACTGAGCCACCCAGGTGCCCCACTTGCTATCTGTTTTTGATCATAGTCATTTTATCGGGCAGGATTACCAGTATCTTATTTTTTACAATTCATAATTTTTGAATTTTTAGAAAATAATAATTTTTAACATAAAAGAAATGTTCCTGAAGAAGCAGTTTTTCATTGATGTTTCGAACCAACTGCTTTTTCATAGAGTATTTTCTTTAGATTCAAAACATTTAGATGACTTTGGTGGTGTGAAGAAATATGGCTTATCAACTGGGATTCATAATCTACAGTTTGTATTTTAGAGACTTTGCAGAGACTAGTTTCTTGATCTTAGAGCAATCTTTTCTCTCTGGTCTGGTGGTAAGTTTGAGATAAATTTAGCAAAATGTTTACTCTCCCAAGAGAAAAATCACACTATCTGTCTATAAGATGAGTCAGCTAGGGGAACCTTTACAGAACACATTTTTTTCTTATTCGTGAATCTAAATGCTAGATAAAAATGTATGCCTTGATCCCTAGACATGACTACTCTTTGAATTAATCTAATTGGGTTTTTTGTTATATATGTCTGTTTATGTATTTCTTCATTCTGTATTTTTATTCTCAAAATTATAGAATATATATTACTAATAGAGCTGTAAATTGATTTTAATGTTTATATATTATATTATCAATATCGTTAGTTTTAGTTTCATGAATTAGTTTAAATTTGATGAATGCTCACAGACATGTAGGAATTTGGTGGTCTACACTGTGATATTGCCCTTTTAATTCCATGTGGATCTGGCTATAGTTTTCAGATATTGGTAGTTCAGGGGACAGTTGTTAAAGTAGGACATTGGAGCAAGAAAGCAAGTTTTAAGTATTATTTAAAATAGCTGTTTATTAGCTTCACAAACTTTCTAAATAGTCCTAGTGAAGGCATATTCCCCCCATTAAAAACAGTTGGAATAAAATATAATCAATCAATTATATGATTTTAAAATTCATCACATGATCTGTTTTGGGACCGTATCTTTTCAAGGTCAGACAGAAGTGACTGTGAGATGTTTCGTTTTGTTTCATAGTCTTACTGGAATGTCATGGTAATATATTTCAGATAAAATTACGGAGTTTGCCAGCTTTGATCTAAGGAGGGCTTGCTTCTCCAGAATCTACTTTTTTCTGTCCTGTAACTGCCACACAACCTGCAGGACAAACTTCCTCAGTGTCCCTGGCAACAGAAAGCTGTCTGGGGCTACAGGCCAAGCTGGGTTTTAGCATCACCTTTCCTTGCAAAGTGAAGATAGAGCAAGAGTGGGGCTTTAATAAAAAGGGTCAGAAAAGGGGCTGAAAGCATCATCAACATGAGTCAGCTAGAAATTTCCTGTGGTAAGGGCTTTTAAGCCAACTTCCCACAGTCCTTTACCACTCTCAGATGTTTTGGAAGCCCAGCGTGAGACGGGACAATGGGTGAAGTTCAAGGCTTCCCCTTCTTGACCAGATTAGTGTAGTTCTTGAATCTGTGGAATATTTTGGAATATTTCTGTATAGGAAAAAGTTATATGCCTTAATATTATTTCAATATTCTTATTTAACATATCTGTAAAAAATAACTTTAGGGCCACTGAAGTAAGCCAGAATCTTCCTCTTAAATTCAATTTTGCCATAATTAAGATGGTCAACACCATGCAATCAAGAAAAAAGACATCAATTTGACAAAATACTATATATTTATGTAAGGAAAATACTGAAGAGAGAGAGATATATATGTATATACATATGTGTATATATACATATATATGTATCTGAAAGATGTGATTATAACCAACATAGGTTTTATTTTATTTTTAATATTTTTAAATCTCTAAATTTGAAGAACATGATAACCTTTATAGTATAAGAGGAATACTATTAGAATAAGACACAATTCCATACTAGCCACAGAGATTAAGAAGATCAGGGTACTAATTATGGATCTTTGATTAATGGTCCACAATCTTGATCAAGTCACAAAATATCTGTGACTTTGAGGCTCTTCACATTAAGAAAGGACAAGAGGGAGTTAACAAGTCTAATTAATTTATAAGTTGTCTTCTAGATCTAAAATTCTGAAAACTGTCATTAGGAAAATTGTCTGAATATGTTTAGATTCAATTGTTTAGAATATTTGGTTCTTCACACCAGCAGCACTTAGAGTGAATTTTCAACCTCTGTAAAGCAGACTAGGAGTGATCCTCTAGTTCTAGATTGTTGAACACATATCACATAATCAATGTATACTTTTAATGTATACTTTTTATATGTAGCCTGCCTCATGTATTTGGTGATACAAAAGAAATGTGAATAAATTTTCCCACAGTGAATTAATTATAAATTTGGATAGAAGTTATATTGCCATGCCAATGAGGAACCATTCAGGAAATAATAGAGTTTAAAACTGCATTCTCTATTATGATGCAGGTGAGAGAATTGGATAACATACGAGGTTATTACAATCAGTAAGTGGCGAAGGGAGATGGAAACCTACACTGGTATGCCCAAGGGCAAGTGCCCACTGAACCTTAGGAGTAAATCATGAAGAAAATAAGTGGCTACTGTTTATGTTTGTTACACCTATTATAAATCTTGGACAGCTGAGGGTGATACAACCAGAGCTTGCAGGGCACCTGGGTGGCTCAGTTGGTTAAGTATCTGCCTTGGGCTCAGGTCACAATACCCACCTCCTGGGGTCAAGCCAGAGCCTGCCTCCCTGCTCAGTGGGGAGTCTGCCTCCCTCTTCCTTTGCCCCTCCCCCCTGCTCCTTCTATCACTCACTCACTTTCCCTCTCAAATAAATAAAATCTTAAAAAAAAAAAAAAAAAAGTGTGGGGGGCGGAGAACCAGAACTTGCAAGAATCTGCCAAAGATAATCTGCCTTCTATCAAGACGGTTGAGAGAAGAGAATTCTGTTGGAGAAAAAGAAGTCTCGTAGAATGGGGGGGAAAAAAACCCCACAAAATCACAAAACCTCCATGTTAGTCTTTTCTTTATATATTTCTCTTTCTCAGGAGGCTTCTTTTTTTGGCTTCATTAATGTTTCCCTTGCTTGCTTTCCTCCTAAACATGTCTTAGTCTTTCATAACTTTGCAGAATGACTTGGCTTGCATGCTACATTTCCTTAAGTAAGAATGATAATCTTTTTAGGAGTAGAAATGCCAACTTCCCCTTATTCGTTGAGGTTTTTGGTATTATACAAGACTTTATTTAAGAAATGTACAAGCTGAAATTAAGGCTGTATCAGGGAAATTTCATATATATATATATATATATATCTCCTTACTGATGTCTTACATTGCTTATATTAATATTAGGTGAAATTCAGAAATTGTCTACTCTAGCAATTTAGTAGTTTGTGTTTGGGTAGAGTAATAAACTGGCTTATGCTTTATTACATGACTGACTTCATTATAGCGAAACCATGCACACTGTTTCTGTCAATTAAATCCTCATTTATTTTCTCAGGCACTAATTAAGAAGTCCTTATCATTCAGGTAAGGATAAATAATAGAAACAATTACTGTCAGGTATAGACATATTTAATAAGCTTGGACAACCCAACTGTCTACTTTTGGTGACAACCTTTTAGTTTCAGCTTCATAGTCAGAGGCTCAAGTTTTCATGTGAATGAAGGCTGGCATCAAGAGGTAGGAGAGCTGCTGTCTTCTGTCAAACTCTTAGCTAAGCAACTTTGTTGGCCCCATTCCTCTGTGCAGAAACTACTGGGAATGCCATAGAGGAAGTGAAATTCCTTCATGTGTGCAGTATATGAGTTGGCAAAAAATCATGCTAGATGGAGAACAAATGCATGTACAATTTGTCAAGTTTTCCTTAGAAATATGTCAAGCAACAAGATTGGATAGCCAGGTTTCTTGTGAGTGTCTCCACATTTTTAACTGAGAGGACTATATTGTCTATACTGGTCCAATCTTTTTCCTTAGCATCTTCTTCAGATTCATGTAGACCCATGTTTTCTTTCAGTCTATCCTTTTTTTTTTTTTCCTTCCTGACTTTTGGGTGAAAAAAATTACTGTTGGTCATCATTCAAACTTTAGTAATTTCCGGCTTCTACAGTCCAGTAGGTTGAAAGTGAGTAAATTGGGAGAATCCATTGTGAATTAGGACTAAACACTGTATGTAAGTAAGAGAATTCATGCCTCTGTGGTGAATATGTTCCATATTCCTATGCTATTTCTCTTCATTACAGACAATTTTTAGCCTTAAAACATATCACTCAACTGGAAACAATACTTCACCAAAAAGTAAATCTGATAGAATAATGGTCTGATTACTAAGCAACCTGACTCAACTCAGGGCTTGAGTCTACAGAGAAAATTCAATAAGTAAGCTCACCAAGACGTATTTTAAATTACTTAACAGATTTTTGTTAAAAATAGGAATGCCACCCTTGGGAATTTCAAGTATAAAGAATGCCTTTAAATATACCTATGATTTTTCTCATATTTGTGTAAGAGTGAAGGGGCAAGGATTTTTATTTTAAGAGTGGAAACTTCTTACAACTATCTGAATGATAGTTTCGATATAAATTTAGTGACAGCCTTAAAAGTGAGCAATTCTTAAAACCTGGTTGTGGATATTCCATTACATATAGATACTAAGAAAGGACAGTATTGATTGAAGACTATGCAGGGAAGATTGCTACGATGTGAAACAGTGGACATTTATTTATTATATAGAAAAAGAAGACAAATGAAGGAATTTTAGCTTTCTCTGCCCCTTTACTTTCAATTCACTTGTTCTGTCTTAATAAACATCCCTTTTCAGAACAAAATACAGAGGTCAGAAACAGAACACTACAGTTAGCTAGATCTGGTTTCAAATTTGCCAACAGTGAGCACTTCCAGAGAAATATATTTAACTTTTCTGAGTCTCAGTCCCTGCATCTATAAAATTAACACAAATTAGGTAAGTACTTACTGTGTTGTAGTAAAAAATGTCAGATACTATGTGCTGGGCATTTTTCTAAGCATATTACATGTAATCCACTGAATTTTCACAACAATCTAATGAGGTAGGAGCTAGTATAATTCCTGTTTTTTCAGATGAGAAAAATGAGAGACAACGAGGTTTTGTAATATTCTCTAAGTAAAGAACATGTGATGTGAGAGATTTGAACCCAGGCTTTCTGTCTCCGGAATCCCAGCAATTAGCCACTATGCTATATGAATGAGTATTCAGTATGGTATCCAGAATTTAGTTAATGTCCTATAATTGTTAGCTTTAGATTCTGTCACTGGTAAGTCTTTAGAGGCTCATAAATAATACCCTCATTCATTTCCCAAATTCAGAATCAATTAAAAGTTAAACATAAGTATTATGGAGATCAGAATATTACTGACAAACTGATGGATAGCGTGGCTTTAGAGTTGCAGGTAAGTAAATATGATAACATTGTATTCCTGAATTAACTTGATTCCCCAGGTGGAACTCGGACAATTCAAGGGCCCCCAAAAGGCACAGTCTTCTCCCGCACAGCAGAGAGGGAACCAGCATACATGCATTCTGTGAACAGTGTCAGTGGTCCTCAGCCACACCTCTGTGGCTCTTTTTTTCAACTCTCCATTCAGATAAGACTATCCTCTTCTCCTGAGGAGGAGCGTATGAGAGTTGGGGAGCAAGGTCTCAGCTGATGTCTCTCCCCTGGACACGGCAAGTCAGGATTCCTCCTCTCCCAAACCAACGACAGTTGCTGTTTGTACTGCTAACACTTGATTGCTGCTGTAGTTATCATTATTATTCGGCAACAAGTGGCAGATCCAACGGTGTATCCTTGCTCCTCAGCCCAAGCTGAGAGCTGCTAGGAAGGAGATGCCGAGGACACTGTCTTAGCATAGATTCCCCAGATTTGCTAAGGTGCTGGCGCAGCTGGCCCAGCTGAGGGAAGGACTGTGCTTCACTGCATGGCTGCCTTTGGTTACTTAAACAAAGCAGGAGCACTACCTTCACAGATTTGCAGCTTTCAGGTGTGGTGGGGAGGAGTCTTGCCCAACCTAGAAGTAAAGGAAGGAAAAGAGGAGTGATCATCTACGAGTGATCATCTTACTTCTAGATGCCATCAACAGACTTCCAACTTTTAGCTCAGTTAAAGAGCACATCTATCAGAATGTGTTTTGAGAAGACATCCTCTTCATTAACAGAAGAATTGCTTGTTGGTCATTAACCCAACTGTTCTTGGAATACCGTGAGCACAGAATGAAATGTTTTTTTTTACATGGAGTTGATTCTTATCTGTATCCTTGAAAGGCAGTTATACAAAAGTCTGAAGATGAGTATATTCACAACTGCCATATTTTCTCCTCAAAATGACATTTTTCACAGAAATTCCCCCAGGGTCCAGAAAGAGATTAAACCCAGGAAATTAGCTGTAGTAATGCTAGATGATCCCATTATAATGAGGTTGTGAACCAAGCGGTGTTCTGAACCCTGTGTCTATAGTAGTTGAAATAATAAGCCACTTAGCAAGAGAGCATGTCAGTGGTTGGCTTTGAAAGCACATATGGTATTCAAGTATAACTCTGGTAGCTTCACAAGCCCCAAATTTAACGCTGCTTTATCTATTGAAAGCCTTACCCTATAGTTGTCAAAACAATTGGTTATCCTTTAAAACAATTATCTGCAGATGCATTTAGTTAAAGGCATCTGAGATGGAACTACTAGTGCGTTAAGCCACATGGAAAAAAAATCATCGCAATGCCCACTAATGGGTTACTTCGAACTGGTGAAAGCAAAGGGATTTAGGCTGGTGAGTCCTCAAGGAAAGAACACGGTGTGGGTTGTGGACTCTGTGCAGAGGCTGAGGCTAAAAGTATAGTCAATCTACTCCTACCCTTCACCCCCGTCCTTATGGGAAGCCTCACAGCAGCACACTTGCTCGGCCTTGTCCCAGAGAGATAAAAGCCTCTGAAAGGTTGCATTTACTTATTTGAAACAATAAACTTGATCAGAATCCTAGGAGCTTGAGTTTTGCATTTAGTCTGAGAGCACTAAATAATTTCCTGATAAGTAACAACTTCAAATTAAATGAAAAGACATAACAAAAGCACAGGGAACCTTAGATTTTTTTTTCCTCTTACGCTTTTCATGGATACAATACAATTGTCACCTTCCCTTGTTGACTCTGACAGCGCTTCAGGAGGTCCCTGTGTCTGTCTGTGGTAGAGAAGGAATGTGAGGCAGGAAGACCTTCAGCCTTTCTTCACACCTGCTGAGATCACCCTACAGCCGCATGACTTTTTTCAAACCGTGGGATTCTTCATTGTCAAGTATAAAGGTACATATTTACATGGAGTCTACTTTTTGAGGGAAAATAATAGTTATTTATAACTATCCTATGAAGTAATCTCTGCCCATCCCACCTCAACCAGTCTTTTCCCCTTTTCTTTCCGTATATTATAAAAATGTATTCTTCTTCTCTTTCCTCTCATATAACAGGATTCTGTCCACACGGTCAAGGCCAAACCATAGCTAGCATTTTGTGAAGTCCTTCGTCTGCCCATCTTGAATTAATTTCTCTTTCTTTTGTGATTATGTAGTCCCTAACTGTACCTGTGTCACGAAACTGCCAATATTCTGCCTGATTTGGCTTTCTTTTCCCTCTAGATTTTATTTTCCTTGCTTTAATAATGTACTGTGCATTGTTGCCAGATTTCTTATCCATTTTGGTAAACAATTGGGATTTACAGCACTAGAGGCTTAGTAAATAACAATATATCTTTTCTAAACCTTTTTTTTTCAAAGCCCTCCTGTACTCCCATTACCTTATAAGATTTCTTGAAAATATTTTGAACAAATTTCAGGCAATGCAGTAGATATTACCGTTAAAAAAAAAACAAACCTCAAAAGTTTTAATGTTGGGTGCCTGGGTGGCTCAGTGGGTTAAAGCCTCTGCCTTCGGCTCAGGTCATGATCCCAGGGTCCTGGGATCGAGCCCCACATCAGGCTCTCTGCTCAGCAGGGAGCCTGCTTCCCCAACCCCCTCGCCTGCCTCTCTGCTTACTTGTGATCTCTGTCCGTCAAATAAATAAATAAATAAATAAAATCTTTAAAAAAAAAAAAGTTTTAATGTTCCTTTGTCCTTATAAATACAAAAATATTAGGATATTTTGTTATTGGTTTGTTTTGATGGATAAACTCCTTGGGTAACTTTATTCATTCACAGCTGAATTTGTCATTTCAGGAAAAAAAATTGTGCAACTTTGAGATGTAGAATCAACTTCATTTAAAAGGAAACATTGTATGCCAGATTTTTTCCTGTTGTCACTCAGCTCCACATGTTACTATGGAGATAGACTATAAAAGGTTAAGTAATTTGACCAAGATTACATGCTTTTCTATGATAGAGCTGGGAATAAAACCCACAGGATTGGGACCCACTATGCCAGGAATTTACCTTGTAGTAGCTACATCTAATTTCATGTCATATGTAAAACTTCTTTTGGGATTAGATCAGGATTCTGATGCGTGCAAATGTTCAGTAAATGTGAAATAAAAAGCTCATCATTTTTAGAAAGGTAGAACCTAACTTTGTAGAGATTACTTGAATATATAACCAGGACTAGTAAAGAGAGAAGGAAAAAGAATGATTTTTTTCCTAAGTCAAGTCCATACCAATATAGAAGAGCTCCCAAGACAAAAGAACATTGGTCTTTTGAATAATGTCTTTGAAACTCCTAAAAACTCCACCTACCCTATCTGACATATGGAAATGTTTTGTTTTGGGTTTTTTTGGAAGAAGAAATTTAATGTAGCCGGATAGTCTACAAATTTTATTTTTGCAGTTGCTTCTTGAACTGTTTGTCCTTTAAGAATTTCTTGTGGATTGTATATAATCCACTGTACAAATAATTCAGAAATACATAAATATTGTTCCACTTTAAAAAATATTGTTTATTGGATATCTACAAAAAAATGAATATTTTTACGTGTCTGATTCCAGGTGTTAAAATTATAAATAAAGACTTATACCACTCTGTGGACTCTCTGATATCACAGAGATGATCATAAACTTACAGCTTCCTAAACAATTAGTCTGGCATCTGCACACTTTCTGAAATCCATTTGCACAATTGGGCAATTGAGATTTGTCTATCTGTCAGACTCTCTGTCTTCTAGTAGTGATCACCCTACATGGAAAAACAAGACAGATATCACAGGGGTGTTTGAGGTAGGACCACAAACAGGTGCATAACAGACAGGATTGGAGTACCTAATTAAAAGGCTTTGAGAGTGGCAAACTTCTAGTGCCTTCTCCTGATGATACCATAGAATAATAGAGCTGACCCTTTAGGGAAGGACAATAGACCAGAACTGTTGAAATGTGAATCTGTGTCTCAGATAAACTAAGTGAATCCTTGTCAGCTAAAACAGGGAGAGGACAGTGGACAGAGGGAAAGCAGACTGACAATCTGAAAGGTAAGAGAGGGAACTCTAGAGGGGGTTGGACTGAACAAAGGATGAAATCGAGATATTACCCAAGAATCTGTCAGTTCGCCCTTCAACTCAACTTATAAATCTGCAAAAGGCAATGGTCCAGAAACCTTTCCCATAAATCTCAGGGGGAACATGTTTAGAAAAAGCCTTCACTATGATACTTAGCATTGAAACAGTTCTCTCTTTCCTGATTTAAAAAAACTAGGATGAAAGTGAAGAAGAAGTAGAGACCTTGGAGAATGTTTGTTTTGGGACACATTATTGACACCAAATATATTTCATCCACAGGTTGATTTTTTAACATTTAGAGTGCATTTTTCCTTAATGATTTCTATAGAGGAATGGAAACTGTTTTCTGACACATCCCATTTTAAATTTTTTAAAAATATTTTAGAGCAGTTTTAGGTTCACAGCAAAATTGGGAAGTGGCAGAAATTTCCCGTATAGCCTCTGCCCTTAAACATGCATAGCTTCCCCCATTATCAACATCATTCACCAAGATGATACTTTCTTTAAAAGTTTTTATTCATTTATTTATTTTAGAGGAGAGAGGAGAGAGAGAGCACAAGTTGGGGGAAGAGCCGAGTGGGAGGGAGAGGAAGAGGGAAAGAACCTCAGCTCAAGCAGACCCCATACTGAGTATGTAGCTGGTCACGGGACTTGATCTCATGTCCTTGAGATCATGACAGAGCTGAAACCAAGAGTCAGACACTTAACTGACTGAGCCACCCAGGCACCCCAAAATGGTAGAGTTTTTTAATGAAGGATGGTCCTATGTTAACTCATCATGATTACCTAAGTTCTATAGTTTACCTAGGATTCGATTTACTCTTGGTGGTTTATGTTCTGTGGGTTTGGAAAAAATGTATAGTCACATGTGTCTGTCATTATAATAGCATACAGAGTATTATCATTCCCTAAAAATGTGCTCTGCCTATTTGTCTCTCCGCTAACCACCCATAATCACTGATTTTTTTTATTGTCTCATGGATTTGCCTTTTCAAGAATGTCATATTGTTAGAAGAATACAGTATTCAATTTTCATAACATCCCTTTTTTGCCTATGGGCTTATTAACATGTCATCTCTCTCCATGAGGTATTTCTAGCTAACTTCACCCGGAGTATTTCTGCCGACAACACCCAAGTAAGAATCTATCTCCTCAATGGAAGTCAGTCTCCCTCCTTGTCTACCCTTACCTCCTCTAAGCACTCGCTGTTTACAGTTCTTTCTGGTCTGGTGTTACACACTGGAGTTTGTTAACTGTTAGAGCATTTAAATAATTTCATAACACCAATTTTGATTTCCCAGCTAGACTGTGAGCTATACAAAGGCAGCAGTCAGTATCTCACAGTTCTCTTTTACCTTTCATAGTATTTATCTTGGCACTAGGCGCATAAACAGTATTTTAGAAATAATTGTTGGTTGATTGAGAATCTTCCCTGAATAATGTAAAAGACTTTACCAATGAGAGCCCGAATTACTTATTCTCTTTGAAAAACACTTTGCAGATTACAGAAGATGAAAATACTCATACTCTAAGCACCAAGGGCTTGCCTTCTTTCTAATTATTATAAATCATAACCTGAGCATTTAAACTAGTCAAGATTTCATTTTTTCCCCTAACTTCCTCCAGCATGAAATCCAATCAAGCACTTGCTTGCTGCTGTTTTCTATACTTGCCTCCAAGCATGCATTGTAACGTATACGCTAATTGTGATTATTTTTAATGATTTCTTCAAGTTGTTTTTAATACAAAGTTGCCTTAATACAACTCATTTTTAATACAGAGCTCTACGTAAGCATGGCATATCCCATTACTTATAATTGCATCCGTTATTTTGCCACTAGCTTCCAAAAACAATTAAACCCATTCCTGATAGGGAATCAGATAACATTGACCTACTGCAATCTACAGACCATGGTCCTCTCCTTTAACCTTGTCCTGAATCCAGCTGCCCTCTTCTCTGACAGCTGGAGCACACAAAACTCTTAGTGATGAATTTATCTCTTGCGTCCCACCGGAATGTGAACTCTGTGCTCACCTTTCTCTGTGGAGCCGTCAGTCTTGGCATTAGGCAGTGGGAGGACCCCTCACCGTCTTCGTCTTCCCAACCAGGTATCTTTATGTGAAACCTGACTATGGGGTTAATTCATTTTGTCTGTTGTGATATCTTCTTTAATTCTGATGTCATTTGGGCCACTTCAACTTCTTCCTCAAACTAATAAATTTCTAGTTGCCCAAGCTTTAGCTCTAAATACGTATTATGGAGGGTTTCACCATTTGAGTCTAAGATGAGCTTTAAATTCCTCTGATATATCGTCCCTTGAGCTATGAATTTCTTGTCCAAAAGGCTTTCTAGAGGGTTGAAATCATCTGGCATTAACTCAGACGCTTTGCCTACACCCTCTGTTTTTTCTCTGTTAACCTTATATGCTGAACAATATTGCTTGCCCCTGGCTATCTCTTATTTCCCAGGTTGACCCACATTTTTATTAAAACTCAGGATTTGAGAATTCTTTTTGGGACTGTAATTATTCCTACATGATTTTTTCTCTATTCCCAGTGTAGGTCACTTTTTGTCTTGTACTAGAGTTATCCGAATAAACTGTTTTTCAATTTAAACCTTTGAATGAAATATACCTTCTCTTATTAATTTGTAAATGTAGCTCAGAACTGAAGAAATTTGTGGTGACTTAATATGGAGTTTAGATTTCTGGCAACTTCAAACTTCTAGACAGAGCTATGAACTGTGATATTAGGCAAACACCCTGTAGGATTTTCAAACCCCTTGGTGGCATCATTCTTAGATCATGCCAATGATCTCAAGCCATCAACAAAGTTCTATATGTCCAGTAGAATGGGTTTAAGAATACAATATTCAATATATTTAAAAATTTTTTCCACTGTAAGTGATTATAGAATCTTAAAGTTAGAATTGCCATGTGAATATAAAAGCTATCCTTTGTAAGCCTCCACTTTTAGACAGATACTTAACATCTATGATCTCATTAAATCCACCATCTAAAAGGTAGATGTTATTTTCCTGATTTCACAAATGAGGAAATGATGACTCCGAGAAGAATAAGTATTTGCCCTGCTTATCTGCACAGACAGTTAATATCTTCGTACAGGTATCTAAGCTCCTTAGGAAAAGATTACCCAGATAATGTCTCAAAGTGCCCTGAGAGTTTTTCTCTTTATCTTTCCAGGCTTTTAAAATTCCTTTTCAGAATTCTTTAGCAGTTAGACCATTTTGCATAATCCTCATAAGACAGAAAATTTTATCCTCTAAATAGAAACGAAAGGCCCTGGCTGGTTGGTGCTAATAGTTCTCTACAACTTCTAAGAACCTCATAGGCTGATAAAGAAAAGGTGTGGGAGGGAGCATTATTCTCTTAAGTGTGGCTCCTCTTGAGAACTTTCTAACCTCATTATAGACCTCTGAGCTTTATTTCATTTCTTGATGATATTGGGGATATGAGGTGCCAAGAACTCAAGTTTTCTATAGCTAATCAAATCCTGCTTATTGAAATGTGTTTATGTATGTGTGTGTATGCATATATATGTGAGGAGAGAGAGAAAGAAGATTGAGAAAGAGGGAGAAACCCTTGACTTCCATAACTAATAGATTGCCTATTAAAATCAATACTTTAACATCCAGAGTATTTCTCCTATAGAATCTGATTTGATAAGAAATAATTCTGACATGTGAATCCACAAATTGAGAGAAATGTGTATATAGTTGACCACCAAACAACATGGGCTTGAAATGCATGGGTCCACTTATACACAGATATTTTTGGATAAATATGGCACAGTTCTGTAAATGTGTCTTCTTTTCCTTATAATTTTCTTAATAACATTTTGTTTTCTCTAGCTTACTTTATTTTAAGAAGATAGTATATAATATATATATCTTACAAAGAGTGTGTTAATCAACTATACTATTGTTCAGGTCAATGGCAGGCTATTAATAGTCAAGTTTTTAGGTAGTCAAAATACTTCAGAAAACTTGCCATTTTAACTTCTTTCTTTGCTGCTTGGAGATGTGAATCTTCTCTCAGCCTCTTGCAAGTTTATAATCCAGAAAGTCTATCTCAAGGACCTAGGAACTATCTCTTTGAAATGTAAACAGAGAGGGAGATAGAACCCCATCTCCCAGTCTTTGGATGGCAGGAGCCTAACTTCAGTGGACACCAATCAGCAAACACAAATGACATAACCACAGAGAAAAGCAGTTGCTAACTCAGTAATAACTCAATGTTATTATAATAAGACACATCCCATTGACCAGCCTCTCCCTACCATCTTCAGTACTTTTCTACTAGCTCACCCCAGCACTTAAAACCCCCCACCTTTTGTATCAGCAAAGCTGAGTACCTATGCTCTGCCTCCTATTGCTGGTTTTGGTGATATTGGAATAAAATCAGTACCTGCCTTTTCATGAGGACCTGAGTGATTTTTCTTTAATAATACTTCTATCTCCTGCCAATATTAATGTCTTAAGAGTGATTTTGCACCATGAAAAAAGTAGGATGCTGGGTTTTTTTGTTTTTTGTTTGTTGTTGTTGTTGTTGTTGTTGTTGTTTGCAACCAGTTTTAAAAAGCATATCTTGGGAACCTGGGTGGCTCAGTGGGTTAAAGCCTCTGCTTTCGGCTCGGGTCATGATCCCAGGGTCCTGGGATCGAGTCCCGCATCGGGCTCTCTGCTCAACAGGGAGCCTGCTTCCTCCTCTCTCTCTCTGCCTGCCTCTCTGCCTACTTGTGATCTCTGTCTGTCAAATAAATAAAAAAATAAAATCTTTAAAAAAAAAATAAATAAAAAATAAAAAGCATATCTCATTTTGGAGAACTTGGAACCTTTGTAATGCATTTAAACTAAATGTGCATGTGGGTGGGGAATGTGGAAGTATGTATGTGTGAATGTGTGTGTGTTTCTAAGCAGGACTTGAGTGCTAGAAAAATCACTGTGAAACATTATGAATTTTTTACTTTTCCTCTGTTTGGGGTCAGTTCCCCTTATCCTTTATCTCTCTGCTCTGAGAACATATTTGAGAGAAGCTAGCTCTGTTCCAACACTAGAGCACCTGCTCACAGCCACTTAACCATCTTAGGGAGGCAGACCTCTTCTTTCTGGTCCTGGCTGTCAAGAGGCGAAGAGAAAGCTGATTTGAAGGCTTTCTCACTGTCCTGGAATATTATCTCACTGCTTGGAGAGGCCTCTCTACATGTAAGCAAGAGCATTCCTAATTTTCAACCTAAAGGAGGAAGAAAAAATATGCCACCAAAGACATAACCCTAAAATGCCTTTAGAGATCGCAGCTGGGTCTTCTTGTGAATAAAGGGAAACTCTCTGGTACAAAAACTAAGGAGAGTTTGTCAGGGCATGAAGAGGAGAGGAGAGGTCTGTGTAAAAAAAATAAATAAATACAAATAAAGGAGAGCAAGGTCTGATTTGACCATCTGGAAGGTAAGTTTTCTGTTGATGGTCATTCAGAGAAAGTAAAATTGTCCGTCTGATGTGTGAGAAGTATTTTCTTCAGCTTTTTGCTTTCCCTTTGATAAACCCGTGAATTTCCCCCAAGCTGCTCCACTGTACTGTGGAGATTAAATATAGATTCTAAGTTTGTAAATGGGGTAGAATGTGAGGCTCACTGATGAGTCCCACAGGGAAGGACACTGTTGGGCGGCTTTCCTTACGCAGAGAACTTGGAGATAAGACACTCCCTCTGAAGGAATGAAAGTAGACAGACAGGGAAGCCAGTCTTTTTTTTCATCAAATTGATATTAACAGCCCGCTCTGTTATGATGGCAGCAAAGGGAAACAAATGTGGAGCGTACCCTGTCTTTTCATGGCAAGTATGAAACCCCTGCTGTTTACATAAGTGACAATGGATGTACTTCAAAATTGTAGTGTGCAGGGTAGCAGAGATTATGTGGGTGAATTCCTCCTGTCAGCTAAGCCATGTTGTGTCTCTGGTTGGCCTTTAAGCCAATCCACTGGTGGTCCATTTCTTCTGTTATTTAATTTAAAGTTCAGGGCAAAGATAAAATCAGTTTAGAGCGGAAGCTGACAATCTGGTAAGTAGCTTTGGCTTTTTCCTCTTTGAGGCAATAGAAGAGATACCAAGGATGGAAGGGGGTAAGGCTTTTCCAGGAAATAAGTTTTCTGCTTTTATCTTGGAGGGCCTTGAATATTCAAAATTGCCGACCAGATAGAATGGCCTACACCCTCACAGGGAGACTCGGGGTGGACTAACCTCTCTATCTGCCTGAGATTGTCAGCAGCAGAGCCCATATTTCTCTAGTTTGGTGTCATCAAATCTCAGTGGGTGAGAGAAGGCCAATGCCTGCTGCTCTTTGTCTCTCTGCTTTCAGAAATCCCACAGGGGTCTTGTCTCTTTCCATGGAACATCTATCTAATGAGAGGAGATGACCTGACTGGAAAACAGAAAGCTTTGTATGCTGATGAGGTGGTATAGGATAGAATGATCAAAAGATTATTCTTGCATATAGTTTCTTTCTTTCTTTTTTTTTTTTTTTTTTTTTGAGAGAGAGAGAGAGAGCAGGGAGGAGGGGCAGAGGAAGAATCTTAAGCAGGCTCCACACCCGGCATGGAGCCTGATACAGGGCTCCATCTCAGGACCCTGAGATCATGACCTGAGCTGAAATCAAGAGTCAATCACTTAACCAACTGAGTCACCCAGGTGTCCCTGCATATTGTTTCTTTAATTAAATAGCATGATGCTCTTTCTAGACTGCATTATTCCTATCACTGGCCTCTCCTATACATTTCTATGTGTTTTTCTTGGCACAGAATAATTTACTGTATAAATGTAATTTTTTTCCTTAGGTCCCCCCTCACATAATTCTAATCTAAGTTAGTTTGATTGTATTGGTAAATTAACTAATTAACTTATTGATAATTTTTAAAAGTTATTGAAGAACTATATGCAGTCACTGTGTTATCAGGTAGGAACTCAGATAATTTTTTTTACAGTAAATTCCTAAGTTTCTATTTAGTAATTTTTAATTTTCTTTGCAATTGTATTATTCGCACTGTTTGGCTTTCCAACTCAGTTCTAATTTCTGAGCCATTAACATTTGATCCTTTTATTAAATTTCTGATGACACCTAAAATGAGGTAAAGTATATGGTAGATGCTCAGTTATTTCCTTTTGATTGATTTTTCCCTTTTGGTCAACTTCGAGAGTGTTTTCTATATGTTGAAATACAACAATGGTTTCTGTGCCTCCAGGGCATTTTTTCCTATGCTGCCTCTTCCTGCTCAGTGTCAGGTCTGATCATGGCTTTATACATGAAAGATGTCAAAGTAGGTCTTACCTTGGAATTTTGAGAAAGCCCAGCAGATAAGTAAGAGACCTGAGCAGATTTGAGCTAACATCAGGAGAGGAGCACCAACAGCAGTACAGGCAGGGGAATAATAGCTCCTAGGCCAAGTGTCCTTCCTCCACAGCTCACCTTGGTAAGTGATAATTGTAGAATCATTCCCTGATTCTTCTCATTCATTCTCACTCTGTGGCCAGCATTTCAGTAAGTCACCATCATCCAACCCTATCCAACCACTGAACACTACCACACTGGTTCAAACCATCATTCCTTACCTGGGCTTTTGCAGCATCTCCTTCCCGCTCTCCTTGCTTCCAGTCTTACTTCCTCTTTGGGCTTTTCTCCACATAGCAGCCAGTGGCTTTTTGAAATCTAAATCATTGTATATCATTCCTGTGCTCAGAGTAGATCTTTTGGATGAAGACCACAGTTAACAGAAGATTCCCATGCCTAAACAGGAAGCATGGTGTACCAGCCCCACCTGAACTGGTCCTTATCCATTGCACAACCTTGTCTCCCAACCTTCTCCCTAGCCCTTCCTTTCCGGCCACACTGACTTCCTGCTCTGTTCTGGAGCACACCAATCTCATCCAGACACAGTGACTTTTCTGCTTGATTTTTCATTTGCCCCAAATGCTTTACCTTTCGATTTTCAAATAGCTCCACTGCTCACTTCATTTCATTCTCTGCTCAGATTTTGCCTTCTCTGATACGCTTTGCTTGTTCACGTGTTTGAACATAGATCCAGTCATTCTCTTTCTCTTTGTCCTGCTGTTTTCTAAATATGTCTATAACTATTATCATTATCCAAGATTATATTTCTTATTTGTTTACTGAACATTTTTCTCTACTAGAATGTAGTAAATGAAGGTAGAGATTTTTTTTTTTTTTACTACCCCATGAGTAAGACTGACACATAGTAGATGCTAAATAAGATTTGCTGAATGAATTAATAAAGAAAGTAATGAATGCCACAGCCATTTCTGAGAACAGGTGCTCATTGCTAGTATGATGGCCTAGGTTTACTCCATGCCATTTCTATTTGCTGAACCTGACCTGGTATTAATGATTTTTTTAGAGTCAGGCTTTTCTTTGGGTCATCACTGGATTAGGTATGGGGACCAAAGCTACTCAAAGCAGGACAGAAATGAAGAAGCTGCTAAATCACAAGGTAGAATATCAGTTGTCTAATATAGTTGTTTCAATTTACAAATGACAAAGTGAAGGTCCATAAAGAATAATAGTTGGAAATATTTGTATATTGGATGTCAAGAATTTTTTTTTAATTTTTTTAATATTATTTACTTATTTATTTAACAGACAGAGATCACAAGTAGGCAGAGAGGCTGGCAGAGAGAGAGGAGGAAGCAGGCTCCCTGCTGAGCAGAGAGCCAGATACAGGGCTTGATCCTAGGACCCTGAGATCATGACCATGAGCCGAAGGCAGAGGCTTTAACCCACTGAGCCACCCAGGCACCCCGGATGTCAAGAATTTTTATGTCAAAAACAAAACAAAAGACTATTCCACAGACATCTAGGGCTCCAAGGGAGTCTCTTACCCTTATTACCTGGTGAAATATAAATATCATTTTTCTGAACAGAATTTTGAGTTTATTTCTTATAAAGGGCTATGGTAGTTAATGGAAGATACACTTCATCAGTTTTGGTAAGGGCCAACCCTCCAACTGGGATCAAAAGCCCAGTGAATCGTTCAACACACTTTATTTTCTTTATAACCACTGAAGAGAAAATGGAAGCTTGTCATTTTCCTTTTAAAGCTGTGCACATTGCTAAGTTTTCCATGGGCTTGCTGTGCATATATAACTTTTAAAGTGAAAATACTATTTGTGTGAAGAGATGATCAAGGTAGACAGCAGCGGATTGTCACTGCAGTAGTTTGGGATGTCAGTAATTCTTAAGCTTAAAGGAATACTTTGATGATTCAACAGGATACCTCTAATTTTATATTTATTGTCATCTTTCATTTGCTTTCCTATTTTGGAGACATTTACCAACTGTGCTGATCAGACTGTGTTTGATTCCTATGGAGAAATGATCTATCTTAAAATTTGTGATCCAAGAGGAAGCTAGAAGGAATTTGTACTTTGATTTTATAGAATATATGGAAAACATCATTGTTTATCTACTATGGGCTTTTGTTATTTCATCATCATAGCGAACTCACCGAACAGGCTGCTTTGTGTATTTTTTTCTGAGAGTCTTGATCAATGAAGCAAGCCTAAAGTAGTTTTCTAAAAGAAATAGTCACTTATAATTAATATGAAGAAATCAATTGAGTCTACTATTCTTCTGTCCTTGTTATAAAAATATATTTGACCTTGAAAGTAAAAAAAAAATTATCTAATGTTACTTCACAATGCAGAATCTCTCAACTGTATTTGGAGTATGATTAAATGTGTCTTTGGTAGCTACTGCAACTTCACAACCCAGGGGTATCCTACAGGCAAGTTGGAATAGGACTTTTCACCCAGAGAACAATGATATGAAATGTATGATTCTCAGATGCATGGTTCTAAAATATTACCCTTTGATTGGTTTCTGAATTTTATGAAGGGGAAGATACTCAAAATAGACCACTGAAAGGATTTATGCATAATAATAATCTAGATGAAGTTTTTTTTATCAGCTCTTCTGAAGTGATGGGAAACCACCATCCATAGGCAAATAGCTTGTATCTGAAATCCTCAAGGTAAAAAGTTTAGCTTGGCTTATGGAATGAATAAGTCATGGGAAAAAAAGACACAGCATAGGGAATATAGTCACAGATACTGTAATAGCTATGTATGGGGACAGGTGGTTGCCACACTTGTGGTGACCATAGCATAATATATAAACTTGTTGAGTCACTAGGTTGTACAGGTAAAGCTAATGTAACATTGTGTGTCAACTATACTCAAATTAAAAAAAAAAAAAAATCAGCTTGGGAAAGGAACAACAGACCTCTTTATTTCCAGAATCCCATGAGAACATGGTCTAATGGAGGGAAATGTATTCTGAAACTCTTAAGCAGTATGATGAATGAAAATAAAGTTCAAATAGGACATTCTAGAAACCTCAAAGGACAAGGAGAATAAACAGATGTGGTGATGTGATGTAAATGCTAAATTTCAGTGGAGGAAACAAAGGACTGTTTTCTTTTTTTTTTTTAATTGGCATTTGACAGTTGGTCTTGCCAGTACTGCCAACCAGACTTGGCAGACAAAAAAGAAAAAAAATCATCACTTGTATCTGTGATGCTTTTCACTGGGGCTTTCTAAAGTTCTTGGAGGTAGATCACATTAAGAAAATTGAACCAACTCAGTTGCTCTCAAATCATAAACCTCTGGATCTTCCAGCTTTGCTGGACTAGACTGTCTTCTGATTCTCATGGAAAATTTTTGGCTTGGGAGAAGGTATTTGTGTCACTAAGGCAGCAATGAATTCAGGACTCTTTTTCAACAAAGTGTAAGGGTAAATTATAATTTTCAAGACTTGGCCCTTAACTGAAATGACTCTGCAATGATCTGAAATGAAAGCTCTCGAAATGTTATTTAAGACACCTTGAATCCCCTAGGAATCCACAAGCTAGGAAATCCCCAGGAGCAGCAGCACCGAAGGATTCCACAAATATAATCTTATCTCTGCACATCGGCATGCCCTGCACACGTACTACTACGCGGGTAAAGAATGGCAGAGGGCAAGGGTCATATGCTTTGTCACCACCCACACTGCAGAGTTTTGGGTCCAGCTATTTTTCTTTGCCTCCTAATTTGCATGGTTGCTTCCTGATGGTGGTGATTTTCTGTGTAATAAGCTTTGAGTAAATCATTCCTGCAACACTCTCCTCCCCTTCCTTGCTTATTTATCACAGAGATTGCAAAGCTCAGTGACAGTTGACTCTGCTTTTTTGCTGGCTGGATCATGGAATGCAGGCAGCATGTATGTATCATTAAGTGCATCTCTGATTGATGTGCTCTGGCATTACGTCACGTCACAGGGTCATCCTCTCTCATCATGTCACATCACATCACATGATGCTTGACACAGGCACACACAGCTCCATTCTGAGTATTTAGAAGTAAACGGGAAGTAAGCCTTCCCAGCAGTCTGAGCAGTGCTTTCAGAAAGAGAAAATAGAGAAGATTGACCTTTCTATTGTCTATTTTCTACCACTGCAGATACAATGACCCCTGTTGGAAGTTGTACATATAAGTATATTCACATCTCAATGAAAAACAAGGCATCTATACAAGACAGGATTTCTCCTTCCGTTTTTCCTTCACAGTGATGAAGCAGTGTCCTCCTGTGTTTATTACTGTTGTTGGTGAGATCTAATTCTGGGAACCAGGTGTTAATCTAAAGTATTCTATTGATGGAATAAGCTATATGATAGTTATTAAGGATTTGAAATGTGACAATCAAACTAAGGCAATTCAAGGAGAGTTGGACTAGGCTGTTGAATGATAATTTCTACAAAGTGTGTCCACTGTAAAACCAATCCAATCTGATACTTTGGCTTCTGTTGTTTGATAAATCTGGAGTATAAATCCATAGCATGTAGCACTGCATACTTCTGATTTTTAATCTTACCTTGATTATGAACTCTTTGTTCTTGCATGTAAGTCCTCAGAACCCTCCTACCTTTTTCGTCTCTATCCTTAAGACCTTTCCACATCAGAAGCTAGTGAAAAGGGAAAACCAACCTTGAAAATTAATGAACATAGTTGATATTATTCAAATAGTCGGGTGTGTGTGTGTCCGTGTCCGTGTCTCAGTAATACCTAGGAACCGACAAGAGTGAGGGATGGACATGTTTCCTCTTCTGTCACTAGATTCTCAAGCTTTCACCAATAGAGAGGTATGTTGTCTTTCAAGAATGTGAAAATTATCATCTGCTTCTCTAGGAAGCTCAAGGGGTATTGAATGGAGGTTTTACCTCGGTCATCAAAGGAGTTAACTTTAATGAACACTGATCCAGTGAGACTTTCTTCAGTGCTCTCAGCCACCTATTGAATAGAACTTCTACTCTTTTTACTCCAGATATTTAGTGTTCTTCTTTATGTTTCTCTTTCATTCTCTATTGAAGCTTCCTCTCCTAACTCTACCTGAAAATTGGATGTGCTATTCTTCTAAAGTGATTTAATAGGAATCAAAACCATGAGCCTAGAAATGAAGTAAATGGTCAATATCATTTTCTGTGCTGACCTTACTACATCTGCAATACTGAGTTCACATCTAGATTCCATATCTTATGATTGTGTATTGGACCATTTCAGATGCATTATAACCAAAAGATAAAATTTATACATGTTTTAGTATTAAAAGACATAATATTGTTTGCTCTGCCTAAAAGATGTAGGGTTTAGTAAAATGTATCAAATGATTCCTAAAAAAGCCTTTCCAAATGCAAGGTAAGGGTGAGGTTGGAATAAGGTTGGATTAGGGCTAGAATGAAGTGAAAATGATCTTAGAGTGAGGATGGCCTGTTCCAGGGTGACATTGGGATGAATACAGGAGAGCTTTGGGCAAGTTTAGAGAGTTCTAAAAATGGGAAGAAGCCACCCACAAGTCTAGAAACCCCCCCCCCTCAAAACTCTCAAGTTTGCACAGCGGATTGGAAATCCTAGTAGACATAGGGCACAGTTCATACTAGTCAACATAATAGCACCTTAAGACACAGTCAACCAAACAACAAAAACAATGAAATTTAGCAGACTGCACTTGAACTTTTTCACCATATTTATTATATTCAGTTATCTGAGCATGTCCTATTGCCTGAGCCCTCACAATATCCTTAAATATGGAAAGGGAGTTGAACAAGATGTTAGAGTCAAGAGTTACCCAAGGTATGATTGTATAAATTGAAGATTTTTCTAAGAAAAAAGAAAACTTGGGAAGCCATAGTTTTTGTCACCTCATAGTTGAAATGAGGGGTTGATGAAGAAGAAACAGCATCCCTGGTCTTTATTTCATCATATAGCAGAGTTCGAATGGATGCATGGAAGTTAGCAGGAAATATTTGAGAAATGCTTTCTAATAATGCAAACTATGCAGTGATGATATGAACAGTCTTAGGGGAGTCCCCGTGTCTACAAATGCGCAAGAAAACCTGGTAGACTCTGCCTTGAATGGGGAATAGCGTGGAAGGAACTCTAAAGTCCTTTCCAAGATGTGGCTCTGAGTGGCTTTAATTTTTTTCAACCATTTTAGTTCAAAGATTTCCCTTTTTAAAGAGGTCATTGAGCTTTCTTCTTGAAGTAAAAGCAGAAAGGAGTAAATAATTTAATGTCTTTAAAGCATCTAACACATACCACTTTTCCCTAATCACTATCTTCCCTTGACTCTTAAAGAAAACATATTAGATTAAAAACTGAGTAATTGAATACGACATACTAACCAACAGAGAAGCACTTCTGTTGGATGTGAAATATCCAAGTGGGCAAAGGAAGATTTATAATATGACTAGCAAATGCATTTTATTGAATATTTTCACTTCATGCTCCCCAACTATTGCTGACCACTGTTTGTTTGTGCTTCTATTTTTGCTCATTAAAAAAAAAAAAAAAAAAAAAAAGGCAGTTTGAAGTTCCAACTGCTAAGCCAAGAATGCTCTTTTTCACTGGCAGCATTTCCTCTTTTGGCAGAATCCACAGGCAATTGCTTTGATGTTTTTTGGAGTTACATTTGATGTCTGTCATAGTTCATGCAAAGATAAGCTGATTGGGTTGTCTAGTTGGTCCCAGATGCTTTTGGCTTTAATGCTCCAACAGTTCTCTTTGAAAATGAAGTCCTGGGCCAATCTCATCTCTCAAGGGACACTTGCAGATGACTCGTTCATGATCAAAAGGCAACGTAATTTCCTGATGTCCATATGCTTCCTCTGGAAATTCTTTTGGTGTCCTCAAAACCGATATTTCTTAGAGGTGGACAACAGATTGTTATTTAGGAAGGGTCTAAACTTCAAAAGTGTTTCCTCAACAGTTGCAGCAAATAGGAGTCAGGAAGTCCGAACTGATTTCTAAGAACTCCAGGAAGTGGGTTCTAGAACATATTGTTACAAAATCTCCTCCCAACAAAGACTAAAAACTAGATTTGTGGTTTACCACTGCACCATGATTATAGTAAGTGAGGGTTTGTAGAGAATAAATTATCCACATTTTTCAGTTTTTTTGGTATTAAAGAGAATGTGATTCATATATTTCCTCCTAGATAAACTTACTTACAATCATTTGGTTATAAAGACATTCGGGGGGTAGGTAAATTAGTGAAATGTGTATACAGGCCATAGATTTGTTGGAACTAAAGCTTTAAAAATCATCCAACTGACATCTTTGAACTCCATCCCACACCTTATATGTCATACATTTCTCTTTTGGCTCAAGGATGAAAGGCAGATAAAGATCCTTCTGTTTTCTATATTTTTTTCCCCTAAGGACACAGACAGCTAAGGACACAATATTGAGCCTAAGTAGCAGGAGAACCACTGTCTGTGTGTTTTTTGTGGCCTCAGTGGCACATTCCAGAACTTAGATTAGGGGCTTACTTCAGCGGAGCTTCCAAGTCTCATTCTTCCCTTTACCTCCAGTTTTTTTGTTTGTTTTGTTTTGTTTTGAGAAGGGTTGTTTGGAGAGGCTCTTTGTAAAGTCCTGTTTGAAGTGGTTCCCACCGTAGATGGCTCTGGGGAGAAATGATAAAATCCCTGGTTAGAAAAGTATTTAAGAATACCACATAAATCTCTGCAGTAATGCTTTCATTTATGTCAAGGAGAAAGATGAAGGATGACAATGCAGATTCAAAATGTCTTTGGATAGTGCTGAGGAACAAATCATTCTTCCATCTTTTTTGAGCTTAAACAAAGCAACTGGAGTTCTAGGAAAAGCTCAGAAGTACAAACTGTGGGAACAAAGAGACATCTGTCAACTACCTGTTCTTAGCATTTTTCTAGTCATAGCTCAACTTTTACCTTCCACAGCTGTGAACCTGCCAGACATTCTGTGACAGATGTGTATGTCCTGTAGGCAACCTTCATCAGGAAGCAAACCACGGGACTAAGATTGTGAACTAATCAGAGAGAATAAATTTAGATAGCATTTTTAGGCAGATGAAGACTCTCTGCTGGTACTTTATGTACATGATCTAAAATATTTATTTCAACAAATCTGAGATTAGAGTCACTAGCCTTACTTTACAAAGTACTTGAGGCTGGGTCAACTGCCTAACCTCATACAATTGGTAAATACTAGAGCTGGGATCTGACTGCGTTTGACCCAGAGCTGACTACGATTTAGCTCTTGCCAGTGCCTTTGTTTTCTTTCTGGTGGATAAGCTTAACTGCCTTCTGGGTGTCATAATTGTTCTCAGAAGCTTCCATTTAGATTTGGCTTTTTATTGTTTAAGTGTGAACTTGGGAGAGCTTCTTAACCATTACCTATATCTACTTCCCAGAAGTATATACCACCTCAGAAATGATTTAAGAGGTTCAAGTGCACAAAAAGTCGGTGTTGCTTCCATATATCTAATTGTCTATGGGCATCTCTGGAAGGATATTCTACAAGAATCTCAAATTCAAGAAGTCAAAATTAAAGAGATTTCCCTCCACACTCTTACAGTTTTTTTTTTTTTCCCTGTTTCTGTAAATGTCGTAAGCCTCCACCCAATCTGTAAGCTCCAAACTCAGGTTTCATCCTAATGTCTGTAACTTTTTCTTATCTGTTTTCTCTTTGCATTCCTACAACTAGTGTTTAATTTCCAGGCCTTTACCTTTTCTCCCCTGGATTCTTCAATGTTCTATCACTCATGTCCCCACCGGCAGTCCTCCAACTCTTCAACACAAATTCAACACTGCCACTAGAGGGAGCTTCTCAACAAATAAGTAAGGTGATGTTCACTCCCCTGTTGGAAACTTTTAAGACTCCAAACCTTTTAGCATTGCACAGAAAGCCATCCATGGCCTTGTCTTGCTTATTGTTTCTAACTTCCCATTACATCATACTTTCTGGCATGGCATTCTGAAGGCAAATACAACCTCTTGAAATTCTCTTAATTTGTCGTTTTATTGTCTGTGATACAGCTCGTTCTGTATGCCCTTCCCTTTCTCCCCATACATTTATATAGTGGAAAATAATCTTTCTGCCTCCTTTTGCTTTCAGATTTCTCTCACTGTAAGCATAACTTTTTTCCTTCTTTGCTTTTCTAGAGTCCTTGACTAAACTGTAAGTTCCTGAGGGCAAATTTTGTCTTACTCCTCTTAGCAGAACCAGGAGCTAGAACAGTGCATGACTCATAGTTAGTCCTCAGAAATCTTGGTGAAATTAAAAATTGAAAGTGAAAACAAAATCTCAAATCTAAAGACTAAAGGACATCAGATAGGCAGTGATCTAAGGCATACATCAATAATAGTTTGGATCTTACATATTTACATTTATTATAGTCAAGAATTTGTGTCTGTAGGAGAAACCATATATGCTCTACAAAACATACTCTGAAATTTCCTATCCAAGTATCTCTACATGAATTGTCATTTTTTTAAAATGCATGTACTTAAATGTGAGCCTAGAAGAATGTTGTTTAGCATAAAACAGTGGCAAAAATAACTAGTTCATTCCTAATAAAGTGGATGAATTATATTACCTTAACAAGAACCTGGTTCTAAATAATGTAGTTGATAAAACATAATATTTTCTTATGTTCATTATGAAATTATATAACACGAATCAGTGTAATGGCAAGCACCGCCAAAAATTAGAAATAATTCATTAAATAAATGAGATACAATTGGAAAAAAATTTCAGGAAAATCAAGCATCATTTAAAACCTGGTGAACTGAATTGTCTATATGTATTTGCATGTGTTCATAATTTATTTTCCCCAAGTCACTGTGTTTAGCTCATTTGAAAATCATCTATGAAAACCAGCTGTTACCCAAGTCATAAGTGTTTTTATATTCTGAGATAATAAGAATCAATTTAGATTCCAGGATCTAAAACCATAATCAACTTGTATGTCAACTTAATTGCTTAATGACAGCGCGGTCACTGAGAATGTATGGTCATAATAACCTGGGCTTCTGAGAAATTATAAATGTCATTCTTTCTTCCTTTCTTTTTTCTTAAACCAAAACTTAAATCAAACTGTGTTTTGAGTACACCTTCTATGGTCCACTATTAGACGATCTATTTTTTTTCTTTAGATTCATATTTATGTGGTTGGAATAAAGGGCATAATAGGCTCACAAATACCAATTTTTAACTGGAAGAAAATAGATTAAATAAAACCGGGGTGTAAATACCACTTTTCCTCCATGGGTTTTTCATATCTTGAATTTAGGAATGGGATAGCAAAGATTGAAATACTCCATGCGCATCTGTGGGAAGCGTGGGTAGGTTCTGGCGCTCAGACGTGCACCTGCCTCACCTCACATAGGGCTTTATAAATGAGGACAAGTTGCTTTAATTTGGTAAATGGTTCTGAGGAATTGTTAGAATCACAATTATCTGGTTTGGTCTTTCAAACTATATTTGAGCAAATCTACATGTGCTGACATTTACTGTTGGTGATGACAGTGTCCCACTGGATTGTAGCTTGTACTTCTTTAATTGTCCCACATGTGCTGAGCATACTCAGAGTAACTTGGGTTTTTTTTCCTCTCTCTCTCGCTCTTTCTTTTCTTTGTTTTTTTAATTTAGTTTTTCTTTTCTTTTCTCTTGTTCCATTTACTCACCCAGTTAATTAAGTCATATCTAAATACTGGCCAGGATATTGAGTTGCATAATTCTCTTCCTGTGACCAGACCAACTATGCCATTTCTTTAAAGAAGAAAATTGTGTTGGATGAAAATCATTTCTCCTCATACTTCTCCCTCTCTTCTTCATCCTGCCTCTCCATCCTCTCTTCCCAGAAGTTGTGGATATTATCATTTATTGACTAGGTATTATGTATCAGGCCCTGTACTAGTCACTGTATATATAGTACATCAATTCACACAACCATCTTATGAAGCAGAATCAATTACCTCTGTTTTATCCATGAAAAAAATAGAAATCAGAGTCCCTTGCCTACAAGTTCAGAGCAAGTTCAGTAAGTAAGCCATGAACAGAATCCACGTGAGTCTGACTCAAAGTTCATTCTCTTTTATTGCTTCTTTTTTGTTTCTTTAATACATTCGTAACTTAATTTACAGGTTCCAAAAGTTTGGAAATTGAGACAATAAACTTGTTATGTAGATGTTTTATGGATATGACATCTCTAATGTTGGTTTGGCTTTCAGAGAGATTACTTTCCAAATGAATTTGTAGAAAAGTAGGGAGTGTAGATGTAAGAGTGATTATTTTCAAAATTCAATTGAATGCTTATACTTTCATAATTAAAACAATAATTGGAAGATAAAATATTTTGACAGCACTTAAGTTTTTTTAATAAAGGATCTCTTTAATAGAGACCTTTACAATTTCAACAAATGCAGAGCTCTCTCCCAGCCTGACTAGAATGTCAGCCAGCTGCACTCAGAATTTGAATGATGGAGCTGTCATTTAGGTTGGTATTTGAAATCAAACTATTGCTGTAGATTTCTAAATTACAAAATGAAGAGAGAATGGTTGCTTTATCAGAGAGATATGGCAATTATCTTTGAATTCTTCCCTTTAAATGTCTAGCAGTCATGGAGTATTTTCTTTGATTTGGAGTAACACCAGACTTCTTCGTTAAACCAAAAAACAATATAATTTGCCTGCTAAAATTAGTGAATATTTACTCATATTTCAGTGTGTATCTAACACTGTATGTGATATTTTGGAAACTATAAATATACTTTAGGATATGGTACTTGAACCCAAGAAGTCCACAATCTAGTTGGGTTTGTGGTATATTGTTGACGTGAATATGTATCAATGTCAGTAGATTTTGAAGATCAGGAAGTACACCTCAAGTTTAAATTCTGCTGGTGAAATTCCTCTGTGGAAAGTTTTCACTGGGACATTTCTGTGTAATTAGAGCAACATGCTCACATCTTCAAACAGAATTCAAAGACTGACGTAAAGACAGTGGCTCCCATTCCCCATGTGTGATACCAACATATCAAGTAGTCTGTATTGCAGCAATACAAAGGCATGTTGAACCTAGGAGAAAAATAAAAGCTCCCCAGTGTAGCGAATATGCTCCTGAGTAGGAGGATACTTCAAATATTTAAACATTGTCCTTATTACTGAAGAGATATACAAGTGTGTGACTGGATAGTTGGTACATCTAGAGTGCAAAAACACAAATGAGACAGAGATTAGCCTTGGAGAAATTTATGCAAAAATTATCTCAACACTATGTCATTAAAACCAGTAAGCAATGCCATCTTCTAACCTTTCATCTTAAAACTATGCTTAAATTCATAATCAGACTTAGATCTTGGATTTTTCACCTTCCCTATAATTACTAGGTAAAACCATGTTAGCTTAGGTGTTGTCTTACATGTGCATGCTAGTTAGATAATGTGTAAGATGAAGTTGCTATGGTGATGAGATGGAGAAAGAAGCTATATTCGTTTTAGACCATAGAGGGTATTTGGATCACAAAGCCTTCTGTGAATGCCTCCAAGTGTGGGATTGATAAATCACACTGCCCACTTCCATCATGCTAGCATATATTATGGGTTAATACATATTCCAAATATCTTGTGAGTCAAAGTAGTCTCTGTCCTTACTACATTGCCCTCATGACTTTGGGGGGAGGAAGAACTAATGGAAAAATTTTTGCTCTTATATTGATGAAATTCTTATTGGTAATTAAAGTTTTCCACTCCGTCAAATTCAGCTAGGCATTTGGACACAGCCTTGGGATGATTTTGCCAAAAAATTGAAATTCTTGTAGATTCTCAATGAAACTGTATTTTATTTCATATGTGTTTTCTTTGTGCAAAAAATTCAATGAACCTGATCTTTCATGGCTTTAAAAAAGAAAGAGCGTTATGTAATAATAATATAATAATCATGGTTATTGCTGACGTGGTTAAAACTTTCTTTCTGAAATCGGCTGATGCTTTCCTGATTTGCCCTGCTGTACACATTAAATATCAATTTGCTAGGAAAATTGTGAAATACACCATTTTTAATTACCAATAATTGGATAAATTAGTGGGTGGACCAAGTAATCTAAAGAGAAACATTTTTTTTTCTTTAGCTTTCCCAATTGCTATTTAGGAAAATGTGTTCTGTGATGATTTCTAAGTTTAATGTAATGATTTTGTGTGTGTGTGTGTTATTTCAAGACTCTATAGCTTACACCACAATGCATATTAAAAATAATTTTGGAGAAAAATTTGAATCAATCTATTTTTAGGATAGAAAAGAATAATAATAAAATAATAATAATTAAGATGATCAGGGATATAGATAAACTGGATTTGTTAAAGGAACAATCTTTGTCCTAATCTCATTTCCAAATTTACCTATTTACAAAGAAAATAATTTTTTCCCTCTGCTCTCCTCCCTTTCTCTTTCCCACTAACCAAGTCAATCAGAAATCAATTCCTTTAATTTCTTTTGCAACATTTCTTAAATCTTTATCTTACCTTTCTGTTTTCCTTTGCTACCAATCATATCTAGGCTTTTAATTCCTCAGGGTTATTGCTTTGTTCTCTAAAATAGTTTCTTTCCACTAAAATTGTTCCCCTATTGGTCATAGTCAATATAGTTGCCAAATTAATCTTCCAAATGTACAGTTTTCATTAAGTCCTTCTTTTCAAAGCAAATACTCTTTTACACTCAATTATCATAGCAATTTGTACCTTTATGATAAAGACCCCCTTCTTTTCCTGGTATACCTGGTGCTCCACCATTTCCCTCCATTCTGTATTCCTAATCATGTCCTAACTTGAATCTTTTCCTGGATTCTATCCTATAGCCAGAATCATTTAACAGCCATGACATTCCATGCTATTGTTCTGCATCCATTCCCCAACCTGAGAACTCTAATTTCTATTTGTTTTATTTAATTCTATCAAAATCTAAGGTCCAATATAAGTTTTACCTCCTTGACAAAAATTTTGATGAGACTACCCTGGAAAGCTTTTATCTTAACTGAACAGCGGCACTCATATCTACACGACTTTATGGTGATTTGTAGTGTGCATGTGTTTTGTGTGTGTGTGTGTGTGTGTATATGTACATGTACATACATATCTCTCTCTCTCTTTCTTATGTACACATACATAGATATCTGGGTTTGGGATTGCGCTTCCTCAGTTTTCAGTCTGATTTAGCTATTTTCAAACCATATGATCTTGGATAAATTATCTAACTTTGCCAAACTTTGTTTTTTTTTCCATCTATAAAATGGAATAATAAAAGCAATTACTTTTACCAGTTTCCTAGGGCTGCCATAAAAAGGTATCACAAACTTGGTGGCCTACAACAATAGAAATTTATTCTCTGAGAATTCTGTATGCTACATGTCTGAAATCTAGGTGTTGTCTCTTAATTCTCGAGGGGTTTTTCTCTGCCTCTGGAAGCTTCTTAGCTTCTGGTAGTTACTAGCTATCTTGGTGTTCCTTGGTTTGTGGGCATATGACTCCAGTCTCTGCCTCTACCTTTACGTGGCATTCCCTCTGTGTGCTCTACATGTTTTCTGTTTTTTTTTTTTCCTTAAAGGAGTTCTAGTCACAGGATTAGGACACATTCTAATTCAATATGACCTCATCTTTAGTAATTACATCTGCAAAGTCCCTATTTTCAATATGGTGATGTTCTGAGATTCAACGTAGACATGAACTCTGGGGAGACACTATTCAACCCACTATACTACCTAAGAGTTGTTTTAAGGATTTAATGAGATAATCTATGTAAAGTTTTTGATGAAGTGCATTGGTACATGGTAAATGCCTCACAAAGTTAGATATTGGTATTATTATCACGGAGATATAATCTGTCAAATATAGAAAAAGCAAGCATAATCAGGAGAAAATGGAAACTCATGACAGATTATTGTGGGAAACTTGCTCTTTTAAATCAAATATCTTCTTTAGAACCAAATAAATACTTTTGGTGAGGGCAGTTGAGTGAAGATGCAGAGGTAGAAAAAGAGCCTATATAGCTAATTTTTAAGAATTGCAGAGGTTTGGAGAAGTGCTAGGAAAGAAAGGCCTTCCAGAGTTCCTGGCATAAAAACTAGTATTTGTTTTACTATTTAAATTGTCATTAAAGTGGGCTCACAAAGTTGATATGTCTCCCAAGAAGATTTTCATAAAGATTATTAATTGATTATGAAATTCAGTCAGGCCAAAGTTAATCACTTCATTTTATAGTAACTGATACAGAAATAGAATAATATAGGTATTTGGATATAGGCAGAGCATTTGCCAAACCTCTCATGATATTCTCTATAATAAATAAAATACTTTGATAGTGATAATATCATAGTTTGGGAAATTTGTAACTGAAAATACAACTGTGTCCACGGAATTTTAATGTAAATGGAACTTAGAATAAAATAATAGGTACAAGGGGCACCTGGGTGGCTCAGTGGGTTAAAGCCTCTGCCTTCAGCTCAGGTCATGATCCCAGAGTCCTGGGATCAAGCCCCACATCGGGCTCTCTGTTCGGCGGGGAGCCTGCTTCCTCCTCTCTTTCTCTGCCTGCCTCTCTGCCTACTTGTGATCTGTCTGTAAAAAAAAAAAAAAAAAAAATAGGTACAAAGGTGAACTCACCATTCAAAATTATGACATGGATTTCTTTTCAGGGGGGCACCATGAATTAATATTGTAATGTATTCTCTCTTCCTCAAACATATAGGTAAATTATGGCCAGACAGAAAAAGAAAATATATAACTAGGCTAAAAACAAAACAAAAACATAAACAAAAGAAAAAGAATATCCATAGAGCTGAAATAAAGAGGAACTAAAAATGGTGGCTATAGCTGGACTATAAATCTTCTGGCTGAGGACCTCAAGCAGTACATGTTGTGGTTTCATTTGACCTTTGAAAGAGAAGGGAGACTAAAAGTACTCCAAGGGGGATGGAACCTTGCAGAAATCTTTTTGCTTTAATCTAGAGACTGTACAGGAAGCTTATGAATATATGCTATGAGGGAAAAAACTGGCCACTATATGTGGCATTGGGTGTACATGAGCTGCTGAACTACAGTAATGGAAGGTCCTATACAACCTCCAGACCATGACTGAACAGAGTCATGCCCTGGCTCACTAGCTGGTTGTACAATTTTATCAACATCACAATGGGAAGGACCCCCAGTATTCCATTAAGACCTGAGGATCCTAAGGGTTTGGAAAGGGACAATTGCAGATCCTCCTGGTGTCGAGAGAACAAAGAAAGATAGAAAGAGAATATAACACCAGAAAACAAAGCTAAATATTCCAAATGAACTTGCAAACCAAAATTTCAAAACCCATGAGTAGATGTAATGCCCTTAAGGACAGCCCATCAATACTTAGAATGTGAATTTATTCCCAAAGGAACTACTTATAAGAGCAGTACCACAAAGGATTTCAAATAAGTTTGTCTAGAAAACTCAAGGATAACATTTATTAAAGAGCATGATGTTTGACATATATAAGCATAAATAAAACAGACAAGTGCATATGTGAAAAGAAGCATTAGTAAGGAAAAATTGACATATTGAAACATTTTAAAATGGGACAAATTAGATAAGCTCTAGACTGTATGTGATGAGTGAGTATGTGAACCAAAAGGTGATGCTGAGAAATTCACCCAAAACAGCACACAGGGAGACAAAGAATACGAGTGAGTAGTTAGGAGATATCAAAGGGAGACTGAGAGGTTCCAACAGGCATCTGAAAGCTTTAGAGGAGAATGTCAAGAAGTGTGGAACATCAGTATTCAAAGAGATAAAAATCAATAGATTTCCAGAATTAAAGCCCTGAGTCCTGAGAGTAAAAAGATGAAGAAAATAAATCTACAACTTAAGAGAGTGCAGCAAATCAAGAAGCCAACTCTTAACTATAGAGAACTGGAGGTGTGGGGGAGTGAAGGGGATGGGTGAAACAGGTGATGGGGATTAAGGAGTATACTTGTAATGAGCACCATGTGATGTATGGAAGTGCTGAATCACGATATTGTGCATTTGAAACTAATATTACACAGTGTGTTAAGTAACTGAAATTTATTTTTTTAAAGATTTTATTTATTTATTTGACACAGAGAGAGATCACAAGTAGGTAGAGAGGCAGGCAGAGAGAGGGAGAAGCAGTCTCCCTGCTGAGCAGAGAGCCTGATGCTGGCCTCAATCCCAGGACCCTGAGATCATGACCCGAGCTGAAGGCAGAGGCTTAGCCCACTGAGCCACCCAGGCACCCAGTAACTGGAATTTAAATAAAAACTCTAAAGAAATAAATCTACAACTTGAAAAATTATCATGAAATTATAGATTATCAGTGAATAAGAGAAAATCTTAAACCAGAAAGACAAGAGAGGTGTCCATGAAAGGAATAGCACTTAGATCGACAGCTGACTTCTTGACACTTGTTGACACTGGAAAATAGCACAACGGTGGCTTCACAGTGCTGCCATAAGATAATATTCAGCCTAGATTTGTACTTTCAACTCTATTATCAGCCAAGAGGTTTCTTTCAGACCTACAATGGTTGAGAATTTAAATTTCTAAGGCACCTGGGTGGCTCAGTCGTTAAAGCATCTGCCTTTGACTCAGGTCATGATCTCATGGTCCTGGGATCGAGCCCCACGTTGGGCTATCTGCTTCGTAGGGAGCCTGCTTCTCCCTCTCCTCCCTGGCTTGTGCTCTTTATCACTATTTCTATCTTTCTATCAAATAAGTAAATAAAATCTTTAAAATAAATATACTTCAGGGCACCTGGGTGGCTCAGTCATTGGGCGTCTGCCTTCGGCTCAGGTTATGATCCCAGGGTTCTGGAATCGAGCCCCATATTGGGCTTCTTGTTCAATGGGGAGCCTGCTTCTCCCTCTGACTACCTCTTCCCCTGCTTGTGAGCTCTCTCTGTCTCTGACAAATAAATTAAAAAAAAATTTTTTTTAATAAAATAAAAAAAACTTCTATTAAAACTACTTTAGAAGAAAAAATGTCATGGAAGTTAATAACATGTATGATATGTATACTGCCTGTAACACTTCAAAAAGGTAAATGTAAAACATGGAAAATAAAGGAGGCATTAAAATAATCTTCATTAAGTAGTTAAACTATGGATCTATGATATATTTGGGATGAGATGGAATGTAGAATAGGTTTTGTTTTGTTATAACAATTTATAATTAAGTATGAGGGTAAAAATTTAAGAACAGTTATCACCTTATATCTAATAGGATGGCTATTATAAAACAACAACAACAGGTTTTGGCAAAGATGTAGAGAAATGTGAACCCTGTGCCACGTTAGGGGAAATGTAAAATGGTGTAGCTGTTCTGGAAAACAGTATGGGGGTGGTCCTCAAAAGATTAAAAATAGGAGTTCGATATGATCCAACAATTCTACTTCTAGGTATATATCTAAAAGTGTTGAAAGCAGGGTCTTGATATGTTTGCACACCCATTTTCATAGCAGCATTATTCACATAAGAATAAACTCCAGGGTGCATTGACAACTGAATGGATAAGCAAAAATGTGGGATATACAGACAAGTGGGCTATAATACAACCTTAAAGAAGGGAATTGTGACATATGCTACCACATGAACTAACCATGAAGACATTGTAGTATATGAAATGAGTCAGTCACAAAATGACAAATACTGTATGATTCTACTTATATGAGGTTCCCAGTCAAATTCATAGAGATGGAAAGTAGGATGGTGGTTGACAAGGGCTTCAAGGAGAAGAAATATTGCTTAATGGGTATAGAGTTTCACTTTTGCAAGATGAAAGAATTCTGGAGATGGATGAATGCAATGGTTGCATTACAGTATGAATGTATTTAAAACTGCTGAATTATAAACCTAAAAATGGTTAAGATGGTACATTTTATGTGTATTTTATCATAATAAAAAATTGAAAATAAAATTGAAGATAATTACCAAAAGAATAGTTGTATATAATGTTTGACAGCCTACCAATGAAGGGAAAATATAGTACTTTATCAATTCCAATAGAGAAAATAAAAAGGGAAAATAAAAACCAATGAAAAGTCAATAAATAAAAGAAAAACTAGGATGATAGATATCAATTAGATTAATATCACACATTATCAGATAAAGTGATAAGCTGTCTTGCAACATGATACTAACACAAGAAAGACCTTAAGCAAAACCATGTAAAAAGTTTGAATGAAAAGAAATGAAAAAAGATATATTAAAGAAGTATGAATTGAAAGAAAACTGTTATGTCAAAATTAATATTAGACAAAATTTAAGGCAAAAATCATGTATGAGAAAAGATAGGAATACTGTATCCTAACAAAAAGTAAATCACTAAGAATATTAAATAATTGCTTAGTCAGTAATTACAGTATATTATAGTATATGCTCAGTATCATTCTGGATACTGGGGAGGAAAAATGAACAAAGAGCCAGAATTCACTACTGTCATGGACAGAACACAGGCAAATTTGAAAAATCCACAATTGTAGTGGAATATTCTAGCACACCTCTATGAAACTGGGAAGTCAGGCCCTCAAAAAATTAGAAGGACTTATAATATTTGAACAAGAAAACTAGCAAGCTTGGTCTAAAATATATCTAAAATTTTATGTTCTATTTTTTCAGATACATATTCTTTTTAAGTGCCCATGGGAAAAAAAAAACGCTAAACTAGGAATAAGTTCAACAAAAATACTTAACATTTTTTTTTTCTTTTTAATGAGTGAGAGGGAGCATGAGAGAGGAGAAGGTCAGAGGGAGAAGCAAACTCCCCAAGGAGCTGGGAGCCCGATGTGGGACTCGATCCTGGAAGTTCGGGATCATGACCTGAGCCAAAGGCAGTCACCCAACCAACTGAGCCACCCAGGCACCCCAAAAGTACTCAACATTTTTATTAAGAAAAAATATGAGGTATTATTGAAGAAGGCTTTAAAAAATATTTTTAAGTGAGAAGATATAAAATTGTCATGTATGGGATCACTTAATGTGAAAAATTCTACTTTATTAACCTATAAATTTAGTGCAATTTCTATCTAAATCCCAAGAGGAATTTTGCTGGACAAACTAATACTAAAATGTACTTGGAAGAACATAAAGCCAGTTACAGTTAAGGCAATTTGAAGCAGAGTGTGTTATTCAGGGTTCTCCAGAAAAATAGAGTACATAGGGTGTATTCATAGGAAGAAATTTATTACAAGGTATTGGCTCATGCAATTATAGAGACTGAAAGTCCCCACGATCTGCCATCTGAAAACTGAAAACCAAGGGAAGTTGGTATAACACCAGTTCTAGTTTAAAGGCCTGAAAACCCTCCGGGAGAAGAGTCAATGAGAAAATCCATATTTCAAGTCAGCAAGCAGGCAGGAAGCAAAAGAAGCAAATTCCTTCTTTCATCTTTTTTTTCTATTCAGGCCCTCAACAGATGGGATGATGCCCACTCATTTGAGGTAATTTACTAATAAGCCCATCGATTCAAATGTTTATCTCATCTGGAAACTTTCTCAAAGACACCCAAAAATAATGTTTAATCTGGGCACTCCTTGGCCCAGTCAGGTTGACACATAAAATTAACCATCGCAGGGAGCAATGTAGTGAGGGTTTTTCCCTATCAAACACTAAGGCTCATGATAAAATATAGCAATTAAAACTATAAGTGAAAAATGTGGCATTATTTCATTCATTATATTGAATAGTGGAATAGAATAGAGAGTCCTGAAATGAACCATTGCAATATGAAAATATGACAAAAGACAGAAGTGACATTGTAAAGCAATGGGAGGGATTGGGGCACTTGCTAAATGGTACTAGAAAAAAGCTTATTTTTGTGGATAAAAACAAATAACATCCAGGTTCTACCCTACACATACAAGGATATGCCCAGGATGGTTAAAAACATAAATGTGATTTTAAAGAGCCCAGATGCCCTTCAACAGATGAATGGATAAAGAAGATGTGTTCCATATACACAAGGGAATATTACTCAGTCATCAGAAAGGATGAATACCCAACTTTTGCATCAACATGGATGGGAGTGAAGGAGATTATGCTGAATGCAATAAGTCAAGCAGAGAAAGTCAATTATCATATGGTTTCACTTACTTGTGGAGCATAAGGAATAACATGGAGGATATTAGGAGAAGGAAGGGAAAAGTGAAGGGGGGAAATCAGAAGGGAGATGAACCTTGAGAGACTGTGGACTCTGGGAAACAAACTGATGGTTTTAGAAGGGAGGGGGTGGTGGGGAGATGGGTGAGCCTGGTGATGTGTTAAGCGGGGCATAGATTGCATGGAGCAGTGGCTGTTATATGCAAACAGTGAATCATGGAACACCACATCAAAAACTAATGATGTACTGTGTGGTGACTAACATAACACAATAAAAAAACATAAATGTGAAAGGCGGAATATTAAAACTAGAAAAAAGTAGGTTATTTTATGACCCTATGATAAGGAAAAATTATTTAGACTAGACACAGTAAGCACATGCCATAAAGAATAATATTCATAAATTTGTCTGCGTTAGCGCTAAAGATATAGGTATGGTTATAAATAAAGTTATAAGTCACATGTTAGAAAGATTTGAGTGAATTATATAAGAATATATACAATAAAAATAAAAAAGTAAAACCAGAACAGAAACTCAGGAGGAAAAAGAAAAAGACAAAGTATATAAGCAGGCAATCCGTGGACAAAGAAAGCTGAATGGCCAACCAGTATGAACAAAAACACTCAGCCTCGTTGGTTATTAGGGAAATGCAAACAAAACCACAATGAAATATAATTCCCATCAGATTAGTAAAAAGTACGAGATTTCATGATGCCAGGTATTATCAAAATAGTGGAGCAATGGGGCTACTGGTGTGTATATAAATTGTTCCAATCCCTTTATAGTGCTAATTGTTGCAGATGCCTCTTTTCTATAGCCAAGTAATTTGATATCTAGGTTTACACCCTAGAGAAAGTCTCCCATGTGTTCTCAAGTATGGAGATCTTCTCATTGTAGCATTTAATTTTGTTGTTGTTGTTATTCAGTGGTTTAAATGAATTAACTGGAGCAATATGTATTGACCCAGAAAATCTCAGAAGTTAAGTAGAATAAAGCAAATTGCAAAATGTGACATTATATATACATACATGTATAGAGATAGGGAGAGAAAGGGAGCAGGATATTTATACAGAATTTGAAAGTTATTAAATATTGCTGTATTGCTTATAGATATATACATATGAGTAAAATTCTGAAATGCAGACCAGTGATTCAAGGCAGATTCATTGTGATGGTTTCTTCTGGGGAAAGAAGGAAGGAGATAAGATTGGGAAGGATCACATAAAATTATTGAATAGTGTTTGTGAAATTTTTGGTTGTTTTGATTTATTTTGCTCTGAATTTCTTTGCTCTAATATTTGAAGTAAACATGACAAAATGTGAAGATTATTAAAATTAGTTGCTACATGAGTATTAATTTTATTGTTTTAGGGTTTTCCACATGTTTAACATATTTTACAATAAAAATATATTGTAAACTTCTTTAATGTTCACCTAAAATAAGATGGGGAACAAGACAAACTTTCAAGCTAGGTTCCAAAACTAGATCCAAGAGACTAGCTGACTTAAGAGTTTCAGTGAAAAGGTTTCATGGCATTTAGTTACCTGTAAATCTCTGAGATCAAAAAGAAAATAAATGCAGTCAATTCAGTTGATAAATAAGAAATTGGTTGTTCAGATTGGTTGGGCTAATGGCAGGGAGAGATCTCTTTCTTCTCAGAAGTATTCAAACATAGCTGATGACCACAGTCAGTCTGGTGGTGGATGGGGTTTGTATTTTGTGTGCAAGACCAAAGGTGAGTTCTAAGATCTCTTCCAACAATGACTGATAAAAATTATATATATTTTTCCCATTAAACAGGCAGTCCTTACAGGGTTATAAAGTCATCTTCTTCTACATGAAGAATCTTTATCTTGTGACCACTTAAAAAATTCTATATTCTTATTTTTAGTGGTCTCAGACTTGGATCAGGCTTTGGAGCAGCCAAAAATTATTCATTCCTTTCTGAGCATATTATTGGTGAAAAGAAAAGGTAAAGTAAAGTCATTACTGATTCAATAACCTTTAATAAGCACTTACTGAATGCCATACTCTGTATTACAATTCTGTTACCCTCTAGACTTTGTGTAAGTCCTCTCAATCAATTAGAAATACTTTTTTAGTAAGACATTTAATTTTTATCCATTTATACTATTTTCCAATTATTAAAATCAAGTTTAATGGTATTAAAAAATCACCAGTATCAACACTGTAGCATTGTTTTAGAGATAGAAGCACAACACCTAAAATTACTTATAGCTTAACCAGCAATTTATTTTCCTATTTGTGTTAGAACTGGAGAAGCTGACCTTGGCCTCTGCCTCTAGAGATTACTTGAAAGAAAGAAAGGCATGGTCTGCTAAGGTCACCCTAAAAACCCATTAAAAATTTATTAAAGACTTGAGTTAGTAGTAGGCAGATGGAAAATATAAGTATCCAAAGAGAAAATAGAATAGTGTGGTGCATGCAGCAGGAAACATAGGTGTGTAGCCATGAAAAAATCAATGGAAGTAACTCAAAAAGGTAATAAATCTCTCTTAAGAAATATTGTCGTGTTTTCTGAGCCTGCAACTATACACTGCATTAAACTTTTTATCTGATGAGTTGAAAGTTCCTTGCACTTTCATATCTAGTAACAAATTAAGAGTGTTTTCTTCAGTGATTGAGCAGTGAGATAGACTTTTTTTCTTAAAAAAAAAAAAAAAAAAAGTCCGTGTTTTTGTTTTTTGTCTTTCCGGTTGGAGAATGAGAGCACAGTTTCTGTAGGAAACAGTTTCAGAGTGTATGTCTAAATGAGCAGCTAGAGCCTTCGGGAATGTACTGTCCTTCATGCTACATAGAACATACAGAGTTTGTGTCTGTCAATTTTTGGCGCTTATCTTTGTTGTGATGACTTAACTATTCAGAGAGCTTGTTACAGTAAGGACTTCCTCTTTGGTGACTTGAAAATTTATTTTATAAAAATGTGATCTCTTGGGACGCCTGGGTGGCTCAGTTGGTTAAGCAGCTGCCTTCGGCTCAGGTCATGATCCCAGTGTCCTGGGATCGAGTCCCACATCGGGCTCCTTGTGTGGCAGGGAGCCTGCTTCTCCCTCTGCCTCTGCTCGCTCACTCTCTCTCCCACTCTCTCTCTGACAAATAAATAAAATTAAAAAAAAAAAAAATGTGATCTCTTAAGAGAATTCCACCAATTCATAAACACACTGTGTGTGTACAATTTCCAGGTGACTACAAGGTATTTCTAAATTATTTGTATCACGTAAACTTGGTAGCTTTGAAAGTAATGGGATGAAAACTTCCAAATACTTTGACAAAATTGACAGTGCTTCAGAAAAAAAAAAAGAGAGCCAAAGAGAAATGTCCCTGTGGAAAATGTATTGCTCGGATAGTTGTAATATTGTAGATTATAACAGGACAATGCTTATCATGTTTTCCTTATGTATCAACTAGAGAGAGACTGCATGTTCTGTGGTCTTCTGTTATGGACCAAACTTGTACTGTATATGGACAGGTTTAATTTTTACATGGACAAAATCAATTTATTATCCTTTCAGTTTCCTAGTCTGAAAATAACCCAGGTATTTTCCTTCAATATTACAATTAGGTAATGAAAGTTGTATTTATGTGTTATACATTGTTTGGTGAAGTACAGTTATGATCTTTAACTGAGATTTTGACACTGAAATGTAACAACTGCATTTATGTTGTATACAGAATTTATCCCAGACAAGCAAATTTTTCTATAACAGGTACTTTCTATTCTATCAATTTAGGACAGAAAATTCATCAAAGTTTTATTTTATATCATGTTTTGGCATGTGATTTTCAAGAAACTTTTTTCTAGTTGATCCTAATGTAATTAAAGGAGATATGGGGCACCTGGGTGGCTCAGTGGGTTAAGCCTCTGCCTTTGGCTAAGGCCATGTTCTCAGGGTCCTGGGATCGAGGCCCACATTGGGCTTTCTGCTTTCTGCTCAGCAGGGAGCCTGCTTCTCCCTCTCTCTGCCTGCCTCTCTGCCTACTTGTGATCTCTCTCTCTCTCTCTGTCAAATAAATAAATAAATAAAATCTTTGGGGAAAAAAAGGAGATAGCTTTTCCAGTTATCTTATTATATTTAATACATCCTTTATGACTTGCTTTTTGGAGAGCAAAATTGTCACTTCTTTTTTACCTTCACATTTAGAAGGGAAACAAAAATACATACTTTGTTTCAATTCTTCAACAGCCCATGGAAGTAAAATAAATGATGGAGGTGTCTACAATTGAATTTCTAGCTATAGAATAAAATTCTGTAGAAATTTATTGTCTTCTCCTTCAGAGGAAAGACAGATTCCATTCTAGTATATTAAAAAATTTGTTTTTAAAAATTGGGGAGGGAGGCAGGAGGAAGAGGGAAGTGCATGAGTGATAGGGAGGAGATTTGAATCCACTTTGTCCCTGTGGACCGAGAGTATGATTCTCTACCTTAGAAAAACTTCAGGGAAGAGTGGGAACAGGCTTGATGGCCTCTGTGTCTTAATAGAAGTCAGCATGGAACAGATTGGTGATTTTTTTTGGTCATATTTGGTCTTGTTTTCTTTTTTGAATTGTATTTTTTTAGTGCATACTAACAGACTTCACTATTCCCTCTGGTGAATACGGAAAGAAGATAAGTTCCATAAAAACTTTCTTTTCACAAATTTCTTCTCCTCTTTGTTTTAAACAGAAAGACACACACACTCAGACACGCACAGCTGCAGACACATACATACACCTCAGTGCTATGGGAGTATGTCCTGCTTCATGCCTCCCAACTTCAACTCCAGAGCTTCAAAGTCAATGACTTCTGGCTTCTTCTAGTTTCTTTTGGCACTTACTTGCCCTTTGCTAATAAATGTTTATTTAGCTTTCTGGGTTTGCTAAGTTTCCTACTATGCTAACGTTGTAACTTAATTAACTATCCTGTCATCTCTTTTCCCTCTTCTCCCTGGTACAGTTATAAAATATTTCAGTTTCCTTATTTGTTACTTTTACATCTTCAAGTGGTATACCTAAATATATCTTTTTTTTTCTTTCTTAAGATTTTATTTATTTGACAGAGAGAGAGAGATCACAAGTAGGCAAAGAGGCAGGCAGAGAGAGAGGAGGAAGCAGGCTCTCCACTGAGCAGAGAGCCCCATGCAGGACTTGATCCTAGGACCTTGAGATCATGACCTGAGCCGAAGGCAGAGGCTTATCCCACTGAGCCACCCAGGTGTCCCTACCTAAATATATCTTGTTTCATCAACTGCAGAAAATATTTCTTCCCTGTATGTGTTCATTTTTATAAGCATAGTTGACTTATTATCTAAGGTCAAAAGCAAAGGTTAGCAAGTTTCTCTATTAATGCCTGTATAAGATGTCAGACTTCCCAATACGCTGATTTTCAAATGGTGCTTTGTGAATCACTAGGAATGTCTTTGGGGTTTCACCATCAGTTTTTTCTCCTACTATTCACCAGATCATCCATCTTTGAGTTTTTTGTGTCAAGTATTTGGATGTTTATTTAAAATTGGGATTGGTTTCTAGGAGCCTTGACCAAGTCAAAGAGCTTTCTGGGAATCAGTTTCAACATCATCAATTTCAGTACCAAATCTCAACAAGATGATGAGATTTGTATTAGTCTGCTTGGACTGCCCTGACAAAGTACCATAGTGACTTTGGTGACTGGTTGATGTCACCAAAAAAAATTATTTTCTCACACTTCTGGAGGGTAGAAGTCCAGAATCGAGGTGTCATCAGGGTTTAGTTCTTCTGCGGTCTCTTTCTGGGGCTTTTCAATATGTCCTCACATGGTCTTTCCTCTGTAGATATCTGTGTCTTAATATTCTCTTTTTATAAGGACACCAGTCAGATTAGATTAGGTCCTACCCAGATGACCTCATTTTATGTAAATTATTTCTGTAAATACACTATATCCAAATACAGTAGTCACATTCCAAGGTTTTCAACATATGATTTTAAGTATACGAATTTTGGAGGAGCACTATTCAGCCCATAACAGGGTTGGTGATCTTAAATTCCATTCCACTCTAAAATTAAATGAATACTGCTAACCAAGAAGCAGAAATTTGTTAGCATTTGTTTAATATTTATTATTTAATTTGCAGATAAGGACAAATAATACAGAGAGCAATCATGGTTTTTTGTTTTTTGTTTTTTTGTTGTGTCTTATGTAATAGATATGTCTGTGTCTAAATATTTCCCCCCGGCTTGGATGCTCCCTGTCAATCAAAAATTTTCTTTCTGGTTAGCAGAAAACACTATATTTATAATGTTGAGTGGGAAAAACCCAAACATGAATTAGGGCCAGTTGAAAATCCAGCCCATATTTGTCCAATATGAAAGGACATCTTGGAATGAACATCAAGGAGGGTCAATAGAATCACAATTTAATACTGCAAATATAAACAAGTGATTAAAGACTAATTTCCAATATTTGACTCACCAGACCTAGGATATGGCTCCAGATTTTACTCTGTTCTAGCTGCAGAAAGGCACCTTTAACATCCTCTTCTCAAAATTTTAGGGCTATTTATCGTTTGGGTACATCCTGAACATATAAGACTAGTTGCCTACTTAATACATTTGTGGGCATGGATATCTTGCTATAACATGCCCAGAGGGAAGAAGAGGTCGGATATACACAGGCTGTCTTTTCCCATTGTTTTGTTTTCAATTTCTTGTGTATTTAGAAAAGAAAATATTGGTTTCTATTCAGTCTAATTATTTTAAGTGGGGTATTTAGTCCATTAACATTTAATGTGATTATTAATACAAGTTAGGTATGCTTAAGCCTACTATCTTCCTACTTATTTTCTGTTTGTCCCAGTGATTCCTGGTGTTTCTTTTTTAATTTTTTTTAGTATAGTTTATACATATATAAAAAATATATGCATCATATATATAATGTTTTTTAAATTTTTTGCATATAGTTAATGTATGTGTGTATATAGTGTATATATATATATATATATATATATATAGTGGATATTACATAGCCATAAAAAGATAAGGTCATGCCATTTGAGACAACATGGATGGACCTAGATGGTACACTGTTTAGTTAAATAAGTCAGACAGAGAACAACAAATATCATATGATTCCACTCATAAACAGAATCTTAAAAAAAAATTAAAAAGCAAAAGTAGAATCACACCAATAACTATAGTAATTCTTGGTTGTTTTTGTTGTTGTTCTTCCTTTCTTTAGAGTTAATCATATAACCTTGAATATTTAATTTAATTTTATCTTTTGGCTATACCATTTTGTTTTTTTTTTAAGAAGTTGCTCTAGGGATAATGATATCACATTTAACTTATACAGTTTGCTTTGAATTAATATTATACTACTTTACATGTAATATAACAACCTTAAACTATGTAATTCCATTCATCTTCTCTTATCATATATGTTCTTGTTGTATCTTTCACTTTTAGATTTGTATGCTATATAGGGCAATTTGTATGCTATATAGGGCAATATTCACAGGTCTTGGGGGTTGGGGCTCAATATATGTATCTTTTGGGGAGCCACCACTCAGCCCATTATACCACTTCTGTTTAAAACCTTCCAACTGGGGCACCTGGGTGGCTCAGTCAGTTGTGTGTGCCTTTGGCTAAGGTCATGATCCCAGGGTCCTGGGATCTAGCCCTGCATTGGGCTCCCTGTTTACTGGGGAGCCTGCTTCTCTCTCTCCTGCTCCCCCTACTTGTGCGCTTGCACTCTCTTGTTCTCTCTCTCTGTCAAATAAATAGATAACATCTTTTAAAAAGTATATTAAAATGCCCCAATTACCTCATCTATCATTCAGAGTAGAAGACAAAATCCTTACCATATACTTCAAGTTCTTAACACGATGCCCTCTCCCTGTCTTTTTTCTTTGACCTCATATTTAATTAATTTTTTTCCTTTCCCTTCTCCAGGCACAATAGCATCCTTTGATTTTGGAAAACAGCAGCCATACTCCTCTCATGTCAATTAACTTAATGGAACACTTCTACTCCAAATTCCAGTTCACTTTCTCAGTTTAGAGCTTTGATCAAGTTTTCTTTTATTGAGGCTTTTCCAGACTCTGTTTAAAATTGCAGCTCCTAAACACACCTCTCCTTGTTTCCCACAGTCACTGTCTTTTCCATTTTTTCAAAAATTTTTCCACAGCACACCGCATATCACTCATATATGTTTTATTTATTATTTCACTTATTATCAGTCTCCCACCATTAAAATATAAGTTCTTTGAAAGAATAAATTTTTGTTTGTTTCCTGTTTAATACATAGCACACAGTACTCAATAAATATTTGTTGAGTGGATAAATCAACATCTTATGGCTTCTATTTTTGCTCTTGAGAAATCTGTCCTTTTGGTTGTTTTTCTTTTGTAGCTAAAAATATTTTTTCTATTACTAGTTTAAAGATATTCTTAAAGAGTTTCTGAAGATTCACTGCAAAATTTCTACATATGCATTTATTTTTATATATTCCACTTATTATAGGTTATACTTCCTTACCTCTGGGTTCATTTATTTTTTTAGCTCTAGAAAATTTAACTAATATGGCTTCAAATGTAGCTTCTCTTCTGTTCTATCTCTTCTCTCTGGAACTCTGACTTTATCTTCTCTATTGGTTTTCCATGTAACAGCCATCATTATATGATCTACTCCATACTTCCTACTTTGTATCTTTTTCTCCCACTTTTTTTTTCCCCTCAGAGACTAGAAAGCCCCTAAAACATAATAGATGTTTAATGAATGCTGTTGAATGTTTATAGAATGGTTGTTTTCCTTCTTTCCTCCATGACTCTTACTCTCTTTTAAATTTTCCATCTGTTTTTCTTTCTATAAATTTGGAATAAATCCTTCAGTGCTGTCTCTGAATTCATGACTTTCCTTTTTGATTTTGCCTATTCTGATATTTAATCTATCAATATTTTTATTTTAAGCATTAAAAATTTTTCTTTTTAAAATGGCTATATTGAAGTCTACTTTATATTCAATAAACTGCACATATTTAATGCATGCAATTTGTTGAATTTGGAGATATGCATAAACCCACGGGAACTTTACCACAATCAAGGTAATAAACATATCCATCATCCCCCAAAGTTTTCTTGTTTGGGGATGTGTGTGTGGGGGGGAATACTTAACACGCAATCTATGCTCTTAATTTTTTAACTGTACAATACAATACTGTTGACTGTATGCACAATACTGTAAGCAGCTCTCTAGAACATATTCATCTTGTTTAACTAATGTTGTTACCTTATAAAAATGGCATCATGCAGTATTTGTTCTTCTGCGACTGACTTATTTTCCTTAAGATAACATCCTCCAGGTTTATCCACGTTGTTATAAATGGAAGTTTCATTTATTTTTAAGTTTGCATAGTATTCTATTGTATGTATATACCACTTTTCTTTATTCTTTTATCTATGTGTGGACATCTATTTTCATTTTTAATTTTTCCTTAATTTTTTTAATTTCTAAAAATTCTACTAAGTTATTTTTTTCAGGTTTGCTTAATCACTTTTAATAGTATCTTAGAGCTTCCTTATTCCCAAAATTAAATTATTTTTTAGAATATCTAATCCATAAACATTTTGTAATCTCTAGATGACACAATATTTTAAGTTCTTTGATATCTAAAACTGTTTATATATGTGTGTATATGTATATATACATATATAGACATAGATATAGACATATGGATATGTATATATATCTATATTTATGTATATAGACATATATAGACAGATATATATATTTCCTCAGAGAGGATTTGCACTTGTTTAACCTTGCAGCAGGGAATGAGTAAATCTTTAGCTCTCTTTTAGTGTCCCTGGGTTAATGCAATAATCTCACAGTCATCTCTCCCTTTTTGCTTCTATACCAAGGCTGACTGTCTTCATTGCAATGCTGCTATTGGCTTTTGTCTTCAGAACAATTCTGGCTTTCATATTTGCTTACCACTTTCTGCTCTGGGTTTAGTTCTTTTTGTTTTTGTGTCCTTAATATATCCCTTATCTCCTCCAAGCCCAAAAATGTGATAAGCTTTATGGATAAATATCTCTATCTATTTACATGTCTGTGTATCTTTTTTTCCTCCCATATGCTTTCAGACATCTAGAAAAATGTCTTGGTGTGTTTTCTCTTATTTTCATTGGATTTCTTATAGAATTGATAAAGATTTCAAATAAGGAATATCAATACTTGGAAAAATAAAATATTGTAAAAATAGTAAATATAGAAGCACCACTCCAAGTCATCAGTTAATTGCATCATTAATGATAAATATTCATGTGTTTCATTATTTCAGGTCTACCACTATAGGAACATTATAGTTCCACTTGTATTACCCACAGAATATTCTTGACAGATAAATTAGAATTTATTTTTCTGTTAAACTCCTTTTTTTTGAGATGGTTTTAATTTGTTTCCTTTGGCAGGAAAAATGAAATTATCAGTATGTCCTTTTGAAAACCACCCTGGATCTAATATCTGTTATTGCTACTTATTGACAGGGAAACATGATCCTATAACTTTATGCTATTAGCTGAGGCAAAGTATTTCCTCTCCTTATTTCTATTTTTATGTCTATTTTCTGAAAATGCATTCTAATTTGGCAACACTCAACAGCCTGATGCAGTTTTTAGACCTGGGAAAAACAGGGATACATTTGTGTTATGTAATAGTAAAAGGTGCTAAGACTTTTAGAAGACGTCAGTGGATTTTATGGAAACTGAAAATGCAGGCACTGGTAGTTGCTGTTGGTGTAGTAGTCGAGGCTGTTGCAATAATTTCACTTGAGCCAGTTTGCATAGTTTTGGGAAAATCATGCTGATATGTTTCCTGCCTAAACTTGATCTCTCTTCCATTGTCTAAGTTGTTTATGAACATTTAATTTTGTTTTCATTAAACAGCAGTTTAGAATTATTTAAGATATAGCAGATGTATCCTTAGTAATATTTTGAGCTATATCCATAAAAACCTTTTAACCAGAGAGTTCTTGCTGTTAGAATTCCCTTTTTCTCTATGTTGCACATTCAGACCAAGATAATTAGAAGTGTGGAGTTGCAAGATGGGAGAGGGTGGGAGAGCAAAAAGGAACAGACTCCAAAGTATCATAGTGAGGCAAGAAGAGATTGTATCCTAAAACACCTGGTTAAATAGTGAAAACCTATCCAGGCTCCTGAACCCTTGACATATTAAAAAACATCTAGTTAAAATGGTGAAGTGTATGACAGAATATTTCTTCATGTTTTAGACAAATGGGCTATACGTTTAAGTGAACATCTTAATTTGTATTTTAAACTGTTGAAATGTGTTGTCATCAAAACCTTTCCAGTAGTACATTTAAAAATGTATATTTATGTTTTAATTATGGACATTTTGCTTTCTTGCTTATGACTTTTCATTCCCTAATATAATATCTGATTTCATCCTGAAGTATATAATTTAAAATGTCAGATTTTGCTTCTGTTTAAAGCATCTATTGGTGTCATCCAGAAGGAGGACCTTTTAAATTTTATTTCTTATTTGTACGTGTGGAGAGAAATTCAGAAGATTTATCAAGAGGCTTAGAAAAGTAATTCAAATTTCTGATCTTTGAAGGAGTGAGTAATTAAATGTATCTATTCCCTTTCCACAGTCCAAAATTTGATAGCACATTGGGGTTGTAGAAATTGTAAAATTATTAGGGAGGGAGCTGGGGCCTTCAGTCTACTCTAAAGAAGCCCTTGTTCTCTACCGCAAAATTTCAGTGGAAGATTTTATCTGCCAGATCCAAGCTTCTTGATTCATGTTTATTTATCTAATATTTGCATAAAAGTAACTAAAATTCTGAATTTCTGGTACTAATCACTAATTCCAATCCATTTCAGAATGCTCGAAAACTTGGCCAAACCTGTTCTTTTATTCATTATTTTCCCCACTTTCTTTTTCTTCATTTATCTTCTCTCTTTTTTTTTTCCCCAATACAGCCAAAGATTTGGAGGTTGTAGTAAAAGCAGAGAAATAGCAGGCAACTGAAAGGAGAAACTTTGAGATTCTTTTTTTTTTTTTTTAAAGATTTTATTTATTTATTTGACAGACAGAGATTACAAGTAGACAGAGAGACAGGTAGAAAGAGGGAGGAAGCAGGCTCCCTGCTGAGCAGAGAGCCCCATGCGGGGCTTGATTCCAGGATCCTGGGATCATGACCTGAGCCGAAGGCAGAGGCTTTAACCCACTTAGCCACCCAGGCACCCTGAGATTCTTTTTTAAAACTAAAGAAAGCCTGAATTTGAACTCCATGACTCAAAGACCACTTATTGGGATTATCCCAGAAATGAGAGAATGTTACAAAAATACAGGGAAACTGAGAGCAAGAAGGAAAGTAGAATCTTCAGAATTTAGAAGATTTGCCTGATATCTGTAAATTTTATCTAGAAAATATATTAGTTCTCCCTCATGGGACCATCACCATGGAAGGAACATACCACGTTCCTTAACTTCCAGGGTATCGTCCCTTTAAAAGTGGGATTTCTCTGTCACTGTAAGTACTTAGCAATTAAAAGGTCATTGTCTTTGGAGTCAGAGCTGAGTAAAGTTAGTTTTCATTTTTATGAATGATTTTAGTGGGTGATTAGTCTTCGTTTTTATACCTTTCTAGGTCATCTTCAAAATCAGGATGTGAATCCCAACATATAAGATTTTTGTGGACATTAAATGAGAGTACATCTTTACAACATATAATACAGTTTAATAAATTTTATCATTCTTAATAAAAACCTGATAGGAAATGAGGTTTATTAGCACAAAAGTAGAATGACCAAAGTCACAGAATGCAATGCCTTCTAGAAAACCATATTTAGGTGGGGGAACATTTTGTTTTGCTTTAGCTATAACAATGCAATTATGTACTTCATCACATTAGTGATAGCTAATGGAAGTGTTCCTGAGTCGGTCTGCTTAGGTCTTAGACAACACTGTCGTCTGTGTGTATAGAGTGACCGATGGATGTCTAGCTGAAAAAGTGAAAAACTTCATTGGAGGAATTGGGTGTTTGCAAAGCTTAGACATTGGGATAATAAAGTTGTAGACTCTTTGGCTAACTTTTTCATCTTTATCTGGAGGTGTGTGTGACCACAGCTGTGGACAACAGACCACCGTGTCTATGACTAATCCATATAAAGGATACACAAACTTCAGTGATTTAATTGAAGTTGTCTTAGTATGTTTCTAAATCTTTTGAGTTTACTCAATTTTCTAATGGCAGAACATTTCAATCCGTGTTTACAGAAAGAATTAACATCTGTATGTTTGGTGTTTCGTTTTTTTTTTTTTTTTTGGTGATACATTTGATAGACCTATAAACCCTGCATATTCTTCTTAGTATCAAAAACATTGTGATTTGTCTTTTCATGTGCTTTAAAAAAACTCACACTAAAATATATAGTCAGTTGACTCATTGGTTGACAGGGTTACTCTTTTTCTAAAAATCTCCCGGACTTGCTGAAAGTTCAAAATGACTGAAATTAACTTTATCAATTGAAAATTCCCTCTAGGAGATATAATTTTACCCAGACAAAATGTCACATCCCATGCCAACAATCAGTTAGTGGTAGAAAGGACCTACTACCTTATTAAATCCATCCAAGTGACAAGAAAGAAATGTATCTGACAGTACATTATTTTGGTATATAATTTATCTCATAGCAACACTTGAAAGAACTTCCAGTGCTTCTGCAAAATTGTCATGTGTCAGGGTGACTTATTTTTTATTTTTTTAAACATTTCTTTAAAGGGAAGAGCGTGAATATATAAATTAGTCAATCTGAGTTGACACATGCAGAGTGAAAGGGAAGGAGCTCTGGGGCTAAGACAACAGGGACGAGGGGGAAAGCATGGTTGTGGATCCTACAGCCTGTGTACACTTCCACAGGCCGCCACTTAAAAGCTGAGTTAACACAGATGACAGTGCTGAGCACGTAACAGGCCCTCAGTTAAAGTAACTCCTGATGTTTATCTATCTACTCTTTCAGTGAATTTGACCAAAATCTACTTTTTAATGCCTTCCGTGTATAAGCACATACACATTTGGTTTAAGGTATAGCAGGGCAATCTCATGGAAGTGTTTAAAAAATCGTGCTTCTAAATAATTTAAAGAAGTATTAAAACATTGTTTCTGTGAACTTTAATACTACTTCCAAAATGTGGATGTACGCTGACTCCTGATTCTCTGGTGGTTACTTTGAGTCTTTTTTTTTTTTCTTTTTAATATCTTCCACGGCACCTCTGGCACAGCACTGAAAGAACATCGTAAAATTTTGTTTTTACACAATATTTCTGTCACAGTACTGAAAACACATAGTATTTAAAGTTGTTGGCTAAAAGGATTTTTTTTTTAAATAAGAAAAGACCCTAACATAGGACTTTAAAAATGTCTGAAAGGCACATGACCCATTAGTTGACCTGGGCACTCTCTTTTGTTAACCTATTTTCTCTTTACATTTCAAATCAACTCCCCAACCTTCTCTGATGCCAGAAAGAATTTCAGGTGGCTCTGTAGTTACCACTTTTTTTTCCCCCTCAGCAGCTGAGTCTAGAACCTAAGGCACCTACTTATTCCTAACCAGGGCATCTGCAAAATTCTTTGTGCTTCTGTTTCAGAGAAATTATCTCACAGTCTGGAGAAGGTGTCCCAGTTTTAGGATCAGATGTCTCTGAGGCAAACTCACTATTATGAATCTCTCCCTTCAGCCCCCCACCTTGCATGAAAGACAGTTTCCCTCAGCTGCCTTCATGTGCCTTGCTCATTAGCCATCTGTCATTTTTGGGGATCTTCTGATTTCCTGGCACTATACTGTCCTCGAAGATGCAATAGGTGAGTGAAATACAGTAGTCCCCTATTATCTGCAGGTTTGCTTTCTGTGGATTCTGTTACCCATGGCCAACTATGGTTAAGAAGCAGATGACTCTCCTTCTGTATTTTGTTAGAAGGTCAGTCATAGCCTAATGATACTCTTGTCATCTCACATCACAAGAAGGGTGAGTACAGTACATTTAGATTCTTGGATAGAGACCACATTTGCATAACTTTTATTATAATATATTGTTATACATGTTCTATTTCATTAGTAATCATTGTTGTTAATCTCTTATTGTGCCAAATTTATAAATTAAACTTTTCCCACAAGCATGTATGTATAGGAAAAAAAACATAGTATATACAGGGTTTGGTGCTATCCATGGTTTTAAGCATCCACTGGGGTTCTTGGAGCATATCCTCCACAGATAACTGTTGTATGCTGACTGTCGTGAAATCACTAATAGTCAATCTCTTGGAATCATTCCTTCCTCTAAGCTTCTGCTTCGGCTGTATAACCTCTTTCTGAGAGACATCTTTTTTTCCTGTTAGATTTCTAGCTTCCAGTATCTCTTTCTGTCCACAATTTTGAGATATCATTGATCTCAAGGCTGTATATAACATATATACACTAACTACTCCCAAATGTATATCACTGGCCTTTTATTTTTTCCTGAGCTTTAGATGCCTGTATGCAGTTTCTTACACCCTACTTCTTATCCCCAAGTTCTTTGTAAGATATTTGCTTTGCAAATATTTCTTCCAGTCGGTGATCTTCTGAAGAATAGAAGTTTTAATCTTGATGAGGCACAAACTATATCAATATTTTTTATAGATCAGGCTTTCAATGTTGTCTTAGAACAATATTTTTAATTTTCAAATGACAAAATAAAGCAAGCATGGATTTCTTTATGATATACTTGAACATAGAAATAACAAACAAATCAAGAATTAAACTATACCCCAGTTAGTTTTTATTTGTCTTTGACCTCTAAAAACAATCTCATTGAACTTAATATATTGCATACCTAACTTTAAACTGCCTGTCAATTTTACACATGGATAATCCCCAAGCCAAGTTTTCTCAACCTTGGTACTATTGACATTTGGGGCCAGATAATTCTTTGTGTTGGAGCTGTCGTGCGGACTTTAGGATGCTTAGCAACATCCTTGTCCTCCATCCACCAGATTACAGAGGAAGCTTATAGCTGACAGTTTAAAATGTCTCTACACATTGCCACAGGTATGATTGGGGGAGGTGGGTAAGGATCACTCTCGGTAGGGAACTTTTGCACTGATGGTCCCGCTTCTGGTTCAGCCTGTCCCAGGCTGCCTGATAGAATACTTAAAGCCAGATGATATATCCAGAAAAATAATGTCATTCCTTTCTTCCTTGTTTGGTCCCTACTGATATTAAAAGAGATGGATAACCCTATTTGAGCCTCATACTTATATAAATAGGCCCCTGACCTACACATGACATTATTCTCCAACCAGATTCCTTTCCCAATCTCTATTTTAATGGGAGCTGGCACAGGAAAACCATTTGAGTCCTTTTCTTGTGGTGGACGCAAAGAACGTTTACTGTCCCATTATTCCTAATTCTGGAGGTGGTGATTTCCTACTTCATGAGATTTACACAATTCTTTTGCTTTCCATCAGCACATACATTTTACTAATTAAATATGTCTTTTTCTGGCCTTTTATTTTGGTAGAATATACTGGTCATTAGTTAAACTAGCCTCCTGTTGACAGCATTTGTATAGTTTTACCTCAAATTATAAGTAAGTTTTCCTAAATTATAAAGAAATAATACAGAAAATTTTGAGGGCAAGCAGAGGTAGAAAAATACTTGTAAAATATCATCATGTTGGTTATCACATAGTGATATTCTTTTCAGTTTAGAATATTCATGGCAATAACTTTTTCAAAATATCCACTTCCTATTTCAAACCATTTATAAATTTTAGAACTTAATTTAGGATTTTAAAGAACATTCCTTTCTCCATTGCTGGGGTTCCCTTGGAGGAGATTGGGAATGTCTTCTTTCTTTTTTTTTTAAGATTTTATTTATTTATTTGTCAGAGAGAGAGAGCGAGAGAACAAGCACAGGCAGAGGAAGAAGCAGGCTCTCTGCTGAGCAAGGAGCCCGATGTGGGGCTCGATCCCAGGACCCTGGGATCATGAACTGAGCCGAAGGCAGCCGCTTAACCAACTGAGCCACCCAGGCATCCCAGGAATGTCTTCTTACATGACAAAGATATTACTGCCGTTCTACCAGTTTCAGAGAACAGCTGAACTTTCTGTATTGCCTCATAAAAATATAGGATATGAATTTCATTTTTCCCCATTGGGAATGGAGATTTATAAATCACACAGGATGGAGTTTGAAAACAAGACAAATGCCAGTGGTGGTATTTCTTTGAATGGGATTCTGCATAAAATTGATGGTTAAGATTGAGCATCTCCTTCGGCTGAAATGGCACATTAAAAGATTGTTAGCAGTTAAAGGAGCTCAAAAGGAAGACGATAAGAGATGCTGGGCAAAAATCATCTTGTTTTTGAAATCGATGCCAAGTATTTGCTGTCAATATTACCAGTACTACTATGTGCAATAGTCACTCAAATAGTGGTAGTTAGGCCCTTCTGAAATAATAAATTTGGTGACAAACCACTTATTTTCAGGGCAGGGAATCAAGTGGATGGTACTTTGAAGGTTTTAGGTCACTAAGAGGCATCACATTATTTTGCTGGGTGGACAATTGTACATCACCAAATTACAAGGCAAATTCCTGGAAGAAGTCATTTTATTGTAACATCATGCTGAATGTAGGATGGCATTTTTCAATTCAGGCTGAGAAAGTTGGAAAGGAATGGTGATTAAGTGCTGGGAGTCACTGTGGATGTGATCTGATTCTACAAAGTAGCAGAATTCAGGTTGGAAGTTGCTATCATCACCCCTTTCTCTATTTTTTTTCCCTAGGGGTAAGGGATCTTCCCCCTACCATCTTCCCTTTCTTTCCCTCCTCCCCGTCCCCCTCCTCCCCTCCTTCCTTCCCTTGCTTCCTCCTCCCTGTCTCTCTCTGGTTCTCCCTCCTTCTCTCCCCTCCTTCTTCTCTCTCTCCCTCCCTCCTTTCCTTACTTTCTTCTTTCCAATGTATCAAAAAATAGAAATTCTGTTTTAAGATTTTGTTCTCTCCTTGGCCTTAATTGTTTCCCTTCATTTCATTCTCTCTTTATTACCCCTTTTCTCTCTCTTTCTCCACTTCTCTCAGACTAAGCTCCTTCTCTTCTCCTTGGATCCTCTGACATGGTTTCTTATGACATCATACTTGCAGTTTGTGATAAAGACACTAGGAACACAAAGGAATTATCTCAGAGGTAACATTGACTGTTTCTCTGTCTGGTTAGCTGTTTTGCACTTTTCTTTCAAATCGGTTTTCTAATTATCAGGACTAGTCCTGCTTAGGCCCCAGGGGTCCAGTGTTGCAAAAGCAAAATCATTAGTCACATACTACAATGGAAAGTCAGAAACCAATGCGTGTTACTTCTCAATTCTTATTTAGGAAACAGGGAATCACTTCACATTTTGGAATAAATAGGTCATATGGCTCGGGATAGCAGGTTTTATTCACCAAATTACTTAGTATAAGCAAGGGTGGTAATTTATTTCAGTGCATTTGTATAGAGTAAAAAATAAAAAGGTACCTGTTGTTTTACTCAAAGAAGGCAGGGTAATGGGTTTCTCCTTGTTCTTTGACCCCGGGGCATATGATGTAACTTCTTCAGGGCTCATTCTTCTCATACAGCTTAGAAATAAGAGCTTCTTCCTTGCAACTTTACAAGATTAAATGAGGTAATGCATGTGCAACAGACTACTCTGTAAGCTCTGAATTCAGAACTGTGTTTGGTTTTGGATCTATCACTTACAATTGTGGTATGTTATTTAATCTGATTATTCATCTATAACATAGGGATCATTTTCCAGAGTGACTGAGATAATGCATATTAAGCACTTTGAAAAGCTTCTGGTACATGTGTGGTTATAAACGTCATTGCATAACAATGTTAGCCCTTTTTTTTTTTTTTTTTGGATTTTATTTATTTAGTTGACAGAGAGAGAGAGAGATCACAAGTAGGCAGAGAAGCAAGCAGAGAGAGAGGAGGTAGCAGGCTCCCCGCCGAGCAGCGAGCCCGATGCGGGGCTCGATCCCAGGACCCTGAGATCATGACCCAAGCCGAAGGCAGAGGCTTAACCCACTGAGCCACCCAGGCGCCCCAATGTTAACCTTTAAAAAAAAAAAGAAAAAACTTTTACTGGAAAAATAACACATATAAAGAAAAATTGGGTATGTAAACTGATTCACCTAGTTAGTGTTCTTTTTGTGTATGGTTTCTTTGTTCTGCATTATGTTTGTGATATTCATCCATGTTTTTCTAGAACTCTTATCTCTGGGCTCTCATGCTGTTACAGTGTTCCAGTGAACACTAGTTAAACTATCCAATCAACTGCATGGACATTTAGGATGAGTCTAGCTTTTGGTTGTTAATAATGAGGCCATTGGGAAGCAATGGCCAAGAAAATGAATAGTGACGACTTATCCTATTTTCCAGCTTTTCCTATTACCATAGATCATTTGAGTATCTCCTACTGTGTGTGCTATATTCTGCGCTTATACCTCCTTTGTTGGTTCTTTGCATTGCAAACACCATCTCCATTCTATGACTTGCCTATCAACTCTTCTGATACCTTTAGAGAAAAATAATTTAATTTTAATGCAGTCAAAAATATAAGTCTTCACCTTTATGGTTAGTGTTTTTGGTTTTCTATTAAAAGTAAAAATAAAACCTTTCCCTTCCCTGAGAATTTTGTAATATTCTTCTCTAAACTTCTTAAAGTTTGATCATTTTAGTTTAAAATCCAATTGAAATTGATTTTATGATATGGTACGAAGGAGGAGTAAAGCTTTGTTTTCTTCTGACATGGTATCCAATTATCCCAGTATCATTTATTAAAAAGATCATCCTTCTCCCGTGGCTCTATAATGACAGTTATATCATCTACCAATGAAGCATCTATGTATATTTTTAGGATCTTTATATCATTCCACTGGTGTATTTTTTTCTCTTTCTACCACCACCATACTGTTGGCCTTCATAATAAATAGACCAGGTCGTCACTATTCATTTTCTTGGCCATTGCTTCCCAAGGTGTGTCTGAGACCCATGTGGTCCCCCAGATTTTTCAGAAAGCTTATGATTCTACCTTTTCTATCTACTTACAAGTGTGAGATTGGATTTTCTTCACATACTTCAACCAAATAGAATATGTAACAGATTCTAATTCTGAAGACAATGTGAGTAAGCAACAGATGTTACTAAATATTCAAAACAGGGCCACCGTTGTTACTGATTATTTTTGATTTGGAAAATAAAATATTTTTATATGTTGAAAGATGTTATGTTATGTTAAAATATAATGTATTCACTGTTGTTATTTAAAAATTAATTATAAATATTTTAAAGTGTTCCCAGTTTTAATATCTTATATAGTAAACATCAATACATCTTACCCATACAAATTTTACTCTGTGGTAATTTTTTAGAGCACAAAGCATTTGAAAATAGGTAGTCATTACTCTTCTTGATCTTCTGCATCCTTGTATAAATTATAGAAACAGCGTGTCAAGTTCCACAAAAACATTGCAAGTTCCACAAAAACATTGCAAAGTCCATTGCAATTCTCATTGTGATTACATTGAGCCTATGGTTTAATTTGGAGAGATTTATTTTTTAATATTAAGTCTTTTGGTCAATTAAAATGTTACATCTCAATTTATATAAGCTTTCTTGCATTTCTTATGTTTTGTAGAGGTCTGCATAGAGAACTTACATATTTTATTTTAACATTTTTTGCTACTATAACTAGTATCTTTTGATTTTATTTTCTTTTGGTCAATTAAAATGTTAAATCTCAATTTATATTAGCTTTCTTGCATTTCTTACAACGTTTTGTAGAGGTCTGCATAGAGAACTTACATATTTTATTTTAATATTTTTTGCTACTATAATTAATATCTTTTGATTTTATTTTCTGCTTTATGTTTGTATGTGGATCACTAAATCTTACTGCTTTTCTGAATTTCTGATTTTCTTTTCTGAAAATTCTGATTTTCTTTTTATATAACCAAGTCCTTTTGCCAATAATGTCATTTATTTATCATTTCCAATTCTTACACCTCCATTTCTTGCTTTTATTTTATTTGTTTTCAGTATAAGGTTGAATAAAAGTGGTCATAGCAGGCATACTTGTCTTGAACCTGATTTCAAAGGAAAAGTTTTCAACTTTCACCACTAACTGAAAGCAACATTCAGTATTACAGACTTCCTGTAATTATTCTTTCTTACGTTAAGCAATTTCTTTCTCTTCCTAGTTTGCTAAGAGTTATAAACATAAATGAATGTTGAATTTTGCCTAATGCCTTATCTGCATCTATTGAGATGATTATATGATTTTTTTCTTTTGTCAATGTGACATACAATAATGAGAAATTTTTAAACATTAATCCAATCTTTATTCCTGAAGGAAACCTATCTTTGTTGTCCCTTTTATATATTTCTGGATTATTTTGCAGTTCGTTAGGATTTTTGTATCTGTTTTTGAATGAGGTTGACCAGTAAGTTTTCTCAAAATATCTTTAAGGTATCTTGATATTCTAATTGGATGAATGTTAAATGTCTGGTAGAATTCACCCTTGAGGCTAGTGGGGCGGTTTTTTGTTTGTTTGTTTGTTTTTCCCCAGGGCGCTTTTTTTTTTTTTTGTATGAAGGTTTCAAATAATGGATTCAATTTCTTTAAAAATTATGACTCTTTACATCTTAGTAAATTTATATTTTTTGGCATGATGATCTTTTTTATAATACATATTACATTATATATTTAATATCTGTAGAATCTTCATTTTTTAAATTTTTTTAAAGATTATATTTATTTATTTGAAAGAGAGACAGACTGAGAGAAAGAGAGAGAGAGAAAACAAGAGGAGGGAGGAGTAGAGGGGCAAGCAGACTCCCTGCTGAGCAGGGAGCCTGATGCAGGACTGGATCCCAGGACCCCAAGATCATGACCTGAGCCTAAGGCAGAAGCATAACCAACTGAACCACCCTGGTACCTCTAATGTCTGTAGAATCTTTAATGGAACTTAGTTTTCTCTTTCTGAAATTGATTTAAAAATATTTGTCTTATTTCTTATTTTCTTTATTATTCTCTTTAGGGGTTTATTAGTTTTATTACTCTTTTCAAAGAACCACCTTCTTATCTGCCAATTCTTTTTTTGGTGTGTTGGTGTTTATTTCATATAATTGGTGTCCTTATTTTTTATCTGTTCTTAATTTTGTACCACTTTTCTAGCATTTTGAGTTGGATTCAGAATTTACAAATTTGTAGTCCTATCCCTTTTCCCAAGTATGAAATTAAAGTTATAAATTGCCTAATAAATATAGCTTTAGCTGATTCTCTTAACTTTGAAATGTATTTTTAGCTATTATTGAATTCAAAATATTTTTAAATTTTCTTCTAATTTGTTCCTTGACCCATGGGTTCTAAAGTGTTTCATTCCTAGTTTCCCCAAATCATAAGAACATTATTGATTTCTAACAATTCCATTGTGATCAGATATTTTCTGTATAATTTTAATAAGTAGAAATATATTGAGATTTACTTTGGTCAATTTTTGTAAATATTTCAGAAATCCTTGAAAGAATTTGTAGTCTATGTTTGTGAGGTACATTTCATCTATATCTATCAGGTCAAATTTTTAAATTGCTCTCTTCAAATCTTTTATATTCAATATTTTTTCCTATATTATTGAGAAAACTGTATTAAAAATTTCTACAGTTATTGAGGATTTGCTGATTTCTCCTTATAGTTACATCAATATTGTTTAATGTATTTTAAAACCATTATATTAGTTGCATACATATTTAGAAGTATTTTATCCTACTGATAAATTGAACACTTCATTCTAACAATGCACTTTCCTTTATTATTTTTAATGTCTGTTGCCCTTAAGTTTACTGAGTTTGAATTAATACAACTATTTCAGCTTTAATATTTATTTTTCACATATTGAATTTTAAGTTGTCATCCTTTTATTTTTGACCAAACTTTATGTACCATTATATTTTATATGCATCTCCTGTAAGAGGCAAACGTGTGGGGTTCTCTTCTTATTATAATATTTTCTTCTTCTTAAGATTTATTTCTTTTACAGAGTGAGAGAGCACAAGTGGGGTTGGACAGAGGGAAAGGGAGAGGGGAGAGAGAGAATCCTAAGCAGACTCCATGCTGAGCCAGGAGGTTGATATATGGCTTAAACTCATGACTCTGAGATTATGACCTGAGTTAAACCAAAAATTAGATGCTTAACCAACTGTGCCATCCAGGCACCTCTTTTATTATAATCTTATAATCTTTTTTTAATTGGAGTTTCTAGTTCACCTATATTTAATGTAATTACTAATCTCTTTTTGGTTATCATTTTTTTTTTTTTTGGTGCGTATACACTTACTATTTCTTACACCTGTTTTATGTTCTCTTTTTGTTTCTCTCTTGTTTCCTTTGTATAGGTATATTAGTTTATATTAGATTAGTTTATATTGTTCCAATTAGATTAGTTTATATTGTTCCATTTTGTTCCCTATGTATTTAGAAATTATACATTGTTGTGCTTTTTTTAGTGGTTATACTGGAGGTGATTAAATACATAGTTGATTTTAAAGTCCAATATTAATTAGTGTTTGATCCCTTTCCTAGACAATGCAAAGACCTTATAGCACATTAAATCTATCTACCTTTCAGCCATATCTATCATTCATACATATGTCAATATATGTGAATATGCATTAATATATACCTGTATGTGTGTGTTTGTGTGTGTATTTTTCTTAGAGTGTATTTCAGTAATGAATTCTCTGTTTACAATTATATAAAAAAATTAATTTCACTTGAATTCTTATTTTCACTTAGTATGGAATTTTACATTGGTAGTAATTTTCTTTCTACACAATTAAAATATTAACTCATTTTCTTGTGGTTTCATTGTTTTTAAGAAGTCAGCTTTAAGGAAAATTGTATTCTTTCTCCTTTTTTGGCTGCTCTTTTTTTTTTTTTTTTTTTTTTTTGTATCCTACAGTTTTGTAGTGAAGTATCTGTGGGCAGATTTCTTTAATTTAGTGTACTTTAGGTCTAACTGGATGTCTGAATCAATTAACTGATTCTTTCATCAGCTTTGAAAAACTCTTGGTTATTATAACTTCAAATATTACTTTTTTCCCATATGCTTCTCTCCTGGAGTTATAAGTATCTATATATTATAAGTTCTCACTGTATTCAGTGTCTCCTACCTATTCTTATTTTTGCTTTCCCACTGTGTTTCATTCTCTCTCTATATATATATATATTTACTTCCAGTTCTCTAATTCTCTCTTTAGCTTTAACTTATTGTTAAATACATCTGAGTTCAAAATTTTAGCTATTGTGGTTTTTAAATTTTGGCTTCTTTGGTTCTTTTTCAAAAATACAAAGTAATTATTATAGTTCCTTTTTTCTGCCAAAATTCTGTTTTTCTTCCAATTCTTTTTTTAAAAAGGTTTTATTTATTTGAGAGAGAGAGAGCTCAAAAGAGAAAGAGAGAACACAAGCAGGGTGGAGGGGTAGAGAGAGAGTGAGAAGCAGACTTCCTGCTGAGCAGGGAGCCTGATGTGGGGGCTCAATCCCAGGACCCCAGGATCATGACTTGAGCCAAAAGCAAATGTTTAACCAACTAAGCCACCCAGGCAACACTTTTCTTTTGATTGTTGAATAGAATATGCAGGTATTTAAATATCTGAGTTTGATAATTACAACATAGTCAAACCAATCTTTAAATCTGATATTAATTGTTGTTTCTTTTAAATTTTCTTTATGTTCTATTTCATGTTTTCTGGATGTTATGTTTGAAGAAAATTGTGGAAATATCATGAGGGATAGAATGGTGCTTTTTTACTCTAAAGAGGATTTTTTGGCTTTTTACATGTCTTTTCATTTTTTTCTATTTGTCCTCAGTTGGAGATTCTATATTACTTAAACTGTATTACTTAGTGCTCCATTACAGGAAATGCACTCAATTTTATCTTTTATGGGTATTAGAATGACATTTCTGTATTCATCTTCTATAATTACTATAATCTTAGCAGTTAAAAAAAAAAAACTTCAACACTGGGGCACCTGGGTGGCTCAGTGGGTTAAGCCTCTGCCTTCAGCTCAGGTCATGATCTCGGGGTCTTGGGATCGAGTCCCACATCGGGCTCTCTGCTCAGCAGGGAGCCTGCTTCCTCCTCTCTCTCTCTCTCTCTGCTTGCCTCTCTGACTACTTGTGATCTCTCTCTGTCAAATAAATAAAATCTTTTTAAAAAAAAAGAAAAAAAGCTTCAACACTGGTCTGATGAAATGATTCTTTGATTTCTTTTGTATGATATTGAGATGTTAAAATGTAATTTATCAGGTCAAGAAGTGGTATTGTTTTATTGCTGTTCCACTTAAATTTAAATGTAAAAGCCAATATTTTCATTTGAATTTAATTGATATTGAATTCTTCATAAGAGCAGTGGGTAATGTTTCTTTAGGCCATCTAGGTGATAATATTAAAACCTTACCATTAACACTAAAGATGTTTATATTCCTATCAACTGTTGTACACAATTTATCTAAAAACTTAGCTCAGAGTTCTAATTCAATAATCTCAAAACAAGGAATGTTATATATTATAGTGATAAGAACGTCTGCAATGGAGTATCAGGAATTGCTTTAAGTCGTGGCTTGCTATGTGACATTGAACATATTAATTAACCTCTCTAAGCCTCATTTTTTAGGTTCTCAAATAAATGAGGATGGACGGTTTCTAACCTCATGAAATTGATGTGAGAATTAAATGGGATTATGCATATAAACTGCTTAACCTATTGCCTGGCACTCTCTGAACACTTGAAAGAGCTTCACTGAGAGTTTTATTTTGAAGATATGGCATTATTATATTTTATTTAAGCTTGATTAAGGAAGACCTCATTTTTTTTGGTTCTGATTCTTTAGGTAGTATTTACCTGAAAATGTGCTTCTATAAGCAGATGTAGAACAATCTTTAGCTCAAGCTGAACTTCACTGTAATTTTCACAAGAATTACTTTCAAAGCATGGCTCTGACTATATATATATATGTGCAATTGTTTTGGAACCCAATACAGAGCTTACATTTATGTGTGTTCAATTTTACATGTTTGGATTCTTTTGGCATTATGTCTACCTTTTATTGTTTTGTCTATTATAATAGTTATCATGCTTGTGCACAAATAACAGTGTTCATTCAGGTCATTGATAAAAATGTTAGCTCAGTGGAACCAAGGTCTTATTCCAATAATTTATGTGTAATATGGTCTGGTTCAGAAATTTTAATAGAAATTTTAGGGATGCCTAGGTGGCTCAGTGGGTTAAAGTCTCTGCCTTCGGCTCAGGTCATGATCTCAGGGTCCTGAGATAGAGCCCCAGTTGGGCTCTCTGCTCAGCAGGGAGCCTGTTTCCCTTCCTCTCTCTCTGCCTGCCTCTCTGCCTACTTGCGATCTTCTCTGTCAAATGAATAAATAAAATCTTTTAAAAAAAAAAAAGAAATTTCACATACAAAAAAGCAAAATTAATTTATTATGTGCCATCACTTTGGTGGTTCATACAGATCACTGTATTTTCCCCCCTAAAGGTTAATAGGTTTTCGTGTTTAGAAATGTATCTGTATTTTTTCTGGACATTGAGTCAGTGAGTTAGCTTACAGTTTTTGTAATTTGAAGACTAGAATATCATTTTCAAAATTTTGATGTCAGAATTTAGCTGAAATTTTCCCACAGATTATTGTCATGAAAGGAGTCTTACACTTACCACAATATAATCATTTATGGTTGGGAGAACTGTACTTATTTGAAGGGGTCATTTGTTTTTCCCTAAGCCTTCGTAGTATACCAAACTCAGTCTTCCTTAAAAATAGACAATATTTATACTGTATCATTTAATTGCCAAGAACTTTTCATAATTTTTGAGATCCATTTTCTTGATGCTATAGCATTCTTAATGATGTGTTTCATTATTGTCTGATTAAGATGGCATTATCTCCCTCCTTCCTCTTTGCATGACAAATTAATTATTTGGGTGGCAAGAAAGAATGGATTTGGCATGTGTGTGTATGTCTATGTGTGTGTGTATGATTTGTTTAATAGATTGTAATACTCTCCACTTTTTTGAGAGTAGTTGAGCCATAACTGTTTTAGAAAAGAAAATTATAATAAAAATAATAATAATAAAATATAATAGGTACATTATAAATAATAACTTTTAATAATAATAATAAAATAAATGATAAAATAATAAATAATAATAATAAAATAATAAAATAAAATATGTACATAAGAAACCTTTCAGGAAAAAGGCGCCTGGGTAGCTCAGTTGGTTAAGTGCCTCACTCTTGATTTGGGCTTAAGCCATGGTCTCATGGTCATGGGTTCAAGCCCTGCATTGGGCTCTGCCCTCAGTGGGGAGTCTGCTTGGGATCTTCTGCCACTCCCCTCCATGCTCACTCATTCTCTCTCTCTCTCTCTCTCAAAAAATAAATAAATAAATCTTTAAAAACCCATTGGGAGAATGTTATTTAAGATTATATCTTGTTTTTAAATATATGTTAAATACATTAAATATGCACCTATATAAGGTGCTAAGTCAAATTCAATTGAATGAGATAGCTATTATCCAAAAATCGTTCGTTAGTATATTATATGTTACATGGTTATTTACAGAATAATACAAGTTCATTAGTATAAGTGACATTAGCAAGCACTGAATTAAGGATTTTTATTTTTCAGTGGACAGAACAGAAACCCAGAGAGGGGGAATAATTTTCCCTAAATCACATGGTGTTAGTGGTACGAAAAATTGTGTCTGTTTTATCTCACCCTTAGGTATATTTTGACCAGTGGCTCTTATAATCCAAAAGTTTGCCATTTGACAAGAACTGATCTCCTGTTGTGGCAAAAAATTTAGTAAGTGTGTACTCTTCAGTCCTATTGTGGGAGGAAAAAAGACAAAATGGAACTTGTTTGAAATAATTGCTATAGTAAGAAAAATAATCCACCAGTTTCTCCTTTCCTTTGATGTTTGAATTTGTAGCAGTGACCTTTGGGATCAAAGAAATAAAAGATATATTCCAGTGTCACCATGTGTGGAGGAGGCAGGATCAGGCTTGTGGCAATAACATGAAGTTCTAAGGCCTTAAAGGTTTCTTCATTAATTATCTTCGAAAAGTTCAGTTGTTTGTTCTGAACAAAATGAAACCATGGGCTGCAGGAACAGAATAGCAATATCTAACTCCTGGGAGCTACTCAAGATATTCCTCATAACCTTTACACTGGGCACAATAAAATACAACAGCATTACTGGGTAGCATGTTTGGCTTCTTTTCTTTTTTCTTCTCTATTTAAGCCATCTTTGGATTCTCTGTCTCTTGCCTCTGTCCCTCTCTGTTTCTGTATCTCTGTCTTTCTGTCTCTGTCTCTAACACATTCCATGCATCTTCAAAATCCATCTCTTTTTATCTGCATCACTGCATATGCCATGCTCATGCTTAGTCTGCTCTCTTTTCCATAAATACAGCCTCAAAGTTGATTTCCCAAAATTCCTCCCAGAAAACTGTCTAGTAGCTCAGTATTTCAGAAGAGGAGGGGAAGGATTTTAGGGAATCCAAGAACTTTGTCATTGTTCTCAAACATCTTTCTCTCCTGGTATGTTTGCCTTCTCAGTTTTCTAAATAGCGAGTGCCAAAAATACAGTTTTAAGTCAACCAGAAGAGTCCATGATGAATGTTGTAAGAAAAAATCTTGTTTCCTAAGGCATCATATAAAATGAATAATCTTTATACCCTCATTAGCAAGTAAGTAGTAAAATTTCAAGGTGATTGTGTCTCTATGCAAATATATCATGTGTTTCTTTTGAAATCTGTTTCAGAAGTAATTATGGGATACTTTGGGTATATGGCTTCTTTCTTTTTAATATGTGTATTTCATCCTTAAATAGCTTTACAATTTGCACTGAGTTTACAGATAATAGTAAAGGTTTAAGTGTTTTTTTTTTTTCCTTTCTTTTCGACATACTTAGCAAAACGATTACATTGGGTATATTGAAAATAGCAATTTTTAAAAAATTTAATTATACATATTTTTTCTTGTATCTGTGTGGTCACATTATTGATAATACTTCTGGGGCTCATGCATTTTGCAGAGGAATGTCTTTTAATTATCGCATAAATAACCAACACCTTCCTGAGTGGAAGGACATAAAAGCAAAAGGAATCACATAACCCACTTGTATTGTTCATATCTTCTCATCAGTTTCCTATTTTATATACAAAAATGAATTCCATTTTAGTTCATATACATGTTCTTTTGTCCAGATGGGAAATAAATTCACAGTAAAATGATTATGATTAAAAAAATCACACCCAGGAAGTATTTTCCACTTTTATTAAGAGACTTTAGTATCTTGATCCAGTTTTTTTCAAATCCTGTTCCATTTTTAGTCAAAATGATGTTTGTTATGAATTGTTTGTTTTATTGGAGGTCCTCTGTTGCCTTTCAGGTCACAGCAAACACAAAGCCATTGGTTTTGTTAAACTGATAAGCCAAGAGGGTGCCTGGCTGGCTTGTTAGAGCATGCTACTCTTGATTTCAGGGTCATGAGTTCAAGCCCCTTGTTGGGGGTAGAGCTTACTTAAAAAAAAAAAAAAAAAAAAAAACAATCCCCCCCATAAAACCTGATAGGCCTTTTCCCAGCTGTAAGGTAATCATAAGCTCTCCAGTCTCTTCTGAACTCCTGGGTGAGACGAAATTCACTGCTTCCCTAGGGGGCTATTCTTTTTTTCCCTTTCAGCTATATTGAGATACAATTAATAACTTATGTTATGTAAGCTTAAGGTATACAAAATGATGATTTGATATACATATATATTACAAGATGATCACCACAATAAGATTAATTAACACATTTATCAACTCACATAATCACCTTTTATTTTCCTTGTGGTAAGAACACTTATATTCTCTTAACAACTTCCAAATATGTAATACAGTATTAACTATAGTTACCATATTGTACCTCAGATCCCTGGAAGTTATACATCTTATAACTGGAAGTTTCTACCATTTGACCAATATCTCCCCCGTCTTCACCTAGCCCCCAGCAGCCATTAATCTGGTCTCTGTTTCTGTAAGTTTGGCTTTTTAAAAATATTCCACATGTAAATGAGATCATACAGTATTCATCTTTGTCTAACTTATTTCACTTAGCAAAATGCCCCCAGGGTCTATCCATGAGATCTCATATTGCAGAATTTCTTTCTTTTTCCATTCTTTGGTGGATATATACTTAGGTTGTTTCTATATCTTAGTAATTGTGAATAATGTTTCAATTAACATGGGGGTACAGCTATCTCTTCAACATAATGACTTCATTTCCTTAAGATACATACCCGGAAGTGGGATTGCTGGTATGGTAGTTCTATTTTCAGGGTTTCTTTTTTTTTTTTTTTTTTTTTTTTTTGAGAAACTTCCATATTGTTTTCAAAATGGTTGTACTAATTTATATACCACCAAAAGTGTGCAGGGTTACATTTTTTGATGAGACTACTTTGAATTCCAAAGTTTTAGGTTAAAAATTTTTTGAATTCAGTTATCTTTTCTCCATTTATTCTTCTTGTTCCCTGCTAAGCTTCATAGACCTGCTTAAACTATGTAACTTTGGTGGGTTTGAAAACAGTTTGCTTTGCTCCTCAGCATGTCCCTGAGCCCTGCTATCTCCATTAATGGAGCTGCCATTCTGGTGCCCCAGTTCCAGCTGTCACCAGCTAGTCTTTGCTCTCCCCTAGATGCACTCAGGAATGTTGAAGTTTCTTCTAATGTGACAGAGAAGAAGTAGCATAGAAAGAGGGGGAGAGCAAGAAAGAGAAAAAGAGGGAGAGAATGAGGAAGGGAGAGAGGCAGGAAGATATACAAGATGTGCATAAAGAAACAAAGGAAGAGAGACAACAGAAGGCAGATGTACCAGAAAGGAATGCATAGCTAGGGAGTGGCTTGGCATGTGCCTACAATCCCATAGACTTCTCAGTCTTGAATCTTCCTTCCTTTAATCAAACCCCAGATCAACGTATTTTGTCAATCTCATAACACTGTTGATTCACACTGAGCTTTTAACCAAAACCGCTCTCTTCTTTTTTTGTTTTTGTTTTTTTTACAAATATAATAGTACTTCAACATTCCTTGAGACCTGCCTCTGTGCCTAAACATCCTTTAAAGTCATTTAATCCTACAACATTCATAAAAGATCGGTACTTTTATAAAATTATTTCCATTTTATAGTTGAAAAAATAGAAAAACAGAAAAGTTAAGCAACTTGTTCATCCATATACAGTGAGTAAAGGGCATACCAAAGATTCCAGCCTATCCTACACTTAAAAAAAAAAAAAAATCCAGCTACTGGGGTCCTACAGATCCAGCCCCATATCAGGGGCCCTGCTCAGCAGGGAGCATGCTTCTCCCTCTCCCTGCCTCTGGCTTGTCCTCTCTCTCGTTCTCTCTCTCTCTCAAATAAATAAATAAAATCTTAATAAATAAATAAATTCGACTACATTTTACTATTCATTTTATTTTTTATAAACTTGGTCCATTATTTCTTCTTGTCACTTTTTAAAAATATATTTATTTATTTGACAGAGAGGGAGATCACAAGTAGAGAGGCAGGCAGAGAGAGGGGGTAAGCAGGCTCCCCACTGAGCAGAGAGCCCAATGCGGGGCTCCATCCGAGGACCCTTAGACCATGACCTGAGCTGAAGGCAGAGGCTTAACCCACTGAGCCACTGGGCACCCCCTTCTTGTCACTTTAATCCTGACTCTTTCCTTGTGTTGTTTATTTCTCTCAGCTTCTTTTAACAGGCAAATAATAAACTTCAATTTTTCCTTATGCAAAATATTCATGAACTTGGTGCAGAGAATGGTCAACGATGGACTAAAGTGCTATATGCTTTCTCACAAATGATATTGATTCATGTGTCTATACACTTTTGATGAGGACATTTAACTATTTTAATACAATCTAGATTAATTCGTATACAGATATATTTTCCCATCTTATTATCAAGGATATTATGATACACTGTTTTAAATACTTGGCTGCCTTTTGTTTATACCTATATGTTTCTAATCGTTTACCAGTAGCCCTATCAAATCATTTAAGTAAAATTATCTACACTTGAGTACCTCCCAAGTAGTTTCAATGAGATAATTTTCAAAGGTAATTGATATTTCAATGATTATTTTAAAAGATTGTATTTATTCATTTTGAGAGAGGGAGAGAGAGCAAGGGAAGGGGCAGAGGTGGAGGGAGAAGGACAAACAGACCCCGTACTGAGCATAGAACCTGACGTTGGGCTTCATCTCTTGACCCTGAGACGATGATCTGAACTGAAATCGAGTTGAATGCTCAACTAACTGAGCCAGCCAGGCACCTCAACATTTCAATGACTTTGAATTAGAGATTCTTCATCTTATCCTTAAAATATAGTTATAGAAATACAGTTTAAGAAAGTGTGTAATTGTGTGTATGTATATGTATATATGTGTGTATATATGTATGTGTATATATGTATGTGTGTGTGTATATATATGTGTGTATATATATGTGTGTGTGTATATATATGTGTACATATATATATGTACACATATATATACACACACACATAAATTTTAGATGTATATATTTAAGCCAACTTTATTTATAAAATTTTATTTTTAAAATAGAAATTTGACTGTTTATAATACTAATTACAGTTCTAGTCCTGGGAAATTTTCAGAGCTCAGGTAGTACAAATAGCTCAAAACTCAAGGACAGTATTCCTGTCAGTTTTCTGCCTTCTGGAATTATCCAAGTTCTAATCTTACATCACAGTGAATTTGTGGCCCTTTTGTCTTTGAGGGAAACTCACAGTGGCAAAGAAATGAGTTGAATTTCCAAATCAAAGTATAGGCTCTTTTAATCTTCTAATTTCACCTCTCAGTTTCTTTCCATAAGGACTATTAGAGAGTATTACTAAAAATTACACATGTTGCAAAGAACTTATACAACCAAACACCAAAAAAAGAAATAATCCAGTTTAACAATGGGTAGAAAACATGAACAGACATTTCCTCAAAGAAGATGTACAGATGACTGATAGACACATGAAATGATGTTCAACATCACTTATCATCAGAGAAATGCAAATTAAAACCACAATTAGATATCGCCTCACTCCTGTCAGAATGGTTAAAGCCAAAACACAAGAAACAACAAGTGTTGGTGAGGATGTGGAGAAAAGAGAATGCTCATGTGTTGTTGGTGGGAATGCAAACTGGTACAACCACTATGGAAAATAGTATGGAGTTTCCTGAAAAAAAACTAAAAAAAGAATTAACATATGATCCACTAATTCCACTACTGGGTATTTACCCAAAGAATACAAAAACACTAATTCAAAAAGATATATGTTTCTCCTATGTTTACTACAGCATTATTTACAATAGCCAAATTATGGAAATAGCCCAGGTATCTAACAGTAGATGAAGGGATAAGGGAAATGTGATACACGCACACACACACACACACACACACACTGGAATATTAGGCAAAAAAAGAATGAAACCTACGGTCACCTGGGTATGTCAGTCAGTTAATCATCCAATTTATTTTTTTTTATTTCGGCTCAGGTAGTGATCTCAGGGTTGGGAGATTGAGCCCCATGTTGGGCTCCATTCTGGGCATGGAGCCTACTTAAGATTCCCTGATTCTCTTTCTCTCTCTGCCCCTCCCCACTACCTTCTCTATTTTAAAAAAGGAAAGGAAAAGAAAAGAAAAAAAAAGAAAAGAAAAGAAAAAAGAAATCTTGCCATGTGCATCAACTTGGATGGATCTACAGGGTATAATGCTAAGCAAAGTAAGTCACTCAGAGGAAGACAAATACCATGCGATTTCACTCATAAGCAAAATGTAAGAAACAAAACAAAGAAAGAAAGGGACAAACCAAAAAACAGACTTAGCTCTAGGGAGAAAACTGATGGTTACCAGAGGGCAGGTTGCAGGACTGGGTGAAATAGGTGAAGGGAATTAAGAGTGTACTTATCTTGGTGACTTCTAGTAATGTACAGAATTGTTGAAGCACTATATTGTACACCTGAAACTAATAGAACATCGTATGTTATTTAACTATACTGGAATGAAAATTAAATATATATAAATATATATATGCATGTTGTAATCAATACCACGTCCCTGGCTTTCTGTGGGGGTGTTTGGACATCACTGTTAATAAGGTAGGCACTAAACTTTGCCAGGGTGTTTTGGTAAATGCAGGGCCCTGACAAGTCCTCAGTGAGAAGTGCTTGAACATGTGGTGCCAGGTTGATACAGACTGGCAACTGCATAAATTGTCCAACGTATTTATCTTTGTTTCTGCAGCTCCTTTCTCTTATCTAAAAGACAGAAAGGCCTGTCCATTTTACAAACAGAAGATGGTCAGAGGGTGAAACAAAATTAGCATGTACGCCTGTAATTGCTCAATCATCTCCCCTCCCCAAAATCACTGCAAATGACTCTCTTTTTCTTTGCAGGAATAATTGTGCACCTGCTTTTCAAAACACAAAAGCTGGTTTTGCCTTTGTGCATAAAATGTGATTTGGAGAATTTAGGGATCATGCAACCACATATTTACATAATCAAATGGCAAACTGCAATTTATTTTAAGCTCATGGATTCTTTGTTCTTCCTTACCCAACAATCATGTAAATAATGCCAAAAGCACTGGTGCATGTCTGACACTTGGGGGGTTAGCTTTAGTTTGTATAACACTGTCTCAAGGACACATGGCAGAGTAATAGATATAAATGATTCTGGGACATTCTTATGAAAATACCTACTATTTCCTGGTACATGGCAAAGTCATTTTTAGAATTTTTTTTTCCATCTACCCACCTTGTGCACATTACAATTTGTGTTCCCTAGGGGGAAAAGAAGTATAAGGTTTCTTGTTGATGATCCAAGAAATGTGAATAAAGTTGTTGGCAGATGGTTCACACATTTCATTCTGAAATATCTTATAGTGACAAATAACAAAGTGTATATAATTAGCTCTATGCAGATGGCATGCCAAGTGTTGATATTCATCCCTGCAGACTTTTTACAAAGATACTATTTTAAGAGTCAAGTTTCAGAGACAGCCCATGAGCCCTCTAAAGAGGAACTAAGCAAGGTTTTACCAAGGAGGACCATGCCATCAAGTTAAGTTCTCTTTACCAAGAAGGCTCTCTGCTCTCAGGTCATTCCATGGTTGGCACAGCCTGTCAATCAGGTTTTAGTTTAAATGTCACCTCCTCAAAAACTTTTTTCCTGACCATCCAAACACTTCTTATTCCTTCCCTCTACTAGCTCATCTCTTATTATCCTTGTTTATTTTTCTTTTAGTTTTTATTGCGATACTTGAGGTTAAGTGATAAGTATTGACCTTGACCATCTTGTTCATTGCCATATCCTGGCCTTATTATTATAGTGCATGGCATTTCAGAGTTCCTCAAATAATATTTACATGAATAATTTTTGTAGTTCACCCCTCACTGGTCAAAGTAATCAAAATGTTTAAGCTAATACCTTTTCTCCATTTATCCAGTATTAGTATATATAGCAGAAATTAACAGATTGAGCTAATATCTCTGCTATAAAGATTTTATTATTTTTTTCAATATTTGCTTTCATTTAGTTTGACAGCTACATATGGTAGACAGAGAATGTGGAAACAGACCAGGACTGAATATAAATAGAAAGCAGAGTTTGATATACTTGTTTATTTTCTGCTGCAGCTTTCCAATAAATAGGTATCATGTCAGTTTAACTTATTTATTTATTCTGTACTCTGAGGCCATGTGCCTAACAGATACTTTGTAGTGTTAGTGACATACTGGATATACTAGAAAGAAAAAGTGTTGTCTTACTGAAGAGAATGGATGCCCAAATTTTCATTTTTGTTTCTTCATAAGTTATTATTATAATTAAAAAATTCTGTCCCTGTGTTCAATTATATATATGTAAGAAGATATTTATAATATTACATATTTCTGAATTTGGTGGGGCTAATGAAGAGAAGGTAATCCAAAGAAATAGAAGTAGGCATTATTATGCTTTTATTTTAATTATTCTTTTAAAGAATAGCATCTCTGAGTTTCCATTTTGATGATGTTTGTTTTCTCATAAAATGTCCTCTGTTTCATGGTGTGAATCAATCACTGCCTACAATGATTTTTTTTCTCCATCTCGGTTCACTGAAGTCTTGAGCATTCTGTTTCCTTAAAGTAATTTGATTGTCTTGATTCATAATCTTGTTCCAGATCTCAAATATTTGCACCTCTGGTTTTAAGCAGAAACAGCTGAAAATTTTGAGAACTCACTCAGTGAAACATAAACAACAGGTTTAAAGTACCAAAATGGAACATTACCTTCTTCCCCAGTGTCTTTTTAATTGTTAAATTTAAATGCTTTATACTGAGTATCCATAAAAATGCAATGATTGGCTCAGCTGGGATTCTGCTGTTTTCCACTTTCTTTATATATTTTTTAAAAATGCAACTGTTTTGTTTTATAAAGATGTTGCAGGTTCTATGTATTTTCTCTGTTCTCTAAGCTTTCAGTGCACAAGGGATCCTTATTATAGCCATGTTTTCAGCTCTCATTGCAAAAAGTTGGGCATATTAAAGTCACCAAATCTCCAAACTCTTTATCTACATAAACTCCAGTGGGCCTCAAACTGCTGTGAATGAAGAACAGCTGATCCTAATTGTTCCCTAATGCCAAGGCTTCCTGGAAAGCCAGTTGCTGCACGGCAACACTTCAGAAGCCATAGGAAGTCCAGCAAAGGGAGGTGAAAACAATAGTATCAGTATCTGAATTCTCATACACTAGAGTAACATAAGTCAATTTCCAGGTCAGGACCCACTCTGGGGTGCTGAATAATGATCCAGGCCCTGTGTTCTGGCATGCTAAAAGACACACACACACTAGACTAGAACGTAACAATAAACATTCTGCTATAGTTGAAAAAAAAAAAAAAACTATGAAAGAAAACGTAGGTACTCATTTCTTCTCCTACCTTTATGGACACCCAATTTAATTAATTTTCTTCTCATTTCTGTCATAATTTCAGATTCACCTCTAGAATCATTGTCTCCTCTGAATCTCCTAAGCTAATTATGACCAGAGTAAGATGAATTTAAATAGTCTGTCTACCTTCTTCCATTGATGACCTTAGAAATTAATGGAGGTTCAGAAGATCCACTTGAATGATGAAATGGACATTTTTGCTTAGCTTTCATTTGGTAAACGTAGCTTCTGAAAAATAGATTTCAGATGATTTTTCTAACATGAAGCCTAACTGCCTTCTTCCTATAGAGAGGGCTATATGACAGGTACAGAGACATGCTCTCTTCTCAGTTATGTCAGTTACAAAAGATTTAGGTCTAATGTTATGGTATTGTCCCCAAATCCAACAGGAGTGTAGAGAACAAAGAGACCAGTGTGGTTTCAAGTAGAGCTAAAAGATTCAGAGAAGACAATGGCCCTTAGTAGGATACACAGACTCTGTAAGTCATCATTTCATCCAGTTATGAAGAACCATCAGACAACCCAAATTGAGGGACAGTTTTCAAAATATAACTGACCTGTGCCCTTAAACATTATCAATAACATGAAAGACAAAGAAAGGGAGAGGAATTTTTATAGATTAAAGAAGATTAAAGAGCTAGGACAACTGAACGACTCAGAATAGTCTTTTGCTTATAAAGGGCTTTGCTGGGACAACTGGTAAACTTTGCATAATACCTATAGATTACATACTACATTGTATCAGAGTTGATTTCCTGATTTTGAAAATTATAATTATGTAAGAGAATGTTCTTGTTCTTGAGAAATTTACACTGAAGTATTTAGAGGTAAATGGGGGAAGAGGTCTTCAACTTGCTCTCAAACTGTTCAAAAAAAAAAAAAGAAGGAAAACATGTACATGGTGAGAGAAAAATGAAGGAGAGGACAGAGAGGGAGAGAGAGAAAATAAATGTAGAAAAATCTTAAAAATAGTGGTAAAGAGTACTTATAAGTATGTTACGTGAACTATTTAGTAACTTTTCTATAAGTTTGAAACTATTCCAAAATAGAAAAAACTTGGCTCTCTGTGTTGAATCTTTCTCTTAGAGCTGAACCACAAAGGAAAGGGCTCGCTTCTCTGGTGAGTGCGGTGCCTGACCTGCCTGATCTTCCCTCAGTGAACAGTTTCTTAGTTGTGCTGGTTCTGGAACCCTTCCTAAGCATAAAAAAAGTCTATTTTCAATCTGCAGTCTCTTAAGTTAATATCTATAAATATATTTGCAACACTTGGCATTTCAGAGGTGCTTGAATCTGTATATTATTTTTCTACATATTTATTTTATATTAAGAGGTTTTATTTTAAAAATTTATTTGTATATGCCTTTCCAGTATTCTCAGAACATTTCCCATTAATGGTAGACAGCAAAGCTATAAGAGGTAAATTGCACTTGTTATTTCTGCTAGGTATCAAGCACTATAATGAACATATTCTTTGTAAAATTTATTACTCATAACAGCACTATGAGGTATTTTAAGTATTAATGGTGAGAACAGAGTCTCAGCGAGGTTACAAAATTTTCCCAAGTTCACACAGCTAACAAATGTAGAGTCAGTATTTGAACCCCTGATTGTCTAGTTCCAAATTTAGTCAATCTCTTTTTACTACTATGCTGCTCTCCACATACTACATACTTCTACATAAATTAAAGTTTGATGTCCATTTGGTGGGAAGAAAATAATATGTCCACATTATGTAAGTGAATGTTATCATTGCAAAAAATAATAAAAGATAAGCCCTGCATTTAATTGATGGAAGAAGGAAGGATAAGAGCATATAAGGGGAGGTAAATTACTGACTGGCACCAAATTCTAAGAGTTTTCAAGACTGATATTCTCTATCTCTAACATTCCAGGACTTAGAGAACATTCTGGTCTTTAAATGTTTCCTCATTTAATAAACTACCCTTGAAAATTATGTTCAGTTTAGAATTTTACCAGATACCTTGAAGAAGATGTGCTTTTGGAGTGTGTGCCAATAATCTTTCACCACTGGAAAATAATGATCTAGAAACTGGTATGACTTTTAAAGAAGAAAACTATCAAATAATTTCTGGCAAGCCAAATCTAAGTATCATTGTTAAGAATGCCAAGAAAGAACTATAATAAAAGTCAGGAATGGGGATCCAACAATTATTTGAGGGGGCTTCTCGGTTCAGATATGTAAGATATTTTCCTGACTCCCCTGAACCTGTCCCATTTACAAGCATGATTTCATGGTCAATTAATCCTAAAATGTATTCACTCAGTGCCTATTTGTTGAATACTTACGATCTTCCAGACATTATTGTAGGTACTAAGGTGACATTAGTGAACAGGATAGACAAATATTTTTAGGGCTTACATTATAATGGGTGAGAAAGACAATAATGGAGCAAGAGAAATATTAAAGAAAGTAATGTCATATTTTAATAAGTGTGCAAAGAAGAATATATGTTTGGCAATGTGAAAAGACCATGCATAGTCTGACGAGGTGACTATTGCTATAAGACTTGATAGTTTATAACAATCTTCCATCTAAGGCATGAGGAACCAGTTTCAGCAGGTAGAATAATAGATGCAAAAGCCATGAGACAAGTACTTGGTGTTTCCTAGGAAAAGAAAGTCAATCAGGCAGAATTGTATTGAATGAGGAGAAAAAAGGAAGGAATTCATGCCAACAAATTAGAACAAGCATGATTAGAACCAGTAATGACCTCGGTAAGTAGTTTTGGATTTTGTCATTAGAGGGTGTTACACTGGTATATTATACAACGTGGTGTATAATTTAATGTGATCTTTTTGGCTGCTCTTTGAGAAGTGGATTGTAGAAAGCCAAGAGTATAATAGATGAGAGGATGTGGTAGGCTATCGTAGTAGACTGGACACGGATTAGGGCACTAGCTGAAGCAGTGGAAATGAGGTAGCAGATTTACATTTTAAGGGTAAAGCAATTAGGTAGGACAGACTGATGGATTGGAAGTGAATGAGGAAATCAAGGAGACCCTCTGAATTTTTGTGTTATACAACTAGGTGGACACTTGTGTGATTATGAAAGAAAATAAATTTATTTTAGAAACAAATTTAGAAATAAATTACATAATATTGACTAATCTGTGAATATATATACTAAAAATGGCTTTATTAATGTGTTAACTTTTTTTCTTCTATATCAATACGCCATTTTAATGATAAACATTTCCAAGAACATCAAATTATTTTTTTCTGGCATCTATTTTTCTTCAAAAAATCAGAATGCCAGAATTTTCTATTCTTACATGAATAAAATAAGAAAGTTTATGTGCTTACTTTTTAAGACTTTATTGACAATAAATTAAAGATAATACTAAAATTAATTTAAGAACTTTCTAGGTAAATAATTCAATCACAGATAAATGATGACCCATGGATGAACAAATATTGCTAAACATCCAACACCCGAGTTATTTCTGTTACATAATTACAACTCCCTTAGAGTTTTTCAGCAAATTCACCAGTTAAACAATGAAATGCTTCCCAAAGAATGTGCTATACAATCTGGGCAACCTCATGATACAGTCTGAATAACTATAGCAAAGTGATCAGAAAGGAGAAAAAAAAAACATTTTCTAGAAACTCTAAGTTAAGGGCCAAGGTTCTTAAAATAAAGTGAAATATTTTATTCTCCTGATACAGAGGCAGATAGAGGCATCATTTTTTTCTTGAGTTTTGATGGCCTCAGTTCTAAGGAGATTGTTTTGAAGATCTAGGCATAGTAGGATTACCGGGGCTCCAGCAAGTGCTCTCCTCAGGCCCCTTGGGCCCACACTATATTTTGGGCCACATGAGTCAGTCTCAATAGTGTTTGAGTTCTGACTAGTTTCACTGAGCTTTTACTGCTGAATTTACTTTATATTAGAATCTGTAACCAAATAAGGTTTACATAAAGTTAATAGACCAAGGTCTTTGTATAATTAAGCCTTGTCTTTGTGTGAGGTTATTTACACAAATATATTCTTTGATATGGGAAATACTTAAACTTAGGGTTTTGTATAAGGTCATTAGACCTTTAGGTTTGAAAGTATGCCATTTACTAATCTCTCTTTTTTTTTTTTTTTTGCTATTAACCTGTTTATTCTCCTGCTACTTGATTTGTTTTTACAGTTTTATATATACATAGATCTATATATACATACCTATATATAAAACTGTATATATATGTATATATGTGTATGTATATATTTTTATATATATGTATGTATACATGTATACACAGTCTGGTTTATATATTTTTGCTGTTTCCTGGTTTTATTCTTTATGTTGAATGTATAAGAGGATCTTTCATCGAGGCATCAGCCAAATAACTCTCAATTCTAATGCAGTTCTAAGGGCCAATGTTTTTTAGACTGGTGAAAATTGATGAAAAGTTAATTGGTCAAACTTTCCCTTGGTGCTCTAGAAATCTTTCATGATTTGTCAATTTGTGAAAAAAATGCTCTTTTGTTTAGTCTCTACTCCATTATAAACACCACCAGGTTGTTGATTATATGACCCCTTCGTAGCCTCTGCTTGGTTGAAAACCCAGGACATTATTTACAAGCACATACTATTGACCAATCATAATGACCTTTGTTTCTTGTCTGTTTTTCGGTGTGTGTTAAAGCCAGAACCTTCTACTGGAAGAACTTCAGGCTTCCCCAAATCACTATATAAAATTAGCAGTCTGTTTTTCTTGATCAACATAGCTTTCCTTTATTATAAAAATCAATAATTTGCCTTTTAATTTTGGATATTGCGAGGTGTTCTCATAATGCTTTGACTAATTCTGGATTTATTGCTCTCTGAAATATAAAGATAAAGATAAATTTACTGCTTACTAGAGTGAAATAGTACTATGTTGGTCAGGCACAATCTACCCCAAAAAAGAAACCCGTTAATTTCATACAGGGTTTTGAGGAGCATGAAGTTTGGAGATGGGTAGATTTTCAGAGGTGTATATGGTTTGACCACATCTACATATGTGTAGTATTTATAGTTTATTGTTGAGTAGTATATGTACTAGAATGAGTTCATTTCCCATTATCTGACTTTCAAAAGCAAAAGGCTGTCACTGATTGTTCGACTTGTAAACTGTGCTCACAGAAGCAGATTTGCAGGGATGGATGAATGGGTTTAAAACTGGTTTTGGTAGCTACGTGTTTACATAGCTGAGGAACAGTTCATTCCAAGGAGTGAGGGGACCTCTCTTTATTTTCAGTCTCCTATTTTCTTTTCTTGGTCAGCCAAAGGTTCTATCAACAGAAAGGTTTCTGAACTTCAGCATTATTGGTATTTTAGATCAGATAATTCTTTGTTGTGTGTGTTCATGGCTGGGAGGTTGTTTTATGCATTGGAGGATGCCTAACAGTGTTTAAGAATATTTCTGGTACTTCCTTTCCCCAATCACGACAACCAAAAAACATCTCCAGACTTCGCCACATGTCCCCAGTGGATCTGGGGAGGCAAGACAAAATCACCCCTATAAAAACAATTGGTGTTGAAAGATGAGGGTTTCTGGTGAATCCCAGATTCAGGAAGGTGACCACTATAGGCTAAACATGAAGAGCCAAATAGAATAAAGCAGAAAAGTGTGAACACAAGAATAATAAGTAAGAGTATGCAAAGGATCATGATATATCAAAGAATCTTTCCATCAGCAGCTTGCTACAAGGATCTTGAGTAAGCAGTAAATTTCCACAGAATGTCTGCTTCTAGAGGTTTATGGAAACCTCTAATTACCTAAGGGAATAATGCAGCTCTTGTACAGATCTCTTCTGTTTTTTTCCCCCACGGAATTGGGTTTGATAAAGACAACAACGTTTCTAAGTAAGAGGCAAAGCTTTGCCTAATACAAAATTGTGAATAAGTGTTCCAGTTACATATGTCCTTGTATGACTGGATTAAATATGTTGGAATGTTCTAGGAAGGAAACCCAAATCTAATAGATTTTTTTGTTTTCTTTTTGCTTCTCTGAATATTGTAGATTTTTATAGGGACATGAATAAACCAATCCAGAAGATAAACAGTATATATATATATATATATATATATATATATGATAGAGGCAATTAAATAAAATCCACTTGAAGATTCCTTCATGCTACACCTTTACAAATACAGGAAAAGTATATAGAATTGTATAAAAGTTATGAAAGACTAAAGTTACCTGAGATCCTGCACTCAGATAAAGCCCTGTTAACATGTGGTTTTGATTCTTTCTGTCCTTTCTCTATGTTTACACACATACCCAGACACCCTCAATTTTATATAAATGGAATCATATTTCTTGGACAACTTCTCATGTCAGTAAATATATAATTTTATGTGTGTATAATCATTTTATATATCTAAATATTTTCTGTTGCATATTGGTACCATGATTTAAATGGTTAGTTATTTATTGATGGGCATGCAAATTGTTCACATTTTTTTTTTTACTGTAACAAAGCACACTACAATAAATATCCACTTATCTGTGCCTTTTTATGGCTATTACTCAGAGCCAAAATCTCTATGCATTAAAATTTTGATTCAGATTGCCAAAATGGCTACAGAATTCCCTAACCACTTGTTCTGAGTTAATACTCCTAAGATACACAAGTTGATACATTTACGCCATGGATGATTAAGGGCAGCTTGACTTAGAGTCATTTACGTTTTCAAGGAAGACACTGTGGAATGGAATGAATTAATTCAAGAGGAAAGAAACATTGAAGATATGATTTGTAGGAAATCCTTCTTAAGTCCCACAACAGAAACCACCATTTATGTTACTTATGACATTAGGAAAATGAAATATTCGTATAAACTGAGAGACGTGGTGTTCGTGTAAATTCGGAAGGGTTTTAACTTGTATACTTTCCTCAAGAAATTGGTTAAGATCTTAGACTGATAGCTGTTAGTTTAATTATACGGATAATATGTGGGTATGAAATGATTCAGACACTTAGAATACACAAACCCTTTTTTCAAATAATAGTTTATATATTTAATCTTTTTACTTTTACCTTGATACAACACATATATACCCACATACCTCCTGATTAGTGCCTGAGGGAAATTCAACAAAAGAAACCATTATTAAGAGCTGAATAAAAATAAAGAAAAAGATGGAGAGAGAGTTGTGTGGGGATGGGGTAAGAGTTTGTAAAGGATTTGGGTAAGGAAAAAGAAAACGTGGGGGATTTTACTGGAAAGAAGTTACGAATTTATTACGGAAGAGAGAATGAAAAATTGGAATTTGACTGATCACTGTAATTATCAGTAATGGTCAATTGTAATTATTATAATTTAGAAAAATGAAGGAATCTGGCTGGCACTAGGCATTTAATTACCATGTTATGACCACACTATTTGGAAAGCTTTCATTTGTATTCACTGAGATGAATAATTTCTCTTTGATTTACTGAGAAGAAAGCAAGTTTCCCCTGCTTTACTTATTATCTTACAACCTGCTGGAGAAATTTCTCATTCATATTTCTTTTATGTGAATGATCTGCATTATTATCACAAAGGTATAGCAACTTTTTCTCTTCTTTGTTGTAAGTTCTCTTTTTTTGAGAGCATTTATAGTCTGCACTTAAATGAAGTATAGTGGCCTGTCCCTTACAACTGAATTGATAGCTCTAGGTGCAAAACACTCACTAAAATGAAGCATTTCATTCATTAAAACTTAGTATTTTTGTTTTGCATTTACAGATGACTATTCTGTTTTTCTGATAAGAGCTTTCATATTCATTACTCCACTTTTACTGTAAGAGTTTATATATTCCTATTTTTCTGATAAGAAATCTGAGTTGGAAAATTGAAGATTTTTTTCTTTTTCTTTTCCTTTTCTATTTTTTATTTTCTTTTTTCTTTTTTGACCCAATATGTATTTCTGTAATGTGAGACAAAGGTGTAAATTTATTTTCTTAGAGATTATTCATTATACCAGTGACACATTAAATAAGCCATCTTTCTTCTTGGAGATGTAATATCACTTTTATCTTATATTAATTTTTTCTGTGCCTGGGCCTACCTATCTATCTACACATTTTCTACACATTTATATGTACGTATATTTTTATTTACTTATTTATTTGACAGAGAGAGAGAGATCACAAGTAGGCACAGAGGCAGGCGGCGGCGGGGGCGGGGGGGAAGCAGGCTCCCTGCTGAGCAAAGAGCCCGATGCGGGGCTCTATCCCAGGACCCTGAGATCATGACCTGAGCAGAAGGCAGAGGCTTAACCCACTGAGCCACCCAGGCACCCCTGTGCGTATATTCTTTATGAACTCTGTACTTACACTTTTTTGAACACCATATTATTTTGATCACAAGTATATAGTCAATTTAAATATCATATAAAACATATTATTCTAACTCATAGATAATAATACAGAAAAATCTCTACAGAACAGTATAAAACACTTTAAAAATTCAATAGATGATGGATAGGAGTTATAAACTGATAATTCACAGAACAAGAATTGACATAACTTCAGTACAGTAAAAATAACTGAATTAAAATTCAATGTGAGACAAATCTTTTACACATTAATGAAGGAATAAAAAGAAGAAAGCAAGAATTTTAAAAAAGAGAGAGTGAAGTGTTGGCATGGGAATTTCTAGTGCTTTTCTCCTCCCTAGAATCATCAGTTTAAACAACATTCTCTATGTGACAATACCTTCACAAGAACTAAAGATTCCAGGTAAAGGATTATAGCACCTGGGTAAAGCATAAAATTAGAAAAGATTCACTGAGGAGGGTAGGAGGATAGATGCACATTACACTCATCACCCCTTCCTCAAGCCCAGGCAGCATAGTGGAAAGTAAGATCCCCACCTCATGGAAGAGGACAGTGAGGTCACCACCTGAGTTCACAGCAGACCCCAGAGTCCGTCCATCCTAGCACCAGACCTACTCTGGTAGCCCTAGGTGGCTCCCTGAAGACTCCTGTAAACCCAGACCCATAGATCATCCCAACATCTGCTAATTCTTTAATCAAAATCCTCTCAACAAAGAAAAAAGTTCAGGACAAGATGATTTCACGGTAAATTTTACCAAACATTTTAAAAGAGTTAACACCAATCCTTCCCATAGTCTTCCAAAAAATTGAAGAGGGAAGATTCTCAGACTCATTTTATGAGACCAACCTTATTTTCATTCCAAAGCCAGAGGAAGACACTACAAGAAAAGAGAACTGTAGACTGGTATCCTTGATTAATATAGGTGTAAAAATTCTCAACGAATTATTAGCAAACTGTAAGAGTGCTGGCAACACTAATTCCAACTTTAGCTGCCCATCTTGTCCATGCCCATAGAGAGAACTCCCTTGGTGCTATATGTCCCAGGCCTCCTGGAAGTTAAAATGGACCCTGACTGGAATGTGGGAGGGAGGGCTTGTTCTGATCATCCCTAAAAATGGTGCCACTTTAGATAACTACCCTGTGACTTCACTACCATGCCCCTCAATCCATAAAAACTAGAGGTTAAAGTCTGAATAGGTGTAGAGAAAGGGCAGAGAATAGAGGCAGCATAGCACCTAAATTGCCTGTCCACTCGATTAACCCCTGTCAGTAAGTTACCCTGAATAAAATTCTGTGTAAATGGTGTGGAGTGGCTTGTTTCTTTTTTTTGTTCCCAGTCTAAAGGACACGTTATTGACCTTCCTCCACTTTCTAACACAATCTGAATTTAATACCATATTTAAAAGGATCATATACCATGATCAAGTGGGATTTATCTCTGGGATGCAAGGCTGGTCTAACATATGTGATCAGTAAGTGTGATGTACTACATTAATAGAATAAAAGATAAAAATCATAATTATTTCAGTAGATGCAGAAAAGCATTAAAATTCAATGTGCTTTCATGACTAAAATGCAACAAATTGAATATAGAAAGAATGTACATTGACATAACAAAGATCAAATATGAAAAACCTACAGCTAACATGTTCAGTGGTGATAGGTTGAAAACCTTTTCTTCTAAAATCAGGCACATGGAAAGGTATCTATTTTCACCACACCTATTTAACATAGTACTGGAAGTCCTGGATAGAGCAATCAGGCAAGAAAAAAGAAATGCATTTAAACTGGAAGAGAAAAAGTAAAATGGTCTCTGTTTGAAGATGATATCAGTTTATATATAGAAAATCCTAAAGACTTCACGGGGCACCTGAACGGCTCAGTCAGTGAAGCATCTGCCTTGAGCTCAGGCCATGATCCCAGGACCCTGGGATATAGCCCCACATCGGGCTTCCTGCTCAGTGGGGAGTCTGTTTCTCCTTCTCCCTCTGCCCTTCCCCCTGCTTGTGCACTCTCTCTCTCTCTCTCTGTCAAACAATAAATAAATAAAATCTTTAAAAAGAAGAGAAAATCCTAAAGACTTCACCAAAAAAAACCTTGGTAGATCTAATCAATGAGTTCAATAAAGTTGCAAGATACAAAATCAATATACAGAAATCAGTTATGTTTCTATACACTAATAACAAAGTATCTGGAAAAAAATCACCTTCACTATAGCATCAAAAACAAAAAATACTTAAGAATAAATTTCACCAAAACGCTAAAAGATCTACACATTGGAAAATATAAGATGATGAAGGAAACTGAAGAAGACACAAATATAAATGGAAAGATGTTCATGTTTATGGGTTGGAAGAATTAATATTGTTAATATGCCTATACTACCCAAGCTATCTATACATTGAATGCAATCCTATCAAAACTCCAATGGCATTTTTTACAGATATAGAAAAAAAAAAAAACAAAACAAAACCACCTAGAATTTGTATGGAACCATTAGAGACTCCAAATAGCTAAAGCCATCTCAAAAAAGAAGAGTAAAGTTGGAGGTGTTACACTTCCTGATCTCAAACCATACAACACAGCTACATACTACATAGCTACATATTAAATCAATATGGTACTGGCATAGAAACAAACACAAACCAATGGAACAGAATCAAGAGCCCAGAAACAAACCCATGTGTATATGGTTAACTAATATTTGACAAGGCAGCCACGATACCCAATGAGCAAAGAATAGTCTCTCCAATAAGGTGATGGGAAAACTGGATATCCACATCCAAAAAAAATGAAATTGGACCCCTAATGAAATTGAACCCCTAATAACACCACTCGCAAAAATTTAATCAAAATGGATTAAAGACAAAAATAGAAGAAGAAGATCCAAAAGCAGTAAAACTAACAGAAGAAAAATAGGTTAAAGTCTTCTTGACACTGATCTTAGCAACAATTTTTGGAAATAACATTAGAAGCACAAACAAAAGCAAACATAAACAAGTGGGACTATATTTAACTATAAAGCTTCTGCAGAGTAAAACATTCACTAAAATGAAAAGGTAACCTACAGAATGAAAGAAAATATCTGCAAACCATCTTTTCATCAAAGATTAATACCCAAAATATATAGGGAACTCATACAACTCAGAAAAAAAAATCTAATTAAAAATAACAAAAGAATTAACATTTTTCAGAAGAAGACATGCAAATGACCAATAGGTACATAAAAGGTTCTCAACATCGGTAATCATCAGGGAGAAGCAAATCAAAATCACAATAAGATACCACTTCACACCTGTTAGGGAAGAAATAACAAGTGTTGGCAAAGAGTAGAGAAAAGGGAAACCTTATGCACTATTAACAGGAATGTCTTGGTATAGCCACTATGTAAAACAGTATGGAGTCTCCTCAAAAAACTAGAGCTACCATTTGACCCAGCAATCTCACTTGTGGGTATGTATCCAAAGGAATCGAAATCACTGTCTTGACAAGATATCTACACCCACATGTTCATAGCAGCATTATTCACAATCACCAAGACATGGAAATAAGCTCAGTGTCTGTCAATGGATAAATGGATAAAGAAAATGTGTTATATCTATAACAGAATGTCATTCAACCATACGAAAGAAGGAAATCCTGTCTTTTGTGACAATATGGCTGGACCTCAAAGACATTATGCCAAGTGAAATAATTTGAACAGAGAAAGATAAATATCGCATGTTTTCATTTATATGTGGAATCTAAAAAAGCTGAATTTTGGAAATAAATATTAGTATGCTGGTTGCCAGGGGCTGAGGAGAGTGGGGGAAATGTGGAGAGGTTGGTCGAAAGGTACAAACTTCTAGCTATAAGATGAATAATTTCTGGGGATCTAATGTACAGCAAGGTGATTAGTATTTCATACTTAAAAGTTAAGAAAATACAGGGTGCCAGGGGGGCTCAGTGGATTAAGCCTCTGCCTTCGGCTCAGGTCATCATCTCAGGGTTCTGGGACCGAGCCCCACATTGGGGTTCAGCGGGGAGCCTGCTTCTCCCTCACTCTCTGCCCACCTCTCTGCTTACTTGTGATCTCTGTCTGTCAAATAAATAAATTAAAAAATCTAAAAAAAAGTTAAGAAAATGAATTGTAAAACTCACCACATATAAAAAATGGTAAGTATGTGAGCTGGTGGATATATTACGTAATCTTATTGTGGTGGCTATTTCATGGTATAATGTGTATCATATCATTATGTTGTACACTTTAAACTTATGTTATATGACAATGTCTCAATAAATCTGGAAAAAGAGAAGTCCTTCATTTTGTATGTGCTTATGAGCATCAAATAAAGTGTGGAAAGTCATACACTACACCTTGGAGAAATAGGGTTACCTAAATGAGGCAGGAACAAAAATGAAGATGAAACTAAACTTTTTCCGATATTTTTAATTTAAAAAGCACACATCTATTGGTTTGCAATTAAAAAATTGAGTGCAATAAAAATTAGAAAAAATGTGGTTTGTGAGCATCTAGAGAATTATAAAATGTAAACATAATTTCAGAATAAGAATTATTCTCATCATGCATCTTACTTTGGATTCTCTAAAATCAGACACTGAAATAAAGATTTGTGCTCAAGCAGCTTATTGGGAAGGGTATTATACATTATACATTATACATTATACATTAGCTTTTGTCCTCTGAAAAATTATTCCAATCAGGGTACTACGTCACTTTAAATAGTCTCGTCTGCAGTTTGTAAACATTTAGTTTAATGTTTGTGCATATTTTCTCTTTTACTAAAGTGAAACTTAACTAACAAACCACGGGTAAAAAGGTGAGTCTAAAGGGAGATAGACTGATTTCTTTACATGCTTTAATGACTTTTAACCTAATAGCTGTTATATTAAATATGTATAATCATATATCTTTATATCAGTTCCTATTTTTTAAAGAATTGTCCTCTTTTATAGATTTGGTTATTTTATTATTAGGCAAAATATCTGCAACATTTTGAAAATTTAAATACATTCAACATTTTAAATTTCTCTTTCTATTCTCAAAATGAACCATGTCCATTTGAAAACTTAAGTCTCTCTCAAATACATGAAGTTATCTTGTTACCCAGGCTTTGTAAATGAACTACAAATAGAGTAATCTTTAGTAATGAATCTCTTTTTTGTTAAAATCTCATTTAAATTTTGTTGGCTTTGTTGTTGCATGAAAGGAGGAAATCTTTAGATTGATTGATTTGATCAAACTTTCTGGGCATTTGCCATACTCTGCTGACCATTGATTTCATATCCAGCTGACTTCAAAATGACTAAGCGACAAGGTGATTTCTCTCTTCCTTCTGTCTCTTCTACAGTCAACCTTGTTTAGAACCTGTTTATTGATATTTCCGTTGTAATACAACATGAGGTTGTTTTTACAATACAGTGTCCAATAGGTTATTATTTCCTTAGATTTGTTCAAGGACTAATGGGATACATTTCTATAAGTAGGCACAACAATGTTTGCAAAATTATGGAAAATGGAAGTGATTAATAAGAGGATAGGGTTCAAAGACTATTTTATTTCATTTTGAAAATGACTGGAGAAAAGCTATGTATGCAAGGAACTCTGGTAGTCTTGTTAGATCAAAATAATTAAAATCTTTTTTCTCCTCTATAGCTCCAGCAGAATCAAAACCAAGAAATCTCTTAGGTATTCTGAACTGTAAATCTCATTTCTGAAGATGGATCTAACAATGATAACACAGTTAGAAAAAGAACTAAAATGCAAATAGTAATAATTGACTATGTGACTTATGCCCATTACTAGTAACATCAGACTTCAAGAAAAATATAATTAAACTCCCTTTCAATTCCTTCTGTTTATATTTCCACCAATCACAAACCTTGCTGTCCTGGTTTTGTCATATAATTCGTTCCCCAGGAAAACAAGACAGACCTGTGGGAGCTGAAGTGAACTTTACCTTCCCCTATTCACTTTAATCCACATCAATATTTTAAGAAGGTTAATGGACAAGTGGTTATCCTGCTGTGTAGAGCTCTGCAAATAGCCAGACTAGGCCCTCTTCTAGGAGGGGCTTTTTAGTTAAAAGTCTGTTGTGAAAGAAATCCAACTCAGCCTAACTGTAAAAAATGGGGCACTTACTGTTTCTAATAATTAGGAACTCTGGATCAGATGGAGCTAGGGATACAAAGGAGGTCACTGAGTTATCCATTTATGGGCTTCCTTCCTTCCATTCCCCTCCCCTCCCTTCTCTTCCCTCGGCTCCCTCCTGTTCCCCTCCCATCCACTTTCCCTGCCTCCTCCCTCAGCCCTCAACACATTACTGCGCTGGTCTCATCCTTTTACTGAAGTTGGTTTTATAGCCCTTGATTCATATCTAGTCAGACTAACAAACTATGTTGACTTACTGGTTTAAAAGAAAACAACTATTTTATAATTTTTCATGATTCTGTGGCTCAGGAATTCTGACAGGGCACAGAGAAATGGCTTACCTCTTATTCACTTGCTGACTGCAAGATCTTGACTATCCTGGATACCTTCTTTACTTACAGTTCTGGCACTCCAGCCAAGATGGCAAAAATCATCCATAATACTGCTAAAATAATAGTTAAATAATAATGAGGAATAAGGAAATAAGGAAACTTGTAATAGCATTCTGAGTGTTAGACTTTATTCTTCCTGTAGATACACATTCTTCTCAGTTATTCTAAATGATTTAATAGAAAGTGCTATTTACTCTTATTTTAAAAACTTACTTATACCTATAGAAATAATCATGTGATTTTTCTTAATTTAGTGTGATTTCTTTTTAAAAAAAATTTTATTTGAAGATAGTTGACATACAATGTTATGTTGGTTTCAGGTATACAATGTAATGATTCAACTTCTCTATACATTGTGCTGTGCTCACCACAAGTATAGCTATCATCTGTCACCGTACATCATTATCATATCATTAACTATATTCCCCATGCTGTGCCTTTAATTTCTAGGACTTGTTCATTCCATAACTGAAAGCCTGTATCTCCCACTCAGCTTCACCCATATTACCCACCCTTCCAACCCTCTCCACTCTGGCAACCATCAAACTGATGGTCCTCTATGTTTACAGGCCTGATTCTGTCGTTTGTTCATTTGTTCTGATTTTTTTTAATTTTTAAAAATTTTTATTTGATTTTTAGATTCCACATGTGAATAAAATCATACGGCATTTGTCTTTCTCAGTCTGACTTATTTCACTTAGCATTATACCCTCTAGATCTTTCCATATTGTCTCAAATGGAATAATCTCAACCTTTTTAATGGCTACATAATATTTCATTATATATATGTGTGTATGCATGTGTATGTGTGTGTTTGTGTGAGTACATACACAAAACATCTTTCTTATCCATTCATTCATTGATGGATACTAGATTGCTTCCATACCTACGCTATTGTAAATAATGTTACAATATATCCAGGAGTGCATATATTTTTCAAATTAGTGTTTTCATTTTTTTGGGGTAGATACCCAGTAGTGAAATGATTGGATCATATGGTATTTCTATCTTTAATTTTTTTATGAACCTCTATATTATTTTCTGTAGTGGCTATATCAATTTATCTTATGAATATAGAAATTTATGACTAAATGTATTTTATAATTCTTGCAAGTAGGGTAAAACATTACTATGCTTTGATGTATTAAATTTTAATGAAAAGTCAATTTTTATTTGTTAGTTATTTAAGATATTTATGTTCCCAAGTGAGATTTTCTAGTCTTTTTCTTCATTTTTTGGCTTGGATTGATATTAGGTCATGGTATCTTTGCAAAATTAATTATTATTAAAATATATATATTATATATATAATTAACTAACTTTCAATATTTTTCCTTCTTAAAGTATTATATTTTCTTTGGAACTCTTAGAAGAAGTGATCATAAAACCATCTAGTTAGGAGCCATTCTTTGAGGCACTATTCTTACAATGTTTTTAGTTCTTCTACAATTGTGAGTTTTGAGGTATTTTTACTGCTTGAGTCAATTTTTTGTAAATTACATTTTTTATGAAAAAAAGATTCATTTTATTATCACAAAATTGGTGTTATAATCTCCCCACTTGCCTCTTTGAACCCTAGCAGGGTTACCTGTATGGACTATCTGAGTGAGATCCCTTATTCTTTGGCCTCCTGTTGGGTTCAGTTAATGGGGAGCCCCTTCAGGTTATTGGAATAGAAAGGGCATTAGGTATTCATTATCCTGGTTTCCCTACTGGAGTTTATCTCAGGCTGTCATGGTTACTGATGGTTGTCTTGGACTCAGCACTCTTTGTAGGGTATTATGCCAAGCTTTGTGGTTTCCTTGTACCTTGCATTTACCTTTGCTAAATTGTCCTTGAATTATCTTAATTTTTGTGTGCCATATGTCTTGTGCTGATAGAGAATTGAAAGTAAAGTCAGTTGGTATTTATATTTATTTTTGTCATTGCTATTTGTGATGCTTATTTTGTGTGTCAACTTAACTGGGCCACAACGTACCCAGATATTTAGTCAAATATTTTTCTGGGTATGTCCAAGAGGGTGTTTCTGAATGAGATTGACATTCGTATAGGGAGACTTTGTAAAGCAGATTCTTCTCATTAATGTGAGTAGACCTCAGCCAAGCAATTGAAGACCTGAATAGAACAAAAAGGCTGAGGGAACTCCTCCTACCTATTTGAGCTCAGACATCAGTCTTTTCCTGCATTCAGACTCAGACTGAAAATTCAGTTCCTCTTGGAGTCTTGAACCTGCTGGTTTTCAGACTGGAAATCACGTTATCAGCTCTCCTGGTTTTCAGACCTTCAGATTTGGACTAGAACTACACCATTCACTCCTGGGCCTCCAGTTTGCTCCTTGGGACTTCTTGGGACTTCTAAACCTCCATAGAACATGTGAGTCTATTTCCTATCTATCTATCTATCTATCTGTCTCCTGATCTTGTGTTTATAGTATTTTATCTAAATAGTAGCTTTTATTATAGTCATTTTGTTATTGTTTTTCTAATATTAAGTGGTAAGGATTCTTTATATAATTTGAATATAAACTCCTTGTCAGATGGAACATTTGCAAATATTTTTCCAATTCCACTGTCTTCTCATTTGTTGATTTCTTTTTTCTGTGCAGAAGTCTTTTAGTTTGATATAGTACCGTTTGTTTATTTTTTTATTTTGTTTCCTGTGCTTTAGGTGTCATTTCCAAAAATCATTGCCAAAACTCATGTCAAAGAATTTTTTCCTGTGTTTTCTCCTGGAAGCTTTGTGGTTTCTCTGGCCTTATATTTAAGTTTTTAATCCATTCCAAGTTAATTTTTGTAAGTGATCTCGGATAGGGGTCTATTTTCATTCTTGTTCAATTCTTTTACAGAACCACCTTTGAGGCAATTTTGATTCCAATTCCTAAATCACCTATTTCAATTTTCATAACTTAGTATTTTATCACTTCTATTTTGTTTTGTTTCTTCTCCTTCACTTTCCTTTTTGCCGTCTTTTTATAATATTTTGAGTTGAATGCTTAGTGTATTTTCATCACTCAAGTTTAGACAAGAGTACAACTTGGATCTGAGTATCTGAGTACAACTTTCAATTACATATAACTTGTGCTACATTTTATAGATTTTACTATTCTGTAATTTTACTTTGATGTGATCATTAGTTAGGAAAGGAGATACTTCTGGGGAAAAACCAGGATAAAATACATTAACTTTTCTACTTAACCAACATGACTATCTACAAGCATAATGTACATAAACCTGTATAGAATAGTATTTTTAAAATATCTTGTTGATTGAGTTTTGAAAAGTGAAATCTCTTATCAGTCTATAGTTTTGTACATTTTGGACAGAATGTAATCTATGTAATTTGATTTTCATCATCAAACTTTTATTTGTTGCATAAAATATGGCAAATTTTCTGATTCTTCTATGAGTGTTAAGGAGAAAGAAAGACATATGCTTTGTTTTCAAGGTACAGAATTCTAGATCTAGAAGTAATATCTTAATTTAACTTCTCTGTTATGTTATTTCAATTCTCTGTGGCCAGATTTATTTCTGTCTACTTCATTTATCATTGGTTGATATCCATGTATCACTACAATATATAAACATTAAGAGTATAAAGATAATTTGAATAATAAAGCCATAATTACAAGAATCCTGAATTTGTCTAACCTATTTTGTCTCTCATAGACAACTTACCACATAAACATCATGTCACATTAGTTGTACTAGTTTCCTATTGCTGCTGTAACTAATTGCCACAAACTTAGTAGCTTTAAACAATACACATTTGTTCTCCTACAGTTCTGGAGGTCAGAAGTCTGAAATGGCTTTCACTGCGCTAAAATCAAGGTGTTCCGTTGGCTGCATTTCTTCTGGAGGCTCTGGAGAAGAATCTTTTCCCCTTGTTTTTTCCAGTTGCTTGAGGCCATCTGCATTCCTTGGCTCATGACCCTATCTTCCATCTTCAAAGCCAGCAGCTAGTATTGTCAGATGGTTATTTCTGTCCTTCTCTCTTCTCCACTTCTGCTGTTACATTTCCTTCTCTGTTGAAGGAAATTCACTGTTGCCTATCTCTCTCTTTCACTTACCTTGACTTTTATGATTATACTGAGCCCGCTCAGATAATTCAGAATAATCTCTTAATCCCAAGATGCTTTGTTTAATCATAGCTGCAAAGTCATTTTTGACAAAATAGCAATTCACATGTTCCAGTATTTAGGACATGGATGTTTTCAAGAGGCCATGTCTCTGTATACCATAACAGTCGCTTCTGAAATTTTTTCCCAAGCCTCTCAGGGACATAGATTATATATCTACATTGCTGCAGTCATTTGTTTTTTATTATAGATGGAATGTAAATATGCTGACCCAATGTTATCATCTATTTTTTAATCACAGAAAGATGTTTAATAAACTGAATTTTAAAATCATTGTGTGACTATATGATGGTTTTGACCTTTGGAAAGCTTACTTGTGTTTTAGTAATGGTATCTCTTGGTTTCATATGTTAATCTGCAATTCATTTAATATACAATGATGCTGTTTATCATATTTTAAAGTGTGCCAAAAAGTTTCTAATTATCATTAGTAACCTGCTAATGGACAGTATGGAAAATATAAACTCAGTGGAGGATTTACAAAGTAATTCCTTAATTAATTTACACTTTTCCTCTGTCTTCCAAAGAATAATAATATAAATTATTTTCTGTGGTTTAAATGGACCTACTTTTTGCTTTTTAGAGCTAGGAAGGAAGAAATATGACATAATGTTTGTCAAAAATATATGACTAACATATGAAGTAAGCATAGAAATGGTACCTTTAATTACTTTATTTTTATAGATATATGCTATTGAAATTATATGCTATTGAAATATATATTAAAAATCCTGCAATTGCCTGTTAAGTGTTCAAGTGAAAGGAAGAGTCATCAATTGCAGCAAACTTCATTGTTGTCTTGTTCTAAGAAATTGCCACAGGCATTCCAAACTTCAGCAACTATTACTCTGATTATTTAGCTGCCATGAGCATTGATGCCTGTGGCAATTTCTTAAAACAAGGTAACAATGAAGTTTGTTGCTTTTTAAATTTTTTTTTATTTTATTTTTTCAGTGTTCCAAGGTTCATTGTTTATACACCACACCCAATGCTCCATGCAATACGTGCCCTCCTTAATACCTACCACCAGGCTCACCCATCCCCCCACCTTTCTCCCCTCCCAAACCCTCACTTTGTTTCTCAGAGCTCACAGTCTCTCATGCTTCTTCTCCCCCTCCGAATTACCCCAATTCACTTTTCCTTTCCTTCTCCTACTTTTAAAAATTATTGGTAATGAGGGACGCCTGGGTGGCTCAGTTGGTTAAGCCGCTGCCTTCCGCTCGGGTCATGATCCCGGGGTCCTGGGATCGAGTCCCACATCGGGCTCCTTGCTCAGCGGGGAGCTTGCTTCTCCCCCTGCCTCTGCCTGTCTCTCTGTCTGCCTGTGCTCACTCTCTCTGACAAATTTAAAAAAAAAAATTAAAAAAAATTTAAAAAAAAATTATTGGTAATGAGTTTCTAAGGTTCATCCATGTGCATTTCCATTGGTTGTTCAATGTCAGAGTAGAATATTCTAGTCTATGAATATACAACTAGTTATAGCCTAAGCTTCTGTCCATGACATTTGGATTATTTCTTTTTTTCCTATTACAAAATAATGTTTTTCTGAAATTCTTGGGTGTGTCTTCTGGTGTTTAGAGGGAAGAGTTTTCTCTCGTGTATATCATCAATAGGAGTAAAATTTCTGGTTCACTAGGTGTAAAATTTCTGAGTTAACCCATTTCAGTTGACTAAACATGCCAAATTGTTCTTCATATTGGTTACACTACCCCAACATTCTTTTTTTATTTTTAAGATTTTATTTATTTATTTGAGAGAGAGAGAGAGCATGAGCTGGAGTGGAGGAACAGTGGTAGACAGAGGGAGAGGGAGTAGCAGACTCCCTGCTGAGCAGGGAGCCCAAAACAGTGCTCAATCCTGGGACTCTGGGGTCATGACCTGAGCCAAAGGCAGATGCTTAACTGCCTGGGCCACCCAGGTGCCCCTCCCTCCAACATTCTATAATGGGTTTTGATCTATATCATTTTGAATTTGATATTATCAAACAATTTAATTTTTACCTATGCAGTAGGTATTAAATATTGTCTTACTGAAAAATTTAATGTGTATTTTCCTGATTACCAGTGAGGTTTAATAAATTTCTGTGTGTTTATTAGTTACTTGGTTTTCTTTTTGATCTTTTTGATCATATACTGTTGTGGTGCTTGTCTTTGTTCTATTGATTTGCGGAAGTTCTTTTTATACTTTTGATACTAAACATTTGTCAGTTACATATGTTACAATATATTTTCACTTTCCTTATATGTGTATCGCTGATTTGAAATTCTTGATTTTTTTTTTAAGATTTTATTTATTTATTTGACAGACGGATCACAAGTAGGCAGAGAGGCAGGCAGAGAGAGAGAGAGGAGGAAGCAGGCTCCCCGCCGAGCAGAGAGCCCGATGCGGGGCTCGACCCAGGACCCTGGGATGATGACCTGAGCCGAAGGCAGAGGCTTAACCCACTGAGCCACCCAGGCACCCCGAAATTCTTGATTTTTAATAGTCAAGTTTATTAATCCTTACTTTTATTATGTGTCATTTTGTGCTTTGTTATAAAATTTCTTCTTTATTCTCAAGTCTTTCAAAAATTGCTGTGATAATCTTATTATGTGTCAGCTTGGCCAGGCTATAGAACTGTTATTTAATCAAACACTAATCTAGGTGGTGCCATGAAGGTATGTTGTAGATATCGCTAAGATCTATAATCAGTTGAATTTAAGTGAAGGAGGTTGCCCTTGACTAATCAAGGTGGGCTTGACCCAATCAGTTGAAGTGGGCTTCATCCAATCAATTGAAAATTGAAGACTGGGCTTTCCTGGAGAAGAAAAAACTCTGAGTCAAGACTACAACTTTAATTCCTGCATGAGTTTCCAGACTCCTGAACTGTTCTGGATTTCAGACTTGCCAGTTCCCACAATCATCTGAGTCAAGTCCTTAAAATTAATTTCTCTTTCTCTCTTTCTCTTTCATCTATTGGTTCTGTTTTTTTTCTGGAGAACATCATGGATACATGCACTTGTATTATTTTCAGAAATGTTTGTTATTTAATGACTCACATTTAGATCTTTCAGAAAACAGAAATTTATTTTGGTTGCATTGTCAAGTAGGGATAGTATTCGCAATATTATTTATTGTATAGCCTCTCTTGCCAAGTAAAATATATCAGTTCTGTCATAGACCAAGTTTCTATGCCCATATGAATGTGTAACTGATTCTCCATTCTTGCTATCATTCTTTTCATTTTTACTGAGGAATTATCAAGCTATTCTTAATTACTGTAGCTTTAGCAAAAAACCTTGGGTATTTAGTGAGGCAATAAAAATTGTAAAGTGCCATAAAATTATACTTCTGAGATTTTGATCACATTAAATGATATAAATCAAGTTAGAGAAAATTGATAATTATACATACTATATGTTTTTACCAATAAAATAGATTACATTACCATTTATTTAGGAATTTTATGTTTTTATATATGGGATTTGAGATTTAAAATTTTCTCTTTGACATTCTTACATGTTTTGTGATCTTTTTAATCTGCTTCCTATTGGAACTAGTACCATTTTTTAAGTCACATTTTCTGTCAATGTAAATTTAATTAATTTTTTATTTAGATTTTTATATCTAGAGGACTTATTAAACAGTTATTATTCTTTTGGGTTTATGTATATATAATTATATCTGTGACTAAAATACCTTTTTAAAAAGATTTCATTTATTTATTTGACACAGAGAGAGAGAGAGGTCACAAGTAGGCAGAGCAGGGTTCCATCCCACAACCCTGAGATCATGGCCCAAGCCAAAGGCAGGGGCTTAATCCACTGAGCCACCCAGGTGCCCCCTAAAATACTTTTATTATTTATTCTCTAATATTCTTCATTTTATTTTATTTCTTACAATGTTAAGTCCAAGAGTAAGAGTGAATATCTAGGTTTTTTTTCCTAATTAAAAGAGACTAAACTGAACTGCCATTAGTTAAAAATTATATCTATTTTTGGTTTTATTGAGCTATCCATTCTTAGATTAGGGAAATTTTCTTGTATTTACAGATTGATAAAAATTTTGCATGGATTCCTTTTAAAATGTTTTTAGTGACTTGTCTGCATCTGTTCATATTTTCATTTGGTTTTTCTCTCTTATTTAAAAAATAAACCATCTTATTACCTTTCCAAGGCAAGACTAACTTGGTCATTATATATTATGGCTTTTTTGATTACTGACTTTAATTTTCTACTACTGTATGTTGGATTTCTGCATCTAAATGGGTGAGTGAGATTTACTTGTAGTTTTCTAAGTTTATAACTTTATATCCTTTTAATTTTTTTTTCAGTTTTATTGAGGTGTAATTGACATATAACATTATAAATTTAATATGTAAAATGTATTGATTTTGCGCATTTATATATTGTTACATACTTAAGATCTACCCTCTTAGCACTTTCAAGTATATGGTAAAGTATTATTAACTATAATCACCATTCTATGTATTAGATCTCCAGAATTTATTCATCTTATAACTGGAAATTTGTATTTTGACCAATACCTCCCTATTTCCTACCCCCTACTCTTGGGTCACAAGCATTCTACTCTCTATTTCTGTAAGTCTGGAATTTTAGATGTCATATATAAAAATTATCATATGGTATTTGTCTTTCTTTGTCAGACTTATTTAATTTAGCATAATAGTCTCAAAGTCCACCCATGCTTTTACAAATAGAAGGGTTTCCTTTTTTTATAACTAAATAATATTCATATATATGTGATAGTATATATTCATATTATATAATATATGTGATACAAATTCAGACATACAGTAGTAATATATGTGTTAAATATATCACGTACCTATGAATGTATAACACATAGTCATATATACGTAATAAATATTTATCATATTTTCTTTATCCATTCAACTATTGACAGGTATTTAGGTTGTTTTGTATCTTGGCTATGGTGACTAATACTACAAAGAACATGAGAGTATAAAATATCTCTTCAATATCCTATTTTCATTTCCTTTGAATATATATCCAAAAGTGGTATTGCTGGATCATATAGTAGTTCAGTAATTAATTTTTTAAGGAGCTTCCATACTATTCTCCGTACGGCCAGTATGAATTACATCCCCACCAACAATGCACAAGAGTTCCATTTTCTTCACATTCTTGCCTATACTTGCTATCTTTTGTCCTTTTAATGTGCCGTTCTAATAGGTGTGAGGTTATTCATTGTGGTTTTGATTTGCACGTCCCTGAAGATTATTAATGTCAAGCACCTTTTCATGTACCTATTGGTCATCTGCCTGTCTCACCCCCCCCCCCCCGCCTTTTCTTTTTTCTTTTCAGTGCAAAAAGGTGCTTTTATTATAGCACAGGTACAGGACCTGTGGGCAGAAGGAGATATTATGAGGAGTAATTGATCATACAGTTTTTAGTTAATGGGGGTTAGGAATAACGTAAATCTCTAAGGAATTTGGGCAAGGTCTCCAGAACCTTGGAAGCCTAGCTATTGTTGAGATAAGGTTTCTTTCAGTCTTCAATGAAACATCAACTGTAAGTCAGCCATGAGTTCCTTGAGGAATGTCATGCTCTGCATACCTATTGGATTTACCAGTGGGCTACAAGTTGTAAAGAGATTTAATTTGGACTACATTTTCCTTGCCTTTGTTCTCCTCATTATTTCCCTCTTGACCAATTTTGACCCTTAAACTTTTAAGGTTGCCGAGGGGGAAAGGTCCTATCTTCTGTAACTTCCTCCTGCTGAATAAAGGTCTAGAGATGACCATACTTATGGGTCAACATTGGTCAGTTGGGGATATAGGAGTTATGAAAGACAGAAACAGCCAAATCCAAAGTAGACAACGTATATGAATCTCCTTGACTAGAAGGGATCATTTGTTAGCCTGAAGTTATGGCAGCAAAGAAGCCTCAGCACCAGGCAGAGAGCCACCAGAAAAGACAACAAAATAAGATTAATATAATTATGAGAAAAAGGAAGCCTAATAAAAAGTCCTTTGATAGTTGACTCAAATCCTCCAGTTCAAGAGTTTAACCAATTACTAAAGGAGAAGCGGGGGGCGGGGGGTGGGAATCACTTAAAGCACCAATTTTAGATGTTCTTTACATTTTTGTGATAATCTGGAATATATACACAACAGTGTTGCATGTCTTCTTTGGAAAAATGTTTTCTAAAAATTTCCAAAATTTGGAAAAGTGTTTTCCAAAATTTCCAAAAATTTATTCAGTTCCTCTGCCCATTTTTGTAATCAGCTTTTTGTTTATTTGTTTTGTGTTTACAATAGAGTTGTATGTGTTCTTTATATATTTTGGATATTAACCCCTTATCTGATATATGATTTGCCAATATTTTGTCCCATTCTATAGATTGCTTTTTAATTTTATTATTGCTTCTTTTGATGTATAGAAGCTTTTCAGTTGGATGTAGTTCTACCTATTAACTTTTGCTTTTGTTGTTTTCAGCATCATATCCAGGAAATGGCTATTAACCCTAACGTCAAGGATTTTCTTCCCTATGTTTCCTTCTAGGAGTTTTATAGTTTCAGCTCTATGTTTAAATCTTGAATTCATTTTGCATTTATTTTTGTGAGTGGTATATAATAGGAGTCTAATTTCATTGTTCCTCCTGTGGCTATTCAATTTTCCCAGCACCATTTATTGAAAAGACTATCCTTTCTCCTTTTGAGTATCTTGTCAAACATTAGTTAACCATATATGCAAGAATTTATTTTAGGGGCTCTTGGTCCCATTGGTCTCTATGTCTATTTTTATGTCATTCTCCTACTGATTACTATAGTTTTGTAGTACAGTTTGAAATGAGAAAGTGTGATCCTTCCAGCTTCGTTCTTTCTCAAGATTGCTTTGACCATTCAGGGTCTTTTGCTATTCCATACAAATTTTAGGATTGTTTTGTCTATTCCTGTGAAAATGTCATTGGAGTTTGATATGAATTGCACTGAATTCAAAGATGGCTTGGGTAGTATAAACATTTTAACAATATTAATTCTTCTGATCCATGAACATAAGGTATCTTTCCATTTGTTTGGCCTTTTTAATTTATTTCATCAGAGTCTTATAATTTTAGCGTACAGATCTTTGATCTCTTTTGTTATATTTATTTCTAAACATTTTCTTATTTTGCTGTTATTATAATCCAATTGTATTATAATCCAGTTGGATTGTATTCTATATATTTTCAGGTATTTCATTGTTTAGTATATAAAAACATAACTGATTTCTACATGTTCATTTTGTATTCTGAAAAATTATAATTCATTGACTAGTTCTAACAGTTTTTGGTGGTGTCTTTAAGATTTTCTATATATAAGATCCTATAATCTGCATACAGAAATAATTATATTTTTTCCTTTCCAAGTTGGATTTCTTATTTTTCTTTTTTTGCCTGACTGTTTCCAGCCAGGACTTCCAGTACTTTGTTGAAAAGGAGTGGTGAGAATGAGCACTCTTGTATTGTTTCTGATTTTAGAGGAAAAGCTTTCAACATTTCATCATTGAGCATGATGTTAGATGAGGGCATAAATGGCCTTTATTATGTTGAAATACATTCCTTTTATATCCAATCTATTGAGTGTTTTTATCATGAAAGAATGTCATATTTTGTCAAATGCTTTTTCTCCATCAGTTGAGAGATCATGTATTTTTCATTCTATTAATATGTACCACATTCATTGATTTGTGTATGTTGAACCATTCTTGCACCCTAGTGATAAATCTTACTAGATCATGGTATATGACAATTTCAGTGTGTTGTGAATTTGATTTGCTAATATTTTGCTAAGAGTTTTTGTATTTATATTCATCAGGGATATTGGTCTATAGTTTTCTTCTACTTTTTTCCTTGAGATCAAGAGTTGCATGTCCCACCAACTGAGTCAGTCAGGCACCCCTGTTTTGAGATATTTTTTGAGCTTCCTTTCAATTTCTTCTTTGACCCATTAGCAGTTCAGAAATATGTTGTTTAATTTCTACATATTTGTGAATAGTTGGAGGGGGATAGCTACAGATGAGTATGATGATGCTGTCTAGTAATAGAAAACAGTGTCTGATCCCCACCCATAAAAGGCTGTGAGGGTTCTGGCTGTCAGATGTCTCTCTCTTGAGCATTGGCATAGGAGTGGAGGCTGGTGACTGATATCAGGCTGGTAGCATGCAAATGTATAGGTGGGGGGGCTAGTCCTGAGTGGGTGTATGGTGGTGGGGTCAGCTGTGGGGTTCTAGGATTGTGTCTTTTTAAAAGATTTTATTTATTTATTTCAGAGAGAGAGAGAGAGAAAGAACACCAGTGGGGTGGGTGGGGGGCAGGCAGAGGGAGAGGTAGAGCCAGACTCGCCCCTAAGCAAGGAGCCCATTGTAGGGCTGATCCCAGGACCCTGAGATCACACCTTGAGCTGAAGGCAGATGTTTAACTGAATGAGTCACCCAGGTGCCCCTCTAGTGTGGTACTCTTGTGTGGATGAGTGGGAAAAACACAGAGGAACTCAGGCCACTGACATCAGTGCCTGAATATCTGTGAAACAAAAGATGGTGAAATTTACAAGGAATCTATGGCAGCTGTGCTGGCCATGGGTTTCTTTACAGGCAAAAGTTGCTGGATTTATCTGTGGAGCAGATCATTGCGAACCACAATTACTCCCACTGTGTGTCTGTTATTGGTAGATTCTGCTTTTTTTCTTTGTTCGTAAACATCTCTATCATCTTAGCTTTGCCAGTCTTGGGCTGAAATCAAAATAGAACCTTTGTGCAGGTCCCTGAAAGGCTGAGGAGGCTGGTTGTTTACCCTGCTCTTTCTTTCTCAGTGAGGGGAACTCTTTCTAGTTGGTGCTGTGCAATGCTGTATCTTGTTTTTAATGTCAAGGTTATTGTGTAGAAAAGCAGTCCTGGGCCATTGAAACTATTCTTGTTCCCAAGAAAAATATGTCTTCAGTTTTAGCTCTTCACTAACACCTGGGAAATGAATAATGAGCCCTTGGAATATTCTGTCTGATAAAGGTATTTTGTATGCTTGGAGCTTTGGACCACTTCATACCAGTTTTGATCAGATAGTTAAAGCCAACAATATGATTTATGGTGAATGCCTATTTTTGATCTGGGGGTCTGAAATCTGAGTATCTAAATTAGGTCACACAAATGCCTAAGAAAACTCCTGATGCCAAGGTTCATTTAAATTTCTCAGTTGGTAACACTTTTAATGTGTCCTTATATATCCTTGCTGGGAGAATTTAGTGTGTCCATGACACTCTATTGAGAATAAACACTTGAAGCTTGTGCCTGGTTTCTCCTGGCATCTGCCCATGTTCCTTTTTCTTTTCTTGACTTTAATCAGTATGTTTTCAATGTAATCAACTGTAGCCATCAGTATGACATCTTTTTGAGCCCCGTGAGTTGTTCTAGCTAATCATTAAGCATGAAGATGGTCTTGGGGGCCCCCTGATGCAGTTGGCTTCAGAAGTGGAATTCACTAGAATGACACTGACTCACTGAAACAGGATGAAAACATTGTTTGGGAAAAGGAAGGATGATGAGAGTGAGGATGACAAATCCCTGATACCTGGGTGGTTACCAAATAGTGGTATGAGGGCTGCAGTTGTAATGTGATCAGTTACTATCGGTAAAAGTTATCAGTAGAATTTAGAAGTGATAGACCTATTTCCTGAGGAGTTGGCTCACTTGATATACACAAAAACACATTATAGTGAGAAACAAGCCAATATACTATACATGTTTTTATTTTTTCTGTAATAGAAAAAAATGAAAGTAAAGGATGGGATTGGAATAGGACTTGGCATCAGATTTTAGCCTGACTGAGCTATGACCACTTGCTTTAGGGATGTTTCCAATGGGAAAATGTGTTCTGGAAAACACAGATAGCACTTCTATGATTTATGGGCATCAAGAAGGTAGTCCAGGTAGCAGGTGCATGTTTATGTGTTTGCAAAACCAAAAAACTACTGAAACTGGGTACATACTGTGAAAGAGTTGTCTCGTTTTGTGATTTAATATAATCAGTTTCCTGAAGAACCTTTACTAAAGTAAGTTATGAGAGTAACTAATTTCAAAGCAACATTTTTGGTGTTTAATGCAATGGAATAGAGGAGTATGTTTGAGTTAATGCAGAACTTATATTTTGCTATTGAACAATCAAAACTGGCTGCTGTACATTATTCAAACACACAACAGGTTTTTCCTGAAGGAACAACTAGCCTGGTGGACTGAGTAAAAGACATTGTAAAGTTGATTTATCCTGAAAAATAGAATTATTTTTCCTTCCTTTAATTGATAAGTGAAACTCTCCAGATAAAGTTGCTAATATGCTGCATATTCAGGGCATGCTGGATTAGTTTTATGATTATTGGGATGTTCATCCATTTAATATTCTCTTTTACCAAGTCATGGTAAATTTTTTGATTAAGTGGGCCCTTTTTTGCATGGGTACTTCTTGTCACCTGCTGCAAAAATCAAGCAAGATCCAAAAAGCCATATAAGATTTGTTGTCTCAGCTTTCCCTATGAGACTTAAAGATTCTAAAAAATATTAGAATGATTCACAAGGGAAAGGAGAATGACAAAGAGAAGAGTCAAGAGATTCATCCCAACAGGTTGAAAGTCTTTAAATTGTTATTAAGGAATGGAAAGAATAAAATGACCATTGATGAGTTTAAAACAAAGGTCTTCAGAAATTTGATAGGCAGATGCGATCTACTCCTGGTCCCCCAAAACTGAAGAGCTATAAATAAATCTGTTCTATTTATCCTAGTCTAGAGAAGTTAAAAACAAACAAACAAACAAAAACAGAAGACAAAGATCACAATGAGAAACCTGACTTTGAATTACCAGAAAGTGATAGTCTGGTAATGAAAAGGATGAAGATTGACCAGTTTCTCTGCTTGACCCTTGGCTAGGTCCGTAAGACCATATGAACATGTCAGACAAAGTGAACAGTGATTTGAGAAGAAACCCTCCTGAAGTTCCCGGACATGGAAACTCTGTGCCCTGTGATTCAAAAACTTATTCACGAAATCCTAACAGGGGTCACAATTACAACAAGAGAATATGGACATGTAATAGTTGATGGGGTTAAGGTAAAAGTTTGGATAAAAATTAAAATATTTAAGCAGACTTTATCTGATGTGATCATGTCTCTTTTGTCTCAATGTATTACTGAGAGCTATGTAAGTTTGTTCTTTGACTACTATAAATTGGACATGCTAAATGAAAATTGACAGGATATCGCACAGTTGTTAATTGGAAAACAGTCTTAGATACCTGGTGGAGAAAAATAAATTATCACTGTAATTAGTGACAAGTTGGAATTTGGACTACTGATACTGTCAGATTTTCTGTGCAGTAAACCTATGTGACTCATGAGAAAGGCAGATGAGTCACGAAGATAAAGAGTAGATTATCAAAGCTTAAAGTAGTACTTCCTCTAGCATCTGCAATCCCTTGTATGGTTCCAAAGTGTAAAAAATACAAGGTAAGGAAGACCGGAATTTGGTAAAAATGTTTAATGCTCCATTCTCACCTTATGAAAGAGCTTACCAGGTGGTTGCCATGTGGGAAGCATCCCAATCTACTTTTATTACATTGCCACGAGGCTACCGATTCACCAGCTTACCCTCACAATTTGGGTAGAAGAGATTGGGACTTAATGCAGGTACCAAGTGTAGAAATACACTGTCTTGAGATTATCATATCATAAACTGAAGAACATTCTAGGACAGGATTAAATGTAATGGTGACACCCATGACTAAGTCTGGTTGATAAATCCAGAAAAGATCTTTGGACTCACTTAAATGGTGAAATTACTGTGGGGAAGAACCTAGGCAGGAGACATCCATGATATTCCATGGGCAACCAAAAGTAAACCGCTGTATTTCCCACTTTTGACACTAAGCAAGAAAAACAGCCCTTTGTCAGGTTGTTGGGATTTTGCAGGATACAAATTCCATAGCTAGGAATATTGTTAGCTCCTGTCCATAAAACTGCCTGAGAGAAGGCAGTATTTGATGAGAGTCTGTAGAACACTAGGGCATGTCAGAATTAAAGAAAAAAAAAAAAAAAAGCAGTGTCTTAGTCAATGCCTTTGAACCTTTATGGTCCACACTCAGATACAATTTTGGAAGTATCTATAACTTGCATTTACATAGACTGGAGATCATGGCAAAATCCCGAGTGCCTCTCAGCAGCAATAGCTGGGTATTGTACCAGAAAATTTCTAGATGTGGCACTTGTTATTGGGCATTACTGGGAACTACCCCCATTGCTGAGGATCACAAAATTGACCCTAAAACCTAAAATACCCATAATGTCCTCAATGATGTCAGAGAAACACTCTAAGAAGGAAGTCAGTGTCCAAAAGTGTTCTATAGTATAATGGAAATTGTTTGTATAAGAACACGCAACTTGAATAGAAATGCAAGGAGGTATTTACCATATTCATGAGCAGATAACCTCTTTGCCTCTATGGCTGACTTGAGACCATCCAGATAGTGCCATATGAGTGGTGCCCTGTGAACAGATTTCAGTTAATCAAAAGAAAACTGCTTGGTTTATGGATATTCATTGCAAGCACCCCATTTGAAAGGCTACTGGACTCTGACTGACTCCTGTAGAAACTCTGATTGATGAAGGTAACAACAAATCAACTCTGTGGGCTGAATTGCATGCTGTTTTCCTTGTAGTGATGGGATAACTGAACGACAATAAGAACACAGGTGTTTATTTTATTTATTTATTTTTGAGTAAAGTGATAGAAGTTTATTATGTGAAGATACAGGAAAAGCTCTCAGGCTTCAGAGGGGTCCTGACAAGGTTACCAATGAGAGCTTTTAGGGTTGGTCTTTTATAGGAAGCTAACCAGAGAACTCAAATCCTTTTAACATCTCTATTGATAACACCTTCAATGGCTTACATCCTTTTTAGAGGCTGGATATGTCTTAGATGTATATAAACTCATAAACAGTGGCCAATGTCCTGGCCATATGTTCAAGAAGATGAGCAGTCTAGAACTGTGCTGTTAAAGGAATGTCTGTATGAGGCATGGACCTAGGGAAATCACCATGGGAATTTATTTGGTGCATTAGGTAGGATGTATTAATGTGCATCAGAAGAACCATTTTTACAGGATCAAAGCTGATTGGCACCAACAAGTGAACATCCTGGTGTACTTGCTGAAGGGGGTCAGCCAGGTTCATGAAACAAGAAGAAATAGAGCAGCTGCAGCAAAGCAGAGATGGAATAGGATGGACATATTCCTGCTGCACTCTCAGAGGCACAAAATTCCAGGAAGACCTGTCTTATCTGCCACCAAGAAAGATAATCTGCAAATGGCTATGGGGCAGACTCCCCAGGGACAGGGCCCTGACACACAGCTGGTAAAGAGATTATATCGGGCAACTACCAGTATCCCTGGGATGGTATAAATGGGTTCTGACAGGAATAGACACATTCTGGACTAGGTTTTGCATATCCGATGGTTGATGCAAATGCTCACAATACTATAAAAAAAATTGGAACAGAAGATACAGTACCAATTTGGACCACCCAGTTATATTGCCTCAGATGAAGAAATATATTTTTATGGTTCATAACATTCAATGAGGTACAAAGAGTTATAACATCAAATGGACATATCACATGCATATCATCTTCAAAGAAATAGTTTGATAGAAAACTGGGACAGTCACATGAAACATCTGTTGTCTAAAGTGGGAGGATATAAAGGCATGAAGCCCTGACTTACATGCCTTCGCAAGTGTGTGCTCACACTCAGTATGAGAGGAGGGACCAATAGAGGGAATTCACCCCAAAGGGAGGATTCCCCTACTTTTGGGGGGAATCTGGGGAAAAAAGTATGAGGGAAGACTATCTAATTCTTCCCCACATCACCTTGACTTTCTTTTTCTTTCCTTCCTTATGCAATGGTCTTGAGACTACTGTTGCAACTGTGGGTGCTGGAAGCAGGGATGACCCCTAAGCAAGAAACTGTAATCGTATATAAAAACTTTTATGCCAGAATTTTTAAGGGCCTGAGGGGGCAGACTGTGCCTTTGCCCCATGTGGAAAATTGGAGTTGTCAGTAAACACAGCTTTACTGATTAGTGGTTGGGATAGTCTGCTAGTTGTATACCTACACAACCCTGAACAGTTTGGATGAGAGTCAGCAGAAGAGAAGGTAATTGCTAGACTGGTATTACTGTGTGGGCTAGCACACTGGCTGAACCTAACATTTCTTCCAAAAATGGGAAAGTTTGGGTTAAAATTAATGTCAAAAAGAGAGAAGGAGAAATGGTAGCCGAGAGTGAGGCTTATGCAGAAATGGAAAATACATATGACATTGGCGACTTGAAAGAGGCTCAGAGGAAGAGAGTGAAGTTGTCGCAGGACAATTATACCAGCTGCCTGAAAAGATGAAACCACAGGTGCAAGGTCACAACTTTTTTGAAACCTGGCAAGGCTGAGTGGAAGCCTAGAAATCTGCATCATTCTGGGAGACATTTTGGTTCTACACTATGATTGTGTCCTGAACCAATTTTTGATGACTGAATAGAACCCTAGTTATCTGCCAGTATCATTTAACTCATATTATTCAGGTTACATCTACTTCAAAAAATATGATTTGGAAAGAAATTTTCAGGAGCAACATCTTCTGGGCCATTGGAGCATACATTGTACAACTCCTGGCAGACTGATTACTGTCGGCTACAAATCTTGATCAAATTCTTAGAAGAGTGCTGGTCGTAACAGACAAAATAGAGCAGCTGCATTCTGACTTGCTAACGTGCACTGTGCTCAAATACATATTATCCTTGTTTTTATGGGTGGCAACCTATGAAAAAATTTTTCTCGTTTTTCTCATTTTTCTGTCCTGGAACAGGTTTATTTCGAGTTCATTTTTACATCGTGCATGTAGCTCTTCAACTATGATTTTGTAGGGGTTTCCCATTAGGTTGTCAGCATTGAGCAAGATAGTTTTCTCTTATCCCTCATTCTCCTTTAAAACTTGTGCTTCAAAACAAAAGCTCAAGTTCATCAAGATTTGGCATATGCCATGTGGTGAAAAAATCACAATCAGAGCCGATTTTACCTATTAGATTTCAGCTATCCCCAATTTTTGGTTCCTGATTAGTGCTTGTTTTCTCAATGCCTTTTCTTTTTCTTTTTTTTTCTCACTACCTTTTTATTAATTTTCTTTTTTCTCTAACTTTGAAATTTGGGTTTTTTTGTATTATTATTATGATGTGAGTTGTTGCATATTTATTTAAAAAATCATGTAATACCATATCTTTTCATTTACAAAAGCATGGAGGTGGAATTCTGATTGTAGAGAAAAGTAAACATTGAATGATCATATGTAAAATGTACAATGATTTTGCATATATTCTAATCATACACATACACACAATGCATGTACATACATTAGTTACTACATAAAAAATATTTTGTCGTGGTGTTAAGCTTTTTTCAGAAACTTAATTCATCATATCTTCTTAACTTTCTTATTGCAAAAGTAATGAATGTTAATCTAGGAAACAGAAAATACAGATAGCTAGAGAAAGAGAATTAAGAATTACTACCAGAGGGGAGACAAGATGGCGGGGAAGTAGGAGGAGGCACCTTTTCAACCTGTACCCTAAAGTGAGCTGATTACCTACCAAAGAACTCCGATCACCCATGAAATCAGCCTGAGATCAGAATTATACACGTCTGGATCTCTACGGGGGCCAGAAGACGCCAGTGGGCAGGTAAAGTGGAGTGGGAACGTCGGACTGATATCGGAAGATAAACAAAAGGGGGAGGGAGCCACCAGAGGCGACCGATTGGAAAATAATACCCCAATACGAGAGTGCCCTGCATCTGGGGACCAGCATTAACTTGGAGTCTTGTTGAAAGCACTCAAAAGAGCAAAGGATCGATCGCGCGGGGAAATTGTGGGAATCGGGGCGGCTAGGGACAGGGGCTTAAGTCCCCAGACCCAGGGCAGCCTCCCCTGGCGCTGAGCCAGAGAGTGCAGTGGAGAAACCTGGTCTTTGTCCCGGAGCCGCCAGTGCGCCCCAGAACGGGTGGAGTCCGGCTCCCGTGAGGGGCTGGGAGCCACACCAGACGGCAGAACGCGCACCTTACTGGAGATCCGCGCGTGCCTCACCCTCCCCTGAGAGAGGTGCACGAATGCCCAGCCTGGTGTTCTCGGACCCACGCGGCGATAGAGCCGATAGAGCTGGAGGCGCCGCGCCCCAAACCCTCCCCTGGGAGAGTTGCGCGCAAGCCCGGTGCTCTTAGCCCGGGCCAGCGGGAAAATCTCAGTGTGCGATCGCTGCTTGGAACCTCTCTGGCGGTCTGGAGCTGCCCAGACAGCCACAGCTGCCTTGGTTTTGCGTACAAGCAGGAGATCCTGCGTCCCCAGGGACCGAGACTCAGAACCTGCTCTGCCAGCGGCCCAGCGGCTGCAGCACCTGCAGGGGAGCAGACTGAGGCTTCTCTCTGAGAGGGAGGTTGGGGTGAAGTTTTCTTTCCTCTAAACCTCCAAAAACCATCAAAAGCTGTCAAGGCGAGAGAAAAGAAGTGAACAAACATAAAAACCTCCAGAGAACAAAAACCTGAAAAAACTGTTTTTCTCAGAGCCCACCCCCTTGAGGGGGTCGGGAGGACTTAACTCAGGGAACATCATTGACTGAAAACCCACGTGGCAGCCCCCTCCCCCAGAAAACAAATCAGGAAAGAAAAAAAAAAAAAAAAGACTACAAGAGAACAACCACCACTACTTCATAGATACAACTTTTATTTTTAATTCTTTCCCACGATTCTGGTTCATTTTTTTTTCTTTTTTTATATAGATAATTTTTTAACCTATTTACCATCACAGTGAGATGTCCAGTACATCAAATTCCATGATAAACTTCTAACCTGAATTTTTTCATACATACACATGTGTTTTTCTTTTGCTTTTCTATTTTCTTAATTTTTAAAAAAAATTTTTAATTTAGTTTAGTCCAGTTTATTCCTTTTTTATTTTTATTTTCTAATACTCATATAGAGTTAAACTTCAAGGTAACCCCCTTTCTCCAAGCAATGCTACCCCTATAGGTGAACCAATTTTTAATCCCCCTTTTTCTTAGGAAAGTTGAGTCCTTTAACAAAGATATCAAGATACATCCAGGAAGAATCAAAATAACCTTCCTCGCCCACACCGAGAATCTATAACCATGCTCCCATCTTTTTCTTCTGCCAGTGTCTCTGTGTATTTATGTTTGTCCTGATAGTATATAAATCTTATACTTGGGGTTCTTCTTGACAAGGCTCCTCCTTTTTTTTTTTGCTTATATATATATATATATTTTCTCTCGTCATATACTTTTATCAGTCTTTTTGTTTGTCTGTTTTTGTTTGTATACATCATAAATCTTACCCTGAGGCCCATTTGGGCTGAACCTTCTCTTTTATCTTCCCTTTTTTTCCTGTCTCTCTCTCTCCCTCTTTTTTCTTTTTCTTTTCTTTTTTCTCTCGTTTGGGTGGGGAATCCTGAGTGCTCAGAAGCGTTCCAGGGTGCACCTTGACTGCACCACGGTCGATACATCCAGCTACATCTGTCCAGTCATCTCTCACCAAAATGACTAGGAGGAGGAATCCCCAACAGAAGAAAAATACAGAGGATGGGCCTTCTGCAACAGAGCTAACGGCTATCAACATAGACAATATGTCAGAAAGAGAATTCAGGCTAACAATTATCCAGGCAATAGCTAGGTTGGAGAAAGCCATGGATGACCAAGCGGAATTGATTAGGGCAGAATTGAAAGCGACCAGAGAGGAGGTTCATAATGTTAGGGCAGAGCTGAAGGCCACCAGGGATGAGGTTCACAACGCTCTCAATGAGTTCCAATCTAATCTAAATTCTCTAAAAGCTAGGGTAACTGAGACAGAAGATAGAATTAGTGATCTGGAGGACAAACAAATAGAGAGAAAGGATCAGGAGGAAGCCTGGAACAAACAGCTTAGAAGCCACGAAAACAGAATCAGGGAAATAAATGATGCCATGAAACGTTCCAACGTCAGAATTATTGGAATCCCTGAAGGGGAGGAGAAAGAAAGAAGTCTAGAAGATATAGTGGAACAAGTTTTTCATGAAAATTTTCCCAATCTTGCGAATGGAACAAGTGTTCATGTACTAGAAGTAGAAAGGTCCCCCCCCCAAGATTATAAATTCAAAAAAAACATCCAGGCACCTCATAGTAAAATTGAGGAATCATAATTGTAGATACAATCTCTTGAAAGCCGCTAGGACAAAGAAGCTCCTTACATACAGAGGAAAGCCCATCAGAATAACGTCAGACCTGTCCACAGAGACCTGGCAAGCCAGAAAGGGCTGGCAAGATATATTCAGGGCACGAAATGAGAAGAACATGCAGCCAAGAATACTTTATCCAGCAAGACTGACATTCAAAATGGATGGAGAGATAAAGAGTTTCCAAGACCGGCAAGGCTTGAAAGACTATGCAACCACCAAGCCGACACTGCAGGAAATATTAAGGGGGGTTCTATAAAAGAGGAAAAATCCTAAGAATAGCATTGAACAGAAATATAGAGACAATCGACAGAAAGAAAGACTTCAAAGATAACACAATGTCAATAAAAACGTATCTCTCAATAATCACTCTCAATGTGAATGGCCTAAATGCACCCATAAAACGACACAGGGTTGCAGATTGGATAAAACGACAGGACCCATCCATATGTTGTCTACAAGAGACCCATTTTGAACCTAAAGATACACCCAGACTGGAAGTGAAGGGATGGAGAAGCATCTTTCACGCCAATGGGCCTCAAAAGAAGGCCGGGGTAGCAATTCTCATATCAGATAAATTAGATTTTAAACTAAAGACGGTAGTCAGAGATACAGAAGGACACTACATCATTCTTAAAGGGACTACCCACCAAGATGATCTAACAATTGTAAATATCTATGCCCCCAATATGGGAGCAGCCAATTACATAAGAAAACTGTTAATCAAGATAAAGAGTCATATTGATATGAATACATTAATAGTAGGAGATCTTAACACGCCTCTCTCAGAAATAGACAGATCATCGAAGCAGAAAATCAATAAAGAAATAAGAGCATTGAATGACACATTGGACCAGATGGACCTCATAGATATATACAGAACATTCCACCCTAAAACAACAGAATACTCATTCTTCTCAAGTGCACATGGAACCTTCTCCAGAATAGACCATATACTGGGTCACAAATCAGGGCTCAACCGATACCAAAAGACTGAGATTATTCCCTGCATATTCTCAGATCACAATGCTTTGAAACTGGAGCTCAATCACAAGGAAAAGTTCAGAAGGAACTCAAATACCTGGAAGCTAAAGACCACCTTGCTTAAGAATGCTTGGATCAACCAGGAGATCAAAGAAGAACTTAAACAATTTATGGAAACCAATGAGAATGAAGACACTTCACTCCAAAACCTATGGGATACAGCAAAGGCGGTCCTAAGGGGGAAATTCATAGCCATCCAAGCCTCCCTCAAAACAACTGAAAAATCCAGAATACACCAGCTGTCTCTACACCTTAAAGAACTAGAGAATCAACAACAAATCAAACCAACTCCACACGTAAGAAGGGAAATAATCAAGATTAGAGCAGAGATCAACGAGGTAGAAACCAGAGATACAGTAGAACGTATCAACGAAACTAGAAGCTGGTTTTTTGAAAGAATCAATAAGATCGATAAACCATTGGCCACACTAATCCAAAAGAAAAGAGAGAAAGCCCAAATTAATAAAATTATGAATGAAAAGGGAGAGATCACAACTAACACCAAGGACGTAGAAACAATCATCAGAAGCTATTATCAACAGTTATATGCCAACAAGCTAAGCAACCTAGATGAAATGGATGCATTCCTGGAAAACTATAAACTCCCAAAATTGAACCAGGAAGAAATTGACAACCTGAATAGACCGATATCTAGTAACGAGATTGAAGCAGTGACCAAAAACCTCCCAAAAAACAAGAGCCCAGGACCTGACGGATTCCCTGGGGAATTCTATCAAACTTTCAAAGAAGAAATAATACCTATTCTCCTGAAGCTGTTTCAAAAAATTGAAGCAGAAGGAAAACTTCCAGACTCTTTTTATGAAGCCAGCATTACCCTGATCCCCAAACCAGGCAAAGACCCTACCAAAAAGGAGAATTTCAGACCGATATCACTGATGAATATGGATGCTAAGATTCTCAACAAGATCCTAGCAAACAGGATCCAACAGCACATTAAAAAGATTATCCACCATGACCAGGTGGGATTCATCCCTGGGTTACAAGGATGGTTCAACATTCGCAAATCAATCAATGTGATAGAACAAATCAATAAGAGAAGAGAGAAGAACCACATGATCCTCTCAATTGATGCAGAAAAAGCTTTTGACAAAATCCAGCATCCGTTCCTGATTAAAACGCTTCAAAGTATAGGGATAGAGGGAACATTCCTGAACTTCATCAAATCTATCTATGAAAAACCCACAGCAAATATCATCCTCAATGGGAAAAAGCTTGCAGCCTTCCCATTGAGATCAGGAACACGACAAGGATGCCCACTCTCACCACTCTTGTTCAACATAGTATTAGAAGTCCTAGCAACAGCAATCAGACAACAAAGAGAAATAAAAGGTATCCAAATTGGCAAGGAAGAAGTCAAACTCTCTCTCTTCGCAGATGACATGATTCTTTATATGGAAAACCCGAAAGACTCCACCCCCAAACTACTAGAACTCATACAGCAATTCAGTAATGTAGCAGGATACAAAGTCAATGTCCAGAAATCAGTGGCTTTCTTATACACTAACAATGAAAATACAGAAAGGCAAATTAGAGAATCGATTCCATTTACTATAGCACCAAAAACCATAAGATACCTCGGAATAAACCTAACCAAAGAGGTTAAAGATCTGTACTCGAGGAACTACAGAACACTCCTAAAAGAAATTGAAGAAGACACAAAAAGATGGAAGACCATTCCATGCTCTTGGATGGGAAGAATAAACATCGTTAAAATGTCTATACTGCCCAGAGCAATCTATACTTTTAATGCCATTCCGATCAAAATTCCACCAGTATTTTTCAAAGAGCTGGAGCAAATAATACTAAAATTTGTATGGAATCAGAAGAGACCCCGAGTTGCTAAGGAAATGTTGAAAAACAAAAATAAAACTGGTGGCATCACGTTACCTGATTTCAAGCTTTACTACAAAGCTGTGATCACCAAGACAGCATGGTACTGGCATAAAAACAGACACATGGACCAGTGGAACAGAGTAGAGAGCCCAGATATGGACCCTCAACTCTATGGTCAAATAATCTTTGACAAAACAGGAAAAAATATCCAGTGGAAAAAAGACAGTCTCTTCAATAAATGGTGCTGGAAAACTGGACAGCTATATGTAGAAGAATGAAACGACCATTCTCTTACACCGTACACAAAGATAAACTCAAAATGGATAAAAGACCTCAACGTGAGACAGGAATCCATCAGAATCCTCGAGGAGAACATAGGGAGTAACCTCTTTGATATCAGCCACAGCAACTTCTTTCAAGATATGTCTCCAAAGGCAAAGGAAACAAAGGCAAAGATGAACTTTTGGAACTTCATCAAGATCAAAAGCTTCTGCATAGCAAAAGAAACAGTCATCAAAACAAAGAGGCAACCCACGGAATGGGCGAAGATATTTGCAAATGACAGTACAGATAAAAGGTTGATATCCAAGATCTATAAAGAACTCCTCAAACTCAACACACACAAAACAGATAATCATATTAAAAAATGGGCAGAAGATATGAACAGACACTTCTCCAATGAAGACATACAAATGGCTACCAGACACATGAAAAAATGTTCATCATCACTAGCCATCAGGGAGATTCAAATCAAAACCACATTGAGATACCACCTTACACCAGTTAGAATGGCCAAAATTAGCAAGACAGGAAACAACGTGTGTTGGAGAGGATGTGGAGAAAGGGGAACCCTCTTACACTGTTGGTGGGAATGCAAGCTGGTGCAGCCACTTTGGAGAACAGTGTGGAGATTCCTCAGGAAATTAAAAATAGAGCTTCCCTATGACCCTGCAATTGCACTGCTGGGTATTTACCCCAAAGATACAGATGTAGTGAAAAGAAGGGCCATCTGTACCCCAATGTTTATAGCAGCAATGGCCATGGTCGCCAAACTGTGGAAAGAACCAAGATGCCCTTCAACGGATGAATGGATAAGGAAGATGTGGTCCATATACACTATGGAGTATTATGCCTCCATCAGAAAGGACGAATACCCAACTTTTGTAGCAACATGGACAGGACTGGAAGAGATTATGCTGAGTGAAATAAGTCAAACAGAGAAAGTCAAGTATCATATGGTTTCACTTATTGGTGGAGCATAACAAATAATATGGAGGACAAGGGTAGAGGGAGAGGAGAAGGGAGTTGAGGGAAAGTGGAAGGGGAGGTGAACCATGAGAGACTATGGACTCTGAAAAACAACCTGAGGGTTTTGAAGGGGCGGGGTGGGAGGGTGGGGGAACCAGGTGGTGGGTATTAGGGAGGGCACAGATTGCATGGAGCACTGGGTGTGGTGAAAAAACAATGAATACTGTTACGCTGAAAATAAATAAAAAATTTAATTAAAAAAAAAAAAAGAATTACTACCATTTGTTCATTGTAGCTGTCATTTGACCTTACGACAAATAGGAGTTTATACTAGACATGCTCTCTTGCAGCTTACTTTTTTTTTACTTAAAAAAACATTGCAGATGTCTTTTATAGCTATTGAATGTATTTCCAAAATATTTTAAATGATTCATAGTATTCCATTTTATGTAAACAAGATACTTTTAAAACCAATCCCATATATTTGATCTTATCTGTTATGAAATTATTTGTATAAGGTATACATTTCCTTTATATGCATTGCATAAAATGGAACTGTTTAAAAATTTGTTTTTATTTTTATTTTACTTTAGGCTATCATAATTTTCCTTGCATATAGGTATTTACCCACATCTCAGATTATTTCCTTTGTATAGAGTTCTAGAAGTAGAGTCATTGAGACTCAAAATAGGAATGTTCTTAAGACTCTTGTTTATTGTCTAATTGATTTTCACAAAATTTGTGCAAGTATCACTTCTCACAGCATATTCTAACTATGCACGTTTCAAGTTATGTTTTCCTTTCATTAATCAATTAAAAAGAAAATATTTGCTTATTTTTTATTTAAAAATAATTTTACAGAAGTATTTTTCAGTTTGTATTTCAATTTATTCAATTACTAGGCTAAATGTTTTACATATACTGATAGGGCATTTATTGTTTTGTTATGAATATTTAATGAAACTATTATTCTACTTGGTTTTAGTGCCTTTATTCTCATTTTGAGAATCTTCATTAGTCAAACTTTGACTTCATTAAGTCAAACTTTTGTAGTATCTGTGCAGTTTTTTTAGATCTTTATTTGCTGTCTAGTTGATTTTTAAATGATGTGGCATGCAAAAACTTCAGTCTTTATATTCTCCAATTTTTAGCTAATTTTTTGTTACTATTGTCATTTCTTCTATTGAATTTTGGCTAAGTCCTTCTCACCTTATATTGTTGGCATTTTTCATTTAAAAATATATTCAAGTTGAAATATATTTTAATGTATGTTATAAATGTGGATCTGACTTTATATTTTTGATAGGTAGCCAAATAACTAGCCCAAGTATTTGCATGTCTTTCAACTCAATTGGAATCATGGGATATGCCTTTTATTTTATAATTTTGGGAAAGTTAGAGCACAAAGCTAAAATACATTATAAAAGGGAAAAGTATTTTATTCTACCTTTAGCATGCCATCATTCATGTTTAAGTATAATATGACTGCTCATCTTATCTTATATGCCTTCATCATCAAATAAAACACTACATAGATTTTATTTCTTTCTAAGAATTTGTAAAGTTTCCTTTGCCTCTACTCTTATTTCTTCTTGACCAGTTTTGCCAATTATAATATAGATTGCTTGCGGATGAATCTGTCTGAAAAGATATTTATATCTGAGCCCAGCTAATTCTAGTCACAGATCTAGTGTCAAAATAAAGTAATCCGTATACGTCCTGTCCCTTGCCTCTCTCCACCAGTTTCAGAGTCTGTTTCAGGGAGCAAAAATACAGCCCCTTCTTCTTCTGCAGTGACAATCCAGGTGAGATAACAGAATGTTCAATTAGCTGAGCTAATGGAGCAGCTCCCCCAGTTAAGCAGTGAGAACGGTTTTGAAGCCTTCATGCTTCCTGTTCAATTTCATTCTTTCTGATAACATTTTTAACTCCCTGACAAATCCTCTTTCTTTAAAGGCATTCTTCCTATACCTTATTAGTCAGACGATATTCCAGTTAAATTCCCCAAAATGTCAAATTTGTTGGGCACCACGTCGAAGACTTTGCATAAGTCTCACAAGCGTTACATTTCTCCAATCCATCGTCTTATTTCTTCCATGTTTGAATTCATTCAAAGTGAGGGGAGGGCAGGCTGCCAACTCTGAGAGAAATCCTTGCCACAGTCCTTCCCATAGTTTGCTCCAGACCTGCTGTCTTCCTGGAGAGGAAGCTTTCAAATGTCTGAGAGAAGGAAGTAAAATTGTCACTTTCCCTGAAATATACAGTGTTGACAGCAAGTGTGGTAATTAACAGAAAATAAGGAATGCAGACACAGCAGTGGGCCTGGTGGTTAGGAGCCATTCTTTTAACTCTGTCAGTGCTGGAGGGAGCTCTGAGGAGCTGGTATGTCCTGGCATATGGGGGGAAATCGAATTTGCCTTCAGAAGATATGAGTCTGAGGATGGGCTCTAACACTTGTAAAAGCTGACACTCCCTTCTTCTTTCAGCCTTTCTTTCCTTATTTTTATTTAACATGGCTATTATGAAAATAAAATGAGTGATGTGTGAAAATGTTTTATGAATCAAAAGTGTTGTACGGTATAAAAGGACATGTTATTGTTGTTATTCCTGATGTGCAAACAGGGCGGGAAGGAGAGGATTTTATTTTTAGACCTTTTCTAGGAGACTTGTATAGTCAAGTGAGGAGGATGGAACAAACAAGACCAGAATTACAGATGGTCAGTCATCCTACAGGTTATATTAAGGCATATCCTTTAGAACCTGGTCACAACATTTAGAACTGTATTTACTTTGCTTGAAAGAGGTACCATGACAGCATGTTATTTTCTTACTAAGTAGATGTGTCCTAAAATCCAAGTCATTAGGCACAGGCTTATATATCTACCCAACGATTCATCCATTTATTCATCTAAATGATTAATATGCATCCTGTGCTGCTGCTTTTGTGTAATGTACCAGGTTAAGCTATATGATGGCAAAGATAAAAAATACATGATTTCTGCTTTTGAGGGAGCTTGAAGCCCTAACGCAGTTATAGATTTAGGTGCCCTCTTTTTTTTTTAAATAAACAAAATCTCAAAAGAAGACCAGATAAATAAAATAAAGATGGTCTAGGAAACCACTCTTAGGTATAAATTTAAAGGCAGTTCTGTATGATTTGGAGAGGTCCTTGATTTATCTGTTGTTTAATTTTATTTTCAGACCATTTAGTTTTACCGTAGGTGGCTAGTATGTAACTCCTATTTCAAAGCTTTCAGATCTATTTAAACTTTTCTTACAAAGTCAAAACCAAATACACTAGCTGAAATAATTGTGCTTAAGCATCTTTTAGTAAATGAGGCCAAGTTACTAAAAACAAGATTATGGAAATGAGCCTAAGGCAGAACCTTCCAAGATACATTGGTCCTAGGCAGGCTCATAATTTAGTTTCTATTCAAAAATGTTTCCTTTGAGAATGAATTTAACATTTGTTTCATGGGGTTAAAGGAAATTTGGGTAAGGCATGTTTTGTTGTTATTCATTATTGTCCACTCTAGAGAAGGGAATGGATCATTTTATATTTCATCCCTTATGTGAAAATTCATGCATAGAGATCTGAGTTAGGTGGTAACAAATTTTAGATTTACCGAAGTTACGTTTTAGTACTTTTTATAGGTTGGTATAGTTGGCAGCTGCCCAGCTGGCTTGCCCTTAATCTAGCTCAGAAAGGAGCCATTTACATTCTTCTTCTATGCTTTACCTTAGAGAAAAAAAAAACAACAATACCCATCAGGGTAAAATCAGATCTCAGTGTTATCAGTCTTCTTTTTCTTCCACTCACTCACCCTTGTGAAACTACTATATAAACAGCTATAATTTACAGGATTATACTCAAATTAGGCTTCTCTTTTTTTTTCTTCCTTACTCCTTCCTTCCATCCTCTTTCCTTCCTTCCTTTCTTCCTTCCTTAAGATAAAGAGAAATTTTATGAGAAACTAGAAATGTCATAAAAAAGTAAAAATGACACAAGAAAGTAAAGATTTTTCATATTCAAATACATTTCTTTCCAGTTGCTATGTGAGTATACCTATAGGTGCATATAGGTAAGTGGGTGTATACGTGTTTACAAATTTGATTTGCCAAATTTTTATTTTGTAACCCTTTTTGTTTGCTTAAAATATAAGCATCTTTTAAAAATATATCTTTCTACAACATAATATCTGTATTCCAATGCATGACTTTACTAAGGTTGATATACCATGTCCCTGATTATTTCTAAATGTACATTATAAACTATATTGTTGCATCTTATAGTTAAGTTTTGATGTACATAAATAATTATTTTATTTGGACATACATTATTATAAATGGAATAACTATGTCAAAGAATATTCATAGATGAAGTATATAATGGCAATACAAATTTCCAAATTCTCTTCTAGAAATGTGCATTTTATGCTTCTTACATGTATTACCTGCAAACTTTGCCCAGATTCTTATTTATAAAAAAAGATTCCCCAAAGAATTTCTTTATTTTTTTTAGAAGATTTTATTTATTATTTGACAGATAGAGACACAGCGAGAGAGGGAACACATGCAGGGGGAGTGGGAGAGGAGAAGCAGGCTTCCAGCTTAGCAGGGAACCCAATGCAGGGCTCAATCCCAGGACCCTGGGATCATGACCTGAGCTGAAGGCGGACACTTAATGACTGAGCCACTCAGGTGTCCCTCTTTTCTCTCTTTGAACAACATAATATTCATAGCAAGAAAAATTAATTTAACTCACTTTTTTACAAGTAGTTATAACTTTAATAAATATTCTAATGAATTCTAGTGGTGTAGTCAGGAAATGTCTAAAAAGACAGTCTAGTTCAGAATGTAAATTAAATATTAATTACAATTGCTTTCACAATGTGAATTGATAAGAAGTAACAAATATGAACAAAATAAAAGTAATGAATTAGTAGAATTTGTATGAATTATAATCAAATAAGATACCATTCAGAATGGAGAAAGCTATGCATTACGGCAGAAAGAGCACAAGTCTTCTTACATTGCTGGCTCCACTGCCAACAAGCTACATGCACAGTGTTTGGCAAAACTGTTAGCTTGTTTAATAATCAATTTCCTATCAGTAAAATTCTGACCATGAAAAAAAATTTTGTTTTACCAAATTTGTAGGTTTTTTTTTAATAAGACTACTGAAAATGATAAAACATGTTGAAATATGATGTGTGAATAAGTATGAATATGCTTGCAACACAAAGTGAGCCGGTAGCAGCAGCATCAACAGAATATCAGAGCAGAACATCAAGCTCCACCCCACTTTACTGAATGAGTATGTACATTTTAGCAAGATCTAGTGATTTTTAGTCACCTTGAAGCTCAAGAAGCACTGGCTTAGAAGAAACAGAAAAGTTGATCTTTTCAAAACAAGAGATATTTCCCTAAACTTTCTGTCAATCTTTTCTCCAGAGGCTAATGGTAGAATTAACATATTAATCAGAGTATGAAGAATAGAACAAAATGGGGTGAGTTAAGAAAGGTCAAGCTAGGGGCGCCTGGGTGGCTCAGTGGGTTGAAGCCTCTGCCTTCAGCTCAGGTCATGGTCCCAGGGTCCTGGGATCGAGCCCCGCATCGGGCTCTCTGCTCAGCGGAGAGCCTGCTTCCCCACTCTCTCTCCGCCTATCTCTCTGCCTACTTGTGATCTCTGTCTGTCAAATAAATAAATAAAAATCTTAAAAAAAAGAAAAAGAAAGAAAGGTCAAACTATGTTTTAGAGTTGGCTTTTCCACTCAGGAGAAATATGCTTATTTCGAGTTATGACTTTTTGAGCAAAAAAAGGCTTATTAATATCAGGTGAGTAGCAATTGGATCCACATATGTTGAGATCAAACTCACGAATAAGGGACAGTAATGAGTCCTCCATTGGTTAGGTTTCCATAACCTTTGTACTCAACCTCATGGTGGCACTTATAATGCTGATTTTGTGAGATTCTGCATTCTTGTTGATATTTCCATTAGACTATACATTTCCTGAGAGCAAGACTGTGCTTTATTAATGTTGTACCCTGTGAAAATAACATGCTGTCTTGTATATAATAGGCCAAATGCAATATTTAGTAATAATATTAGAGCAAATTTACATGGGAAAAAATCCCAATATTTGCTGAATTACATGTCCAATCAATCTAAGAGCATATAACAACAGGTTATTTGGAATCTCTGTTGTTTTTTTAAAAAACAGAAGTGTAATTGACGTATAATATTCTATTAGTTTCATGTGTCCAGCAGAGTGATTGGGGATTTGTATTCACTGCAAACTCATTACCAAAATTGGTCTAGTTATCATCTTTTGCCTTACGAAGTTAATACAATATTGCTGATTGTATTTCCCATGCTGTACATTATATCCCCATGACTTACATAATTTATACCGGAGGTTTATAACTTTTGATCCCCTTCACACATTTTATGCTCCCGCAGCCACCCACTCTGGCAATCACCACTCTGCTTTCTGTATCTGTGAATTTGAGTTTTATTTTGTTGTTTGTTTTGCTTTTTAGATTTCACTTATACGTGAAATAATGTTATTCGTTTTTCTCTGTTTAACTTATTTCAAATGGTGTGACACTCTCAAGATTCATTCATATTGTCACAAGTGGCAAGAATGCATTCTTTTTTATAGCAGTGTATTATTTCATTGTATATATACCACATCTTTATCCATTCAACTCTCAGTGGACAATTAGATTGTTTCCATATTTTGGCTGTTATAAATAATGCTGCAACAAACATGGGGATGCATATGTCTTTTCAAATTAGTATTTTCATTTCCCTGGGATAGATACCCAAAAGACAAATTGCTGAATTATATGGTATTTTTTTTAATTTTTTGAGCAATCTCCATACTGTTTTCCACAGTGGTTGCACCAGTTTACATTCCCACCAACAGTGCAGTAAGGTTCCATTTTCTCCACATGCTTGCCAATGCTTGTTACTTCTTGCCTTTTTTTTGCTAGTCATCTCACTCATGTAAGGTAGTATCTCATTGTGGTTTCGATTTCCATTTCCCTGATGATGAGTGATGTCAAGCATCTTTTCATGTTTCTATTGGCCATCTGTATGTCTTCTTTGGAAAATGTGTATTCAGATCCTAGCCCCTTTTTAAATAAAACTGAGAGTTTTTTTGTTATTAAGTTCTGTGAGTTTTTTATATATATTGGATATTGCCTCATCAAATATCAAATATATTATTTACAAATATATTTTCATTCAGTAGGACACCTTTTCATTTTGTTGATTGTTTCCTTTGCTGTGCAGAAGGTTTTTAGTTTAATGTAGTCCCATATGTTTATTTTTGCTTCTGTTGCCCTTGCCTTTGGAGTCAGATCCAAAAAACATTGCTAAGACTGATGTCAAGGAGCTTACTGCCTATTTTTTCTTCTAGAAATTTATCACTTCAGGTATTAAATTCAAGTCTTTAATCCATCTTGAATTCACTTTTGTATATGGTGTAAGATAGTGGCCCAATTTTATTCTTTTGAATATAACTATCCAATTTTTCCAAAATCATTTACTTCAGAGACTGTCTTTTCTCCATCATAAATTCTTGCCTCCCTTGTCATAAATTAATTGACCATATATGCATGGGTTTGTTTTTGGGCTCTTTTTTCTGTTCCATTTATCATTGTGTCTGTTTTTATGCCAGTACCACATTGTGTTGATTACTACCGCTTTGTAGTGTAGTTTGAAATCAAGGCTTCCCATACCTCTGACTGTGTTCTTTCTTTCTTTGTTCTTTGGCTACTTGAGATCTTCCATGATTCCATAAAAATTTTAGAATTATTTGTTCTATTTCTGTGAAAAACATCATTGACATTTTGGTAGGCATTACACTGAATCTATAGATTCCTTCAGATAGTAAGGACACTTTAAGAGTATTAATTTTTCCAATTCATGAACATGCTGTATCTTTCCATTTATTTGTGTCTTCTTCAATTCCTTTCATCAATGTCTTATATTTTAATAGTGTATGGGTCTTTCACAAGTTAAATTTATTCCTAGGTGTTTTATTCTTTTTGATCCAATTGTAAGTGGATCAAATAAAGTGTTTTCTTTATTCTCTTTCTAATAATTCATTATTAGTGTATAGAAGTGCAACAAATTTTGTATATTAATTTCGTATCCTGAAAGCTTACTGATTTCCCTCCTATTTGAAGGTAGATTATCTCTCCCCTATTCTTGTTCAAATGGTATATTTATGTCCCCACATTACACTGCAAAAGCCCAAGTCATCCCTGCAGGCTTTCTCTGCCAGATTCCTTTTCTCACTACCTACCGTGGGCACATGGTGTTTGTTGTACTAATCAGACTCTTCTGAGATTAAATTTTGAGTGACTGATCAAAAATGGAAGAAATGGCTATAATCTATTTCAGCAAAGCCACCCTGACTAGTCTGTGTCTGCTATTAGTCCATCCTTAATAATTTTTTTATTCTAGTTAGTTGGGGTTTCCTGGGTTCTTGCCATTGCCAAGAAAATCCCGCTGTTCTTTCTATTGATTATGATAGCTCTCATTAGCCACTGCCCACCTAATTTTTTTTCTTATAACTAAAAATCCTTAATCATTAGAGTGGTTAAGAAGATAAGCTTTAGAAGCAGATAACCTCCTAGGTTCATATCTTAGTCTTTCATTTACTAGTAGTTGAGTGAAATTTACTTTATCTCTCTTTACATATTTGCTCAGCTATAAACAGGAATATTAATGTCTAGTACATAGGGTTGTTCTAAGACTCTCATTAGGCAACATAGATAAAATGTGTGATATAATTTCTTGGAACCAGTAAGTGCTTGAAATTGATGATAGCAAGTTAATTGAACCTTCGTTTCCTCAACTGTAAAATAGGGAATAATAATACATGTTACATAGGTTTTCTGGGAGAGTAGAAAAAATATGACATGTGTGGATTATATGTGAAGCATTATAACATGCCTGGTATTCATGTATTATCCTTGGTGGATGATTCTGTAATGTTCTTTGGGTTGGCATGATGTCATCATGATCATCATCAGTATCATTACCATCACCATCTCACATTCCTATGTGAAGTATTTTGTTTTAAGTATTATAGACAATATATTTGTAGTAATGAATACATATTGTTATCCTCATTTTATAGGTAAAGAATCTCAAGGTCAGAGGATTTAAGTGAAAATTTTCTCAGCTAATAGTCAGGTAGTCAGGGACTTAAAACCACTCATGTCTGAATTCAAAGCTCATGCTCTTTGTTACAATGCTCAGAAGGTGAGTGAAAAGTTCACGGTTGTTGGTTCAATGGGCCTGTCTTTCAAGAATAAAAAAAAAAATGTCTAATTTTGTGAAGTGTATTAACCAACTAACAAAGGAATAACCTTTCATCAAGGTCTCTTGTCCATCTTTTGGTTCTGAATTCTTTAAACCAACTGAATTTCTCACTTATTATTTGAAATACAGAGCATATTGTGTCACACACACAAAAATATAAGAAGTTTCTAAGTAGAAGATGGAGCGGTTACCAAAGTTTAGTTTTCTGTAAGCTATATGTAAAAAAAAAAAAAAAAAAAAAAGGCATTTCTTACAACATTGTTTTTACAAAAAAAAATAAAAATAAATAAAATTGGATGGTTAAATTTTGTCAAAATCTATGCTTCTAAGTCCTGGAGCTATGAAAATTTGCTGTCTTTATCAGACAAGGTATCATGTAAAGGGTAAAATGTCTAAGTAAACATTTACTCTAGAACACAACATTTCCCAGAGGAAGGATCTTCTTACATCTATTTCTCTTACAATGTGACACTTTGTCAGGGTATTTTATTTCTTACTGTCTGAAAAATAGTCATTTCTGGGGACTTAAAACTTATTAAGTTCAGATTCTGGAACTTAAAGGAATTTCCTTCATGTTGATATTTATTTTGTCTTTGAATAACAACAACCTTTCAAAACATGCAATATATGCAAACAAAAGTTTAAATAGGTGATTTGAACCATCTTATCTGACCTGTTTAGTGGAATTTCTATGATACATTTTTTCTAGGATATGGCAATCATTTTTAAAATCAAGATTTGGTTTTGGCTTATATATGCAACTATAAAACTGAGTAAGACATACATTTATAAATTCATTAAACAAATATATCTTTTTTTTTAAGATTTTATTTATTTGTCAGAGAGAGTAAGCACAGGCAGACAGAGGGGCAGGCAGAGGCAGAGGGAGAAGCAGGCTCCCCGCTGAGCAAGGAGCCCGATGCGGGACTCGATCCTAGGACGCTGGGATCATGACCTGAGCCGAAGGCAGCCGCCCAACCAGCTGAGCCACCCAGGCGTCCCAAACAAATATATCTTGACTGTCTTCTTTGTGCTTTGGGATGGGCTATGGACTGTGGGTAGAAAGATGAAAGAGAATCAGATTTCAAGAAACTCACAGTCTACAGGAGAAATCACAGTAGAGGCAGTTAGACTGCTATGATAGAGACTCATAATTACTTGGCCTGGGGATACTAAAGAACATTTAACCTGCATCTCATATTTGACTATAATATGAGAAAGCTAACCTTCCATCAGAGTTGAGTATTTATGGAGGTGTGAAGGAAAGCTATGTTTCTAGGTTTTAGTGATATGGTGATCATAAAATTCATCATTTAATTACATTTTGTTTTCCATACACTGTTATAAGATTAATATATAGCCTAGTGGTTAAAAGTATAGCTTCGGCAACAGATATTTTCATGTCTAAAACTTGTTTAACCACTGGCTTGGGCACATTTTTTACCATTTTAAAACTTCATATTCCTTGATTTTAAAAGGTAAATGATAGTTATTTCATCTCATATAAGCACCATTTTGGTATTTAGTGAAACTATGTATGTTTAACACATTTTCTGTCATGTAATCAGTAAGGGATAGCTACTATCATTGTTACTCTATCATTATTATTTCCTCTCATAGATTTTACTTTATTTTGTATGTATTTTTATATGTATTTGTATGTATTTTATTGTGAACATGATAGTTTTTTAATATTAGAAAATTTAGAAATAAGAAAATGTAACAAGGATTTATTCTGGAGGAAAATTAAGAATGAAAAGGATTCTTGTGCTGGTCATTAGGAGAAACAATGAAGCATGTGAGTTAGAGGCTCTCTGGGCAGCTTGGAAAGATGACTGCTTTAGAGGAAAATGCCAGCCAAAGGATTCTCAACTTCCACACAAGGCATAACACTTTGTCTAACATAAAGCCATTTTTATGGATTTAACATTTGTCCATAAATCCTGTGATACTCTTCATTCAGGAGATAGAACCCATTTATCTTACCTTTGTGTGTTGTGTAGCCTTATTAGAAGTTATTCATTTCTAATAGACTATGGAAGAAAATGACAGCATGCAAATTCAGAGAGTAGGTAACATAAAGCCCCTGTAGATTCTGTCAAGCTTGTTCTGATTTGTCTTTCTGGGATCACTCATATTGTGAGGAAACTCTGTAGCCTATGCAGGGGCCCATATAGCACAGAACTGAGGTCTCCAACTAATAGACAGTGATGAACTGAACCTCCCAAGAGCTTGGGTCTGAATCTTTCCCTAGCCAAGTCTCCGACTACAGCCTCATGAAAGACCTGAGCCAGAACCAACCAGCTAAGCAAGTACCCCCAACTGATATATTCTAATTGATCCCAATTTATCTTGTCTTTATATAATCTCAGACACTTCCATCTCATCCATTTAGAGATTGCTATAAAGGAATCTTAAGATTCTTGTGAAACTAGCTTTCCTTCCCCAGGTGTGGGGAGAATATTTTTGCCCTATTTATATACCTTCATGGCAAGAATGCCACAAAATGATGTCGTACCCTTCTTGGTGTATCATATTAAGGATTACATGATATCCATATGTCTCATTTTTGGTGATGCTAACTTTGATCACTTAATTGAAGTGATGGATTCTAGGTTTTGCTACTATAAAGTTATTGTTTTTCACTTTGTAATTAGTAAGTATTCTGAGACTATGCAAATATTCTGTTTCTGATCATATATTTGCCTATTAATTTAATGTTGCAATAATTATTACTGTGGTGTTTGCCAAATGGTGATTTTTCTATTTCCATCATTATTTCTACATTTATAATTGGAATTCTAGTGTAAGGAAGACTATTTCCTTCTTCCCTCTAGCTTATTTATTTAATTACTTTTTAAAGATTTCTTTGGTACTATTTTTGTGACTTACTTACAAATATGAAACTATTTCAAAGTAAAAAGTTAGAAAGTTTTTAAAGTCTTTAAAAAATCTCTTAATATTTAGCAAAAGAAGCCATTGAAGTATCTTATAAATTCAACATAGTGTAGAGATATCTATAAATTTAGATGTTTTCAAGTAATATGTGTATCACTGAAATAGAATTGAAATAGTATTGTCAAGATCACCATTGACTCTGCCAATTATGATAAAATAATTTCTATTAGAGGATAATCATACACAAAAGTTTGAGACAAATTTTATGGTAGTTATTTCTTTCAATTATTGAAATTTATCCTAGTAAATTTCCTTTCAAAGTGAACATCTCCCAATTCTAAATAATGAACAAATTCACTTTTTTTAAATAGAACCATATGGTGCACCTGGGTGGCTCAGTTGGTTGAGCGACTGCTTTTGGCTCAGGTCATGATCCTGGAGTCCCAGGATTGAGTCTTGCATTGGACTCCCTGCTCAGCGGGGAGTCTGCTTCTCCTACTGACCTCTCTCCTTTCATGCTCTCTCTCTCTCTCTCTCTCAAAAAAATAAATAAAATCTTTAAAAAAAAAATAGCATATGTTGAGGAGTCCAGCTTTTCCAGTGTTGGTATAAGGATAAGGAATAGAGAAATGGCCAAATAAAGAGGTCTTAAGTTTTTCATATTTTAAAATTTTTTATCTTCATATTCTAAATAATCAAGGAAACTAAAATTGATTAAATTTATGTCATACAGCTGACTCTGTTATTCTATTTGTACATCTGTTAGACATCAATACTTATCAGTGTTGATAAGTATTTTCAACACTGATAAGTATTTTCACTTAGACTGATGGACCCCCAACACAACTGCTGTGGTGGGTATTATCTCTACTTCATAGATGAAAACATGAACTCAGAGAAGTTAGTTACCTTTTCTATGGTTCCCTGCTAGAACTATGAGGATTGTGATTTGGAAACCACATAGTTTTCCTTTGTATCACAATATTTTAATCTACACTTCAATAAAGAGCCACATTTAAATTATGAAATATTTACGGAGGTTGTAATAATTCTTCCATGTATTTTGTCTCTGTTTTCTAGTACTTTTTCTTTTACTAAGCTCTTTGTTCTTTTTTTCAAATTAATTTAATATTGTAGTTTCTTGCTCGGAGTGGAAATTGAAACAAGTCCATTTTCTTGAAATGTAGTTTTAATGCAACTCTTTCACAAGGATAAAAATAGAAATGAAAATCTCCATTATTGTGTTTATGATTACTTGGCATTATTAGAAACTGACTATTCTTGGTCAAGTATGTTTTTTATTCTTTATAATATATCATTAAATATATTGCCATTTATCTTGACAAGTAATATTTAAGAGGAAAAAAATAAGGTGAAAGTGTTTTCCTTTAGATGCAATGTTAGTAGCTCTATTTTCAATTGATCAGCATTAGTTGTCAAAGAGGTACGTTGGTGATGGCCCTTGGCTTTGTTTTGGCAAGAAGGTCTCAAAAAGATTTCCCAGTTAGTTTGGATGCAATGAAAAGTGATGAAGCAGCATAGATGGTTGAAATTATGGAAAAGGAATACATATTAAAAGGAATTCATGTTGTACAATACACTTTAAAAGAAAGATGCTTGTTTGTACATCTAGAAATGCAGTACCCTAATGCTTTCCTTTCCAAATGACATGCGATTGTACTCATATGCATTGTTTAAAGTTGAAAATATTGTAAGGACAGTGTGATGGTGAATTTTATGTGTCAAATTGATTGGTCAAGGGGTGTCTGGATTAAACATTATTTCTGGGTGTGTTTGTAAGTGTGTTTCTGAATGCGAATGATATTTGAATGTGTAGACTCTATATTGCCATCTCCGGTGTGGGTGGGCATTATCCAGTCTGTTGAGAGTCTGAACAGAAAAAAAGGTAGAAGGAAGGAGAAATTCATCCTTTATTCATGCCCCACTGATTGAGCTGAGGCATCTCACCTTATTTTCTCTGAGCTTCACACGGGAATTTATATCATTGTCTTCTCTGGTTGTCAGACCTTTGTACTTGGATTGAATTATACCACTGGCTTTTCTGGGTTTCCAGTTTGCAAATGGCAGATTGTGAGACTTTTGGGCCTCCATAATTGTGTGAACCAGTTCCTCACAACAATTTCAATATAATAAAAAAATATCCATTCACCTTTATATATTATTTCTATCTCTCTAATAAATGATAGATAGATATCATATTTGTTTTATGTTCTCTGGAGAACCAAATACAGGCAGGAACAAAATATTTTACAAACTAATGATCTACAGCACTTTGTACACAATTGCTACCCAATAAATATTTATTGACACTGACTAATGCCTTTGTCTAGAGTCAGTGAATTGATGTGCATTACCTTCAAGAATTAAAATTATAGTGGATTAAATGTGAAGAGTTATTCATAGCATCCTGGCAAATGTCCTGGCTTCCCCCTTCTTTGTTCTGTTTCTATCTGCATTTACCTTGTTTTCATTTTTTAAAACTGCAGGACTCTGATGACACTGTTCCATTCCCATGTATAGCCCAGCAAACCTTTTAGAGCTAAATGAGCAAAGACATGAATCATCTCATTAAGCAGATGCTGGGCTCTGGATCTTAAAGAAATGGACAACCTAGGTTATAAATATTAATTGGACAAAATAGCAGTCAGGCAACACTCCTAATTTTGAAAAATGTGCAATAACAAAGGGTGTTATAAGTACATGTTAAATAAACCACTCTGAAGACATCCTCTGAGAAAAATTCCACATAAAAATGTACCGAATTGGGACGCCTGGGTGGCTCAGTTGGTTAAGCAGCTGCCTTCGGCTCAGGTCATGATCCCAGCGTCCTGGGATCGAGTCCCACATCGGGCTCCTTGCTCGGCAGGGAGCCTGCTTCTCCCTCTGCCTGCCACTCTGTCTGCTTGTGCTCACTCTCGCTTCTCTCTCTCTCTCTCTCTCTCTCTCTCTCTCTCTGACAAATAAATAAATAAATAAATCTTAAAAAAAAAAAAAAAAAAAATGTACCGAATTGTAACTTGTTAGAGTAATTAGAGAGAATACTCCGGTTTTCCAAAGTATTTTTAGAATAGACACCTTACTTTTACTTGTAATTCAATCAATTTAGAATGTCTATTCAGGAGTAATGTCACTAAGAACTCAGAATAGGAAGTCTCAGCCCTTATCTCCCACAGAAACACTAATTTAACAACAACATATGGACCAAAATACTTTTCTGAGAAGTTTTGAATCCAGTTAAGTTACAGTACTTCAGGCAAGCACAAAACCAAAAAAAGCCACACTGAAATGGGGAAAAAGAGCAATGTCACTTTACCCATATCAACCCCTCCTCCAAACCAGCATTGCTCAGTGACTTGGTCCATGACTTCTCTCTCAAGGAAAAAGAGAAATTGGAGTGTGCATCCAATGCCCCTGGACTTTCAGTGCACTGCCTAAAAAAGTAGTTTCTGTCTTACCTCACAGGAGCACTAGCAGAACTAGCATACTTTTGGCAGCTAAGAACAAGGAAAGTTGCAGTGGCTTGCTGTTGCTGGCAGAGCTGTGCACGATTGGGAGAATGTGCAGAATCTGAGGCAGAGAATCTGGGGGAGAAGAGGAGACCATGCTTCCAGCATCCTGGATTTTAGGTATGTTTCCAAAGGACTGGTTTTTTGTCTTGTCGCATATGGAGAGCTGAGGGGATGAGCATGGTTTGGGTGCCTAGGGACAGTTAAAAACAAAGGGAAAAGGCAGGAAGCTTGCTATACCCTGCATTTTTCTGCATGATCGGGACAAGGTGCAGAACCTGGGGTTTCTTTCCAAGAAGGGAGGAAGAGTAAAGCATGCCTCCAACATCCCGGGTTGCAGTAGAGCAGTCAGACACCCAAGGGAACAAGAGATTATGGACTCCTGAAAAAAGTTAAAGTTCTTAAATCCCCATAACTAGGAATTCACACACAAAAGTCCAGAGAAGATACACCCATAGAAAAGGTTTGAGAAGCTCCGAGAATGTCTAGCTCAGGTGATTCATGAATATCTTTCCCAGTTGAAACCAATTGGTATAAAGAGTGGAAAGAATAGTTGTTTCTTCAAATATGTAAATATTAACACAAAGCTACAAGGAACAAAGAGAATCGTATAAACCTGACCCAATCAAAGGAACAAATAAATCTCCAGTAACTGACCTACAGAATGGAAATCTACCAACTATTTGATAAAGAATTTAAAATAATCAAAGAGACTGATTTATAGAAGAATTATAGATGAATTTTTTGTTCATTTTCAAATGAACAAAATGAGAATATCGACAGAGATATTATTATAAAAAAGAACCAAAGAGAAACTTGAGGCTGAAGAGTATAGTAATTGAACTGAAAAATGTTGCTAGAATTATATAGCAATTGGCTTTATCTATCAGAGGAAAGAATCAGCAAACTAAGACAAGTATTTGAAATCATCCAGTACTAGGAACAAAAAGAAGAAAAAAAATTAGAAAAGAGTAAAGAAAGCCTAAGGGACTTACAGATCACCAGAAAGCCATCCAACACATTATGGATGAAAATTTCCAAATCTGGGGAGGAAAATGGACGTTCAGATTCATGAAGCCAAAAAATTCCAAATATGATGTATCCAGATAATTCTATCCCAAGACACACTATAATCAAAGACAAAGAGAGAATTCTGAAATCCACAAGAAAGAACTTATCATATACAAGGACATGCCCATAAAAAAACAGATTTCTCAGTAGAAACCTTGAAAATCAGAAGGGATATGGATGACATACTCAGAGTGCTGAAGAAACAAACAAACAAAAAACCAACTAAGAATATTATATGTGGTAAAACTTTCCTTCAAAAATGAAGAAGAGAAAAAAACTTTCCAAACAAACGAAAGCTGAAGGAATTCATCACGTTTAGACTTGATTTACAAATAATGCTACCAGGAGTCCTTTAGGTTGAAATAAAAGCCATTGTACAATAACACAAAAACATATGAAAGTGTAAAATTCACCAGTCAAGGTAAATATATAAACAAATACAGAATATTGTAATGCTGTAATGCAATTGTAAAAGTCACTTTTAAGTCTAGCATAAGAGTTAAAATACAAAAGTATTAAAAGAGCTATTATTATAGAAAATATGTTAGGGACATCTGGGTTGCTCAGTGGTTAAGCCTCTGCCTTCAGCTCAGGTCATGATCCCAGGGTCCAGGAAAAGAGCCCTTTGTCATGCTTCCCTGCTCAGCAGGGTATCTGCTCCTTCCCCCATGTTCTCTCTTACTCTTTCTCAAACAAATAAGTAAAATATTTTTTAAAAATATATAACTTTGCGCAGTGGCAGTATCATAGCCAATGAGGTTTATCCGAGGTGCGATTATTGCTAATTAAAAATATAAAAAGACATAAAGTGTAGCATCAATAACCTAAAATGTGTGGAGGTAGAAGGAAAAGTCTAGAGTTTTACATGCAATTGAAGTTGTTTATCAGTTTAGAGTAGACCATTATAACTATAAGAAGTTTTATATAAGTCATATGGTAGTGAAATACCTATAGGAGATACAAAAAAATAGGGAGGGGGAAGAGATCAAAACATGTCCTAGAAAAATTGAATGATTTACAAAGAAATAAAGAGAGGACAAAAGGGACAAAAAAACTAGAAGACAGACACAAAACTATAATTAATAAGCCCATCCCTATTAATAATTGTTTAAACATAAATAGATTAAATTTTCTAATAAAAAATATAGAGTAGGGGCGCCTGGGTGGCTCAGTGGGTTAAAGCCTCTGCCTTAGGCTCAGGGCTCAGGTCATGATCCCAGGTCCTGGGATCAAGCCCCGCATTGGGCTCTGCTCAGCAGGGAGCCTGCTTCCCCCTCTCTCTCTGCCTGCCTCGCTGCCTACTTGTGATCTCTGTCTGTCAAATCAATGAATAAAATCTTAAAAAAACATATAGAGAGAGTAGATAAATGGGTTTAAAAAAAACAAAACTCGGGGTGCCTGGGTGGCTCAGTGGGTTAAAGCCTCTGCCTTCAGCTCAGGTCATGATCTCAGGGTCCTGGGATCGAGCCCTCCATCGGGCTCTCTGCTCAGCGAGGAGCCTGCTTCTCCCTCTCTCTCTGCCTGCCTCTCTGCCTACTTGTGATCTCTGTCTGTCAAATAAATAAATAAAATCTTTAAAAAAAAAAAAAACACAAAACTCAAGTATACACTGCCTACAAAAGACTCACTTTAGCTTTAAGGATGACATTGACTAAAATTGAATGGATAGAAAAAATCCTGTATGTAAACGGTAACCAAAAGAGAGCAAAGGTAGAATATTTATCTCAAACAAAATAGACACATATATAGAACATAACAACCACCAACAGCAGAATACACATTCTTCTCAAGTACATATGAAACATTCTTTAGGATAGATCAACTTAGGTCACAAAACAACTGTTAACAAACTTGAGAAGATTGATATTATACCAAGTAACTTTTCCAACCACAGTGCAATCAACTAGAGGTCAGTAACATAAGAACAACTAGAAAATTTATAGATACATGGCAACACACTCTTTAAAAAAATTGATGGATCAAAGAAGAAATCAAAAAGAAAATTTAAAAAATATCTTGAGGAAAATGAAAATGGTAACACAACATACAACATACCAAAATATATGGAATGCAGAAAAATCCTTCTAAGAGAGAAGTTTATAGTGATAAACACCTACATGAAAAAAGAAATATTTCAAATAAAAACTTTGCACCTTAAGGAACTAGAAAAAAGAACAAACAATTGTTTTGTTTGTTCAGCCCAAATTGACCAAAAGGAAGGATAATAAATATTAGAGCATAAATAAATGAAATAGAAAAGCGGTAGGGAAAAATCAAAACTAAGGGTTAGTTTTTTTTTGTTTGTTTGTTTGTTTTTTTTAAGATTTTATTTGATAGAGAGATCACAAATAGGCAGAGAGGCAGGCGGGGGAGGGGGTAGGAAGGAGGCTCCCCGCTGAGCAGAGAGCCCGACGTGGGCTCCATCCCAGGGCCCCGGGATCATGACCCGAGCCGAAGGCAGAGGCTCAACCCACTGAGCCACCCAGGGTTAGTTTTTGAAAAGGTAAACAAAATTGAAAAATCTTCAGCTAGAAAAGTCTAAAAAAAGGAGAGAAGACTCAAAATCATAAATGAAAGGAAATATTTACAAGTAATACCACAGAAATGCAAAGGCTTATAAGAGACTTCTATAGATAATTATATGCCAACAAGTTGGATAATCTACAAGAAATGGACAAATTGCTAGAAACATACAACCAACCAAGATGGGATCATGAATAAAAAGAGAAAATCAAGAACAAATAGAAAATCTGAAGAAACAAATAATGAGTAAAAAGATGAGCCAGTAATCAAAAAATTCCCAAAAAAGAAAAACCCAGGGCCATGTGACTTCCCTCACTGGTAAATTCTATTAAACATTTAAGAAAGCGTTAATATAACACATTGTTATATGTCAAATAATTTCAATTAAAAAAACCCAAACATCTTCATTACATGTGCTTTAAACATTTCTCTTAATGCATTACAGAAAAGCAATCATATTCATTATCTGAAATAATGCTTATGTCAAAATAGCTTGCACAGAACACTCATATACTCATGGTTAATACAAAAAAAAAAAAAAAGAGAGAGAGAGAGAACTAATAATAATTTTTCCTCAATCCCTTCCAAAAAATTGAAAAGGAGAAAATACTTCAAACTTATTTTACAATGTTAGAATTACTCTGACACCAAAGCCAGATAAGGGAACTACATAAGAAAAGAAAATTCCAGTTCTATATATCTTGAACATAGGTGTAAACATTCTCAATAAAATACTGGTAAGCAGAATTCAACAGCACACAGGGTGGGTAATGCTCTATGATCAAGTGGGATTTATTCTTGGGGTGCAGGGATGGTTCAACATATGCAAAGCAGTAAAGTGTGATACATCACATTAATAGAATGAAAGATAAAAAACCATCTGTAATCGCAATAGGCACAAAAAAAGGATTAGACAAAATATAACATGTTTTATGGATAAAAACTCTCAATAAATTGGGTGTAGAAGGAATTTAGCTCAACATAGTAAAAGCCATATATAATAAACTGTCAACTAACAGCATACACAATTGTGAAAGATTGAAATCTTTTTCACTAAGATCAAGAAAAAGACAAGGATGCCCATTCTCACTACTGCTATTCAAAATAGTACAGGAAGTCCAAGCCAGAATGATACGGTAAGAAAAAGAAATAGAAGGCATCCAAACTGAAAGGAAGAAGTAAAAATTGTCTCTGTTTGAAGATAACATGATCTCATACAGCTATACCTCCTTTTATTGTGCTACTTCATTGTACTTTGCAGATACTGGGTTTTTTTTTTTTTTTTTTTTCTGTTTTCACAAATTGAAGGTTTGTGACAACCCTGAATTGAACAAATCTACCAGCACCATTTTTTCCAATGGTATTTGCTTGCTTTATGTCTCTATCACATTTTGTTAATTCTCACAGTATTTCAAATTTTTTCATTATTATTGTATTTGTTATAGTGATCTGTGGTCAGTGATCTTTGATGTTACTTTTGTAATTGTTTTGGGTGCCACGAACCATGCCTATATAAAATAGTGCTTAAATGATAAAGTTGTGTATGTTCTAACAGCTCAAGTAACCCACCATTCCCCCATCTCTTTCTCCCTTTCTGTGGCCTCCCTATTCCCTAAGACACAAGAGCATTGAAATTAGGCCAATTAATAACCCTACATTGGCCTCTTAGTGTTCAAGTGATACACCTCTAATTTTAAATCAAGAGCTGGAAATGATTAAGCTTAGTGAGGAAGACATGTCAAAAGCTGAGACAGGCCAAAAGCTAGGCCTCTTGTACCAATTAACCAAGTTGTGAATGCAAGGGAAAAGTTCTTGAAGGATATTAAAAGTGCTACTTGAGTGAATACAAGAATGATAAAAAAGCAAAACTGCCTTATTGCTGATATGGAAACAATTTTAGTGATCTGGATAGATCAAATCATCCACAACATTCCCTTCAACAAAGCCTAATCCAGTGCAAAGCCCAAACTCTTCAATTCTGTGATGTTCGAAAGAGGTGAGGTAGCTTCAGACTAAAAGTATGAAGCTAGCAGAGGTTGGTCCCTGAGGTTTAAGGAAAGAAGCCATCTCTATAATATAAAAGTACAAGGTAAAACAGCAAGTCCTGGTTCAGAAGCTGCAGCAAACTATCTGGACTTAGCTAAGATAATAAATGAAGATGGTTACACTAACCAACAGATCTTCTGTGCAGACTAAACAGCCTTTTATTGAAGGAAGATGCAATTTTTACACATTTGTAGTTAGGGAAGACAAGTCAATGCCTGGCTTCGAACCTTCAAGAGCAGGCTGACTCTCTTGCTAGGGGCTAATGTAGCTGATAACTTCAAGTTGAGGTCAATGCCAATTTACCATTCCAAAAATTCTAGAATCCTTAAAAATTATGCTAAATCCACTCTGCCTGTGCTTTATAAATGGAACAGAAAATCTGGGATGACAGTGCTTATATTTACAACATGGTTTACTCAATATTTTAAGCTTCCTGTGGAAACTTTTCTGAGCTACTGGTCAGAAACAGAGCTCCTTTCAAACTATTACTGTTCATTGACAACGCCTCTGTTTAACTCAGAGCTCTGTTAGAGGTGTACAGTGATACTAATGACTGTTCGCATGCCTGCTAACACAACATCCATTCCGCAGCCCATGAATCAAGGAGTCCTTTTGACTTTCAAGTCTTAGTATTAAAAAAAAGTATTTCTTAAGGCTGTAAGTGCCATACATAGTGATTCCTCTGGTGGATTTGGGCAATGTAAATTGAAAAACCTCTGGAAAAGATTAATCATTCTAGATGCTATTAAGGGCATATATGATTCCTGAGAAGAATCATATCAACATTATCAAGAGTTTGAAAGAAGTTGATTCCTAACCTCATAAATGACTTTCAGAGGTTCATGACTTCAGTGAAGGAAGTAACTGCAGATGTGATAGATATAACAAGAGAACTAAAATTAGAAGTGGAGCCTGAAGATGGGACTGAATGGTTGCAATCTTATGATCAAACTTGAGCAGATAAAGAATTTCTTTTTATGGATAGGCAAAAAAGGTGTTTTCTTGAGATTTGTGTAAGGGATGGTCAATGAATGCTGCAAACTTTATTCTTGTGTTATTTTAAGAAATTGCCACAGCCACCCCAGCCTTTAGCAACCACCATCCTGATCAATCAGGAGCTATCAACATCAAGAAAACATCCTCCACAAGGAAAAGGAATATGACTTGTTGAAAGCTCAGAAAATGGTTAGCAATTTTTAGTATAACATATCTTTTAGTTAAGGCATGCACATTGTGTTTTAGAAATAGTGCTATTGCATGCTTAATAGGTATTGAATAGTATAAACAAAGATTGTTTAAAGATTTTTTAAAATTTATTTGGGAAAGAGAGGGGGAGAGGGAGCACAAGCAGGGAGAGGAGCAGAGGGAGAAGCAGACTCCCTGCTGAGCAGGAAGCCCAATTTGAGGCCAATCCCAGGCCCCTACAATCATGACCTGAGTCAAAGGCAGACGCTTAACAGACTGAGCCACCAAGGTGTCCCTAAACATAGAATTTATATGCACTGAGAAACCAGAAAAAATTCTTCTGAATCACTTTATTGTGAAACTTATTCCACTGGTCAGGAAGTGAATCACAATATATCCAAAGTATGCCTATATATAGTATCATGTTGTCTGTAAATAGTGATAGCTTTACTTCTTTCCAATTTAGATGACTTCTTTTTTTCTTCCCTAATTGCTGTGGCTAGGGTTTTCATAACTATGTTGAATTAAAGTGGTGAGAGTGGGCATCGTTTTCCTTTTCTTAGAGAAAAATCTTAGAGTTTTTCACTCTTGAATAGAATGTTAGCTGTTAGCCTTTATTATGTTGAGGTATGTTCTTTCTGTACCCACTTTGTTAAGAATTTTTGTTACAACTAATTGTTGAATGTTGTCAAATGCCTTTTATGCATCTATTGAGATGAACTTTTTTTAAAAAGATTTTATTTATTTATTTGATAGAGAGAGAGATCACAGGTAGACAGAGAGGCAGGCAGAGGGAGAGGGGGAAGCAGGCTTCCTCCTGAGCAGAAAGCCTGATGCAGGGCTTGATCCCAGGACCCTGGGATCATGACCTGAACCAAAGGCAGAGGCTTAACCAACTGAGCCACCCAGGCACCCCTGAACATATTATTTTAATCCTTTGTTTCATAAACATAGTATATTGCGATTGTTTTGTGAATGTTTATCCTTGAATCACTAGAATAAATCCCACTTGATCATGTTGTATTATTAATGTATTGCTAAAATCACTTTGCTAATATTTTGTTGAGGATTTTCACATCTATGTTAATCAGAGATATTGGCCTTTAACTTTCTTTTTTTTGATGGAGGGTATCTTTGTCTGATTTTGGTATGAGGGTAATGCTAACTTCATAAAATGAATTTATAAGCATTCTTTCCTCTTAAATTTTTTGGAATAATTTCATATGGATAGGTACCCTATTTCTTTGGGTCATATTTCTTTTTTCTAGGGATTTATCTAAATTGGATCATAATATGTAGTCTTAGGCTTCTTTCACTTAGCATAATACCTTTATTTCTGGGTTTGTTTGTTTGCTTGTTTGTTGAAATAGATGTTTCTTTTAAGTTTCTGAGTAGTGTTCTATTCTATGGATATAAAACAGTGTGTTCATTTACCCATTGTTAAACATGTAGGATGTTTCTAGTTTGGGGCCATTTTAAAAAAGCTGCTATGAAAATTTAGCACAAATCTTTGTTTGAACACAGGTTGTTTGTTTGTTTGTTTGTTTCTTCCTATAAATGTTTAGGAAAGAGATTGCTGAGTCTTATATGGTGAGTATGTATTTAAGTATATAAGACCTACAAACTATTTTCCATAGTACTGTGCCATTTCACATTTCTACCAGCAACAGAACTCCATCTGCTCCACATCCTTATTGAACCTTAATATTGTCAGACATTTTAATTTTAATCATTCTAATGGGAGGTATAGAAGTATGTCATTGTGGTTCTAATTAACATTTACCTGATGACTGATTATGTTGGGCATATTTTTGTCTAAATAAATAAGCATTTATTCAAATCTTGCCCATTTTTATTAAGTTGGTTGTATTTTTATTAAATTGTAAGAGCAACTTATGTAGTCTGGATATAAGTATTTGTCATATATATACAATGTGACTTTATTATTTATTATTATTATTATTGCTTTTATTCTGTAGATCTTCATTTTCTTGATGTCTTTTTATTTTTTGGATGAAGTCTAATTTATCAGTTGTTGTTTTTTTTTTTTTTTTTTCTTTTATGATCTGTCCTTTTCCAGGACAGGAAATCTATCTAGGAAGTCTTAGCCTAACCCAGTGTCTTGTAGATTTTCTCCGTTTTCCTGTAGACCTTTTACAGTTTTAGCCTATAGTCTTAGGACAGTGATGAAGATTGATCTCAATTTTGTGTATGTGACCTAATTTTGTGTATGATCAAGGTTCATTTCCTTTCAAGATAGATGCATAATTATTCCATTACCAAATACTGAAACTATTCACTAAATAATGTATGTTTGCTTAAAATCAATTGCTGTGTAAGTATGAGTCTATTTCTGAATGCCATTCAATTCCACTGCTCTCTCCATATATCCTATGTTAATACCACACTGTCTAGATTTTTATAGCATTATAGTATGTCTTGAAATCAAGTAGTAGAATTCTTCCAATTTTGTTCTTTTTAATAATTATTTAATAATTATTTTAGCTATTCTAGATTTTTTTGCATTTCCACAGAAATATTAGAATTCCTTTCAAAAGTGTTTGTAGGGAGATGGGGGAGATTGTCTTAAACCTATAAACTAATCTGGAGAAAACTTAAATTTTAGCAGTATTGAGTCTTCTAATAGTTCAGAGTGGTTTATTTCTATTGAGGATTTCTCAAATATAATTCAGTCAAACTATCATTTTCAATGACCTATAGTCTAAAACTACTAGATATATAGTCAATTTCTAGGATAAATCTATCAAATATTACTCTTTTAGTGGCCACACAAAGGGTATCATTATATTTCCTTTTAATTAGCAAAATCACTATGAAGCCCTGAATATTAGGAACTGAACACACAAAACATATTTCTAAATATCAGAAGTGGTGAAATTCTATTAGGAAGAGAATATGGTATTTGCATTCATATAAGCTAGACAGCCAGTTTTTACTTAATTCACATTTACTAAGTATGTCCTGCATATTAGGCATCGCTTTGGATGCTAGAGATATTGTAGTTAACTAAGATCAAATTCCCATATTTGTTATGCTTTAATTCTGAACTTTCATGCTGGTAAAGCATCAATTGATATGTCAAGTTGATTATATAGTCATGTAGTAACAATTCAAAGCAAATCATGGAGCAAGATCAAGTCATTAAAAGGTACTCTGAAAATTATACTTATTAATGGAGAAGAAGCTTTAAAATGATAGTCATATAAATATGATCAGTTTCATATAGAGCTATGTAGTGCTATTTTTGAAAACGTGATACTGAAAGGATGGATGGCTCTAAAATATCACTTATGTCTCAGTGATAACACTGAGGGAAAATGTTGATAATAAACTAGTTTAAAACCTATCTAAAAACATGAACCATTAAAATGACCTTAATCATATGCCCTGAAGTTTGAAAATATGGAATAAAATGTAGTGGAAAGTAAAATGTGATTCACCGTGGGTTTAGCTTAAGATTCTAAAAAGGACGTCATAGTCATTCAACTAAAATTTTGCTTGAGCTATGTCTAATTGATGCTGAATCACTAAATATGTGATTGGGGAGAGCAGATGTTTCATTGTTTGTTTCTGGCTACACTGATTTACCTTAAAACTTTCTACGGATGCCTGGGTGGCTCAGTCAGTTAAGTGTCTGCCTTCAGCTCAAGTCATGACCCAGGGTCTTGGGATTGAGTCTTGCATCTGCCCAGCAGGGAGCCTGTTTCTCCCTCTTCCTGCTTCTCCCTCTGCCTCCCATTCCTCCTGCTTATGCTCTTCTTCTCTTGCTCTCTGACAAATAAATAAATAAAAATCTTTATTAAGAAAAAACTTTCTGAAAAACATAGAACTGAATGGCACTTTTGACATTAGAACTAGGGAAGTGCAACAGAAAAAAGAAAATGATACTATCTTTAATGCTGTGCATTTTATTTATTTATTACTAAACTTAATTACTTACCTATTTTAATGCTATAGATTTTAAAAAGATAAGTTTAATGTCGCTAACATTATCCTCCCAAAAATAGCCCTCCATTACTAATTTTCAATACAGATTTAAGAATATTTTGGAAGAAAAAAAAATAAATAAAAATTTTAAAAAAAGAATATTTTGGAAGGCAAACTTTGAAATTCATTTAGGAATATAAATTTTAAATTAATATTTATTACCTAGTGTACATATTTTATTACATAAATTATTTTATTTAATCCTTTTAGCAACCCAATACATGGTATTACTGTCATCTACTTCATAAAGAAGAAACTAAAGATTAGGAAGATTAATTTATTCTTATAGTTTCTCAGCTGGTGAGAGAGAGAACTGGCATCTGGGTTCAGGCACATCTAGACTCAGGGTTCATGTTCTTTCACCTTGCACAACTCTGGGCAACAGTTAATGCGCCATGAGTTAGAAACAGTAGAGCTTACAGAATTGTATCCTTCTAAAAATGAATGTTTCCTAAATAAACCTAAAAAGCCATATCATTATCAGTACCTTTGCTTAAGGAGTTGAAGGAAATAATATAGTATGTCATGCAATGTAGTTGGTTGGTTTTCTTATTTTCTTCTTTTAAAGAACTAGAAATTTCTTGGACGCCTGGGCTGCTCAGTTGGTTAAGTGACTGCCTTCTGCTCGGGTCATGTTCCTGGAGTCCTGGGATCGAGTCCCGCATTGGACTCCCTGCTCAGTGCGGAGTCTGCATCTCCCTCTGACACTTTCCCCTCTCATGCTCTCTCTCACTCTCTCTCTCAAGTAAATAAATAAAACCTTTAAAAAAAAAATAAAGAATTCGAAATTTCTTAAATGTTGTACCCATTTTAAAAGGGATGACTTCTGTGATCGCTTTGGCAGCACATGTACTAAAAGGGATGACTTCTGTGTTTTATACCTTTAAGGTTTAGATATTTTTGATTAATTTATTAAACACAGAATTATGAGTTCAAGTGTAAAAGCACAAGGATTGCAAAGCTAATAAGCTTTGTATCATTGTTGTTACCGAACTATCACAAAAATGATGCTATCAATGCTTTAAATGAGAAAAAAAACAAAATTAAGAATATATATTAATGTACTATGAAAAAATTGAATAATAAGCAAGGAATAAAGCAAAATAACAATAAAGGCATACTATAGAAATTTTGAGGCAGAAAATAATAGGAATCTAGAATAAAATTTATTTAGCCTTAAAATAAGTTTGAAGTGCTTATCATTATAAAAATCAAAAATATTGAATTTAAACTTATTACATCTGTAGATAATGAAATAGTTCTTGTTGCCATTTTATAGAGGCAGTTAAATTGAAATGTTTTTAAATTTGAGGAAAAAGATTGATGAAAATGGAGAAATGAGTTACATTTTAGATTAAATGTAATATATTCAGGGAAGGATCTTAGGCTACTTTTATTGCTCCAAATAAGATTTATAAGGGGCTGAGAATAGACTAGTGCAGATCCATCAATAGCACATTATCAGTCGGAGATACTTTTTAGCATAGCCCAGAAGATTAGGGAAGGACACACAGAAAGTTAAAGAAGATATTCAGAAGAATAACAGAAGAGAGATTTATATGGTAACTTTCATAAAGTAATGACTTTGAAGTGCCTTTAAAAAGAGAAAGATAGAAAGCCAACTGTTTTTCATGTACATTTAAAATAATAGGTCCAACAGCCCAGGAATAGGAAATTGTGTAGGAGAGAGCTTCTTCTTCACAGTGCACAGGACAAAAAAAAAAAAAATGAAAAGGGAGGTGTGTCCAGATTTGTACCAATCCAGTATCGATGATCCATGCTGGACTGCTGAACTAGACTTACTAAATAAGTGAAAAGGAAATTTTAGAAGCAGTTCAAAGCAGAGAGGGATGTGTTCCATCTCTCTCCCCTTGTCAGAGGAAACTAACATAGTATTAACAAAACAGAAAATTAACTCTGTTTCTTGGAAATGATGGGATAAATTAGTACTGCCATTTCTTTCCAGTTGCAGTAGGTACCATATTTTGTTTGGAAACACACTTAAGTTGTGTTCACTTCTCATCTCTTCATTTAGACCAAATCTCATGGTCTGGAAGGCAGCAGTATCACTGGCTGAGGCTTGGAGCTCTTGGGAGCAGTGACTGGCCCACTTGCAGGCCACACTATGTAGTGATTTTTATGTCACTATAGACTATTCGGAACAATTCAAAAATCATTTCAGCACTGAAGTGTAGCCAGTGGGGATTTAAGTTTATAGACAAAAAATAAAAGTTTAAATTGTTTTTTACTGTGGTAAGAACACTTAACTTGAGATACGCCCTCAAAATTTTAAGTGTGCCGGACGCCTGGGTGGCTCGGTTGGTTAAGCCACTGTCTTCGGCTGGGGTCATGATCCCGGGGTTCTGGGATCAGGTCCCACGTTGGGCTCCTTGCTCAGCAGGGAGCCTGCTTCCCTCTCCACCTCTGCCTGCTTGTGCGTGCTCTCTCTCTCTCTCTCTCTTAAATCTTAAAAAAAAAAAAAAAGAAATTTTAAGTGTGCAATACACTATTGTTGATTGTAAGTATAATGTTATACAACAAATCTCCAGAACATATTCTTCTTGTATAGCTGAAACTTTATGCCAGTTGCTTAATAACTCTTCACCACCCCCTGCCCCCAGCTCCTGCAAACCATCATTTCACTCTGATTATTTTAGATAGATCATATAAGTAGAATCGTGCACTATTTGTCTCTGTGTCTGGCTCATTTTATTTAGCATAATATCCCCAAAGTTCTTGCACGTTGTCACATAATATAGAATTTCCTACGTTTTAAAAGCTGAATAATATTCCATTGTACATATGCCACATTTTCTTTATCCATTCATCTGTTGATGGACATTTAGTTTGTTTCTATATTTTGACTATGGTGAATAATGTTGCAAAGAAGATATTAGTGTTAGTATTCCTTTGAGACCCTTATTTCAATTCTTTTGGATAAATACCCAGAAGTGGGATTTCTGAAAGCTTCTTTTCTAGAATTGTAAGGATTTTTTTCAATTCTATATTTCAGTGTTCCAATTCTATTTTTCAGTGTTCAGTTCAATGTTTCAATTTTCTAGACTCTCTATTTTGAGCACCCTTTCTCAGAATCCCTTGCCAGCTCCTGTGTAGTACGTAACACCAGTTTGCTGTGCAAAGTGTCTCCCAAAGCTTTGCATTGCCATGCCCTACTATCTTGTCAGGATGAGAGAAATAACCTCAGCCAGTTTGGGACTGAGACACCCCGTTCTTTCTGATGTTGTCTCTAAATAAAAGGGCATGGAAATCAACATCTGATTTTGCGTGTGTCATCTGCTTATGCTCACAACTCTGAAATATTGTCTCATGGTTCTTTGCTCAGTGATCCTTGCAAGTGGCTGGTATGTGGGAGATACTGTGAGAAAGGATGTGTCAGGCCCCCTATTGGATGTAGGGGTGAAATTACAGTTCATGATTAATTGACAATAATTTTTTTTTTTTTTTATATTAGGACTCTCAAGGTTTTTTATCCAGAGATTTTAACGTTACATCAGTAGTGTTATTTCTTTGGACTCTGACAACAGTATTTGCCAATAACTGCTGGTGGATGAAGAGTAAGTTGGTAATTTGACCCCTAAAGTGCTAAATGAATCTGTTCTGCTAATCCTGGTTCAGTAGTGTTGTAATTTTATAAAATTTCACTCTAATCTACTGTTAACTCTGAGTTGAAACTTAACACACAAATAACCGATTTTGAATATATGCATTCTTTGAGGCTAAAATTAGAATTACTACTTACCAGTATTAGATTTCTGTCTCTTCTGGTGAACTATATTCTTATCCATGTCTATTTATCTGTCTATTTATCTATCCATAATCTATCTATCTGTCTCTTTATTTTTGTGTAATAAAAATTATAACTTGAACTAATTGATTTTTTTTTCTTTATTATAACCTGAGACCAACATTTGAGAGTGAATCTCCATTCCTTTAAACCTTCTGATAAGTAACATTTGCTCTGGGCAAGTCACTTAACCTTTCTGGATAATGATTTCTTTATATGCAAAAATGATTTTGGAACAAATAATCTTTAAAATTCCTCTGAAATCTTTAATTCTATGAATCTATGATGTGAATCTGTTGACATGCTGATACTTAAGTATAGACAGTTACTACATAGGAGATTGCTTGGTTTCTGGCCTCAGTCAGAGCTGCGGTAGTAGCTGCAGTACCATATATGGCCATGAAAATGATTGAACCAAAGTACCTCTTGCTCAGGAGACCCAGTGCTATAATAAGTGGTGGCAAGTTTAAATAGGAAGCCTCATTTGGAAGTAGAGTCTGTATTTCATAGCTAAAAAGTAATGACAACGGAAGTCCAAATTCACAGAAAAGGAAACAAGGAGTCTTAGGAAATGATTTTGTAGAAATTGGAGATGAACTACGTCTTCTAGGGTCTTATATGAGTGTGAAGAAATTAGTAATAAAACAAGAATTGAGAGGCATTGAAATGTTTTAGGCAAAAACTCAGGTTTGAGCTTTAGATTAACCATACTTAGGACAATGAGAGTAGATCTGAAAAGGCTATACCAGTGGAACAGAAAAGGGAAGAGACACGTCTCAACTGCTACAGTGGATACAGAGACAAGATCACAAGCAGAACAGATATGAACAGCTGTCAAAGAAGATGTCAGGGGAAATCATGGAACAAAAGGCAGGCACTGCGTTCTGAAATTCTTCATTCATAGCTTTCCTGTATCTTCAACCAGACTGTACCCAACTTGAGATTGGGGCTATGATACCTATTTCTTTATTTTATCCCCCATAACTTCTAGCAAAGACTGGACTAGGTTTTTGCTCAGTAAATAGCTTTCATTTGTCTTGACCAGTTATACCAGAATAAGACCGCTTGAGCTAGTATTTTGACTCGGTAGTATTTTGTATACTTGTGTGCTGTCAACCTTTCCCAGAGATTTCCTGACATGGTATTGGCAACTAGTAGAAGCTTTGTGAAATTCGGCCCTCTTTATTATAACATCAATAAACCTGACTTGATAATAGCTATTGATGTCAGTAAAGTTTAAGTGTTTTACCACCGTCATTATGTCATTGAGATGCTAATTGACATTAATACTAAACCCAATTTATGACTATTTTTTATTGCTGTTTTATGAACTCATGTTCTCCATGAAGGCAAGCAAAACACTGCATATAACTGCCTTGTTCCCTCTATCTCAGTATAAAGAATATAGTTGGATCTTTTCAGAGTTTGAAGCTTGTCAGTTCACTGTAAATGTATTAAACTATGGCATAAATGCACATGTATATAATTTTCCTGATTCATTGACATCGACTAATGGCTCCCAAACTCACAGGCCTATTTAAGTAGCATGGGGCGCCTGGGTAGCTTAGTCATTGGGCATCTGCCTTTGGCTCAGGTCATAATCCCAGGGTCCGGGGATCAAGTCAGGCTCCCCGCTCAGCAGGAAGCCTGCTTTTCCCTCTCCCACTCCCCCTGCTTGTATTTCCTCTTTCACCATCTCTCTCTGTCAAATAAATAAAAAATAAATAAAATCTTTTAAGAAAATGAAGTAGTCTCATTAGTTCAAAAAGTCTAACTAATGGTTTAAAACATACACACACACACACACACACACACACACATTTACATGTGTGGGAAAATTATTATTCAGTACATGCCAGTTGGGAGATCAAATTCTTTAAGATATGAAATTCAAGGTAAATTAAGAGTTAATAGACTCCTTTGAAGAAAAAACAAAAGGATCCCAGACATTGACAGCACAATTCAAATTTTCTGAATTCATGCCTACTCAGAAAACAAGTAGGTAGAGGGAATTCCTCAACATGTATTCATTAAGCAACACTATGTATCAGGAATTGTTTTTGGTGCCCATGATACATCAGAGAGGAGAACAGAAGCATATCTCTTCTTAGTGGAGCTTATGTTCTGGTGAGATTTTATACAGTACTTCCAAGAGGCAATTTATTAGATTGTACTGGGTTGTGGAGTTAAGAAATGTTGATAATCCAGAAAGGAGGAGGAAGTGTCTTAATGATAATATTAAAAATGGCTATAGAAATCAGAATACAATAGTGATTTCTTGGTAGCTGTCATAAATGCCCTGCTTCTATCAGTAATTTTCTGCAAAGCCTGTCTCCTTTCTTCTCTGGCAATTTCTATTTCTTGATATGAAGACTCTTTGCAAGGCAGGGTACTTCTCATTTCCAGAGAACTATATCATTCCTTTGGTGACTAAAGTTACTTTGTGGGTGGCCTATTTTATGCTTCTTCTCTTCCACTTAAATGAAATTGTACTATATGCTATGTGCTATGTATTGATTAACTATACTATGAAAGAGATGAGAAATGATACATGCTGATGACCTGCATGGGGGGTTATTTCTATTAAGCTATATGTTCTTGTTTCTTTTAAGACAAAATACAGAGTAAAAGTTCTGTTCAAAATTATATCTCTAGAATCTATTCCTTTAGAGAAAACAAAGCCATAAACTATAGGCAATTTGTGTCTCTTTCATGAAAGCACAGTGACATCAAAACTGGCTCCATTTTATTTTATTTGAATGAAAACAGTATTTTAAAATAAAATTTAATTAACTGAAATGCTCATAGAGATGCTACAGTGTCACAAGAGTTATAAACTTAAAAAAAAAAAAAACCACAGGTGAGGTAGCTTACTGAATTATCCTGATAATTATAACTAAAAGAACATGCATTTTGTAGAAAAATTTGGCCAGCATGATACAGATCACATGTCTACATGAAATAAATTAATCAGGTTGTTATTGGTTTATTCTCGTTTGTTACCTCCGTAGACATAACTTTAAAGCAAATAAAGGTAATTGCATACATATGGTATTAGTGTTTAATCACCCTGGTATTTTATTATCAGTGTTTTAAGTGAATTTTGTTTTTGGAATTTTCCTTCTGACAACCACAAAATAATGAAAAAATATTATAAATATAAGTATTTGTAGGGGCCCCAGAGTGACACAGTCGGTTAGTGTCTGACTTGGTTTTGGCTCAGGTCATGATCTTAGGGTCTCAAGATGGAGACCAGTGTCAAGCTCCAAGCTCAGAGAGGAGTCTCCTGGAGTTTCTCTCTCTCTCTCTCTCTTTCTCTCCCTTTGTTCCTCCCTGCACTCACTTGCACATGGGCTCTCTCTTGCTCTCTTTCTCTGTCATAAACAAATAAATCTTTTTAAAAAATTATGTATCATTCATGTTTATTTTGAAGCTGGACATGGTCACAAAGGGACTCAAACTATTTAAGGAGATCTCTGATTTGCCCTTATATATAAGTGTATGTACTTCATTTCAATATTTTTTTTATATGCAAGTGCTCTACTCATGTAGTAGTTTCAATATTTTATAACAGATTGTAAAAGCACAAATGAAGTATGAAATGAACTCATTTTATAGGTGAAGGAGGTAGGAGTTGTCTTATTTAGTCTACTGAGTAGTTTACATTATAGGTAAAGAAAATGTATTCTTTATGTTTCCCAGAGGCTTCTGTAAGGAAGCTGCTCAGGGCCAGATTTCTACCCAGTTAGTGGTTTCAGGGGGCCAGACTCCACTTCTCAGAATTCTCTTTAGGAAGGCTAAGAAGAGAATTAGTGAAAAGATGGGATGCTATGGGAAGCATGACGTAACGTCTCTCCTATAACCTCCAAATCTTTAGGAAATTTAATTAAAGTCACAAGATGCATGACTTAGTAATTTTCTTTAAATGGATACTAAAATAAGATGGCAGGAGCAGAGACAAGGAAACAGTGGTGAAATAAATATGCATAAACAGAAAACTGGAAATTTATACTGCCCTAAATTGTGATAATAGAGTTTGGATGAAGTTCACAAAAGAGAAGTTGACTCCATTTGACATGACTTCAATTATATTAAGCAGGAAACCCCTTTATTCTGTCTACCTCTGGCTCTCTTCCCACCTTTGTGACTTAAATTATCTTTTATATTCAATTACTTATCAGATGCTCTGCTTTCCTAAAGAAGGCTTCCAGTAGGTATCCAAATAGTTTTAATTTCTTATTGCTATTTATTGGTACTTCTGTGCTAATTTTCATATTTAGTTTAGCAATGCTGGGTATATGTCCTCTATTTTGGCCTCTGTAGAACAGTTGTTTAATGAGGACTGTAATAACTAGCCATATTTACCACCGTTCAACCTTGACTTAGTTAGAAGTGAAGCATTCTGCCTTTTTCCCACAGCTGCTCTCACCAGCAGTGCATGCCCCCCCACAAAAGAATCAGCATAAAGTAATATGTGGGTTTTTTTCTACAATTCAACTGATTTAAATAAATCTACAGGATATGTAAGGTTAAGGGAGTTTTGTTACATTTATGAGTTTATGTACTCGGAGTTTGGGTTCAGAAGAGAGTGACATAATCAGAAACTTGCCAGTGCAGATCTTCACGGTCCTATTTAATATTTGTGTCTATAAATCCAGGTCAGCAGATGTAGTCAATTTTCCAGCCAGCTGTAGAGAGGCACAACTAGATATATTGAAATAAGAATGATTTGGGGGTCTTTTAGTGCATGTACACTTCTAGAAATTACCTCTCTCTTTGCTTCTTTCTCATTGGAAGATTATTTCTCTCTCCCTATAGAGACTCCTCATTCAGCAACCTCTCCTGTAAGAAAGGCCACCTTACTTGATGAAATCCTCTGTCTGCCTATAGTATGATGTGAGTAGAGTTTCTCTCAATAGCAAAGTAAAATGCAATAACAAAACAAGTCTAATCTTTCTAGGGTAGCCTACTACAGTTAATTCTGCTATTTATTCCATATTGAAGGTGTCTACTTAAATAGATGTAAAGAGATAGAGACAGATTGAATTAAGAGATTGGTTCTCCCAGATTGTGTGTTACTTGGCCATAATTAAATTCTGATTTTATCTTTGGCTACACAGCCTTTCTTGGATTATACAAGGCTAATCATCCTTCACTGTGTTGTATTTTTGTGGTGAGGCCACCAAAGAGATCCCCAGTCTTTAATAAGTAAAGGAAACTTTTTAATGTTTAGGGACCTTGAGGCCAAAAGTGTTTGTTTCAGTGGAAATCATATCTGAGAAGACCTGGGATGAATATGGCAGTGAAGGACAAATGCTGATTTAGAGAGTGGGCAGGTCAAGTAAAGGGAAGGAGCAGAGATGAGAAAGCCCTAGAGCATGGGAAATGTCAAGAGGCCTACTATATCCTCCACAACTGAGAATCAGCAGGAACTAAGGAAAACGGAAAGGAGTGGGGACTCAGCAACAAACCAGATTTTAAGGCTCTTGTGCTCCCTTAGTATTTTTCTTCCTCCCTCCTTTCCTTTCTCCATATTTTCCAGCTATCCTTCATAAACCCTCTTTCCAGTATTTATTGAACAATGCCTTATTGCCAGACTTTGGGCTAAGTGCTGGGTGACAATAACCTTAAGAAGCTAACTGATACCTATTTTAAAAGTATAAGAGGGTAAGGACAAGATTAAGAATAAACTAACCCTTCTCAGATATAGGGGTAGAGCATGGTCCTTTTAGGGGTTTGCAAGAGAGCTGGTTTGATTAGATCCCACAGTACTTGGTTGTGCGTGTTGGAGAGAGCAGTGCAACAAAAAGGTGCTTTACAAAACATAGAGTAGAGGTAAAAAGTTTGAAGATAAATAGGAACTGGTATAAACCCGTTCAAAAATATATAATAATTTGGACATTATCTGGAGGACAATAGAGGCCTGTTCCAATATTTTAATTAAGAAGTGACATGATTAGTTTGGGGTTTTTGCAAAATCATTTTGGCTGCCATGTAGAAAGAGGATCAAGAGGAAATGAAATTTATCTATTATTCATTAAAGTATTGAAATTGGTCAGGGAGCAACTTTACAGATAAGACATCTCTTCATTTACTTAAAAAAATTAAAAGAGATTTAAGGGTTTTTTTGTGACTTAGAAACAGCATAGTTTAAAAAGAAAGAAATATTATCATTAAGACAAATAAGAATAGGAGAAAGAGCAACCATATTTGTGCGTGCATGAGGCTTCTCAGATTTGAGAATTATTTTTATAGCAATTTCTTTATCCCATAAATCTCTAGACACCCACCCACATACTTTCTGTCACTAAAACAACAATTATCATTCTCATTTCCATTTTTTCTAAAAAATAATGTCTTATCTGAAGTGGAAATGTATCCATACAATGATTTGTCATGGTTACTTGTCAAGGCTTAAGCACTATCTCCCATTTTAGAGTCATCCTTGGTTATGAAAACCAAAAACTTTTCAACCTGGCTAACACTAAGCTCGGAGCTATTGCCTAGGGAACCCCAAATGATAATAGTTATTATTTACCATATTTTGTTTGTAAATGTACTAGTTTTCATCACAGGGCCATTATTTCCTGCTTAAAGATCCTTGTCCATAGTGTCAATAGGATAGTGATAAGAACAACTTCAAGGGACTGATAGGAGTTTGCACACTGGAACTTTACTTTTTCCTAGTCCAGTCATGGAGTCTGCATTTGGCTTTATTTCCTCATGAGAATTGTGTTGGGAGCAGAATATCAAACAATTTAACACAACTGGAACTCTGACCTCAAGAGCAACCAGAAAAAGATTGGGGAAGATAAATGGTAGGAAGATCAAACATAGACTAAGAAGGGGGCCTGGAGAATAAAGAATCTCATTATAAATTTAGGGATTTTTTTTTTTTAAAGATTTTATTTATTTATTTGACAGACAGAGATCACAAGTAGGCAGAGAGGCAGGCAGAGAGAGAGGGAGAAGCAGGCTCCCCGCGGAGCAGAGAGCCCGATGCGGGGCTCGATCCCAGGACCCTGGGAATCATGACCTGAGCCGAAGGCAGAGGCTTTAACCCACTGAGCCACCCAGGCGCCCCAAATTTAGGGATATTTTAAATCTCTTAAATTTTCTTTCCATACTCAGCTAAATTCTACTAAGATTGTGAAGTAGTAGTATTTGATTATTAGTCTTCCTGTGACCACATTTAATTTAGCTTTCTAAATGCTTTTCTAACTTACTACCTCTTCATCTTTGCACTTTACTTTGAGATGCAGAGTATAAAATATTCTTGTCATTTGTCATTTGAAAACCATGAAGTGCAAAAATATTAAATAACTTATCCAAGGTGTTATAATTAATGAATAACAGAACGATGATAAGACTCCAGTAAAACTCCTAATCCTAGCATCTTTTCATTCAGTGGTGATCAAAACAGATTTAGATATAATCATTACATTCTGCAAAGAATTAAAAAAAAGAGTTATTTGATCCATTAAGTGGGGTTTGATTATTTGAGCATCTCTACCACCATCACCACCTTTGAAGATTGAGCAAATACTAGCAAAGATGAGAAAAATATTTAAATATGAAAAAATCTGATTTTGTGAGGAAATTTCTTTTCAACTGATTTTCTTGTTTTTCTTCAAGTTTTCTTCTATTTTCTTGATTTCTGCCACTATTTTATTCCTTCCCTCTACTTACTTTGAGTTTAACTTGCTCTTCTTTTTCTAGCTTTTTTTTTTTTTTTTAAGATTTCATTTAGTTATTTGAGTGGGAGAAAAAGGGGGTGTACAAGTGCAGGGGAAGGTAGAAGCAGACTCTCCACTGAGCAGGGAGGCCTGACATGGGGGGCTCCATCCCAGATGCTAGGATCATGACCTGAGCCCAAGGCAGAGGTCCAACCAACTGAGACACCCAGGTGCCTCCTTTTTCTAGCTTTTAAGGTGGAGGTTTAGATTATTAACTTTATATATTTCTCCTTTTCTGATATAAATATCTAAAGCTATAAATTTCCTTTAAGCACTGTTTTATATTTAACCTACAGGTTTTGATAAGGTGTATTTTCATTTTCGACCAGCTGAAAATAATTCCCAATTTTCCTAGATATTTCTTTATTTGCCCATGTATTTTAGAAGTGTATTTTAGAATAATATCCTTATACATTAATATCCATACATATAAGGGAATTTCCAGATTGCAATTTGTTACTGATTACTAATCGAATTCATTTGTGGTCATAGAACATACTTCTAATGATTATAATCCTTTTAAATGTATCGAGAATTGTTTATGAACCAGCACAGGTGTATCTTGGAGAGTGTTTCGTGTGCATTTGGAAAAGAATATGTATTCTCTGGTTGCTGAGTGGAGTGTATTAAAATGTCAATTAGATTCATCCTTATTTTGTGTCTATTTGTTCTATGAATTACTGAAGCAGGAGTTTTGAAATTTCTAGCTCTTATTATGAATTTATTTATATCTCCTTACATGTCTGTCAAGGTTTTTTTCTTATATTTTGAAGCTCTTATTTTAGTTTCACAGACATTAGGGTTTTTATTTCTTCTTGAAGAGTTGACCCTTTAAATGTATGGTCAGTTCTTATCATTCATGGTAGTTATGTTCTGTAATGTCACTATGAACACTGAATTAGTGGATACTGAACCATTACTCCTAGGGAAAATATACACATATATGTGCATATATGACATCAGTTAAATCCTAAAAACAACATGTCCTGGTAGATTCTGCTTTCTTTTCTACAAAACAGAAAATATATCTCAAAACTCTTCAGTGACTTGTATGAGAACATGCCACCAACACGTGCCAGAGTTGAAATTTAAACCCTATCCCTCTGGCCTTAGAGATGGAAATTCTTATACTATACCATATCGCTCTCTACCATCTCTTTACTCCAGTGTATGAGATCTGAAAAACAAAAAAAAAGCATTACTTTGTTCAGTCTCAGCTAGGAATGTTCATGGCAGAAGACGAAAATTATTCCCTACCCTGCACATGTCTTCACGTGATCATAAATATATGGGCAATATTGATTTTGAGATTATAAATTGATTTTAGCCAGTGTCAGATTTAAAAATGTGGAATCTACACATACTGAGAATCAACTGTATCTCAACTGATAGGTAATAAGTAATATTCTTTGTTCTGAAGTCTATTTTATCTGACTTTAAAATAGCCATTTTACTTTTCTTATAACTAGTGTTTTTGCATGGTTTATCTTTTTCCATTTCTTTACTTGTAATTTAAATAACTATGTATTTAGTGTGAGTTGTTTTTAGATAGCAAATAGTTGAGCCTTGAATTTTTATAAAATCTAACAACTCTATCCTATTAACGTTTTATCCATTTACACTTAATGTAATTACCATTATGTTTTTTATATATGATGTTGCTATTTATTTTCTATTTGTACCATCTTTACTCATTCCTGTTTTCCTGTTTTTTAAAAATTTTTGCATTAAGTGATTTTTAGGATTACATTTGTCTTCACTCATTTCTTGTTATACCTCTTTGGGATTTTTTCCTTCCTTTTTTCTCTTGGGCAGAGGGTCATGTGGGTCTTTGAACCTCTTAAGGAGTCCATGAGGTCAAAATTATCTACACGGTAATACTAAGAGTCACTTGTATTTTCCCTCTCTATTTCACAAATGTACCATGGGGTTTCTGAGAAGATATGTGCCATGTCATGTAACAACAGATTAAAGGTAAAGGAGATTTAAGAATCAGTCTCTTCTTAGGCCAACATTAAGGAAATTTGCAAAATGTGAAGTAATTACATGTTTTTCACTCTTTTTTGTTTTGTTAGATAGAGTAATTTTTCACAAAAATATGTTATATATTTGTTAACATGAGTCTATTACTACTATTTTTCAGTAAACATTTAAAAATTAATTTATAAAGTGATAATAACTGATAGATAAAATCCATACAAATAAGTTCTTTACAGTCTTCAGTAATTTTAAGGCTTTGTAAGATCAAAAAGTTGGAAAAATTCTGCTGTGTTTTATCAGATGAGTCTCTCACTTATCACAGTCTACCTGCAAATAATTTTATACTATATAGTATATAGTATAAGATCATTACAATATTATCCTTTTTTTCCATTGTTCTTTTTCTGTGCCATTATTATTTTTTATTTAAATTCAATTTAATTAACATATGCTGTATTATTATTTTTTGAGATAGAATTCAGAGATTCATCAGTTGCATACAGCAGCCAGTGTTCATTACTTCATGTGCCCTTCTTAATGCCCTTCACCCAGTTACTCTATCCCCCACCCACCTCCCTTCCAGCAACCCTCACTTTTCTCTGTAATTAAGTCTCTCATAGTTTGCCTCCCTCTATGTTTTCCTCTTATTTTATTTTCCCTTCCTTTCCCCCATGTTCTTAAATTCCATATAGGAGTGAAATCATATGAGGTTTGTCTTTCTCTGACTGACTTATTTCACTTAGCATAATATCCTCTAGTTCTGTCCATGTCATTGCAAATGACAAGAGTTCATTCTTTTTTTTTTTTTTAAGATTTTTTTTATTTATTTGACAGACAGAGATCACAAGTAGGCAGAGAGGCAGGCAGAGAGAGAGGAGGAAGCAGGCTCCCTGCTGAGCAGAGAACCCAATGTGGTGCTCGATCCCAGGGTTCTTGGATCATGACCTGAGCCGAAGGCAGAGGCTTTAACCCACTGAGCCCCCCAGGTGCCCCCCCTTTTTTTAAAAGATTTTATTTATTTATTAAGAGTTCATTCTTTTTGCTGACTGGGACATATTCCAACATATGGATCATGTATATGTACATATTCCATATCTATCTATCTATCTATCTATCTATCTATAGAGAGAGAGAGAGATTGGAGAGATGTCAGTGGACATCTGGGGCTCTTTCCATAGTTTGGCAATTGCAGACATTGCTGCTATAAACATGTGTCCCTTCAAATCACTTTGTTTTTATCTTTTGGATAAATACCTAGTAATGCAATTGATAGGTCATAGGATAGGTCTATTTTTAACTTTTTGAGGAACCTCTATACTGTTTTCTAGAGTGGCTGTACCAGCTTGCATTTCCACCAAGTGTAAAAGGGTCCCCCTTTCTCCCCATTCTCGCCAACATGTGTTATTTCCTGACTTGTTAATTTTAGCCCCTCTGACTGGTACGTGGTGGTATCTCATTGTGGTTTTGATTTGTGTTTTCCTGATGCCTAAGATGTTGAGCATTTTTTCATGTGTCTGTTGGCCATTTATATGTCTTCTTTGGAGAAATGTCTGTTCATGTCTTTTGCCCATTTCTTAACTGGTATTTTGGTTTTTAGGTGTTGAGTTTGATAAGTTCTTTATAGATTTTGGATACTAGCCCTGTCTCTGATAAGACATTTGCAAATACCTTCTCCCCTTCTGTCAGTTGTCTTTTGGTTTGGTGGACTTTTATCTTTGATGTGCAAAATCTTTTTATACTGATGAGGTACCAATAATTCATTTTGCTTTTGCTTCCCTTGACTTTGAAGACATGTCTAGCAAGAAGTTGCTGCCGCCAAGGTCAAAAATGTTGCTGCCAGCATTCTCCTCTAGAATTTTGATGGATTCCTCTCTCACATATAGGTCTTTCATCCATTTTGAGTTTATTTTGTGTATGGTGTAGGAAGGTGGTCCAATTTCATTGTCCTGCACATGGCTGTCCCATTTTTCCAACACCATTTCCCAACACCATTTCCCAACACTCTTTTTTATGTTGAATATTCTTTCCCACTTTGTTCAAGATTAGTTGACCATAGAGATGAAGGTCCATTTCTGTGTTCTCTATTCTGTCCCATTGATCTATGTGTCTGTTTTGTGCCAATACCACACTATGCTGATGACTATAGCTTTTTAATACAGCTTGAAGTCCAGAGTTGTGAGGTCCCCAGCTTTGCTTTTCTTTTTCAACATTCCTTTGTCTATTTGAGATTTTTCTGTTTCCATACAAATTTTAGGATTGTTCCAGCTCTGTGAAAAATGTTGATGGTATTTTTTTCTTTTTTTTTCAGTTTTTTATTGTTATTATTATTATGTTATGTTAGTCACCATACAGTACATCATTAGTTTTTGATGTAGTGTTCCATGATTCTTTATTTGTGTATAACACCCAATACTCCACCCAATCTGTGTCCTCCTTAATACCCATCTGTTGGTGGAATTTTGATAGAGATTGTATTGAATGTTGAATCTTCATTTCTTGGTGAAAATACAAATTTCCTTCAGGTGTCATTTTTTTTCTGCCTCAAGGATTTCCTTTAGCATTTCCTACAGCATGACTTGCTGTCCCTTAATTTCCCCCCAACAAGGAAATCCTTAGGAGTTACAAATATCAGATAGTTTTTATGAGTGACTAAATTAGAGACATAGCAAGTGGAAGAGAGATATTTTAGAACCAGAGTTGACAATATTTGGCAACTGATTTTATGGGGTAAAATGTTACATGCTAAAATATATATTCCAGGACACCTGGGTTGTTCGGTCAGTTAAGCATCTGCCTTTAGCTGCGGTTGTGATTCCAGGGCAATGAGATCAAATCCCACATGGGTCTCCTTGCTCAGCAGGGAGCCTGCTTCTCCCTCTGTCTGCTGCTCCCCTTCCTTGTGCTGTCTCTCTCTTTGACAAATAAATTAAAAAAAAAAAAAAAACTCTAAAAAGCAAATGTTGGGAAGATATATCCAAAAGTATTATTATGTTTAGATAATAAGATCATCTTGTCATCTGGAAAACCCAGTATTCACTGAAAAATCACTATCCTTAATAAATGAATTAATGTGTGTATGAAATAAACAGCTATCCTGTATACAAGAAATAATGTATTAGAAAACATAATGGCAAACAACAGCAGCAACAGCAACAACAATTAAAATTATTTTTTAAATATTTCTTATTTTAGAGAGAGAGAGAGCACATGCATGAGTACACACAAGGTGAGGGAGGGCCAGAAGGAGAGGGAGAGAGAATCTTAAGCAGACTCCCTGCTGAGTGTGGAGCCCAACAGGGGGCTTGATCCCCTGACCCATGAGATCATGAGCTGAGTGGGAATCACAAGTCAGATGCTTAACCAATTGAGCCACTCAGGTGCCCCAACAATTAAAATTCTTTATCAAAATGGAACAACCAGTTGAAATACCTGAGGTAAGGAGTTACTAATAAGAAATATAAAAAAGCTGATAAAAAGAAAACTATAAAGGACTGGAAGAAAAAATTAAATAATTAAAAAAATATGTCTTGGAATTTGAGGCTTAATATTGTAATTTGTCCATTCTCTCCAAATGAATCTATAGGTATAATTAACTTATAATAAAAGTTCAAATGGATTATAATTTGGTGACTTTATTGTAAATGTCTATTGTGAAGGAATGAAAGAGAGTATGATATAACCCAACTTTTTTAAGTGCTAAGGAAACTTGTCCTCTCAAAGATAACATATATTTTAAAGTCATAATGATCCTAGTACAGTAATGATAATTCAGATTAGTGAAATAGAATGAAAATCATGGCCATATTTAAATTTATATCAGGATTTATTATATGATAAATATGGCCAAATTGGTAGGAAAATGAGAGATTAATAGTATTGAACAAGAGCTGTTGATTGGAGAAAAAATAAAATTAGATCTGTATTTGATAATAAATGTTAAAATAAATTTCAAATAGCTTAAAGATTTGAATGTAAATGGAAAACCACAGAATTGCTAAAAGAAAAATACAAGTAGACATCTGTTTGATCTTGAGTTTGAGGATTTATTAGCATAATAACAAACATAAAATCCATTAAGAAAATTACTTATTTTGGCTCATTTAAAATACATGGCTAAAAATATTTAAAACCAAATACTATAAAATCCCATTATGAATTTGAAATAAAAACCAACAATTCACAAAATCCAGTGATGGACAAGGGCTAGATATAATTAATATATGAATTCAATTTACTAATCAATACAGAAAAGATGTCTATATGCTAATTAAAAAATTGGGCAAAGCATATACACTGGTAATTTGTTAAATAACAACACAAAAATGACACATGACACATATTTCTCACTCTGAAATAGCCCTCTACCTACTGCTCACCTACTAGCAGTCAGACTCTTATTCTCATTCACAATCAACCTAAACATTCCCTGTGCAAAATCCTGGGTGGAAAGTGCTTGTATGTTGGGTTGTCACTGTATCTTCTTTCCTCTACCCTCAGTTTAGCCATTATCATAGGCAGTTCTTTGTTTACTGATCAATTTTTTTTTTAAGATTTTATTTCTTTATTTGACAGACAGAGATCACAAGTAGGCAGAGAGCCAGGCAGAGAGGGAGAGAGGAGGAAGCAGGGTCCCCGCTGAGCAGAGAGCCCGATGCGGGGCTCAATCCCACGACCCTGGGACCATGACCTGAGCCGAAGGCAGAGGCTTTAACCCACTGAGCCACCCAGGCGCCCCTGTTTACTGATCAATTTTTATAATAGATCTATATGTTCCTTTAGGAAAAAAAATACGTCTCTATATATCTCCGTACCTAGCACATAGTCAATAATCAATTAAAAAAAAAAAGTGTTAAATAGGGGCACCTGGGTGGCTCAGTCGTTAAACGTCTCCCCTCAGTTCAGGTCATGATCCCAGGTTCCTGGGGTCAAGCCCTGCATCAGGCTCCCTGCTCAGTGGGAAGCCTGCTTCTCCCTCTCCTACTCCCCTGCTGTGTTCCCTCTTTCACTGTCTCTTTCTGTCAAATAAATAAATAAATAAATATCTTTTTAAAAAAATTGTTAAGTATATGAAGGAATAAATAAATGCATAGATTTTTGGCTTTAAAATATCAGTATATCTCCTCTTCCTGCTGTAGTAAGAATGATAGTCTGAGAATATTTTAGAGACTTGTTAATTCTATTTGCCCATTAAATTAACAAAGTCATGGCACTTTAAACTGGTGGGGCAGCAATGGTACTGGATAAGGGCTGAGGGCTGGCAATATTAGTTATGCTTATTTGTACTTTTATGGATAATTAAAAATCATTTTTCTATTCTGGTTAGTATCTTGCATGCCCAAAGAGAGACAAAAATGATTGATGTTAAAAAGTTTTTCTTTAGGGCCCCTGGGTGGCTCAGTTGGTTAAGCCACTGCTTTCAGCTCATGTCATGATCTCAGAGTCCCATGATTGAGTCCTGCATTGGGCTCCCAGTTCTTTGGGATGGCTGCTTCTCCCTCTGACCTCCTCCTCTCTCATGCTTTCTCTTACTCTCTCCCTCAAATAAGTAAATAAAATCTTTTTTTAAAAGAAGTTTTTCTTTGATTAACATTTAAAAGATTCTAAGGAATCTTTTACTCCCCTTCTTCTGAGGTCTTCTGAGGAAATAATATTTATTTTTCAATGTAGACATAAAAGAAAAATCTGTATTTTTTTGAAGACTCTGTTTAAAATTTGTTCTTTTGATATGGTAACCTACATCTAGGTTGGTTTGAAAATTGTTTCTGTTTTAGACAATTCAGACCTTACAAGTCGTATAATGATGTATTTCCTCAGTTCCTAGGACCTGGCATCATTGGAGGTGAAGCAGGGCGGTGGTGGAGGAATTGTTTCTATTTAATTAAAAAATATTGTTATACAAAAAGCAAAACTATTATTTCAAACAAGGCATGTAAGGATTTTGTTAGATCTGACTCAAATTAAAATGAATAAACTAATTTTGATTCAAAAGCTGCAGACTTTGCCTAGTTGTGAAATAAAGGTTTCTTGAGGTTGTAGCCATGGCAACCAGCACTGAGGGAGCTAAGCTTTGAGTGCCCTTGTCCTCCATCACTGTCAGGTTATAGATCCCCTATCTAGAGGAATGGTATTGGCAAGTTGGTGGTGAGAAATCACCAACTGAACCATTTACCACCCTTAAATGTGTATTTTGTATAATTAACTAATGGATATGATTCTTAGGTAACCTCCTATCAGATTAAAAAATTGGAACTGTTCCCAGCAGAAAACCCAAAGCTTTGGGTTTGCCTTTTAATACATACATACACACACACACACACACACACACACACACACACACAATATATATATATATATGTGCACATATATACATATGTGTATATATATGAATATATTATATATATGTATTATATATTACATATCTATATGTTTTTTTCATTCATTGTGTTTCCACATGAGCCTCTGTGTCGGGGAGCAATTATGGTCTTATCATAAAGAGTGTCCTGTCATTACCTCTTTCACCCCTGTCTTGATTACTCCCTCAACATCCCTACATAGTAAGTTATTAGCATGGTAAGAGAAAACTGATGGCACATGGCTTTGCTCAATGTAAGAAAAAGACCCAAGAGGACACATAATCCTTTTCAGAAGGTTTATCTGAAATTCCTTTGAGTAAGGATTAGATCTACTGCTCCTGAAAACTCCTAAAAGCTGGTAATGGTTTCTGAAACAGAATTTTAGTTTGGACTTTCCAAAGCCTTCTTTTTTACTTCTTCTCTACCATTTATTTCCCTTCATTCTCATGAATTCTCAATAAGCATATAATGAATTCTTATGGATTGGTTGTTAACCTTTCTTAATGATAGTGAACGTAGGAAAGAATGCTGGAAAAATTAGAAAAGTGGAATAATAATAATGTTGTAATAATTTCCAGATCTTAATGTGAGACTTTGTGCTAAATACTTATGTACTACTAGTTGTTTTGATTTTGAGTGATCCAATGAAACATTATTATCTCCATATTACAAAGAAGGAAATTGAATCTCAGGAAGGTTTAACAATTTGTTACAAGGCCAACAGCTAGCATGTGTCAGTAGTAGAACTTGAACCCAGACTTTTCTGGCTCCAATATCTAGGGTTCTTAACCTCTCTATTGCCTCCCATCTGCAGATCTATAGGGAGTTTTAGCTGTCAGATTGAGGTTAACATGACATTTCTCAATAATTTCTTTTGGATTCCTATTTTTTTAAGGCCTGGTTTATTAATTTATTCAGTAAATATTTATTGAATGCCTACTATGTATCAGGTGGTATTTTAGGCATTTGGATTATTTGTGAGTAACGGAGATTAGCACCCTGAACTTGTGGATCCTGTGATTTAATGGAGGACAAAATTAAAACAGAAAAAAAAAGCAAACAAAAATTTTTAGAGGTAGTGATTCATATTCTGATGGAAAAAAATGAGATGGAATGTGTCTTGAAATGTGTATATATAATCTTGCGGGTGGGTTATTTAAGAAGAGGAGGCCATTAGGGAATAACTACTTCTGAAGGAGACATTTGCTCTAAAACCTAAGTGATGAGAGATAGACAGCACATTGTGGATTAGGCTAGAAGACTAACCAGGCGGAAGTTCTGAAACACACCGGGCATGTTTCAGAAATTGAAAGAAAGTCGTTATGAATCAGACAAATTTGATAAATGAAAACAGAATGGTACAATCTAAGACTGGGGAAGTAGACAGGGGTCAAATCATATGGGATAATGCAGACCCTGAGAAAAAGATTAGATTTTATTTTAAAAGCAAAGGGGAAAATTTAGAAGATATTAAGCAGGATAGTGCATGATCTGATTTATGCCTGTAAAACACTGACTGACTATTGGGTGGAGAATGGGTTATAATGCAATGGACAAGAACTGGAGCCCGGAGATCTGTGAAGAAATTCTTGAGGTAATCTGGATTAGAAAGGATGGTAGTGTGAATTAGGCTGGTGATGGTGGCACTGGAGAAAACTGGACAGACTCAGGATACGTTTTAAGGGCACTGCCAGTAGGTCTTGCTGGTAGACTGGGTATAAAATTAAGAAGGATAGGGAGGAATTAGGGCAATTTCAATTAAGGACAACTCTGTAGTTTTGGAGTGAGCAACCAGGTGGATGAGTATGACATTTACAGAAATATGGACAAGTTATAGAATTCAGGATAATCGAGAGCTTCATTTTAGGATTAAATCCAAATTCTTTAGCCTGGTACCCACCTTGTGTAATTATGTCTAGTTAAGTGCTATCTACATAGCAGTATTTAATAAGTGTTTATCGGATTGACATGTGGAAAAGTCAGTGTGCTTACCTAGTTTTTCTCAAACTCAAGTGAAATCACTCACTGAGAAAAGCTTACTGGTTCAAAAATTGTATTGCCCATTTTTGGAAAAGGTCAATTCTGCCCCATTAATCACTAAATAGGCATAATCACTTATGCTCAAAATTGTAAAATTGCCTCCTCATAATTCACCAGACTTCTGCAAAACCCCTATTAACCCACTGCAAGAAATATCTACTTCCTAAGTGAATACAATATTTGTGTATCAGCCAGAGCTAGAGAATCCCGTTGTCACTTTAGGAAAATTAGCTTTCTTTCCCTTGAGGTAAATTGCAGATTCTTGCAAATAATATAAAATGTGACCTATGTTCCATATGATAAGGGAAATATCTCCAATCATCCAGATTGCTCAACAAGACAGACTTATTTTTTCACTCATATTTTAATTGTTGTAATGTCAGCCTCAGAGCTCATTAAGTTTTTTAAGGCCCCATATCTTGGGTGTAAAATATTTTTATTGAGAAAATGATTTTTTTCCTGTCTTGAGAATAGCTCCCTAATTAGAAAGCACATGCCATTAGTGCAAGTATATCACATTAAACATACACTCTGATGAATTGATAATTCATCTCAATCTCAAATTATAATCATTTTATTACCTTTCTGCAAAAAAAGAAGCCTCTAGTGAAAGGAGAAAAGCTCTAAGATATTTTGAAAAATTGGACTGTTCTTGGATCACTGAGGTCTCCTGAACAATCATAGTTGCCTAGATGGTTTATGATAATTTGAAAATTTTTCCTGATTCTGTCAGCAGCCAGTCAGCATTTGAACCCCCTACTGCCTCCAAACTGCCACCCTCTCATGACTATTACATAACTGTTTAGAAATTATTTTGCTGTAATCTCAAAATTTTTAAACTGCTTTGAAGGAACTGCAATAAAAGTTACATCTGTTATCATTGAAATATCCTCCATTTATTCTAGATGTTAGAGTGATTATATGAAGAGCATGGTCTGTATCTTACCGCAGACGCTGAATAGCACCGGCAGAGAATGATCGTCTGCCGTTGTCACAGAATCAGCGGTTTTAGGCAGCATATAATACATGAGCTTTCAAATTTTCTTCATTAGAAACTCCCCAAGTTTAATTTACTCAACTGTATGGAGGTTAAAGATCTGCTGGTAAAGCACTCATCATTAACAGTGATTATTCATCATCACTCTTGAGTAGGCAAATTCTACTTTTGGAGATTTTCTCTGCTAAGGAGAATTAATGGGAACTGGGAAATCACAGTGGGAGGCTCCAGGCCACAACTCAAAAGCTTGAGACTTAAAAATGGAGAGGAACCTAGGAGTGTCTCTCAGGTGGGCAGAGTTGTAGCCTTGTCAGAAAAGAGAGGCACGAAGGGAAGCAAGAGTAACCGAGATGGCCTTATTGTTTCCCTCAGCTTGACCCTCAGGTTTCATCCTGAATTTAAGCCTTTGACCCTCCTTAAGAAAAAAGAAAAGAAAACATTCACTTCAGAAAACTTGAAACTGTAAATTCTGCCCCTCTAAGATAGAAATCTTCTACAATTCAGGAATGTATTTCACAAGGACCTGAGCCATCCCTTTGAACTGTATTCACCAAGAAAGGTCACACTGCAGTCTCCCATTCTCTCTGGGAAGGTAGGAGCCCAATTCTGATTATCAATAATTAGCGAATAGTGTTGGCCTAATTGCGTTAACCAAGCTTCTGTCTACATTTTAGAGATTTTTATTTAGAAGATCTTTTAAAAAGCTCTAGGATACGGATCCTAGGATATGGATCTAGAATATTCCTCTGTACTCTTACAAGCAGCTGAGAGGAATCAGTGAGGCAAGCATCAGTCTTTCAAACTGGATCCTATGGACAATTTACTGAGAATCGCTTGCATAACTAATGACATGCAGATTTCTGGACCATTCAAGAAAATTAAACTAAGTGTAACCTATCTGGTCATGGGGTCTCAGAATCCCTAAAATCTGAGTATAACTCTTCACAGCAAGTCATTACAGTAAGCTTCATAATAAAAAAGTAGAATATAAGAAAAATCTTGCAAATATAGAATTTGAAACAATGGAAAGGAGAATTTTAATTCTTTTTTATAGTTAAGAAAGCATTGAGGTAGAGGTTTTCAAGATACACTGTACTGAAAAAAAAGATATACTGAGTCAGAAAAGTAATCGTAAATCACTTGATTTCTCTTCCTGTCTGTGTGCAGTTTTTCCCATAAAGAACCTCATCAACTGAGAATGTATTATGTTCTTAACATTTTCTATTGAAGAAATTCCAGACTTTTTCTCACTTGTTCATCAGAACATTCAATGGTTATGTTTAGCAATGCTTCGTTGTGTATCATTCTGAAGTTCTAACTGCAACTAAAATTTATTTCTTCTTACTCTAGACATTGGGTTGTGGAAAACTAATGTTACAGGAGAAAAAGAAAAATTCTTCCCTTTTACATTTACTTCTCTAAGAGAAAAATTACATTTAAAATTTTTTAAAGAGTTGTTTTTAATCCTTTGATTTCTGGAATAAGGGAGGGAGGGAGAAAGAGAAACCCAGGTGGGCTCCATACCCAGCACAGAGCCCAATGCAGGGGGTAGATCTCAGGACCCTGAGATCATGGCCTGAGCCGAAATCGAAAGTCAGATGCTTAACTGACTAAGCCACCCACGTGCCCCTAGACAGTATGAATTTATTATATCACTTGTTTCTTTCTGATATTTCCACTTTAGGAAGTTTTCCATTATGGAATAAAACAATTTTTTAGCACTAACAAAAAGGAGGAAGTTATTCTGGTAGTAGGAAGACTTTCTGGTGTCTCTAAAATTTACCTGTTTCCTCCTACCACATCATCCTCTCTAAAACAAACCTTTCCCTGAGAACAACTTTACATCCCAGACCATTCTCCCTGGTACAAAGAAAGTGGCTCCCTCTTGGTAACCAATACGGAAAACCATGAAGGAAAGGAGGCAGAAAACCAACTAAGGCAAATGGTGAAAAACAGCCTTCCAGGTTGGTAAATTTTCAATATTTGTTTCTCTATCCTTTTTCCCATTTCCTATGCACTATCTCAGGATGACCTATCTGGATATGAAGGTAGATCTTCCCTGCCACAGCGTCCTGCCTGTGTGGGTAAGAGAACTCTGGCATGGAACGTGGCACCTGCGGACTATCTCTGACCTGAATGAGTGCCATGTATGAAATGCCACATTATGCCGGATGGAAAACTGGGAGAAAGCAAGCCTGCTAAAGAGAAGACCTCCACACACACAAATCTTCTGATAATTAGCAATCACTGGGGCAATACAGGAAATCCTAAGTAGGTCGAATTGCTTTTTTGTTTCCATGTTCTCCTTGTTTGCATCTGTCCTGGTGTGGAAAGCCCTCCCTCTATATGAAGCTGCACTGCCGCCTTCAGTACAACGAAAGACTCAGTGAGCTACCAAAGCTTAAAGGGCTCAAACAGAGCCTTTGTTTTTCAGGAGTGGGTAAGCAGGGACTCTGTAACACACACAGATGGGGAAAAACACGGTGGCCGAAGACACTAAGGCTTCTAGCACCCAGAAGAAGGTGTGCATGCTCAGAGAAATGAGCTTTGGATGTTTGCTGTGCTTACAAATTGCCTACATAACTTTTTTTTTCCCCATAAAGATGAAAGAACTTTGCTGACTGATGTAGTAAAATGACATACCTGGAGGCACTATGGGACACTATGTGGCTGTAGGATAGAGGGATCGCGTGAGAGATAAGTACTGAGGGAGTGCAGACTAGAGGCTCTTGGGGGGTGATCCGAGAAAAGAAGAAGACAAGGGGTCTGCAGATGTACAGGAGTAACAACAGTAATAAAATTTTGCATCTGACCAGGACCCAGGAAGTGAGGATGCAGAGGTGGATGAGGGGAAGCCTTCATGTCTGGCAGAGTCATCATTTTTTTGCCTTTGGTATTTACTGAACAAGTGCTGTAAGTCAAGGGTGCTAGATCCCGAGGCTCCGGAAAAGAATAAGACATGCTTACTATCTACAAAGATAGAGTAACATAGATGTCGAAACTGAACCTGATAATTACATTTAAATAGGATCCAAGTCAATAAAACTAAATAGAGTACTATGAGGCCCAGAAGGAATGTGGGAAACTGTCAAGAACAGTCAGAAAACACTTCCTAGGAAAGGAAACATTGTAGCCAGGATTTGAAGAATGAAGAGGGATTTTCCAGGCAAAGATATGGAGAAATAGCAGTTCAGATGGAGGGAACAGCACACCCAAGGCTATGTTGTAGAAGGGTTTGGTGTAGATAACACTGATTGTTTCATTTATGGGGAAAAGACAGAAATGGATTGAGAGGAAAAATAGGGAGGAAGATGAGACAGACCAGCAGATATCTAGAAGGGCAAGAAAGGTCTGGAGTTCTGCACTCGACCCATGTTGGCAGAAGTGATAGATGGAGGACGGGGATGTACGAGTCCAAAGGTCAAGAAGTAACACCAGCTGTGTGAAATCTGAGGTGAACTTAATTCTGAGATGTAGCTCTGGGCCATCTAATGCTTCTTTGATATTCACGAAGAATCCAAATCACAGAAACTAAATCTAGGTTGTTAAAAAGCAAGTTTCTGCATATATGTACTTGGAAAAGATGTTGTAAGTATGGGAATTGACCAAATCAACAAATCTATTGAGCTTTTATGTGCATGGTGTGATACTACGCACAATTAGTATGAAGTACTTGTTCTCAAGAAGCTTATAATTAAGCAAGGAGGAAGTTTCTGCACCTCGATTATTTTAAGAGGCTGTAGCATGCTCAGGTCTCAGGATAGTGAACCGACCAAGGGCCTGTTAGGTACAGGGCAGTGGGCCCAAATGTTTGTTGGGAATTCCCACACTAAGTGAAGTAGAGATTATAATCTAATTTAAAAATGAAAAACAGGGGCCCCTGGGTGGCTCAGTGGGTTAAGCCTCTGCCTTTGGCTCAGGTCATGATCCCAGGGTCCTAGAATGGAGCCCCGTATCAGCGCTCTGTTCGGCAGGGAGCCTGCTTCCCCCTCTCTCTCTGCCTGCCTCTCTGCCTACTTGTGATCTGTCAAATAAATAAAATATTTTAAAAATTAAAAAATTTAAAAAATAAATAAATACAAATGAAAAACATGCTTTAAAAGCCTATAAAACTTCTCCAAGGATACCCAGATAATTTTTTGTGTCAGATCCAAAATGAGTTCTTTATCCAATACTAAAACCTGCCTTTGTCCTCTAATATGCAGTGCCTCAAATCAAGTAGAATATAAATATTTGCAATATGAAGAAGAAACCTAAATCTTTCTTATGCTACTTCCGTTTAGTTTAAAGAATGCTGTGAGGACTTTTCTGGAAGGAAGGGACTCCGGATGCTGAGATTTATTGTAACGAAACGCTATGGAACTGATTACCCAAACCCTCAGCTGGTGATTTCTATCTTGGTCAGTTTACTATCATCCTGGATCTGCTCTTAGGAACTGGACCAAGAAAATGACTCTTACCACCCTTACCACACTCATAAGACACCAGTGTAAAAGCTGCAAAGCCAAATGTTACATTTATACTAGGCATTCACTTCTGATGTGGATATATTCTTTCCTTATCAAAAAATTACCAAGAAATCAAGCAAAAAGTTGCTTGTTAACAAAAGCTATGAGTTAGATGGATTTCTAAATGCCTATCTAAAATACTATCAAGATAAATAGCATTCATCCAGTAAGGAATTATAGAACACCTTAACCTAAACTATCATATTTAAGTACTGTGCTAGGTCTTGAAGAACAATCTGGAATCAAACGATCAAACATCACAGTTACTCTCCTCAAAAGCTCTCAGTCTGCTGGCAGAGGCGGCCAAGAAATAGACAATTCATTTCACTATGGATACACCTGGAGAGCCCTTTACTCACGATGGGATCAGGTGGGAAAAATTGAAGGCCTTCTGGAGTACACAACACCTGAATTGCATCATGAACAATGAGTAGACATTCCCTGAAGGAGGAAGAGGGGGTATAAGAGGAAAGGGACCCTCAGTGGAAAACAACAGTTCGGTTCAGGACGAGGAGCAAGTGACGGCTTGGAATTTGCAAACTGTAAGTAGTTCATCTTGACTGGAGCCCAGTCTAACTGTAGCGATGGGTGTAGAAACAGGAGGCTGTTAGATAACAAAGAATATGTGGTGTTCATTACATGCTGGTATATTTGTGGGAAGAAAACAGAATTAACTTGGCAGATAAGGGGCTCTTTCTCTTTTAGAGGCCTATTTTTACCTTGGGTTTGTTGTTGTTGTTTTGTCATGGTGTTATATGTATATATTAACAGTGGTCCTTCAAGCTTCATATCTCTTCACTTATTTTGTTAATGTTTTATTTATGGGTTTTTGCATGCAGTGTTTCCATTTCAACTAGTTTTTTATATTTGTTGATTCACAGTTGTTAATAATCTTTTTATTCACTGGTTATATTGTCTTTTTTGTTTTAGTGTTGATATTTGTGATAAAAATCCTTTGCAGTTTTTTGTTGATGTTGTTTTGAGATTTCATAACATTATGTCTAGCTGTAGGTGATTTTTAAATTTATTACTCTTTGTTACTTTGAATATAAATTTTGGTTTTTAAAAAAATAAGTTCCAGAAAGCTATCAGTCTTTATTTTATTTTATTCTAAAACTTTGATTAAGTGTTTTATAGAGCTTTTTACTCTATTGTTCATGTCTTTCATAGTTTTCATTTTTTTATTTTTCTATTCTGACTTTTGGGAAATTTCTTAGGTAAGTCTTACAGTTTTCTAACACTTTCTTTGGTGTTCGGCAACCTCACATGTAAGTAATATGTTCATTGAGCTTTAATTTTAAATTACCATAATTTTCATTTCTAGTTTTTTGTTTGTTTCTGGAGATCTTACATACTCTTGCTACTCATTACTAGTCTCCTATTTCCTGGAACATAGGAAACATTATTTTTTAATTATGTGATGAATCTAATATTTGAATTGTTACAGTTTTGATTCTAATGGCTGTGGTTTCCACTGGTTTTTTGCTCTCGGCTTATTTCCTTATGAGTGTTGTGATTATTTACTGTCCTTATATTCCTGGAAAATTTATTGGTTGGGATCTTTAGACACCTGAGTCAGAAGCTGGTACTCTAGAATGTATTTTCTCCTATTTTTGACAAGCACTTGGGAGTACTACCATTCTGGGATCAACCTGAATTAAATTCTGGGATTAAAGGTTATTGCTGTCTACCATCATAAGGGCTAGCTGTGTTTTTGTATTTTGAGGGGAGGTTTTGTTTTTGTTTTTCCTAACACAGTGCTAAGATTTGAGACCTACTTCATACTTCTACCTTAAGAAAAGACATGGATTTATTTCTAGTCTTTGATTAAACCTACAGGTGTTCTAGGGTGCCAATTAAATGGGTGGTCTTCTTTTAGACTCAACACTTTCAAGAGGTTCCTAAACAAAGTCTTTTTGCACTTGAAACTCTTTACCCCCACACATAAAGCATGGAAACTAAAAATCATTAAGAATTGGCAAGGACTCTAAAAATCGAAAGCCAACTTCAGTGTTCTATTTACCTCTGTATTCTGTTTTTACTGAGATTTTGGTCTCTGAGTACTCTTTTTATTCTTGAAGACCAATAAATGCACTTAAAAGTAAGCTTTAAAACCATTTTAGTCCAGACATTTTAAGTTCTCAATGGGAGCATTATTAGGGTGCTTAGCTCAATATATTGCCATCATTGAAACACATGCATTTTTATTTGTTGGTAGCTGATAGATTTTCTTTTTTTTTTTCTTTCTTCCTTCCTTCCTTTATTAGTGTATTAAGTAACATTTAATTATGTGTTGATGCCTTATCAGAAAGAATATGTCAGCTTCTTTCTTTTCCTTTCCTGTAGTTGATGAATATTGTACTATCAAACTGAGACTAGAAATAAGGGAAAGACGGAGGTATTATGAAAACAGGTAGAGAAGTTGGCTTATACTGAAAGCAGGGAAGAAATAAACCGTGACATGGAGCTATTGATCATTGAGTACTCATAGAACAGAAAAGCATCCAATTAAGCTGAGTTTGTTATTCTTCAGATATTCCAATAATAGTTTTATAGCAGGTAAAGATGTTCTAGTTTGTCAGCTTTTAGAAATGATGAAAAAAAAAAAACCTAAGATAAAAAAGAGTAGGTCGGGTCTTAATCTAGTGACCTGTTATCCATGTAAATAGATACTGTATCTGTAGTGTGATTTCATAATGAGGGAGCAGTGGGCAGAAAGGTGGAGACTTTCTGTTATGTGGATGAGCCAATATGCTATAGTCTCCAACTGGAAAAATAAAGTCATTCAGTTTGGTCATATGGCCCTGTGGAGTCAACAGAATCAATTCAAAGCACAGCAATGCCGTTATTGCTGACATTGTAGAGGCCCAGCAGAACTAATAGGGGAGGAGGGGGCGAAGAATTGTACCTCTTTAGAACTGTGAATTAAATATGTATGAAATATCCCGCACCTTGGCTTTACCTCCTCCTCAAATCTGGCTCAGGGGATATTTGGAAAATATAGATTTGACAAGTGAAACATAAATAACCTATTTAGTTTCTTGGTAGCTAAATATATTTTTGTTGTTAACCTAGAGAGATGGCAAAAGAGAAAATCAACTATTTAAGTACCCTGTGGGTAGCCTGCTCAGGAAAATGACAAAACAAAATAAATGGCCGTTTTCATATTGCTCCCTAGTGCAGCTAGAAAGGAATGGTATTATTTCTTGAGTTTGACATAAATACTGGATTTCCAGATTGCTAGATTGTATACGTATATTTCCAAGTGTTACACTTCTTTGCAGTGTTCTATGGAAAATTAACAAAAGAAAATGACTTCAAGATGCACAAAATCTGTTTCAAATAAGTGACCTATGGGGGAGAAAAGACAATATATTAGAGGAATTAAAATTGTAATCATCATAAATTTTTTTTGAACAGTATTACATGGACCTTTTAAATGTTCACCAGTTTTTCTCAAAACAGCAAATATCTGGATCGATTATATAGTTAATAGCTGAAAAGATGAATTTTCATTAAGTTACAATTCCCTGTAGAACAGAATATATTTGCAGACAGCAATCATGATAAATAGTAGTGAGATAATTTTCTTATGAAGTTATTTCATTCTAAGGAAATCCAAAGGCATCAATGGCATTGTAAGTAGCCTATTATTTCCCGGCTGGAGGATTTTAAAGTTGTCTGTCACAAAGATAATAAAGAATCTAGTGATGACAAGAATTATTAAGCTCAAATAAAACACTAGATCTGTTTTTAGGAGAATAATTTTGTTATCTGGCACACTTGATTTGTTTACATGAAGATCAGCAAAATCTAGCTAATCAGTGCATGCTTTAATGGTTCATATGCTGAATACAACTTGAAGTCAAATTGCAAGAGATAAAACATGGTGCTAAACAGAAAGTATGAAAACCTCTTGTAGTTCAATAAGCAACCTGAGCAACCTCTCGATTTTCAAGACTATTCTGGACTTAAGCTTCTTAACCTGTGAATGGAGGAGATTGCACAGAAGGTCTATTCTCCTCTATACTTGATAAAGCTTAAGAAGTATTATGAACTGGGGGAGGGGGGCGCCTGGGTGGCTCAGTAGGGTTAAGCCACTGCCTTCGGCTCAGGTCATGATCTCGGGGTCTTGGAATCGAGTCCTGCATCGGGCTCTCTGCTCGGCGGGGAGCCTGCTTCCCTCTCTCTCTCTCTGCCTGCCTCTCTGTCTACTGTGATCTCTCTCTGTCAAATAAATAAATAAAATCTTTAAAAAAAAAAGTATTATGAACTGGGATGATGGAGTTGTGAAAGACAGAAACCCAACTCAATGTGCTTTTTATTGGAAAGGGAATTGATGTGCTGGTTAACTTGGCTGAAGATTCAGAGGTAGACGGATTCCAGGGGTATCTGGGTCCAAGGTCTTCACTGAGGACCTCAAAAGTCAACTTTTTCTTGCCCATCTTTTGCCCTGCAAATGCTTTGCTTTGCTTCCTTTCCAGGCTAGCTGTTTTCATGCATTAATTACAAAGTTCCAGACTTAATCATTCTATATAGAATGCCAGAAAAAAAGAACAACTCCTTTCTAATACTCCCAGCAAAATACTAGAATTGATACTGACTTATCTGACTTGGGTCATGTGCCCATCCCTGTCCTGTGGCCAAGGAAATAAATTTTGTAATTCCTTAGGCATGGGTCATGTCTCTATCCTTTGAGGAGAGAGAAACGTCCCTTCTTCTCAAGCCACATGAATAGGATTATGTGGCTCCTATAAAAGGAAACAGATTTTGTTACCTCAGATGGAAAAGGAAAAGGTGTACATAGAAAGCAAAACAGATTCTCAGCATAGATTCGCCTTACTTGGTTAAAAATTCAAACTTACTCATTTTAGGTCATATCGACATTGAAAATGTATTTTGCTATGTTTCTATAGCTTCAAATAAATACATAATTTTTTAAAAAACCAGCAAATGAGTATAGAAGGAATGATAGTCTTAAAGTCAGCATTTGTATTTTGTATATCAATGTACTAATTTCTTGAATAATAATTATTAGCATAAGCTAAAAATTTAACCACAAAATGTGAAAATTTAACTGGATCTTGGATTTAAAAAAATACTATAAAGTTACTTTTGGGGGTAGGTCACAGGGAAAATTTCGTATGGGCTCTATGTTTGTGATGTTTTTGATACTGGTGTTCGGTTATTGGAGAACACGGCTCTATTAGGGTATCTAAGCTAAAGCATCTTGGAGGTGGATGGCTAGGATCTGCAACTTACTGGAAATAGTTAAGCAGAATAAATAGAACACATATACTTCGGTGTATATGTATGTGCATATGTATCTACATCAACTAAACATAGAAAAGGAAAAAATCTGTTTCATTTATTTAAACAATTTGGAATTGATTTGTTAAAGGTAAACATATTAATATACTTCGGGTTTACCTTTTTGAGTCACATCACTCTGGTCCTTATAACCTTTTTGATTCCTTTATCCTGTCATAGTCCCTAAGTCAAAGAAAAATAATGCTCAGGGATAACGGCTCATGTGCAAAGATTCTCTGTTGTCTGTTCATACCCATATCTTAGCCATGCCAGTTACTATTAAGTAGTCAGTTATTTGGTGCTTCTATTCAATGAATGGTTCCAAAAGAATCAATGAAATTTGGAATCGTCCCTTCTGCTACTATGTAACACTAATATTTATAATTTTCTGAGCATTTGCTATATGACAGCATAACGTTAGATGATCTAATACTCACAGGAGACCTATGAGTTAAGTAAGAATTATTATCCTTCCCCTAGTCAAATTGCCATCATCTGTCTCTTGCCCGAATTATTACTATAGGCTCCCAATAGCTTCCAGTACTGTAACAAATGAAATGATTCTCTTCATAGCAACTAGAAGGAACTTCCCTAGGTCAGGGATAGGTCAGCGACAGGGATTTCTGTTGTCAGAAAATCCTCAGCCTTGGTAAGTGCCTGGCACAGTGATGGTGCTAAATAGATACTGATTGAATGGATGGATGTCACTCATCTCTTTTAAACATTTTAATGGCTTACCTTTGTACTTAATATGCAAAGCCATTACCTTGGTTTACAAGGCCTTCCATTAGTTTTTTCTTTGCCTACCTTTCTTCTGTAATATGCTCTTTCTACCTAATTCATACTAGCCTCTCTGCTCAACAAACTAAGTTTGTTGCTGCCTCCATGTTTCTCATAGTTTTTGAGGGGACGGGGGTGGGGGTGTTTCTGCCTGAAATTATCTGCCTCCAGATCTTCCCTTGGTTGGCTCTGTCCTCTCCTACACATCTCAAGTCAAATGGCTCTTCCTTAAAGAAGCCTTCTTGACTGCCCCCAATCTTGATTAACGCCTCCAGCTAGACAGTTGATCACATCGCCCCATTTGTTTTCTTCAGAGCCCTGATGATTGCACTTATTTTGAATGAAGAAAAGACAGCATATAGAGGTCAATAGCACATATTTGTGATGATTTTAACCCAAATATATGTTGTTTTACTTTATGCATATTCATCTGCTATATAAATTATCTCCTATGTTCCAACCAAAGCCAAAATTGGGCACATTTATCTTTGGGTATTTTCGATTGTGTTTATTGGAATACATTATACCCTCAGTTGTAGATTCAAGTAGAACAATTGAAGAGAGAAATATTCTTAGCTTATTTCCATTCCATTATCACTTAAAAACTTTCTGATGTTTCAGGCAGGCCTAGTCTATATCTTCTCTTGTTTTCTCTAGTATACAGTGAGAAACCAGAAACAGTAATTGAAGTTCACCCTAGAACTTTAGTTGTAAGGGGTAATTCTGAGAAAAACTCTCTTTAGAATGGACCAAGCAGGTCCCACAAAAATTGTCAGGTTAGGAGTATTTGAGTCCTTTCTTTGTTCTATTGAGATACATGAAATAACACAAATATGCTATTAAATAGAAAGCCTGGGGCACCTGGCTGGCTCAGTGAGTTAAAGCCTCTGCCTTCGGCTCGAGTAATGATCTCAGGGTCCTGGGATCGAGCCCCGCATCGGGCTCTCTGCTCAGCAGGGAGCCTGCTTTCTCCTCTCTCTCTGCCTGCCTCTCTGCCTACTTGTGATCTCTGTCAAATAAATAAATAAAAATCTTTAAAAAATAATAAATAAAAAAATAAATAGAAAGCCTTACAGTTTTTTTTTCCACATAAATGAAGTAGTTTATATGATAAGTTGTGTATCTATTCTAAAATCCTGGCATGTGTAACATTTCAAGATCCTTTGACCTACATTTTACTCACAGTAAATTTTAAAATAGTCCAAGGAGGAAGGCATATCAAAATATCCATTTTCAACAGATTAGGACATCGAGGCACAGCAGGATAAGAAAGCTACCTAGGGAACACGTCTGTGTAGTAATGGACTAAACTAGTCAGAGCTGGAAATTAAGTCTCTTGATTTCTTATCCAGGACTTTTCTTTCCATATGAGATAGATAAGATCTAGATAATAGTACCAGTAAGTAAATGTTTTTAGAAAAAAAAAAACAAATGGAAATACTTTAAAAGTAAAACAAACAAAAAAACAACAACCTCAAAATCAGACTTTAGAAAGGTTAATAACCTCAATATTTTGAATGAGATACAGAGGGAACAACTTTTCCTTGTTTTTAAGCACGTAAAATGAACAACAGAAATAGCCATATTATTAGGCATTTGAAAAGAAGCCGTTAAGGCAAAATGCTTATCAGAGTAAAGACCTGTACTAAATCCCACTTTTAACATTTATGAAAATTGTACCCTTCCTGAACATCAGGAAGGATCTCCTTTTCTTGGTCAGCTGAAATTGTAATTTAGATTTATGTGATAGTTGAGCTGGAATAGAAGTAAATTTTACTGATTCTTCCTACAAACGATGTATGTGGATGAAAACTTGTAAATTCAGCTAATTATCTGTACAGGTTTTCCTTCATAAACATTAAACTTTCTGGGGAAGATGATAACGTAGAGATGAATTAATAAGATAGAATCCCTTTAGCAAACATACGGCACAGATTAGAATCAGTCAAAAAAGGTTTATTTTCAAGGTGTGAAGAGGGTGCAGGGTAGACTTCCTCTCATCTCCTTCTGGACTTCCTTGTTGGTGGACTGAAACCTGAAGCTAGATATTAAGCCAGACTCGGAGGGCAACAGGCAAGAGACGGAATGGTGAAAGAGAAATGCAGAGTGAAAGTGTCCAGCAGAGTAATACTGGTCATGATGATGGTGATGATAAAGCTAGCGTTTACTGAGTAGTTGACATCTATCTACCTCTGTATTTACCACTTCACATTGTTCCGTTCAATCTAAATACCCAAGAACTCAGTATTCTATTTCACAGGTGATTAATCTAGGATTCTGAGAGGTTACTAGATATCTAGTGAATTTCTTATAGGTGTATTTGTGATGATTCTCTTCTTTAGAAGAGAGATTCCACGAGGAAAGAAGAAACAAATGTTAGTCAATGGCAGTGTGAATTCCCCATAGAATATTGTTATGAGTATTTCTCTTGGAAAAATGAAAAAGTAATACTGATATGTGGATTGGGTATATATTTTGATTTAAAATATCTAATAAAGTACAGATAACTTTTGTATAGCTAGCTAGACCTAACAAAAAGAATGTTCTGATATCAAAATTTGCTAAATGTTGTCCTACTGGATAAATGAAGTAAATAAGCCAATAATGATACCTTATAGCCTACTGCCAGTCTTCCAGTTAAGCTGTAAGAGGAGAAAAACCAAGGAGATAGAATTGTTGGAAAAAGCAATTTTAGAGGATGTGAACAAGAAGCTAACCCTCTTCAGGGTAACCCTATTCAGGCACCCTTTTATACTGGGTCTCCTGCAATAAAAAAAGGAGGGTTCACATAATGGACCTATCCTCTGGTAATTCATCAACACCACCATGTTCAGCCTTGCCGAGACCATGGATATGATGATGGGTGGGGGAAAAGCAGGGCATAAATGAATGTTTTTGTTTTCTTTCTTGCTTGGAATATGCAACAAACTGACTTTCCTACTTGTGTACTAAGTGACTAGAATAAACACGGCTAAAATTGCATCACATTTTGGGGGGCTAGAAAAGATCTGGATAAGATAGCACAGAAACCTTTTTTGTGGTAATTTTCCAGGACGTTAGATGGACCCAAGTCCTTCAAACCTGATACTTAAGGAATATGAATATTTGTAACTCAATTAATGAAACCATATCCATTTTTGCTATACCTATGCCAGTCTAGCTCTTGCCTCTGTAAGTTTTACTTCTCTATAAAATGGGTATAGAAATCTTTAGGGATTTTCTGAAGATTGTTGAAGTAATTTGTAGAAAGTACTCTTAAATCCCCAGAGATCCTTACAATCAATTAATTGTAGGTATTTTTCTATGGTTTATTTTACCAGCTGAAAATTTGCAGGCCATATCACTACAAATATATCTGTTCTAGTTTAGTACTTGAGAGATGGAAGCATGTGTCCTATGTGCTATTTTATTGGTAGAACATTTTGGTTGAATTCCATGGAGAAATGGAAAACCTGAAAGAAATGATTACTTTGCTAGAATTATACTTATGGGAGCTACACCACTTTATGGATCTGTTAGATGTTACCATATAGCACAACAAATTCTCCCACCCCTTTTTGGGGAAAAAAAAAACAGACGTTAGGACTAGAATAGACACAGAGAATTGTCTAATCTCTTCTCTATACACTTTTTAGCTTTAGAGTACTTGCTATTGATTGTGTTCTGAATTCTTTTTTTCTTTTTAAGGTTTTATTTATTTGAGAGAGAGAAAGAGAAAGGGAGGGAGAGAGAGAGAGCATGAGCAGGAGGAGGGGCCAAGGGAGAGAGGGAGGCAGACTCCCAGCTGAACAAGGAGCTTGATGAGGGCCTCAATCCCAGGACCCTAAGATCATGACTGAACCGAAGGCAGACATTTGACTGAGCAACCCAGGCGCCCCACATGTTCTGAATTCTTAAAAAGCCCAATGTTGACAGTACTGTCCTCACTCAACTTCATACGGTGTCTTGGCTTCCTCTAGAGCATGCACCCACTTTTCCATGTATCCCAGTGAATCTGCCTGGATTAAAAACAAATCAAAACAACTCACTGATGAATGGAAAACCGACGGCTGATATTCAGCTTTCCTTGCTGGCTACAGTCTCTGCCACGAAGCATTACTCACAAAATGGGCTTTCTTCCTGGTGTTGTTTTCCTTCACATTTCAGTTACTGAGTCTGTGAATATGGATCAGAGCTTGAAAAAGCCCGTGATTGGCTCTGAAAAAGATTGCATGAAGTGCATCAGTGCTTTCCCGGCTGAAAACATCTGTTAGGAGGCACAAATTTAGCTTCTCATTGTTGGCTTCCCTGAGTATCAGACAGAGTTTATTATTTAACTGATGACTAGGAGAAATGGGCTCTGGCAAAAATCTGGCCACAGACTGAAGAAGGTTTTTATATTTGTTATTTAAAATATCCTGACACGGAAGGATCTGGGAATGAAATGTTGACCTATTGTCCTTACCAGCTAAGAAATCAACTTTAGGAATATTTTTAGAAGTACATATATTTTCTCTTTAATTGTACACTTTAGAAAGCTACTTTGCTTCCTTAAGAACAAGACAAAAATTATTCAAAAACAGTTTTTAAAATATGAAGTACCTCAATTTGGTAAAGATAAGGAAAAAAGAATGGAATTACTTTAGGAGTTTTATTGAAGAGTGAAAGGTAGCACTGAGATCAAACTGTAGTTAATAAATATCACAGTACACCATAACAGACACTAATGGACCCTGTCCCATGTAGTATATAGTATTAGTTACTATATGACAGCATTGCCAAAGGTAATTTGTTGTCTTACTTAAATGTTGAGGAAACTGGAATAGAGAATAACTTCTTAACATTCTTCATAAAATTGCAAAAGATGTGCATTTTTTTAATATATTTCATTACATTGTAGAAAAGTGCATTTCCAACCATGTGATCATATATTTTACTGTCTGCAGATAGCTTACTCTTTTCTGTTCCTCTATTCTGGTGCAGTGGTGTTCAAACCTGACTGCTCATTGGATCATCTGGAAAACCTTTTTTTGGGGGGGGGGGAAGGAGGGGTGGTAGCCCCATTCATTGTTTGGTATCACATCATTTAACCTCCATGTCTTTGTGTTCTTTCCCAATTTTTTCCTGTGGTTCATTTCTAGTTTGATAGCATGTGGTTGGAAAAGATGTATGGTGTGACTTCAGTACTGTTGAGACTTGTTTTGTGGCCTAATGTGTGATCTATTCTGGAGAATGTTCCACGTGCACTTAAAAAGAATGTGTATTGTCATGTTTTAGAATGGAATGTTGTGAATATACCCATTAGATCCATCTGCATGTGTTTTCAGGTCTGAAATGAGTCCGTTATAGGCAGCGTATAGCTAAGTTTTTGTTTTATCAATTCTGTCTCCCTGTTACTTGGTTGGAGTGCTTGATCCATTTACATTCAAAATAAGTATTGATAGGTATGTATTTGTTGCCATTTTGTTACTTGTTTTACGGTTGTTTTTGTAGCTCTTCTCCATGCCTTTCTTTTCTTGCTTTCTTCTCTCAGGGTTAGTGGACTTTCTCTAAGTGATATACTTGGATTCCCATTTCTTTGTTTTCTCCATTTTTTTGCCTATCACTGATTTTTGCTTTGTGGTTACCACTAGTTTTATACATAACATGTTAGGCATAAAGCAGAAAATGTTCAATTATTGCTTGCTGAAGCTGGTACTCCTTCTGTATGCCTTCTGCCCCCCCACATTTTAGGTATGTGTACTTAATAACATTTTATTTCATGAATTCCTTCTGTGGTTTTCATATATATACTTAATATTACTGCTTTTGTGCTTTATACTATTATTAATGGTCTTTCCATTCAAATAGTCCCCTTTAACATTTCTTGTAGGGCTGGTTTAATGGCAATGAATCCTTTAACTTATGTTTGGGAAACTGTATATCTCTCTACCTATTCTGAATGATAGCCTTGCTGGATAGAGTATTCATAGTTGCAGGTTGTTTTTCTTTTAGCACTTTGAATATATTATCCCCCTCCTTCTGGCCTGCAAAGTTTGTGCTGAAAAATCAGCTGACAGCCTTCTGGGATTTCCCTTGTATATAACTATTTGCTTTTTCTTGCTGTTTTTGAAGTTGTCTTTTTTGCTACTTGCCATTTTAATTACTACATATCTCAGTGTGGATCTCCTTGGGTTGATTTGGTTGGGGGCTCTTTGTGCCTCCTGAATCTGGATGTCTGGTGTTTCCTTCTCTGGATTTGGGAAGTTTTTAGCTGTTATTTCTTCAAATAAAACTTATTCCTCTTTTCTCTGTCTTATCCTTCTGGTATCTTAAAAATTTGAAAGTTGTGGGGCACCTGGGTGGCTCAGTGGGTTAAAGCCTCTGCCTTCAGCTCGGGTCATGATCTTGGGGTCCTGGGATCAAGCCCTGCATCAGGCTCTCCACTCAGTGGTGAGCCTGCTTCCCCCCCTCTCTCGTTGCCTGCCTCTCTGCCTGCTTGTGATCTCTGCCTGTCAAATAAATAAATAAAATCTTAAAAAAAAAAAAAATTGAAAGTTGCTATGACAGGTGTTGCTGATTTTCCATAGTCTACTTTCATTTGTTAATACTTTTTTCTTGCTCCTGTTCATGTTAATTGCTTTCTATTATGCTGTCCTTCAGATCACTGATGTGTTACTCTGCTTCCTCTAGTCTACTATACATTCCTTCTACTGTATTTTTATTTTCAGTTTTGGAGTTCTTTATCTCTGATTGGGTCCTCCACTTTTTTCTCAAGTCCAGTGACTATCTTAGGAATATTACTTCAAATTGTGTATTAGGCATGTTACCTCATTTTGTTAGGTTGCTTGCTGTGACTTAGTCCTATTGTTTCATTTGGGACATATTCAGCTGTCTCTTCATTTTCTCTGTCTCTTTCTTTGTGTTTAAAAAAAAAAAAATCCACTATATGTCCTGCTCTTGAAAGTAGTGGCTTTATTATGAATAGGCCCTGTAGTACTCTGCAGTGCAATGTCTCCTGTTCACCAGAATCTGGTGCTTAAGGGATGTCTCCTATGTATGTTGTGTACACCCTACTGTTTCAATAGAGCCATGTTTGCCTTCAGTCGAGTCATCTGCAATGGCCCTCTTTACCTGTTGAGAGCAGGGTTTGATCCCTGTATTGTTAGTAGGCCAGTCTGGAGCATCCCTGGGCTTGAGTTAAGTTACACCAGGCATATGCCTGGGAATCAGTAGCACCAAACTACAGGGAGCTTTCCTTGTGTTGTCCCCTGAGAAGCTTTGGTTGGTGGTTACGACCTTTAATCAGGCCAGATGTCTGCCCCCAGCTTTCTGCTAGGGCTTTACTCAGACTGGTGTGTGTGGTTATCTTCCCTTCTTGAGTCATGATTCACTTTGTCATGGTGTTGGCACCTGTTAGGGCTTCTTGTACACTGCCAGACTTGTGGCTCCAAGTTGGTTTGGCTCTGGTTAGGTGTGTATTACAGGGGGCTACTCTGCAGGTTGATAAGGAGGCAGTGTGCCCAGTGCCTCAATACTGGTCCACCATCTAAGGGGGCCTTTAGCTGCCTAAGAGATTTTCTGAGTGTGGGCCTGGTTGGAGGCTAGCAAGCTAGGTGGAGAGTGTTTGTGCTGTGCTGCTTCCTTCAGGTGTCCATGTATCTCTTCTGGGGACTAGAGGAGGGATATGGTGCCGGCCAGGTCTTTTATTCTTGGAGAAGTCTCCAAGTGATCTCAGTCCCTCCAGCACATGCTCTGAAATTACCAAGTAAGTATCCTTCCTATATCCCCCAGGCTGCTGTTTCTGTATTACATCTCAGTGAGGCTTTTGGTGTGGTGCCTCTGTAAGAGTATGGACTCCACCTTCCAGCTCTCCCAGAACTGAGCCCACTGTTTTTCTGGTTTGTTTGTTTTTGTTTTTGTTTAAGTGCCAGGAATTAAGCCCCACTGATTGTTAGTCCCCTCTGGTTTTGAAAGCCAGATGTTACTGGGGTTTGTCTTACTTCTGTGGGTCCCCCCTGCCTGGGGTGAGGCTTTAGTCCTCTTCCTGCCGGCCACATCCCTCCCAAGTTCCTTTGGCTTATGACGGTATCTCCACCTTTCCTATCGTCTTCAATATGGTCTCTTCTCTACATTTAACTGTGGAGAATCTATTTTTCCAGTTTTTCCATCATTTTCTGGGTAATTTACACTGAAGGTGTATTCTAGTTGTATCCATAGGTCTAGGCGAGCTTAGGATTCTCCCATTAGCCATCTTCCTCAGAAATCACCACTTGTTATTTTTGAATTATTTCAAGTGAAGTTGTGGATTTAAATGGAATTGAAGTCAAATTCTCCACTTCTTTATCAAACTTCTTAGTTTTCACTAATTGATTCAACCTCATTTTTTATAAGAAATATTTGATCCTCCTTAAACTATCTTGAAATATGTTCATAATGTAATATATTTCAAAAAACTAAAAACCTATTCCTGAATGAAGGTAATAAAAGGAAAGCAATTTAAACATGAAATAATATGCTGCTTACTATTTTTAGACTATTTTTAGACTAGATACCCAGGTTTGACCACACTGGAAGAGGTTGTAAAGTAGCCAGGTGTTTGTACCTATAATTAACATTGGAATCACTGAATGCCACAGCTATGCATGCACATGATACAGGTGTGTTATATATGCAGCTTGTGTACCTTGAGCAGCATTGCAGTCAAGTACATAGTTTTTCCAAAGGTGAAGCTCTTGATACATTTCTAAACAAAACAGAATTTTCCTCTTGATTTACAATGTAGTTGCAATACTAGAAAACTCAGTGTGTATTAAAATTTGCAAAAGACAATTTATATGTATTAAATGGAATTGCATTCTGGACTCTAATTATTATAAACAGATTGTTCACTTACGAGGCTTTGAAAAGCATCCAAAAGCCATGTAGAGTGCTTTACTCTTCTTTTCGTGGGACTTTCTGGTAAATCTCAGAAAGAGGAGAGTATCTGGCCTTGGCCCGCTGAATGAGAGTAGAATCACCCATTCCCCGCTTCCCAAATCTTGTAACCAAAAACTCCCCAAGAAATTCATCAAATATAATGGAGGGGATAGCAAGACCATTGTCAAGACCTACTGTAATGCAGTAGATTGCCTAACAACCTCCCCTAAGGCTAACTCTGTATATACGTGAGTCTTGTGGTTTTACCTTGTGGGCATACTATATAGTGGTTAAGTGGGCAGCTAGAAATTACTGTTATTATGTGCTTAGTCAAGGTCTATTCTTACGCATTTAGTCAAGGAGCATATTCCTCTGAAGCTTTCTGTATTTAAAGTAGCATCTCTTAAAATAGAGATTAATTACACAGAGGCAAAAGGTGAAGCTATAGAAGAAATGTGATGCTGATCTCAAGCCAGTACTTTGAAGATTGGAACACAGTGACACATACAGATGCTCCAGAAGAGAATAAAAATCTATTTTTCTGTCTAAGATGTGCCTGTGACACTTGAAAAATTCTTAATAGGGATTTCTCCTTGACTGTATGCTGGCCCACAATGAAGCTAAAAATAGTTTGTGCTTCAGGCATTCTTTTTCTCTAAGTGACAATGCAAAGGAGAGAATGACAGGTGTTTCCCTTCAGTTACATAAATTTTGTTCTCACTTTTGTTTCTGTCCTAAACAATGGCCACCAGAGAAGTCCAATTTGAATTAGAACTCTAAAAATTGAACAACTGGGGTATTTATCCTTGTCATCTTTTTTTCCCACTGATTCACCATTTGCTTTTTATTATAACTAGATTTATTTAATATTAAAATACTTTATCTCTCAAAATATAGGACACATTTATACTTCAGTTGTCAAGGAAGCACTTGTTTACATTGTTCATGACTATCTGTTTTGACCTTTCTTTGAGAATTTCAGCTGCCCATTTGTAGTGAGAAAAGGCACTATCAACAGTGTTAACTTTCAGAAGAAAGTTAATTTAATTAGAAATAGTCTGCATATCTTAACCTCTAAAGTATTCTAGACTTGTTTTATTTCCTATCTGCCTAAAGTTCTTGATAGGGATTAAATGTGTAAAGGATGCGATTGGAAAAAAAAAAAAAATTCTACCTGGGTAAAATGTTGAAATAAATGTTTCCTATTCAAACATCATATCTCTTTATAACAATGACAGGTAATTTTCACAGGTGGAGACTTGCTATCCCTCCTTTTTCCAGTTTAACATGCCTTCGAAAAATAGGTTTTCGTTTCTAAATGGATGTATTTCTCAAATAAAAATAATACTTGCCAATTGATACAAAAAACTTACTTCAGGTTAGGTTGAGTTTGGGGAAAGTTTACCTTTGCAGTGATTAATGAAGAGTAGAGTTTTCTTATATAAATTGGTGGTTTGTTAGTTGTAATAGAGAAATGTAAAATTGAATTAAGAAGAAAATAAGTTAATTTCCCTATCCTCTTTAAACATAAACTACATTCTGTGCTAAGTCTTCAATATATCCAGGTTTCCTTCTTCCTATCATTTTATTAAAAAAAGATAGTAAATACCAAATACAAAAACAGGAGAACCAAAGTAATAGTAAGTTTTTGGCAGCTGACACAATCGCATGTGAATGATTAAGACACAGATTTTCTCAATGAAAATAATGGGAATGAATTAAAAGGGCAAAATAAATGGGTTATTTTAGAATAGAGCTTTTACCATCTGTGGGGGTTTTTAAAAATCTTCCTCTCTTAAAATGATCAAATCTATTGGTATTCCTCCCTTCAAGAGATGACTGTAGGCTGGAGTTAGTGTTGCTTCTAATGAGTAGAACAAAGCAGAAATTAAGACGAGATTAGGGCAGAAAAACAACACAGTGGCTTCTATCTTGGTTGTTCTTTATGTTGGGTCATTTTCTTGGGGAAAGTCAGCTTCCTTGGTTTGAGGGCACTCAAGCATCCCTGTGGAGGGCCCATGTACTCAGGCACTGAGATGTCCTGTCAACAGTCATATGACAGAGCTGTTTAGGCATAGATCCTTCAGTCTGTGTCCAACCTTAGGATGACAGCAACCTCAGGACACCTGACGTAGAACTCCTGGTCTAGGTCTCTCCTGAGCTCCTGGTCCAAAAACACTATTAGACAATAGATGTTTGTTGTTTAGAGCCACTAATTCTAGAGTAATTTTTACACAGGCATGGATAACTAAGACACCAATAACAGATCTTTGGTATTCATTGATTATTTAGAGCACTTTAAATTTGATAGACTGCAAATCGAAAGTATGCACTAGCTTAATGTGTCAGCTAAGATATCTAGAGAGGTAAGGGTATAATTTGGTTAGTTTTAGCCAATCTTGCACAATTTTTTCAATTTATATAGTACTGCTATGTGTTTTTTCTGGTTAACAAATATTTTTCTGTTATTAATTATATCTCAATTTTTTATGATGGAAAAATAATTGAGAGATGCCAGGATGAAAAATGGTAATAAACTCCATGGATAAGTGCAGCACCTCTAGAGCCAGGCTATAGGGGTTCAAATCCTCCCTATAGTACTTATAACTGCATGACCTGGGCAAGTCGCTGGTTTCTCTGTGCCTCAGTTTCTTCCTCTATGAAATAGGCATAGTAATGGCACATTCTTCATATAGTTTCCAAAAATTTGCTGATTGAACATCAAAAAATCAATCATTATAATTTACCACCTTAACAGAACAAAGGAGAAAATCATCTACTTCATCTTAATACATGTAGTAAAACCACTTGATAAATGTCACATCAATTCACAATTTTAAAAAATCCTTTTAAATTAAAAATAGAAGTGACATCTCTAATTTGTTAAAAAATCTATACATTGAAGAAAAAGTTCCTTTCAAAAAGAAAATGCTCAACATTTCAGCATTAAATTTGGAAACATTTAAAAAACTTAGTTCTTTGTGTTACCGGTACCTTAGAAATACAATTAAATTTTATATTGGCTAGTTATAAACAACTTATCTCAGTTGCATTTACTAATTCTGCTAATTAATCTGTAGAGTGTTTATTTCTTCACTTGGGTGATAGGGTGTTTTGGCAGACAGAAAAGGATGATGGAACTCACAATAGCTCTTAAACAACTGTTGGGACATGGCATACATCCCTTCTGTTCACATTTTACTGGCTAAAGCAAGTAAGAACCAAGCCTGGTATCAATGGAGCATGGAAGTATAATCACCCTAGAGGAGAGGCAGAGAATATTTGGAATAATTATAAAATATACTGCAGATTTTTTTATATTGTGCCATTTATAAACAAGACAGAGAATCTTAACTAAAAGTGAACCTCTTCATGCTAAAAATAAACAGGGGGAACTTGTTAGTGACTGTGACAATTTACAAGAGGTTTTTGTTTTGTTTTTCCTTCACTTTGCTATTCTCACACAGAAGCTCATATGTTAATCCTAAACCTTTCTTGGAAATTTATGCCTTTATATCCAAGATTTCTGAATATGGAAAATTGTGCCTATGGAATAATCTACAATAAAATAATATATTTGTGTAATCCTTTATAGTTTACTGGGATACTTTCATGTTTCATTGAAAAAAGTTGTGAAATAGTTGGACAATTTAATTGCCTCTTTCAGTTGTCTTCCCCAGTGGACAAAAAATACAAGTGAAAGTGTGGCCAACGTTAGACTCCTTTCCCCATCCTCTGAGTCTAACAGTGTCTGACCCAAGGAGAGACTCGTGTATTGAAATAAGATTTAATTACTTGTTCAAGGTCATGGTGCTAACAGTTGTTGGTACCAAGACTGAAGGCCGTCTGGCCCCAAAAGCAGAGTTTGCTCCTCTACACCGTGGCTTTCCTAATAGCACCTGCCCACATAAGGGCAGAGAACCTAGAAACCGAGAGATGGATAATAAATGTTTGTATTTTCTCTGCAACTGACCAACGTTTCCACTTTCAACATGCTGGCAGGTAAACAGATGAAGAAGATAAAGTATGGGTCACTAGGAAGTCAACTGCCGAGAAGTCCCTGCCCATAAAATACCATCAATGTGCCCATCTGTTCCATATTTAGACACACATTTTTCAAAATTAACATATTTAGACCCATTTAAGTGAAGAACATATGTTCAGGAAGACATTAAAATGTGTTGCTGAAGGCTGATAAAGTCTGAGGTCTCAGAGAATATTAATACCTAACAGTTCAGTAGTCTGAAAAGAGTTATTTAAGGTAGCAGAGAAGTTCCCAAAAGGAAGGGTCTCCAGTGTTGTCTAAAGGGATAAACTTGACCTGTGTAATTTCAGTGGCCAGGGCCTTTGAATATAAGCAGCATTCATCAGTTGCTTTTTTAGCTTGAACAAACTGATATTATAATGGAAATGATTTTCCAAAGTCAGGCTGATGTTCCTCTTCCAGAACATAATCGCCACTAAGCAGAGTAAAACATTTTCTCAATGCCCCTCTGTACACTGTTTCAAACTTCTAGAGTTCAATTTCCTTGTCTTAATTTTCTGTATTATCTGTCCATGTTGCCGCTCAATACCCATTTTTCCCATCTGCTTATGGACATCTAGGTGTTCTGGTTGATTGAATCACAAATACTAGTGTCTGTCTTTATCTTCCTGAAATTAACAATCTATATAATAGAAAACATAAAAAGTGGCTTCATATTTTGAACAAACTGAAATTCCTTATATTAGCACGTATTTTGGTTCAGCCAGTTGTGAGAAGCACAAAGAATTGAATCCATAATCTTTGCTGAAAAATAATACCTATGTAAAACAAGAAATAGCTATATTAAAAGACTAAATTCAGTGCAAAGCTAAAAATACACAATATTGTGAAATATATTATTAATCTTATTGCTCATATATAATATATATTCTGTAATATAATTTTATTGCATGCAATAGTATAAGGTTTATCAAATATAAATTTTATTGCTAAGTGATTTAATATGGATTTTAAACACTGAGTTTTAGTAGGAACAACTCAGAGCTGCTGTAAGTAGGAAATTCATTGAAGGAGGTGAGGACTTGAGATATTCCTTGATTTAAGAATTAGTGCCCAATTTTAAAAGAATGCAAAGTAAAAAAATGTTCTAGGCTATGGAGAGAGTAAATCAGGTGGTAATTCCAAAGCAGATTAGAGACTTAATTCTATTTTAGAAGGAAATGAGGGATAATATTTGGAGGACAAGATAAGCAGTAAGGTAGATCTACTAAGAATAGGGGACAGAACACAGCATGTCGGTCCATGCCACTAAGGTGTATTCTTGAGAAAGACTTTGACTTCAATTCTTTCTCAAGTATTTTCATCCTAGCTTAGGGATGATACCTGCAAAAATTGGACATAAATCAGGTACAGATCAACGAGAAAGAAAGACTCTGAAAATAGAGTAACTCCTTTTTCAGTCTCCTGTGCTCTTCCTCTTCAACTTTTTTTCCCCCCAAGATTCCTAAGAGAAATCCTCCATTCGTTTCAATCCGTAGTCATATAGGTTAATCAGATACTATATTGGGTAGATGAAGACAAAGATTAAATGTGTTAGCAGAATATGCTTCTGTCCTACTTGGTTCTATACTAACTCTAATAGTTGTGTCTTTAAAAGAAAGCAGGATGGAAATGCAGGTGTATTTCAAAATACTGATGCTGTAGATGAACCCTCGCTACCTCTTTTAAAATTGCCAGCAAGGTCCTTGTTTTTTGTTTTGTTTTCATTTACTCAAACTAGATGAGTTCCTACACAAGTCATTGTTCTTGCTGCCTTTTGCACTGCAATTCCTCACAATCAGGTGCAGGCTAAATTTTGATCTACCTCTTCAGGAGCATGTTCATCATGAGATAATCTACTTGAACCAGAACTTGAATTCATTTCCTACCTAATAGTAATCATCCCAGGTAACCAAAATTTGGCAGATCAATGTGATGTCAAACTACTCATTTTAAGGGTTTGAATGTTGAGGAGTCTCAGTAGTACCTGGGTATTTTTATATCCATAATTTCCTTAAAGCCACTGTCTGATTCAGGCAAAATGACTGATACTTGGCCCACCTTTCTTTAGTCACTTTTTATCCTCTACTAACAACTTTTTAAAACTGAAGTATAGTTGACATACAGTGTTGTTTTTTCAGACAATTACTGAATCTAAAATTCAGAAATATCAAACATCCACTTAATGTGAGCCATTAATTTGCCTTTTACTAATGCAGAGCAGATTGCCAGTCCAGGGACTCATTAATAAGAGGGACATTTCTCCACCATCTATCTCCACTCCAGTAATGTTACCTGTGGGCTGAAAACACACAAAGTTGGGTCACACTGAATGGTCACCAAAGTGCTTTAAATTTCTCACTGAAAATGAAAGTATAGAATCATATTGTGAAGAAGGGGTCTGGTATATATCCACTGACCTAGAAACATCTTTAATCTGGACATACTCACTGACAAGACCAGAGAGAGGATTACAGCTATTGATCTATTCCTTTGCCTCTTCTAGACACAGAAAAGAATAAGTGAAGATTTTTGTCCTTAAGGAGTGCAAGTTTAATAGGGAATAAGCACGTGTGTGTGTGTGTGTGTGTGTGTGTGTGTGTGGTGAAATAAAGTAGGTGCAGTATCTGAGGTATAAGGCATACTTAGAACAGCACTGGGATCTCAGTAAGAATGCAGTACATGGTAGCATCACCACTAAAGGTCTTCATTCAATATAATGTTTTTATGGAGGAGAAAGTGATTAAGTCTGTTGTGTTGGGTTAAGGAAGGTTTGCCTTCAATTATTGTCAACTGTTCACAATTAGCATATGATTTTAATTTTGATTTGTATAATTGAAGAAATGGAGATTAAGAGTAGTTAATTAGCTTTCCTCAGATCACATGACTATTGGGTGGTGCTGTTCAGTTTGGATCTAGAACTATCTTATACCTAGGAACATAATCTTCCCAGCATGCTGCCTCTTTATCCTTCATTACCATCTAAGTCTTGTGAAGACTACAAGCAGATAGAATGTTCATTTTTTTATACCTTTAAAGAGTATATAAAAATGTGTAAGAAACTCCTCCTTCCTTTGAACACACACACACACACACACACACACACACAACGTGTAACAAAATTCTGTCAAGAAGAGCTAGACTTTGCAGTTTAAAGCCAGGTCATTCTTAGAATTTCTTGAAGATAAATGTGGTTAGAGTTTATTTCTACACCACTTTTAGTAGCACATTTCAGGCACATTTCAGGCTCCAGTGAGTATCAAAGATGGTGTCAAAGGAAAAAGGAAATACTTGTGAGTGGTGCCACAACTCCTTTGGGTATGGAAGTATTCCATAAGAGAAAACAAAACAAAACAAAACAAAAACAACTTTGGCTCCCAGAATCTTAGGTGATTGGTCAAGTAATGTATATTCTCTTGCATTTTGGAGGAATATTTTTTTAAATCTTTAAAAAATCAAAAATTTGATTTTCCTTTAAAAAGCTTTGTATTGGTAGACAAAGCCTCATGACCTAGATAAAAACTATTGCTAAAATTGTGTGATACTTTCTATTACTCCGGTAGCATTCAGTTGCTTATCTTTAATAAAGTCTTTTATTTTTGTGAGGATCAGGTGAAAGGAACATAATGAGTTCTTGGTATTTTTCAAGGGAGAAGGCCTCACTGCCAGAAAAATAATGGAGAAAATCTCAAAGGGCTGTGCCTTTAGAAAAAATTGTAGTAAATGATTCTTTCACTCTTGAGTTATCTAAATCAGTTAGAAAGATGTTAGTAAAGTGTTTCAATGTAAGGTGTTAACAACTAATTAACTAGTTCAACAGTCAACATTCAACACACAATTAAATATTATGCACTAGATGTGATGTACTTTGCTCCTGGATCTGGTGGAGAATGAAAAAAATTAGAAACTTCCTGTCCTTAAGGAGCTTAAAAATTAACCAATTAAAAACAGTGAAAGTGAGATATTGGTTGATTATTGCAAAAATTAAGTACATGTTAGGCACAAGGTTTGGGCCTTAGGGACAGAGTGGTGTATGAAATGGACAGATGTCTCCTTTCATGGAGATTACAATTTCTTAGAAGTGTCCTATGATGAATTTCTACATAAGTGAATCTGATTATTTTAGTAATGAGAAGCATTAAAAAAAATCAGAGCAGGTTTGTCAGCAGAGGTGATATATGTGCCAGCTATGCAAAAATCTGAGGCCAGTGTATTCTGGTAGGGACAAACAGCAAGCACAACCATCTGGAAACAGGTGCAAAAATGGAGTGTCCAAGAAATGCCAAAGTAGGACATTGTACTGGAACTCAGTGAGCAAGAGACCCCATGGGATAGGATGGCATCAAAGAGGTAGGCAGAGGGCGCCTGGATGGTTAAGCCTCTGCCTTCAGCTCGGGTCATGATCTCAGGGTCCTGGGATCAAGCCCCGCATCAGGCTCTCTGCTAAGCAGGGAGCCTGCTTCCTCTTCTCTCTCTCTGCCTGTCTCTCTGCCTGCTTGTGATCTCTGTCAAATACACAATAAAATTAAAAAAAAAAAAAAGAGGTGGGCAGGACCACTTCATAGGGGGTCTTGTGGGTTCTGGTACACAGTTTTGATTTTTTTTTTTCTAAGATTTTTTACTTACTTATTTGTCAGAGAGGACAAGCAGGGGGAGCTGCAGGTAGAGGAAGAAGCAGGCTCCCTGCAGAGCAAGGAGCCTGATGCAGGACTCGATCCCAGGACCCTGGAATCATGACCTGAGCCAAAGGCAGATGCTTAACCAACTGAGCCACCCAGACATCCCCACAGTTTTGATTTTTTTTTTTTTAAACCCAGTTGCCATGGAAAGCCAATCAAGTGTTTCCCAGTGGTATGAAATATGCACACGCAATTATACACATAATAGGATGCCATACAACTGAAATGAACAACCTAAGAGCTCGATTGTTGAGAGACTGGACAATTCCTTTTTTTCTTAGAGAATTTAAAATGATTTCATAGAGAAGTTTGCCTTCAAGTGAAGTCCTGAGGTACACATGAAGCTTCATGTGCTGAGGGAACGGTGTGAACAAAGCTCTCAGGCAAGAAATCCTAAGATGTTGACAACTGCCTCACAGATATATTTGCTTCTTAAGAAGGGAAAATACTTGACAAAGGAATGACTGTTCAATGGGAAATTGTAGGTGCCTGCAGCAGGCTGAAATGTTCTGGTGACTAGAGTTGGAGAGTGATGAGGTGGGGCTTTACCCCTCAAGCTACACTAACGGCAGCTGTTTACTCTGACACCCTGGAAGCTGACCCTGTTGTTGTGCTTTGACATCCTGAAGGACAACATGATGCAGTAAATGTCAGGATAAAGGTGTTATGTTTCAGAGATCTGCCGAGGTCACAGGGAAAGGTCTGTACATCTTCAGACTAGAAGAAATTCTCACTAGTGAATATAAATGGGCTGCCCTCTACTGCCTTTTCTGTTTCTGTGGGTGATTATGCAACAGTGCAGCCTGCATATAGAAAGGCCACTCAAGTGATACAGGAAAAGAAACTGAAAGGTCTTGGCTTTAGGTTGTGCTAATTACTTAGAAATAAGTGAGGCCAACTTTCGTAGCTCTGTCTCAAAAGAGATGCTGTGCTCCATGCCACTAATATGGGTACAACATAAAGTCCCAGATGGATGATGATGATATTTATTATATACAGTGTTGATTTTGATGTGGGATAGTTTTATTGTGGTGTTTTCCTATCTTGAGAAACTTTGTCAGACCAATTTTCCTAGCAGTGAGTACTACTTGTGGAATTGCCCAGAAGCAGGGATGAGCAAAATTTTTATGTCAAGAACCACACGGTGAATGTTCTAGACTTTTGGTGCCAAAGTACAAATTTGGGACTATTACAGAGCCAGTTATATAATAAGAAAGAGAACAGTAATACAAATCTACTGTTGAAAAGAATGCATTTCTTTGGGGAATAGGATTTCCCTAAATTGGTGTTCAAAATCAGTGTTCCTTATCATCAAATCTATTATAAATGTTCATCTATAAAAAACAACCTTAGCTCAGAGGTAATACTATAGTAGGCAATGAAGCTGATTTGGTCCAGTGGGTATAGTCCACTGACCACTGCCCTAAAGAATTTTTAACTGGTAATATGAATATTTTTTCACACTAGTAATCAAGATGTTAATAAATAATTATCTTCATGTAACAGTCTTCGTATGTCTTCATATGATAGACAAGTAATTAAGACCAAGCTTTGGAATTAGACCAATCCAGGTACAAAGTGTGGCTTCACTCCTTTCCAGCTTTCTGATTTTGAGATGTCCTCTAACATCCCTCAGTCTCAAAATTATCATCTGTAATATGATAATCCCTTCTCCATTTTGAAGAGAAATTAGTGACATAGTATGGTGCTAAACATAGCATACAATAAATGGCTATTAATGTGTTAATATGTTAATTAATATGCTAATATATTAATACATGGTTATTAATATTAATAAGTGGCTATTAATATGCCTATAATGTCTCCAGCCATTCATTGGAGGTATGCAATACAGGGATTATTATTTGCCCCATTACTATTACTCGTCATTGGGGGAGACTGAGGCAGAGATCAAGGAACTTACCCAATATCTGCAATGATGTCAGCTAAAACTTCGTTCTTTTACTCATTAATTCATTTAGTAATTGTATATCAAGGATATATGTGTATGGTAGGCGGATTTCTAAAATGACCCCCAAGAAATCTATCTATCGTATGTATACCCTCCATAATCTCTTGTTCTAAAAACTGCCCTTCTATTGGTTTTCAATGATTGTTTTTTTCAGGAGAAAGTTCTATCAGAAGCTGTGAGTGTAGTCACTCAGCTATTAATTGATCCTTCCAGGGACTGAGAAATGATAAAATGCTCTGACCTTTATAACCTTATTGCATCCCTTTGGCATTCCGAGGAAAAGCAATTAGTTACTTCCACTTTTCCATTAACAGCAGTTCCAAATTCAGATCAAGCTCCCTAATTAGAAGATCATAAGTTAGGGAAAAAAAAGAAAGAAAAAGAAAAAAAAAAAAGATCATGAGTTAGGGTGGAGAAGCAGTCCAGTGGTCCCCTGACAGTTGTGCCAGAGGAAGATAGATGTTGGTCCTTTATGCAGGGGCACTGGACACCAACTGGGCATGTGCATGGGAAAACTTGGGTAGTAATTGGGACTTACAAAATTGTATAGATGTTCTAACGAATGTATTGTTAGTAATTCTTTAAATATTGAGATGCACAGTGATTTGTTTATGGTAGCAAAGGAGCTGCAAAAGCTTACAATTAGTTGATTGATGAAAAATAATACCATGGGTTTTGTTATCCATCAGCTTTGGTTCCACTGAAGGTACAATGCACACACTTATTCTTATCCCCTAAACAGGATTTAGAGTGATTCTCCATAGCCCTGAATAGGGGAATTGTTGCAGCCTTGAGCTTCATGTACAGCTATTTTGGTAAATGACAGAGGCGAAGGCTCCAACAAGCGTATCTGTAATAAGAGGTGGTTTGACAGCCACGGAAGGCTTTGATCATGTGATAAACGAGTCAATAGGAAGAAACCTCTCAGATGAGAGAGCTATAGTTCTATCAGTTATGTTACTCTATAAATCAGGGGAAGTGGGGAAGGAGCCAGAGGTTGCTTCTGAGTTTCCTGCCAGATGGATTTCGAGGGGAAAAGCCGCAGCTGCGTTCCAGGATTCTGTAGCACAGATGAACCCTGAGCCAAGGTATGCTGATGGAGGTAGGAGTACTAAGAAAATACCAATGTGTTGCCTCAATCTTCCGTATAAAATAGTCTGTGGTGAGATTTCTGATGCAAAATGAACAAATAAGGAGACTCAGTTACAAACCCTCTTTTCAATGTCAATCTAAAACCCACAGCCAAAGTCACGTGTTTTGCTTAACACCTCTCAAACTAGTCACTCACTCATGATCTTGAGACCAAAAGGGACCTGAAATTCCAGAAGCGTAGTGTCTCTCCCAGGGGACTGCCTCCTCAATTAAGTCTCTGTGGGTTTTTTATTACTAAAACGGAAAGGGTGGAAAAAGTGACCCTTTAGTGAACCAAGAAAAAGTTGTGGCACGGGGACCTCTTTTTCTCACCCTCAGGTAAGATTCATCAAGCCCAAGCTTCAAAGTCTAGAAAATCTCACGGGAATGATTAATCTTACAAGATTTCTAACACCAAGATCAATCTAAGTAAACTCTCTGTAAGCATTTTCATTATGGAATACTAAACTGTTACAAGTTGAGCCCCTGGTTTTCTGAGCTGGAGCACATTCCCCAGCATACCTGACTGTTACTTACTGGCTTCACCCCCCTCTCTGCGGAGACAAGGACAGAATCAGTTTAAAATGCCATAGAAAATGTTTAGCCCCTGGATCTTTGTCGCTGCTTTAAATCAAAGTTTTTCATCTGCCCCACATCTGGACCCTACCTATACATTTTTCTTTATTAGGTCAAAATAGGTACAAAAAGGTAAGTTAGTTGGTGTTAGGATTCACATAAAGAAGGGACCAAATTTTCCAAAATGCTCTTATCTGTACCCAACTAACCACAAAATTAAATAATACCTAATATTTCACGTCCATGGGCACATTGTGAATACCAATCTTAAATTACTATACTGCCCTCCTAGAACTACCTACAGTTGATGACCTTTGATAAAAAGAAGATGCAAAAGATAAGGCTTTGGATCAATTAGAAATGCATGTTCTTGGCAATTAGAGAAAATGAGGGTGGCTTACAGAAAAAAAGTTCTAATTTTTTTGTTCTTCTGATATGTTGTCTAGATAGAGTCAATAGCTGGCATTAATTCTTGGGTTCAACAATGTCAGATCAACATCCTTGTGATTGTCTTCACCATTCCTCATTTCACAAGATGGCTGCTTCTTGGGTGCCCAGGTAGCTCAGTCAGTTAATCGTCTGCTTTCAATTCAGGTCATGGGGATTGAGCCCTGCATCAGGCTCCCTGCTCAGTGGGGTCTGCCTATCCTTCTCCTTCTGTGCTCATCCTCTCTTTTTCTCTCAAGTAGATAAAAAATAAAATCTTTGGGGGGAAAAAAAGGAAAAAAAAAAAAAAAAAAAAAAAGATGGCTGCTTATTTTAGGATGCGAGGGCGACCAGAAAAAGATACCATAAACTGGGTGACTCAAATAACAAATTTATTTTCTCAAAATTTTGGAGACCGCAAGTCAGATCAAGGTAGCAGCAGGGTGGGCTTCTAATGCCTCTTTCTTAGGTTTGTAAACAGATGTATCTTTTTTTATTTTTTTTTATTTAATTATTTTGACAGACAGAGATCACAAGTAGGAAGAGAGGCAGGCAGAGAGAGAGAAGGAGAAGGAGTCTCCCCGCTGAGCAGAGAGCTCGACATGGGGCTCGATCCCAGAACCCTAGGATCACGACCTGAGCCGAAGGCAGAGGCCTTAACCCACTGAGCCACCCAGGTGCCCCCAGATGTATCTTCACATGTATCTACACACATCCTCTGTGTGTATCTAGGTCCTAATCTCTTCTTACAAAGACACCAGTCATACTGCATGAGGGCCTACTATCATGGCCACATTTTCCTTTAATTATCTCTTGGAAGACTCCATTTCCAAATACAGTCACATTCTGAGGTATTAAAGATTAGGACTTCAAAATATGAATTTGTGTGGAAACAAAACGGAGACTATAACACTGCTGAAGCTTAAACTCCTGGGTGGGATAAAGGACAATGTCATCCAGGTCTCCCCTCTTTGAAGTCCTCTCCACCAGCAGGCTCATGTCCAGACAGAAGTGGAACACATGGACCATCGCTAGATAAAAGGGACTGCAGGACAGGGAGCTGAAAATAGGTTTGTTGTTAGTTTAGCTCAATCAGTTGATTGCTTGGGGGTTGGGTCCTCCAATCACTTAAACAAAATCCAATTTTATTAGAAAAATAAAACACATTAAAAAAAACACATAAAAAAACACATACAATACACATATTGTATGTGTAAATAAGAGAATTGGTTTCAGGAGTAGAAACAAAATGGACCTGAAAAAGCAGGAAAGATTTCCCTTTCTGAACTTGTTTAATTTAAGTCTATTCTAGGGTTAGGGATATGGGTATAGCTGATACCAGACACAACTATAAAGGGTCCTTGATCTTTCGGGTTTTTCCCTTCCCATTCCTCCCCAACACCTTCCTAGGTGCTCCATGCCAACGAATTGTCTATGTGTACTCCAGGCAAAGCTACTCTGAGGCAAGCATCTGCTATCAGCATGGGCCCTCTATAGTACCCAGTATGAATAAATTTAAGTTATTGCAATGCCTCTTTGAAGGAGATGGCATATTTTTAAGCTTTACTTCATAATGAAAGGCTTTGCTCATAATTCCAGGGATTTCAGGAACTGGTACACAAATGAGGGAGCCTTAGGGTCAGAACAACTATTCTTGTGCCCCAGAAATCACTCTGACTTGGTGGCTGACTTTAGAGATGGCTAATGACCCTGTTTATTCAGTAGGTTGGCATTGAATATTGGCTTGAAATCTGGCAGCCCTAAAATATTACATCTAGATTGGTTCATTTTACTTGTTTTTGTTTGTTTTGTTTTATTGCTGTGTAAAAAATTACCACAAATAGAGCAGTTTGAAACACCATCACTTATTATATATAAGTTCAGTAGGTGAGCTCTCTGTTGTGGATTTGTCATCTTACGGTCTCACGGGCTTGAAACCAAGATGTCAGCCAGGCTGCACTCTGATCTGGAGAATCTGGGGAAGAAGCTGCTTTCAAGCTCACTGGTTGTGACCAGAATTTATTTGTTTGTGGCTTGTAGGACTGAGGTCATTTTCTTACTACCTATTATCATGGGTGCTGTTGTCATCCCCTAAAAGCCACTCCTTAAACATATATTTTTTTTTTAACGATTTTATTTATTTGACAGAGATCACAAGTAGGCAGAGAGGCAGGCAGAGAGAGAGGGAGGAGGAAGCAGGCTCCCCGCTGAGCAGAGAGCCCGATGCGGGGCTCGATCCCAGGACCCTGGGATCATGACCTGAGCTGAAGGCAGAGGCTTTAACCCACTGAGCCACCCAGGCGCCCCACCAAAAGCCATTCTTACTCCATGCTACATGGCCCCCTACGTCTTCAAGCCAGTTTTTTTTGTTTTTTTTTGTTTGTTTGTTTTTGGTTTTTTGACAGAGATCACAAGTAGGCAGAGAGGCAGGCAGAGAGAGAGGAGGAAGCAGGCTCCCTGCTGAGCAGAGAACCCGATGCGGGACTCCATTCCAGGACTCTGAGATCATGACCTGCGCCGAAGGCAGAGGCTTAACCCATTGAGCCACCCAGGCACCCTTCAAGCCAATTTTGAATCTCCCTTGAGCTTCTGTATCTGACTACTTCTGCTCTCAGCCTTAGAAAACTTGCCCCTTTTAAAAGGATCGCATTATTGGATTGGGGCAGATAACCTATTTTCAAGTCAATTAATGAACCTGAATTACATCTAAATTCTTTGGGGGCACCTGGGTGGCTCAGTCGGTTAAGCGTTCTTTTAGCTCAGGTCATTTTCCCAGGGTCCTGGGATAGAGTCCCACATTGGACTCCTTGCTCAGCAGGGGGTCTGTTTCTCCCTCTGCCTGCCTGCTTGTGCTCACTTTCTCTCTCTCTCTCTGTCTCTCTCTCTCTAACAAATAATAAAAATAAAATCTTTAAAAAAATCTTTAAAAAATAAGTAAAACATTCCTTTGTCCATGTAATATAACATAATCAGAGGATTAACACCAGGGGACAGAGATCCTAGGGGACACCCTACAGTTGCTCTCACCACAGTCCTGTCTCCCTGAGGCAATGTCTAAGAAGTATCTGCTTTTTTGTTGTTCTTTTTGTCTGTTTGTATGGGCATGTGTGTATCTTTTTCTTTGTTTTTTTTGCATCTTGATCAGTGGTAAGGCAGAGGAGTTAAACGAGTGGTATATATAGATTCAATTAACCTGAGCCTTTTGAGATAGTTAAGTCATGTGAAGGAGGGAGGAAGTGAGTTAGAACTTTAAAGCTCTGTACAAATAAGAAACCATGTTTGCTTTGTTGGTTCTCACCTTCCCAGTGCATAATCTAGTAAATCATAGAGTAAGTACTCAACAACAGTTCGTTAAATAGACCATTAACTTCCGTTTTGTTAATAAACAATCCTCCAATCATATTCATTTCCAATAACAAGCTTCTTGCTTCTAATTACCTTGATGTTGGCATGTCTTTTCTCCTGATGGGTCTTTGTAAAATAGAGCAACTGAAAGCCTACAATTACCTTAAAACCTCTCCGAGATGGATGTAAGTCCCATCAAGCCATACGGTCAGTCCCCTAACCAGGGTGGGAAAGGCTGGTCCCTCTACTAAAAGGCTCTACACCATCACATGACCAAAGATAGGGTGAGTAATCATGATACAGGGAGAAGGCAGGCCAGCCAGCAACAACTATGCAGTCTATTAGAGACTATCCTTAATCTATGGCCTAATAATTGTCCCTGCTCCTGTGTTAGCAGACTTGCTAAGGTTTGGCCTTTAAGGAAAATTCATACAGGTAGGAAGGGTAGGTGAACGAGGTTTTCCTACTTGGCCATTCCGAGCTATCTCTTCTGGGTACTCTTAAGACTCAGTGGACGGCATACTAGGCACACAGCAAAATTCCTTAAATTTTGAATGCCCCATTTGGCCAGCCTCACTGCCAACACCAAGAGGTCCTCCATCCTAGGGTTTTGTCTTAAGAAAACTTTCATTTTCCTCATTCTCTAGAGACCACCAGATACTATTACCTAATCCATGAATTTTACATAGAAGATTGGATTTCTCATTGTTAAGATATACTTCAAACTAAATAATTGTAGTAATGACATTAATTTTAAACCAAAGATAACAAATATTGTTTTGTAAAGGAAATGGATATGTAACTCAATCTGTTTTTCCTTAAATGAGTATGTATCTTTTCCCTTCTTACATTCAGGCAACATTAGTCTTAAATTATAGCAACATACAGTGAAAAAAATATTGTTCTTACTTTTAATGTGTGTTCATTTCTCAAACTTAGGGGAAAACTTGTGGAAATAACATTTTAGTCAATAGATTGCTAACCTATTATACTATGTCTTGCACCTTGGGTAATGTGATGTATGGAAAATTACTTCGCTATTAGTCTTCAGTGGAAGCCAAATGAATAATGAGAATTGGTAATTCGTCTTACTTTCAAGGATTTTCACCACTATCTGTGTCCTTGGGGCCACTTCTGCAAATGTTACACTTTACTGTCTCCTGATCCACAGCGACAGGATGCTTTTTTTTTTCCCCCTAGTCTAAAATTTAAAAGAGGATTGAGGCTTGGCTGAGGTGCATCCATAAAGACAAGGAGGTAGAAATGTAACGATTTCTTTTGCATTTCTTTTCAAACATGACAGCTAGAACAATGGCTTTGTTTTTCCCTGCGTGAAGTTTCCAAAGGGCTCCGGGCAACTGCATTCATTCTACTATCTAATAAAAAAACTGAGTGCTATCCTCACCTCTCACCTTTCTCTTATTCCTTGGTCTTGATGAGCCACCTCCTGCCTTAAAGAAAAAAGTAAAACTTCTCAACCTCCTATTTTTCTGACGGGCACCGATAGTACTGTTTTGTTTTGTTTCTGTTAGTTGGTGATCCCAAGAGTCTCCTAAAATCTTTACTGAAAAAAGAAACAACAAATTAATGAAGTAGGTGGGAGAACATTTGTTAAGAATGGATATCAGAAGAGTGTCCGAACCATGTCGTTTTCCTGGCTGTGACATCCACACTGATGGTTTCATGTCACCTCCAGAATGAAAGAAAATCGTCTCTCAAATGTCTCCTGTACTCAGCGTTGTCTTGCCTCTCAGGTTTATTACAGTTAATGTCATCTTTCTTATTCTTGAAGAGACTGGACTGAAGGGTAAAAGGAGGAACTGAATGAAGCAGTAGAATTGTGTGACAAACAAGCTAGCTGTCAACAAAGCCTTACTCTGTTTCTTCCTGAGCACACAAATCACATTTTCCAGACTTGCTTAAAATTAAGTATAATTCTTGAGTTGCAGCAAATGGAATATGAGCAGAAATTAATGGTGCCACTGTGAAGAGACGGATCAAAAAACTCATATTAGCAATCCTTTACTAGTTGGATGAAGACGAGCACTCTCATCTTGGACACCACATAGTGAACATGGAGGAGTTAAGAGATGGAAGGAGGCTGAGTACCAGACTTTCTTGATTACTCTTACTCTTAGTGATAGGAATCTATTTAATGATGTTATTGTGGGGCATTCATCAAACTGTTTGCTATAAAGCTATTAGAATGAATTAAGGCATATACGTTTGTTAATGCAGAAAGATGCTCATTCTAAGCTTCTCAATGAGAAATTTGGTTTAATTTTATGTTTTTTGTGTTAATTTGATTTTAGTATCTTAAGTCAGTAGTCATGCTGTTTATTCAACAGCATTCTTTGTATGCCATAAAACTTGTACATAGTCAGAACTCAAATACTCATTTACTACCTGACTAAATTAAAGAAGCTACAAGAGAGTCTATCCCAATCCATTTATTTTAATACAGGTCTTAGAAAAGGGCATTTCTGTGTTCTAGCAGGTTGTACAAATAGAGACAACAACTGAAAATGGTGTGTATTCTTGTCTGTGCATTTCGTGGTGTTGAGCTATGTATTAGAATCTGGTTTAGAGGCATTTGGGACATTAAATGTGAGGGAGCGATAAAATTGAGAAGGGACAATAAAGCTAATGCCTCCAGTTGGTTAATAGACTGTGGACGTTTTTTTGTCTGTTGATCAATGTGTTAATTTTGTTAGACATTTCATCTGACTGTGCGAAGGTCACATAAATCCTGATGTATTCACGGTGATGAGACAAACTGCCAGGGCCTGCACAGCCCAGGCAGGTGGTGGGTGACAGGATGCCAGGTGATCTGCCTAGAACTGTAATTGGTTACTGATTCTGCAGTAAGTCTCAAGGTTTGGATTTTGTACTTCCTGCCTGGGAATAACTTCACAGAAATAAGGAATACTGGAATAACCCATAATGGTTTTAAGCAGTTACTTTTCTTTTTTTAGTTGCCTTTTATATATGTATGTGCATGTGGTATGCTTTAGATTAAACATCAGCAGCTCTTTCTTCGTTGTTGCAAAACACTATTGACAACTATCCACTTAAATGTAATAACAACTCTGCTGTCTCAGCAGAAACAAAGCCGTTTACAAATGCCAAAATGTAAATAAAGATGAGGGAGGTTGAGTAAGAAGAAGGGAGCAGGAGGAGAGGAGTTTTTTTAAAAATTTTGGTCTCAAAATAAAAGAATCAGGACTTTTCCTGTCACAAAATACCAGTGTGGTATTTTATGCAAATTAACTTATGTAATATAAGTGGAATTAATAAGTTGGCATTGGATCTAGATTCTTTGATTAACACAGCATAGAAATGGAAGGACAGCAAATGAGTAATTAATATCTAGATTATAGATTATCCAAGCTTTTACTCTGTCATCTCTCTTCTCCTGGGATTTTAGGCATTTACCACATAAATAAGAATATAGCCAAACTTAAAAAAAAAAAAAAATCGAAGCTCAAATGAGTTCCATTTTTCTGCTTGCTGGGATCTATTTAAGAAAGTGAAGTGAGGGATATCTCAAAGCAGTTAGCTAAATTGGAGAATTATCTATAGATCTGCAATTTAGCTTTTTTACTCTTCACACTTCCATTTACCATTAAGTGTAGTTTTAAAAATTATTAGGCGAGAAGGCTGGCCAAATTATTTACCACTTTTTATTTCAGGTTTTATAGATGAGTGAGAAATGATGGAGAGGCCTAATGAAATAGTCTTTAAAAAGAAAGCGTTTCTCAATAAAACTGGAAGTGGCAGGGAGAGAAGGAAGTGAATGGATAGGAAGGTACATTTGTGAATGCAAGAGCAGGTGAGGTAGGCAGGGTGCTCCCTGCAAGGTTAAGTGTGGACTGATGCTAGGCCCTAAAGCTAAGGTAGAGTGTATTCTAATGGGCTCACTTGCAGAGCCCTGAGATAAATGCTGGTGGGCATTCCAAGGGGGTTATAAATCTCTAATTATGGCTGAGAATGTAACTAATTTACAGTATAGAGGAGCACTGTATCTCCTCCGGAAATGGAACTTTGATATAGAGATCAGGCAGCCAGGAAGTTACAGCAAGAGGGCTTAGCTTCCTAATTGCACGCTAACCAATTTTGAAAAGGACTAAAGTAGCCACGGTGGTCCTGGCATTACATAATGTGACATGATAGATAAAAGATGCGACACTGAGTGACAGATGTTCAAGGATTTACCTGCTCTTCCTACTCCTCATTGTGCCCCTTCTTGGACAGAAGAAGCTCTTGTTCACTGGATCACATTCTGGATTTCTTCCAAGTTATACAAAATCAGTGTCCTGAGAAATGGGGAAGTAGAATCAAGAGAGTCAAAATTGATGTACAAAGAAGCTGAGATGGGAAAGAAGGAGAGAGGAGAAATAAATAACTTTGAAGACTGAGTGAGGGAGAAATTAGGAGAGAAGTTTAAAGAATATCACAGTGACTGGGAGCATTGTCATGCCTCTAAGCTATTAAAAATGAGTTGGAAAAAAGTTTCAGAAGTTTGGAGAAGTTTCCAGATGAAAAGGGTAATTAAAAGGTGGTTTTGAATCTGTAGGTAAGAAGATTATGGAAATTGAATGAGAGGAGTTGGGTGAATGATACATAGGTGAGCAGCTTATGACTGACTACATGAAACTTCTGGAGTAATTTGGGGTGGGAAAGTATTCCAGATAACATGGGAAAGAAACATGAAGATGAAGTTTTGAATTGTATTTATGGGCTGATCATTGTGTGAAGTTAAGGCAATACAAATAACTTCCAGGATCACCAGTTTTCTCATTAGTTAAGTGGGATAATAGTGATCATATGAAAATAATCACAGTAGCACAGTGCCCCCAATATATGCTGGTTTAAACAAAAAGAAGAAAAAGAAAAAGCAACCTGGCTATCTCTAAGACTTCTATCATAAAATAGTTTTTGATGGGACTGTAAGCCATTGTTTTGTTTTAATGACATCTATGATCTATAGCTGATAAGTAATTAAGTATCTGAGGATATTTTAACACTGAGACATTTGTAAAATGTAATCATTTTGTGAGAAATAAGAATCTTTATTATGCAGCGCAGCTCTTAAGTGTTAGTGGTTCACTAAACAATTAAAAAGACCAACTACTTAGCAACTGCAGCTTTGCAAATATAAGACAAGTTACTTGATTCTTTATACAAATATTCTTAGTCTCATCCCTATTCCATGTACCTGCTTTACCTGTTTCCTAATCTGAGTTGATTAGCACCTTTAAATTTTAGAATTCTTAATTTTAGGAGTAATAGAAATGATAGTGTTAGACCACATTTTAGCACATGAGAAAGGGATGCCAGAAACTAGCTGGCTGAACTCACAGCCTGAAAGTAAATTCTATGAGATCAGGGACATTTTTCCACTTTTCCCTGCTGATCTATTTTTCGTGTCTAAAACAAGGTTTAGCCACATATTTGTGAAGAGGATTAATGAATAAATGGGTTAATCATAGACTTACCATGGATATTGTCCAACTGGGTTATCCTATAGTTTAATCGATATTTTTCTAAACTTAGCTCTTAATAGCACTGTTTAACAAATGTAATGGGAGCCATCTACATAATTTTAAATTTTCTAGTAACCACAATAAAGAAAAGAAAAAACCTGGTAAAATTAATTATAGTAATATATTTCATTTATTCCAGTATATCCAAAATATTTCAATAGGCAATCAATATAATAAGCGAGGTATTTCATATATAGTTTTGGTACTCTTTTTTTTTTTTTTTTAAAGATTTTATTTATTTATTTGACAGAGATCACAAGTAGGCAGAGAGGCAGGCAGAGAGAGAGGAGGAAGCAGGCTCCCCGCTGAGCAGAGAGCCCGATGTGGGGCTCGATCCCAGGACCCTGGGATCATGACCCGAGCCAAAGGCAGAGGCTTTAACCCACTGAGCCACCCAGGCGCCCCTTGGTACTCTTTTAAATCTCCTGTGTGTGTTGCGCTTAAAGAACATTCAGACAAGCTGCAATTTAAGCACAGTATGTTAGTAGTACATTGGGCATTGGATTTTAGAACAGTTAAAACCTGATTTGAAAGAGAAAAACTCAAAGCAAAATGTTATATTTAAAATAAGACAAGTAGTTAATAGAGAAGAGCTTGAAATTCAAATCTAAGCAGAGTTTTTGAATCCTATTTACTAGCTATGTGACTTTGAACAAGATAATCCAATGAGTCTATTTCCTCATGTGTAAAATAGAAATAATTATCTAGACGTTAATGAATTTTTGTTACCTTAGAAGTAATGTGGAAGATCTCCAATAGGGCCTGACACATAGTAGGTGTTCAATAAAGATTATTAACAGTTGTTGTAATTGTTTAATACATGTTTATGCTTCTCAATTGTTTGTAATTTAAAAATGAGATTATATCTTCTTTTAAAATGGAAACAAGTGAGACATGACCCATTATTGGGTTATATACCAGGTGTTAGCCCTATAAAATTTTTTCCAGCTATTTTTATTAACATAATGTATTTGTTTCAGGGGTACAGGTCTGTAAATCATAGTCTTAACACAATTCACAGCACTCACCATAGCACATACCCTCCCCAGTGTCTATCACCCAGACACCCTATTCCAGTTATTCTTGAATGTTTATCACAGGAGAAACTCAGACATGTCCTATAAAAAGTCCTCCTACAACTTCAGTATTACTGTCATGGGTCTGAGGATACCCATGGGGTTTCCTGCTCTTCCAGGACAGTAGTCTACTGGTTTGCCTCCTTGATTGCTCCAATATCTACTTTTCAGAGAAAGGAACTTGAGGATCACAAAGGCAGTCCAAATAGCCTCCACAACGGAGGAAAAAAAAGTGTTTTGAACATGTAAACCTAAAAGTTTTGAACATGTAAACCTAGAAATGAATGACCCACTAGTTTCTTTGAAAATTAAATTACTTATGAATATACTCCAGCAAAGAGAAGACCAAATGATAGTTTAAGAGAAACAATATACAGTAAGTATATAAGTAATAAGCAAATAAAGAGGCTATGAAATCAAGTTTAATTATTGGATAAAGATTTAAAAATCATTAGAATTCATAGATAACAAAATGAAGTATAAAAAGAACCAGTAGGTTTTTAAAAACTAGTAAGTGGGGGATTGGTAAAACATAAAAATAAGCAAAAGTGTGCTAACAATCTTTTGTCAAGTGAAGAAGGGGTTCTAGATAATCACTACTTTTTGACATTAATATGAACTGTTTTCAAATGATAGCTATAAGTTTAATAACATTTGTAGGATAAAAATAAAAACTAAAACATCCATTATAGCAGAAGAAAAACAAATAGCATATGATTAACATAGGCAGTAATAAATTTTTAAGAAACATAATACATAGACATTGAAAAATAAGATACTGTATCAAAATCTGACTAAACTCCTTGTGTTTTTCCAGGCACATGAGTAGACTTTATTTCCCATCTTTCTGTGCAATTTGCTATAGACATATGACTTCTAGACAATAAGGCATAAAAAAAAAAAAGCCATATGTGTGACATCTGGGAATGGTGCCAAAAATTCCCTCATGAAGGCACCTTGATACTTTGTTAATTCCTCAGACTAGATAGAGAGGACTATGACAACTTGGATCAGATTCATTGAGGATAACAAAATCTCTATTAATGAGTCTTTTAATTGTTCTCTGGAGCAGCTCTTTGCTCCTTGCTGCCTGGGACTACTCAAGACTATTATATGAGAAGTAAACTTATTACATCTAAAATATTATACCATGCTTTTCTCTACTTTATACACAGCTAACATTTACTTTGGTTTATTTCAGCCATAATATTAGCAAATATAGTAATGACTATATTAAATATGAATGGAGTAAATTTCCCAAATAAGCCACATTTAGGAAAATATACTATTGTTTGTTGTGATGGACTTTCCTGGGTCCAGGGGAGCAGGTCACATCTTGAAGGTATATTTATGTGTGAGAGAGGAAGGCAGGTTTTCTATGAAGGAAACATCCACAAGGAAATGAAAAAATATATATTCATAGAATTTTGTTTTTGCACGGAATTTTGGAACTCTCTCTAAATTTCCAGTGCTGTTCTTTGATCTTCAGCTGAGTTAGTTATAGTATCTTTTTAAATCATTATTTTTTTTAAATTCTATTTAATTTCTAAGAGCTCTGCTGCTTTCATGGCATCCAACTCTTGTTTTACAAATCTTAGGACACTAAGTTTAATTATTTAAAAATTTGTTTCCTACATAAACTCTCTTGCCTTAAGGAATCTTTGATTTTGATGGCTTTCTTTCATGCTGTTTTCTTCAAATGCTTGGTGAAACATCTTTGTGATCTGTCCATTGTGTTAAGCTTGTAATAGAGTGGTATATTTGTCTGGAATGTATATTTACATCACCAGTGAATATTCTTAGTTTCATTGACAGCACATTAAGATTCTGATAAAATTTTGAGCTTTTGTGAAAGAACAGGATTGGAACATGTGATCAGGTTGTCTCTCTTTTGGGGATGAGGCTTAAGTTAGACTTCTCAATTTGAAAAATATTCTAGCTTCAGTTTGGGTCCAACATTTGCTTTGGGAATATCCAAAAGCAGACTCACTACTTTATTCAGAAACCTATTTAGTGTTCAGCTTGAGGGAAAACATCAAAACTAGCGGCATTGAGAGTAGGAGATTGTAGCAGTGGTTTCACAGACCTTTAATCAGTTACCTAACTGACAATTCAGCCCTGGCTTCCAGCCTCTGTTGCATCTAATTGGGATAATCCCAGGTTTCTGTCAGGAAAATAGCTTCTGGGTGGTCCTGTCTTCAATTATTCTGTATTGAAGTTTATCATCCAAGTTGGGGTCCACTGTTGATATAATTTCCTCTCTTCTGTCTATAAAGTTCTTGAGTCTTTTTTCTATGTCTAGTACAGTTTTGTTTTCCTATGGACTTACTTTGCTTTGTGTATATTCTATCCTTTTTAAACTGACTGGGAATAGATGGAGAGTAAACAGAAATGCTCATGTGCCTTTCCATTTTCACCATAGAGTTCAGGTATTTCTTGCATTTAATCAAACGTTAGTTTTCAGTCTCAAAATTCCTAAAATCCTTACTCTCAGAATTATATCTGAGGTGATAAATGACACCTGTGCTAGTGTGTGTGTGTTTTGGTTTTGGTTTTGTTTCTATTTTTGCCTTTTTTTTTTCTTCTTTGAGAAGAATCACCCTGCTTTTACTCTTTAGTAAAGAAAAAAAAAATGGTTGTGCTTACGTATATACTACTATTTTTACATGTGGCTCAAGGTGAGAAAAGTCCAATTTTAAAGACCTAGGGACCCAAGGAAAACCTACCTGATTTACTTTAAGAATGCTTTTCTCATTAGACTCCTTGAGAATGTCTACTACCATCAGGTATAAAATTCTGCAGTTGTCTACTTTTGCTCTTCTTTACCCTTGTCCTTCTTTCTCTACTTCTCTTTCTTCTTAAGTTGAGATAGTTGTAAGAAAACATAGGAGAAAAGCTCCTTGAAACAGGTCTTAGCATATTGATTATTTGGATATGGCACCAAAAACATAACCAACAAAAGCAAAGCCAACAAGTGGGGCTACATCAAACTTAAAGCCTTCTGCACAGCAAAAGAAACAAAAAAATGAAAGGCAACCTATGGAATGGAGCAATATATTTGCAAACTGCCTATCAGATAAGGGGTGAATATCCAAAATATATAAGAACCCTTACAACTCAATAGAAAAATAAGAAATAATGAGATTAGAAGTGGACAAAGAACTTGAATAGAGATTTTTCTAAAGAAGGCCTATTAAATGCCCAACAGGCACATGAGATGTTCAGTATCACTAATCATCACAGCAGTGCACATCAAAACCATGATGAGATATCACTTCACACCTGTTACAATGGCTCTCCTCGAAGAGAAAAGAGATAATGAATATTGGCAAAGATGTAGAGAAAAGGGAACCCTTGTCTTGGCACATTTTATGGGCCTATAAATTGGTACAGCCACTAAAGAAAACACTAGAGCCTCTTAAAAATTTTTAAAAATACAACTATCATATATTCCAGCAATTTTACTTATGTATATACCTAGAGGAAAAAAATCAGGATCTTGATGAGATATACACACCCCTCAATTGATTATAGCATTTTTCACTGTCTATTCACATTATAGCATGATACAGAAACAACCTAAGTGTTCATCTATGGATGAATAGATAAAGAAAATGTGAGATACACACAAACCCACACAGTGGAATATTATTCAACCATGTGAGAGAAGGAAAGCCTGCCATTTGTGACATGGATGAATTTTAAAGATATTACGCAGAGTGATACTGACCAGTAGATGCTGTCCATCCCTTGGTAACTTCTGTAATAAAATAAACTAGTATATAAGTGGAGAAAGAAGTAATTATCTACCAGGTAATTTAGTCACCTGCACTCAGGTAGAAAAAAAAAAAAATCTACAGATGGTTTCTGACAAATTGAAAATACATTTCTGTGTGCATAGATAATGTGTATGATGAATTGTAGTTGAGGCAAATTTGTATGGTTGAATTATAACACTTGAGAATTATAGGTTTGAGTGGCTTTTCCATTCCCTGGCTTATCTCCCTCTGTTTCAGCTTCCTATAACTATTGAATAGTAAAATGTTTATGGCGATATGCTATAGTGAAAACTTACTTACATTCTTAACATATGGGTCTATTTCACATTGTGACAGGAGAAAGAATACATAAAGATCTGTTATTTACTCATGTCGCTGTTAATCAGAAACCAAAATAATGGTGAAAGACTCATGTAGTACAAATAGATGGTTGATGTTTTTACCTAAATAAAAATGATTGGCACCTGATTTTATTAATAAATGTAAATGGATGTCTGGTAATTAAAGTGTACATGTCTATTCCTTCTAGGTAAGCATTTGCGTCATATCAAGGGAAAAAATGGATCATAAGTAAATGAATTCTGTTTTCAGACATGTTATCCTTTCCCTGTTTTACACGTTGTCATAGCAACAATTGACTTCGTATGGCCTAACTCAGCTACTCAGCAACCAGAAAGGAAAGAAATGCCCTGTTGTCTATAATCTGTTGTTAGAGGTGATGTCTTTAGATTGTGCAGTTATAAAAGGTGATGCTTAAATGTGCTGAATTTTCTTTTGTAACTGCAACAAAATCAATAATTATCTCATAGATGCAGGGTAGTTGTCATTTTGGAGTTTGGATGATAATTTCTATAGGTGAGGAACAGGGTGTTTTTAAGGATGTTAGGGGTTTTTTTTGTAGAAGATAGAGGCAGGATAACCTTTAAATAGTTATTTGCCTAAACATTGTTATGTGTAACTTAGAAATGAGCAAAGACATAGAGAATATGAGATTTTTGAACAGAGAACTATTTTGGAACACAGGAAACTGCATTTTATTTTTGTTTCTCTTGTATAAAATTTTACTGTCCTTTATTGTATAGATAATTTTTTATGTGAAATAAAATTATTAAAATACCCAAATAAGGGGGAAAAGAATACCCATTTTGAACTGTGTATATCCAATATTGGTATTCTTCAAAAATAACATAGTAATGTGGCGCCTGGGTGGCTCTGTGGGTTAATAAGCCTCTGCCTTCAGCTCGGGTTGTGGTCTCAGGGTCCTGGGATCGAGCCAGGCACCGGGCTGCCTGCTCGGTGGGGAGCCTGCTTCCCCCTCTCTCTCTGCCTGCCTCTCTGCTTGCTTGTGACCTTTCTCTTTTTGTCAAATAAATAAATAAAATCTTTTTTTAAAAAGTAGTAATGAAATAGTAAAAATTTGCTACTCAGAAGTTTGTACACTTTTCTATGTGGGACTGTTTTGAAAAGATAGAAACTAATCTGAATAAAATCACAAACAAGACTTTTTTTTTTTTTTAATGGTCTTGGGCAAACTAAAAAGGAACAAAAGTTAACTTTTAAAGAATTAACTTAAAAATGCTAGTTTTAATTTCACTTACTTTGTTCTTAATTCCTGACTGAAATGGGTTTAGACATCTATTTCTTCAACAGATTTCCTTTCAGTAGACTACACAGCCATAATAAACATCTTTAATCTCGACAGGGAATTTAAGCAGGGCCTGAGGGTGGTCCCTCCATGGGAAAACACATGGAAAAAATCATACTTTGTTGAATTTTTCACTTCACTATTATAGCTATATTTATTGCTTTATCTAGAAAATATGACACTTACGAACATGAGTGCTAGTCCAGTAAGGAATGCAGTTATGAATAGAAACATAAATCTGACTTAATGCCTGGGTGACATCTAAGTGGTGTATGCATTGTCAGTAGCTCATTCTCTGCCTCTGGCTGACCTGACAGGGATGCACCATTGCCTCTGAGTCCAGGTTTGGCCTAAGAACTTGAGGAAATGGAGTAGATGGTCCTGGCCACCACTTCTGGGCTTTTTCTGCCATACCATGTTAACTTAAGTTTATTTAGTGAAAAAACAGCAAGGGAGGGAAATTAAACACGTGGACCATGGTTAGCCTTTCCCTTTCACACCATTGTCTTGATTATATTTTCAATCTTCCAGTCATGTATGTCACTCAGGTGCCATTTGGTTTGTCTTTTGAAGATGATCTGAAAGACGTGGGTGTAGTCACTTCCTGTCATCTGTCTCAGATCTGTCATCTTGGAGTTCTGTGCCTCAAGAAGACTGAGTCAGACTAGTAGAACTTCAAATGCTTGGAGCTTCTTGGAAAAATCACCCTCCATTAATACAAGGCAGTGTTACTTTTTAAAATGATTCAGTCCTTAGGGTTCTTAGACTCTCCTCTAAAAATTTGAAATGTTGAAATTCACAGTATGGATCTTGGCTTAAAAACTGGCTCTGAATTTATCAAACTGGTTTTGAAACAAGTAAGGCTGTGAACAGTGCCAAAAATAATCTGAAATTATATATATTCCTCCTTTAACATTTCTGCATTGTCCCAGAGTAGATTGTCACTATTTTTCCTACTTTTCTGTATCTTTGGGCACTACACTAATGATGAAATTCAGAGAGGTGATTGCCACATCCCTCATTATCTTCTAAAGACGAAATATCCCCAAACTTGTGTTATTTTATCTGGCCTCAAATTTTATTGCATGTAGACCATAAGCAGACTTTGTTGCCTGTATCTATTTAGAGCACAAAATCTAACAATTGAGGGCCTCAGCCCCAATACTGGATTTGCTCTGCCCCTGTCCATCCCTTATTCCCATATCTTCCAATACAGAAAGCCCCCTTTCTTTATCATAATCCTCTCCCTTCCTCCTTGATGTCTGGAATTGATGTAAAGATTAATGTCTTTTAAAAATTGAGGGATAGGCCGGGAACCATTGGGAGAAAATACATGATTTTCTGAAATTCCCCTGCAGTTTCTAGAAGTTCTTCTAGGGAGGCTGGAGCCCTGTGGACTGGATTTCCAGAGAGGAAATATATTCTGTAGGTGCTTGTGGAGGGAGATTGGCTCACAGTAAGTGGGGGAAAGAAGGGGAGGTACTTCCCATATCTGAGTCAAGATAGAATAGTCCCTTCAACTGCACCAATGCTCAAACTTGTGAAAGCACATCAGAATGAAGAGGTAAAACTATACTTGGAAGACTGCTGTGTGACTCTAATGTTCGACCCTTCATTCCCCTCCACTGAGTTATTAGTACTGTGTTCATCTCTATTAATGAGTTATCTGTTCCTTACTCATAACGGCAAGTGCATGCTTGTTTACATGTTTGTGTGTGTGGACATGTGTGCTTGTGTATACATGTCTTTTACCAGAAAATACAACTGTAGAGCATAGGCTTCAGTTCTAGGTTCCAGTGGTAGACAAATAACATATTCTCCTTCTATGAGATGGGGGGAAAGAGTATATTTTATATAATTACTGGGACATTAAATATAATAGCATACATTGAATACCTGGAACAGGGCGTGATATAGTAAATAGTGTATGTTAGTTTCTTCCCCAGGTCCCATGTCTAGGAAATGTTTCTATGTGGTAACCTGATCTATGCTAACTGCATTAGTGAACTAATACTGCATTACAAACTCTTTTTAAATAAATAACATTATTCAGTTTCTCATGAAGATGAAGCTAATGTGCTAATCTTGGCTAGACTTCTCTAATCTTCCTTGGGCTTGATCATGCACTCAATGATGGTCAGCTGGGGGACATTAGGTTTAGAATGACCTTTGAAATGATGACTGAGTTTAATCCCTATCTCTGTCCTATCCTTTCTACAATCTAGCCTGAAGACAGGGATTCAAGAGCAAGCCAAGCCCAGTTGTGAAATGAGCAGGGAAAAAGAAGCATGTGTTTTTCAAGCTTGGATCACATTTGCTAATATCTCATTGGTCCTATAAAGTCATATGACTAAGCCCAGACTCCATGGGAAGGGACTGTAAAGCTACAGGACAAGAGGCATGAATGATCAGGGACATAATAAGTATAATCCACCTAACACCCCTGCAAAACCTTTCTTACAGAGCATTTTAATCAGTCATGGTTTGATCTCTATATAATTTCATCATCTAATCATAATCTCTACAGCTCATCAACTGATAGATTATAAGAGATTCATTTTAAGAGTTAAACTTTACGTAATTCTAGGACCTACAGGAATAGGTTGTACAAGTCTCTCTGTCTAGTGTTCATTCTGAAGCCATTTTGCTCAGCCAGACTCACATTCAGGAAGCAAAGCAGGATGTGGAAGAAATCTGTGATAGTACTCAGGAGGATAAATTGAGATCCATATCTATCTCTAGCTACCTCTAACCTTGGAATAGTGGGTCACTACACCAAGTAGTAGTTGTCTTAATCACAGGCTATAAACACTTTGGCCCAAAAATCAAACTGAAGAAGAGGCTCTAGGGGAGAGCTGGAGGAGATGTTAGTCTTAGTGCATTCCTGAGATGCCTGATGTTCTACATCAAACTTCAGAGTATAAAGGTCTACAGCTGCTGCTTCACTTCCATTATCCAAATCTCCTAAAATGACTTTTGTGGCCAGTATTAATCTGGAACTCTACAGAGAAGAGAATTCTGGGAAATGTATGTCAGTTTAGTCTCCTCCACTGTTTTGTTAAGGTCTCTTGTTGCTTCCTATCACTTAATATTTGGTTACGTTGAACTTGTCTTTTCAAAGGTCTTTACTTTCAATCCCTCCCTTGGATTTTTAAGTTGATAATTCACTGAATGTGGCAGAAATGATTAAAAAATCAAGTTACATGACAACATCTGAATATTTGACGTTTTTAGCTGCTTTTCCCATCTCCTAACTATGAATAAAATATCCCTGTGATTTCCACTTTTCTTCCAGATTTAGAATGTTTATAACACACTTTTCCAACTTCAATAATAAAAGATGTCTTATAAATGCAAAGATTCAGACTGAGAATTTAATTTCAAAAATAATGATCACAACTCTAACCAAGGGGACAGATAAACCAACCAAGTGTATTAGGGATTTGTTATCATTTAAAGGAAGAAATTACTGCAGTGGCTGAATAATTAAGTTCCTTAATTAATGAAAAATTATAGTGAAGCTCTTTGACTTCAGTGTTAATTCCCACAATTCAATACATAGAATTTACTCTCAATAGAGAAATGATGGACTTTCTAATCTCAAAGCACCTAATGATCTAATAGTATTACTGTTGTTTCTTATTAAATATTTTACTATAGCAATAGCCATGACTAACCAGTTCAAAAAAAAGAATCCTATCTCTATGTATCTATCTATCCTCTTTTAATAAAAGTTCTTGGCTTGAAGAAGAGAGGTCTAATTTGAATTTTTACAGAGAATTCAAAGTCCTTATGATCCAGGTAAGTAATACTGAGAAAAGAGTTCAAATGGAATTGATAATGAAGATGTACTTTATGAGGAGCTAATTCTAAAGGTAATATTTTACCTCTGGATAGTTGATATAGGTGTGATGCAGGAGGGGAAAAGGGAATTTCTTCTTTATTTCCATTAAGATACATGCTTTGTAATGATGTAGCAGAATGAAATGTAGATGACTATTTTTTTATTGTTTATGTTTTAATTGTAAAAAACGTAACATAAAATTTGCCATGTTAACCATTAAGTGTAAAATTCAGTGGTGTTAATTATTTTCACAATGTTGTACAACAGATCTCTAAAATGTTTTTGTTTTGTAAAACTAAAACTCGGTACTGACTGAACAACGGCTCTCTTCAGCCCCTGGTATACCATTCTATTTACTATTTCTAGGAGTCTGCCCATTTTAGATGTCTGAAAGAAGTGGGTCACTTAGACAGTGTGTATCTTTATGACTGGTTCTAACACATCTAATTTTCTCAAGTTTTATGTTGTAGCATGTGGCAGATTTATTTTTAAAGCTGAATAATATTCCATTTTATGTATATACCAATTTCTTATTCATTCATCTGGTAATGGGCATTTGGGTTGTTTGCACATCTTGGCTATTGTGAATAATATTTCAGTGAGCATAGGAGGTGCTGATCATTCTTTGAGATCTTGACTTCAGTTATTTTTGGATAAATACCCAGAAGAATGATTATTAGATCCCATGTTAGTTCTATTTTTAATTTTTTGAGGACCCCTATACTGTATTCCATAACAACTACACCATCATTAACTACACCATTTTTACATTGTCTTCAACAATGCACAGGGACTGAAATTTCTTTGTCTTTGTCAAAGACTTTTTTGTTTGTTTGTTTGTTTGTTTGTTTTGATAGTAGCCATCCTAATGGGATTAGGCATTATCTTGTGTGTGTGTTGTATTGAACTATAATTAACTTTTAGTCTTTTACTTCAGGTGTACAATATAATGATTGAACAATTCCATACATTTCTCATTATCCATTAGTATAAGTGTATTCTTAATCCCCTTTACCTTTTTCACTTATCTATCCACCCCACTCCTATCTGGAAAGCAGATATCTCCTATCTGTATTTAAGAGTCTGTTATAGGGTGCCTGGATGGCTCCATTGGTTAAGCATGCAAATCTTGAATTTGGCTCAGGTCATGATCTCAGGGTCATGAGATCAAGCCCACTTTGAGCTCCATGCTCAGCAAGGAGTCTGCTCTAGATTCTCTTTCTCCCTCTCTCTACACTCGTTCCCCCAACATGTGTACTCTCTCTCCCCTCTAAAAATAAATCAATTTTGGAAAAAAAAGAGTGGTGGTGGTGGTGTTTTTTGGTCTATCTTTTCTTTGTTCATTTGTTTCTTCAGTTCTACATATGAGGAAAATCAATTTGTCTTCTCTGACGGACTGATTTCACTTAGCATTATGCCACCTAAGTCCATCCATGTTGTTGAGAATGGTAAGATTTCATTCATGTTTATAACTAGTAATCCAGTGTGTGTGTGTGTGTGTGTGTGTGTGTGTGTGTGTGTGTGTATGAATCATATCTTCTTTATCCACTCATCTGTGGATGGACACTTGTTGCTTCCATATCAAGGTTATTGTAAATAATGCTGCAATAAACATAGGAGGTATATAGTATTGTTTCCTTTTTGTTTTTTTAAGATTTTATTTATTTGACAGACAGAAAGCACAAGCAGGGGGAGTGACAGGGAGAGGGAGAAAAAGGCTTCCCACCGAGCAGGGAGCCCAATTTGGGCCTCTATCCCAGATCTGAATTGAAGGCAGACACTTAACAACTGAGCCACCTGGTGCCCCTCCTTTTTTTAAGATTTATTTGACAGAGAGGGATACTGGGTGGAGGGGCAGAGGAAGAGGCACAGAGTCCCAAGCAGACTGCACTGAGTAGAAAGTCCACCTTGGGCTCAGTCTCAGAACCCCAAGATCATGGCCCAAGCCACAACCGTGAGTCCAATGCTCAACTAACTGTGCCACCTCAATGGCCCTGCATAATATCTTTTCTAATTAGTATTTTTGAACTCTTGTTTTCATTTTCTTTGGGTGAATACGTCATACACAAACATAAACTCAAGATGGATTAAAGAGGTAAATATGACTGGGAACCATAAAATTGCTAGAAGAAAACACAAGCAGTAATTTCTTTTACATTGACTGTAGAAACATTTTTCTAGGTATGTCTCCTCAGGCAAGGGAAACAAAAACAAAAGCAAACTATTGGAACTACACCAAAATAAAAAATTTCTGCACAGCAAAGAAAGCCAGGAACAAAACAACCTTCTGAATAGGAGAAGATATTTGCAAGTGATATATAAAGTAAGGGGTTAATATCCAAGATACGTAAGGAACTTATGTAACCCAATACCAGAAAATAATCCAATTAAAAATGGGCAGAGGAGGTGAATAGACATTTTTCCAAAGGGAGTATGCAGATGGCCAACAGACACATGAAAAGATGCTCAATATCCCTAATCATCAGGGAAATGCAAATTAAAACCACAATGAATCAGAATGGCTAAAATCAAAAAGACAGGAAATAGCAAATGTTGGCAAGGATGTGAAAAAAAGAACCCTAATGCTCTGTTGGGGGGAATGCAAACTGATACAGCCACTGTGAAGAACAGTATGGGGTGCCTCAAAAAAACTAAAAATAGAATTACCATTGTGGTTTTGATTTTAAGTTTTCTAGTAATTAGTAATATCAATATCAATAATGAATTAGACAGCTTTTCATAAGCTTGTCAGTCATTGGTATATCCTCTGCAGAAATGTCTATTCAAGTACTATCTTCATTTTTATTTATTTTTTATTTTTTTAATTTTTTTATTTTTAAAGATTTTATTTATTTATTTGACAGACAGAGATCACAAGTAGGCAGAGAGGCAGGCAGAGAGAGAGGAGGGAGCAGGCTCCCTGTTGAGCAGAGAGCCCAATGCGGGACTCGATCCCAGGACCCTGGGATCATGACCTGAGCCGAAAGCAGAGGCTTTAACCCACTGAGCCACCCAGGTTCCCCTATCTTCATTTTTAAATCAGGCTGGTTTTTTGAGTTGTAGGAGTTTTTGATATACTTTGGATGTTAATCATCAAATAAATGATTTACAAGTATTACCTACTATTCCTTAGGTTGTTTTTTTAATCTTATCTCCTTTGATACTTAGAAGCTTTTAAGTTGGATGTCATTGCCTTTGTCTATTTTTGCTTTTGTTGTCATTTGTGTTTTTGGTGTCACTTTTGAGAAATTGTTGCCTAATCCAGTGTCCTGAAGCTACCCCCATGTTTTCATGTAGGACTTTTATAGTTGTAGCCCTTATGTTTAGGTCTTTAAACCATTTTGAGTTAAATTTGAATGTTGTAAAGTGAGGATTCAATTTAATTCTTGTGCATGTGGGTATCCATTTTTCCCACCACTTTTTGTTAAAGATCCAATCCTTTCACCATTGTATGGTCTTAGCAGACCTGTTGGAAACCATTTGCTCATCCATGGGAGGATTTATTCCTGACTATGCTGTTCTATTGGTCTGCATATCTTTATGTCAGTGTAACACTGTTTTGATTATTTTAGCTTTGTTAAATATTTTGAAATCAAAGTATTAGACCTTCAAATTTGTTCTTTTTGGCTATTTGGGATCCCTTGAGATGCCACATGAACTTTGGGATTTTTTTTCCTGCTTTCTGCCAAAAAATACTGTTGGTATCCAATAGGAATTGCATTGAATCTGTAGATAACTTTGAGTAGTATTGACAACTTAACAATATTAAGTCTTCCAATCCATGAACACAGGATGTCTTTCCATTTATTTATGTCTTCTTTAATATGTTGTAGCAATATTCTATAGTTGTCAGGAGGTATTTATTTTGCTTCTTACACTGCGTTTACTCCTAACTGTTTTTTATTGGTTTTGATCCTATTACACATATTACACATTTACACATCCTATTACACATTTACACATTTCTTTTTTGGATTGTTCATTATTAGTGTATAGGAATGAAATTAATTTTTGTGTGTTGATTTTTATATCCTAAAAATTAGCTGAAACTTTATTATAATTGTGTGTGTGCACATATGCACATGTAATATTCAGGGTTTTCTACGCATAATATGTAAAAAGTAATTTTACTTACTTTTTTTTTAAGACTTTATTTATTTATTTGACAGACAGAGATCACAAGTAGGCAGAGAGGCAGGCAGAGAGAGGGGGAAGCAGGCTCCCCGCTGAGCAGAGAGCCCGATGTGGGGCCCAATCCCAGGACCCCGGGATCACGACCTGAGCCGAAGGCAGAGGCTTTAACCCACTGAGCCACCCAGGTGCCCCTACTTACTCCTTTTTACTTTGGATCCCTTTCATTTCTTTTTCTTGCTTAATTGCTTTGGCTAAGGCCTATAGTACTATATTGAAAAGAAGTAGTAGCAGTGGGTCTCCTTGCCTTGTTCCTGATTTAAGAGCAATATGGATGACTTCTCTTGAGAAAAGAATGTATTTAATTTAGACAATAGCTTGACAAGCATATTCCTTGTCCATCGTATTATTCTCTAGCAAAATGTTCTATGACCTTGTTTCATTGTCTTGAATGTATCACTTAATTGTTTTGTTGTTGTTTTTTCAACACCTATATCTAATGTACCTTCTTCTTACAGGGCTTTTGAGACATTGGATTTTTTTTTTAAGCTTAAAATCATTCGTGGTGCTTTGCTTTTTTCCCTTGCTTTTCCTGGCTCATAAATACCCATGTAAAAATGTTCTGTCTTTAGCACTTTTGATTATTTTTATATTTCAGGTTATGTAGTTTTGTGGTTTAATAAAGCATCCTATGTACTTCCCTTGTCCCATATACGCTCACCAGAAGGATACATTTGATAAATTTTGGTCTTCGCTAGTCTTTATTTTTTATTATTATTAAATGAATAATTTTCTGTAACTGTTAATATCATTGACTTTAGTCAGACCACTTCACAAAGTTGCTTTGGAAACAAAGTGTGGTTTGCTCTTTTTTGATTCATTGAAAAAAACATGTGTTCAGTGCTTATTATTTGTTTCATGCTACAATCAGTATTATGGTAGAATTCAGTGCAGACTCTCTAGGATAGTTTATAAAACATCCAAGCGTTTCCAGTCTCATCCTCCCTTGTCTGCCTCTACTATACAATATAATACTTTGACAGATTTCTGGCTCACATACATACTCAAATGATTTTAGACAAGGCTGACTAGACCATACAACAGGGAAAGGACAGTCTCTTAAAAAAAAAAAAAATGGTGCTGGGAAAACTGAATATCCAGTTTTGATATGAAAAAGAATGAATTTAGCCAAGTGATTAATTTAGACATTCTGATTTTAAAAGAGAAAAAAAGAGGTACAGTTTGTACTGTCCTTCTTTCTTCATTGAATGAAATTTTGATGGTTGTATCTGTGCTTGTAAGCTTAAGAAAAAGGCTAACAGAACTGAAAAACGTTGTCCCTGATATTAAAAGCTAAACAGTCTTACTTTCACATATATAGTAAGACCAAAAAAAAAAAAAATTGATTAAGCCAGTTTAAACATGCATACTATTACTTGCAGTTAATTGTTATCCTAAATGATACATATACATAGCCATAAACATTAAATTATCCAAAGTAGGTTGTATGTTACCGGTAAGAATAAACAAGTTCAAAAGAGGTTAAAGTATGTGAGGAAGACATCAAAGAGTAGGTGGGGTTTGAATTGGCTTTGAAAGAAATAGAAGAACCCCAAAACACTGTGACTTAAAATAATTACTGTATTCCTTATGAGTCTAAGTGTTATGTATTTGGACAGGGATCAGTAGGAATTGCTCAACTCTGTTCCATATGATATTCTCTGGCATGGCTTTCACTGGAACCAGAGGATGGATCCAAGATGGCCTCATTCATATGTCTGGTGCCTCAACTGGAATGGCCCAAAAGGCTGGGCTGTCTGAGATGGCTGAGCATCTTTCTTCTTGAGTTCCCAAGTGGACTTAATTATGTTTGGTGCTTTAGTTAGCTTGCATTTCATATCTCTCTAATCTTCAGGATCTTTATCTCTAGTTAGTGGAAACTTCTTTACATGGCAACCATCATTTCAGAGGACAAAAATAGGAGCTTCAGAGTCATTCATGTCCACAGAACCCAAGATCTGAGAATGTCATTTCCATCACGTTGTTTTGGTCCAAGCAAGTCAAAGAGCAAGCTCAGACTCAAGGGGAGGGGGAAATGGGTGGGAGTAGTAGCATAGTCCCATTACAAAAAGAGCAAGCAGGATGAAAGGGATAGTTGAAATAATTTTTAGAAATAATCTGTTATCATGACCTTATGTCTTGGTTTTAGAGCCCTGAATTACTCTTGTTGTTTTGGTGTAATTATTATGAAGCATCTTTACTATCGAAAATACACCTATCTGGATGGTTATCTTAATTCTCAGATACTTACTATAACTATGAATTTTCTTTATAACATACAAATATTACTAAGTAGTATAAAATATTTGAAAAGGTAGATTTAGGGGTTCATCAGAACTTACTATTTATGTTACTTAGGGCAGACAGAAAATCTTTTTCTTTGTCAGTAGAAGTGGAAAATATAGAAAAGGGAATACATATACCATGGTTGTAATAACCACTGATTACAAAATAGAAGTGTAGTGCCTCCTGGCATACAGCAGGAGGTCAGTCAAGTTGCCTTCATCTTATAAATCATAAAACCATGATAAAGCCTAGGAATCACAGTAACGTATAAATGAAAACAAACAATTTGATTTTAAAAATATTTTTATGAGCTCTGGAAAGCAAACAATATTATCTTGTTTAAATTGTGTTAGAGTCCTTTCAGTTCAAGTGTGTGTGTGTGTGTGTGTGTGTGTGTGTGTGTTTTGTAGGGCTTTATTTTTTATTCCATTCAAATTAGGTGCCTATGCTCAAGTCACCCAATCATTATCTACTCAATAGACTTTGCTTTCTTTGCAACAGATTTTATTTTGTAATCTTTTACCATGTACTGCTCCCTGCTTCTGGGCCTGTTGTTCATTACCAGTTCCTGACAATTCTTTCCAGCCTGTGGTCTGGCACTCTCTCCTGAGACCTAACGCTAATTATTAATCTTCTTCCATGCCCTTGACCCTTTTTCTAAGCATGATTCCAATCAGTGCTTCTGCTGACTGCTCCATGTTCCTTTGGTTATGAAAATGGGTCTTTTGCACTCAGTGATTTAGAGGGCAAAGAGAAAGGAATCTATTTCCTGAGTTGTCCAGGAGCCCATATTTTAGTTGTAATAAATCTTAAACACAAAGCATGAGACCATGGAAAGTGTTTTTTAAGGAAAGAGATTATTATGATTGCTTTTCCTAATTCATAGTTAAGAATCAGTAAAGAGTTTCTATCAAAATAGGTACAATATTTGAATAGTAGCTATTTAAGTATTTACTAAAATGATCAATAAATTCATTTTTCATAGTAATGATATTAAGTCAGCATTTCATATATCATTATTCTAATTACTTCAGATACTCTATTATTAATCCTCATAATTACTCTATAACATATATGTTGTGATCGGAATTCCATTAGTAATGTTTTTGAGGACTAAGAAGTAAAACAACCTCTCTAGATTTATTTGCTTAGTCAGGGATGGGCTTGAAATCAAGCTTTGCCAAACTGAAAGCTGTGATGTTTTTCCCTGCTTTACTTACTGTTTCGGTTACCATTGTGAAGTAAGTGCACTTAATGAGGTAAAGAGATTGGATTTTATTTCATTTTCAAAAGATAGGTGTTTATCACATTCCTATCCTAAATTTGAAAGATGACTAAGGTGGAGTTAAATGTGTTATGTCTGACATAAAATCATAAGAAAAATATGTGTTCTGTGTTCCTAGATGAAAGATTTCTGTTACCAGCATTTTCATCTCTTAATTTCAGAATTATATTAGGAAAGTTGCTTATCCCTGTTGTTGAAAGCACTGAAAGGGAGCACATGGCTTACTGGGTATTGGGACTGTTCATGTATGGAAAGACTAATGAGAAAACAGGATAGTGTCACGGAAAGAGCAAAGACTTCTGAATGAAATGTACTGGCTCTATCACGTACTGAGTGATCACTGATCACTTACTGATCACTTACTGATCACTTACTGATCACGTACTGAGTGATCGTAATAAAATTATTTAAACTCTCTGAATCTATGTTTACTTCTGTGTAAAACAGGAATAAGAACACATATCTCTTAGTTTACGTCTCAGCATTATTATAAGGGTTACTTGAGATAACAAATGTAAATTGCCTAAAACCATGTCTCGCACACATTAGACACCAAGTCATGTTAGGTCTCTTTTCTCCTTCCACAAGAGGAATCCAGGCATTATGGAAGTTCAAGTTAAGAAGAATTGCTTATTAAACTGAAGTGTTAGTTTGTTAGGATTAATGTGGAAAGGAAGTGCATTTATTATCACCAAAGAGTGAAATCCGTCCAGGAACATAAGAAAATTTGCCTTGATGCTAAGATAACCAAATATTTGAGACTTTATAAGTTAGTCTAAAACCTTGATTGATTCAATAGTCTGAAGTAGTATGTCAAAGTATAGTTTGAAAACTAAGGATCACCTGGGAGTTTGTTTAAAAATAAGTTTATGGGCCCCAATCTTGTGTCTTAGAATATGCTGTGCTTTCACATCAGCCTGGCAAAGAGACTTTTGGATTATACTGTTGGGTTTTAATTAAACTACCTCTCCCAAAATCAGATTCTGTGAAAGGGGTGCCTATGTGGCTCAATTAAGCATCCAACTCTTGATTTCAGCTCTGGTCATGATCTCGGGGTCATGAGATTGAGCTCTGCTTTGGGCTCTGCACTGGGTGTGGAGCCTATTTGAGATTCTCTCTTTCTCTTTCCCTCTCCCTCTGCACAGCTCACTCGCTTTCTTCCTCTCTAAAAAGAAAGAAGATTCTGCAAAAAAACCTCCAATTGAAGGTAAAAGAACAATACAAGCACAAGTAAATAGAAGGAAAATGACAGCGATGTCACTTCTAGTACAGGAACTCTTTGAAGCCAAGCGAATGAATGAGAGTGTGTGTGTGTGTGTGTGTGTGTGTGTGTGTGTATGTATTGGCTAATCTAATCAGGAATGCCATAGTCGATCACTTTGTTCAATCACAGTGTTCCTACCACTTTCAGAATAAAACAACATGTACAATAAATATATTAAAATCAAAAACATTTTTAAATACTGTTCATGTTTCTCTAATTGGTTACATTTTCTATTATTTGCTCTTTTTATAATGGTATGTCAATAGAGTAGTAAATGTGTATAATTTAGAAGTAAAGATAAACATGAGCTATCTGATTAAAGTTGATTAGAGCGAACGTACAGGAAGGACTAACAACAGAGAGCTAGGTTGTCATTACCTACTTTGGTACCAAAATAGTCATTTGTAGTGTTACAAATAATTTCTCTACAATGCTTAAAATGTGCATATTGGAAATCCTAATATTCTGGTGTTACAAGACTCTCCATAGATGTGTGCATCTTTTACCATGATACTAAGGAAGATAACCTTCCTCTTAATTACTGAACTAAAAATCAAACTACGTTTTCATTTACTTTTGAGAAAATTTACACTAATTCTATATTACAGCCACCAAATATACAGCATACTAAATAACTTCTAAATGAATTGTTTATTTATAACTTTTCATTGAGTAATTAGGAATAAAAGTAATTTTGCTATTTGAAATGGAGAACTGGATTGTGATAGTTACAATATAACTTTTAATAACCATATTTTTAATACATTTCTATAAAGTGTGCAATGTTAACTCAAAAAAGTCTAATAGACTACTATTGGAATTTTTCCATTGAATTACCATTATGGACTTTTAACAAATGCCCTAATTAAGTAGACTTCCTAATGGGAATATGGCCTAAATTAAAATCGGAAAAATGTTCAATGTGCTTACTAATCCTCCAGGGGAAATTTGGAAGTCTTCTGCAGCCATACTTTTGTGAAAGTATCAGTGTTTCTCTTGTCTATTTGAACCAAATTTGTTGCCTTTTTTTGAGTACGCTCTACTTTTGCTTTTTCTCTTGAGTAAAGTGACATAACTTTTGGAAATGATAGAGATGTAAAAAAAAAAAAAAGAGATTAAAAAAAAACCAAACAGATCCTAGAGAGGTAATGACAACAAAGTAAAATGTTTATTGTTTTCCAAACATGATATAACCTTTCTGCGAACAGCCAGTAGAACTTTAGCATTTTTATGTCTTGCATAATGCCCATCTTGAAATATGTAATGGAATATATAGTTATAAAAGTTTAAATTTTTACTTACCATATAATAAATTAGTATGGTTGAAAGCTAATTCATATAGATGAAGAAAAATGGGCAATTCTATCAATTTTGTTTGATTCAGTGATGATTCAGCAAGCAACCAGTAGGGTGTTAACAGGATGACAGGAATCAGGGAACTAACTGTATTTGAGGAATGATGAGTGGAGAAAATGGGGCTGTTTAGCTTACAGAAGTACGGAATTATAGAGATTATGCAGTTACCTTCAAAAATTAGAAAATTGTCATGTGGCGGGGAAGTAGTCTGTGTTGTTCCAGTAGGCAAGGTTTAATTGATATAAATTACAGGAAGACAAGGTTTAACATGGTATAGGGAAAAGCTTTCTCACAATTAGCACATAGCTGTGCTTTTTCACAACAGTGCAAGGGGCTTGAGTGGGTCTTTACCTACATGAGTAGGGTCAAATTTTCCCTGAAATTTTGATATTTAAAGAGAGAAAGAATGATCTGCCTGGGTTCAGACAGGATTTATAAACTAGGCAGGATGAGAGTTGGAAGGTTTGAACTGATAATTTCTCAAGTCCTTTTTAGTGTTTTCGTTTACACTTATACATCGTTGTACAATTTTAATGAGGAAAGCAAATCTCATTGCAAGAGCAATTTATTTTTTCAGCTGAAGTACATAGTTCTACTGTAACCTGCTTTTGTCGGATTTTAGTCAAATCTTCACTTCTGTGTATGTCAATCTGCTAGAGCATCAAAACTGAGGGTTTTTGAGGGGAGGAGAGTAGGGGGTTGGATGAGCCCTGTGATGGGTATTAAGGAGAGCACATATTGCATGGAGCACTGGGTGTAGTGCATAAACAATGAATTATGGATCACTGGAAAAAAAATTTTTTAAAAAGAACATCATTATTGTAGTTGACAAATTTGGGTATAAAAAACAGAGGCTCACCTCAAGAAATGCAAATTTATTGAAGAAAACACAGAAAACTTTTTATGTAGGAATCCCTCATAAAAACCTAAAACCTGGGGGCGCCTGGGTGGCTCAGTGGGTTAAGCCTCTGCCTTCGGCTCAGGTCATGATCCCAGAGTCCTGGGATCGAACGCCGCATGGGACTCTCTGCTCAGCCGGGAACCTGCTTCCTCCTCTCTCTCTGCCTGTCTCTCTGCCTACTTGTGATCTCTGTCTGTCAAATAAATAAATAAAATCTTTGAAGAAGGGAAAAAAAAAAAAAAAAACAAACCTAAAACCTGCTCCACATTTTCAAGGATATGAGCTGTTCAGAACCTATTGGGAGAAAAATGTTCTCATAGTCCAGTTACTGGATAACTTCTCCGTTCCAGACTTTCTGATCTTTGGTCTGTGCTTACTATGAAGCCTCAGCTAATCTGTCTGACTCAACTTCTTTCTGTGTCCTTTAGCTATTTTACATTATCCTTCTCAAGTTCAGAATCATCCAGACATGGAATCTAAGTTGAACACCACTACACCTTTGACCAGAGCTATTCCATCAGAACATTTCATTGAGAACTGGCTAATGCAGGCCCTTTTTCCCTGTCTTCATTCACAACTCATCCTTAAATACAGAATTCCCAGATTATCCTCTGTATGTAGAATAAAGATGACATGAAAGTTTACCATTCTCATATCCATGTAGTAATGCATGGGGTCAATCACCAGGTCTGCAGAGACCTACCTTTCTCAATGACCAGCAAATAGAACTAAACAAATAATGCAAGTAAAACTATTAGAGAACAAGAGAAAAAAGCACCAGCCTAAAAAATTAAGACCTTTGAATACAAAACTGAACTTGGAAAACAATGTATTACAGGAAATAGAAGATTTATTTGGAAATCTGTATGAAGCTCTGACCAAAAAGCAGAAGGCATGAAGGCTAAAGCAAAGCATAAATAAGCATAAGAAAAGGAAGACACACAGATGAAAATACTGACAATAGAATGAAATAAAATATGATGCATAAGGTGGAAAAAAAAAGTAGAGTAGCAAATTTTGAATATATATTAGAGGTTATAATAATAAAAAATAACTACAATTTTTAACTCTTTTATAGACAAAATTCAGGTGGAATTTCTTCCAGGATTTGATGATCACTTAAAGAGCAACATAAGTTGGAGAAGTTGTATTCATTGTGCCATAAAATGGACAAACTTAATGGCTTCTCTTCATAAAACTGAACTACATTCAGCAGTTATTAGACATTTTTCTTACCAAGGAATGCAAATGTTGGTTTTATACCTGTGTCCAGTTTCTTGATCTGTAAAGACCTTTGTTAGGATTTATATGAGTTAATGTGTATAAAGTACTTGGAACAGTGCCTAATACAAAGTAGGTATTCAGGACATAACGTAAATTATACTAGAATAACCAAAGTGACTTTAAGATATCTTGCTGGCAGGTGTTATCAGTAAGACTTCTTAAATACTCTCTTTCACCAATGGGTTCTTTTTTGTTGCTTACATATAAATTAATGTATGCAGTACAAGATCAAATGTATTATGAAGATACAGAATGCAAAAAAAATGACAATATATATCAAAATATTGAGACATGTGTGTGGGATTCTGGGTGATTTTTATTTTCATTATTTTCTTAATGTTTTAAAGTAAAGAATACTACAAATTAACTTTCAGAAATTATTTCTTACAGTTATCAGTATATGCATGCTAATTAATTCTCTAATAATGTAAAAATTATTCTGTAACAAAAAAACTACAGAGAAATCTCTAATATAATCCTGGAGTGAGACTATGAGAATGTTTTTTTCTATTGCTTTGCCAGGTAATCTCCTAATAGAATATCATTTCTTTTTTAAGATTTTATTTATTCCTCTTCTGGAGGAAGAGAGAGAGAATGAGCATGTGCCATAGTTGGGGGAGGAATAGAGGGAGAGGGACAGGCCAACTCCACCCTGGGTACTGAGTCTTTCATGGGGCTCATCTTAGGACTCTGAGATCATGACCTGAGCTGAAATCAAGAGACAATTACTTAATGGACTGAGCCACACAGGTGCTGCAATAAGATGTCATATTTTTAAATGAAAAAAAAAAAAAAAGTTGTACTATGTAGGAATTGGAAATCTCTCTTCCATTTAATCAGCCCTGTTTCTTTAACTCAAAATTCTCTGCTCTTCTTCTGAACTCGTATAATGCTTTCTAATTTAGGTGGTTAGTCATAGTTATCTGTCCTATGTTAAATTATTTGTATAACTTCCTGATCTTTTTGTATTGGAATATAATTTAACTGGTTTATATATAATTCCACATAATGCTTAATTTGAAATGGCATAACTAAACAGGTTCTACATATTTTGATTATACTGAAAATCTTGTGACATTTATGTTAGCTGGAACATAAATGTCCTATGATTTCAAATCTGATGGGAGTATCCTTGAAAATGTCCATTTCTTCACAGATGTAGGAATCTGAATAAAGTTATAGGATGGTAGGAAATTACCCCTTCCTCATATATAAAATGTTGGGCAATACAGAATATCTGTGGAATGAAAGTAAATATTGAGTTAGGAATAAGGAGACCTGTGTTCTGATTTTGGTTTTACCACCGAAGAACTTAGACTTCTGAAGCACTCATTTTCACTTTTGAGAAATTAAAGGTTTTGGATTGGACCAGTGATGTTTTAACCTTTCCATGATATCAAGTAACAGTATATTTCCTTCTCTAGTTCCTCTCACTCCATGTTGTTTCATGTTTTAGTAGTGTATTACTTAGTATTTAAAATACATTTCAGGGGCGCCTGGGTGGCTCAGTGGGTTGTAGCCTCTGTCTTCGGTTCAGGTCATGATCCCAAGGTCCTGGGATCGAGCCTCGCATCGGGCTCTCTGCTCAGCAGGGAGCCTGCCTCTTTGTCTGCTTGTGATCTCTGTCTGTCAAATAAATAAATAAAATCTTTAAAAAAATAAATACATTTCATTGTGTGAGTATACCAAATTTGTACCTCCATTTCACCTGTTGATGGGTATTTATGTTGTTTCTAGTTTGGAGCTATTACACATGAAGCTACTGAAAACATCTGTGTACAAGTCATGGTAGGTTCCTGTTTTGATTCTCTTGGGTAGATACCTAACAGTTGGATGACTGGATTATTTGATAGATATATGTTTAACTTAATGGGAAACTGGAAAATTGTTTTCCAAAGTAGCTGTACCCTTTACACCATATACACTGTATGGAATGACAGGTTCTTCACATTCTCGCCAAACCTGTGATGGTCAACCTACTTAATTTTAGCCATTCTAGTAGGCATATGGTAATATTTCATTTTAGTTTTAATATGTATTTCCATAATAAATCCTTTGAGCATCTTTTCATGAGCATTTTTATCATTTATGTATCTTCTTTGTTGAAGTGTCTACTCAAATCTTTTGCCCATTAAAAGTTGGTTTTCTTTTTACTGAGTTTTGAGAGTTTTTTAGATATCCTAATATGTGTCCTTTATTGGATATAGGGTTTGTAAAGAATTTTTTCTACCTTTCTGTGGATTGTCTTGCCATTCTTTCAGCTTCTTTCATAGAGAAGATTTTACTTTCTATGAAGTCCAACTTAGCATGTTTTTTTCTGTGGATTATATTATACCTAATGTCACAAAGATTCTATTGTATATTTTATTGAAATTTTATTCTAATTGCAGATTTATGTGTTTCTCCTTGCAGTTCTGTCAGGTTTTGCTTAACAAATTTTGAAGCTCTTTTACTAGAAAAATAAACATTTGAGGCAGGTATATTAAGTTATGCCTTTAAAAAATAAAATATGGTCTCTGCCTTTTAGTTGGAGTTTTAAATCTCTTACATTTAATATGGTTATATGGTCAAGATTAATCTGCTATCTTACAATTTTGTATTATGTTTTCCCTATCTGTTCTTTGTTCCCTCTTTTCTCTTCTTCTGCTTCCTTTAAGTTGTGTATCTATATAATTTGGGGACATTTTTATTTTTAAGTAATCTCTACACCCAACATGGGGCTCAAACTCACAACCCCAAGATCAAGAGTCACATTTTCTACCAACTGAGGTGGTAGTCACATTTTCTACCAGCCAGGTGCCCCTGCTGTTAATGTAATTTTCATTATTCCTTTGTATTTCTACTAACGGTCTTCTAACTGCCTATTTTATTATTATTGACTTGGGGTTTCAGTGAATATACTTAAGTTCATGCAGTCTACCTTGAAATGACCTCATACCAGTTCATGTATAATACAAGAGCTTTAGAACTGTTTACTCTCTCTCCTCTGGGCCTTGGTGTTATTTTATATTTCGAACATCTACATATGCTATATTGTTATTCTCTTGTTTAAATAGTCTGTTATCCTTCAAAGACATTCAAATAAAAAGAAAAATCTTATATATTGCCAAAACAGTTACCATTTTCAGAACTCATTCTTTCAGTAGATCCATATTTTCACTGGGTATTATTTTCCTTTCCGTTAATGGCTTCTTTTAACATTCCTTTGATCTGTCAGTGATGAATTCTTTGAACTTTTGTATTTCTTAAAAAATGGTATTTCACCTTCATTTTGAAAAACACTTGTTGGGTATACACCTGAAGGTTGTAGAGACATTTCTTTCAGTGTTTTAAAGATGTTGCTTCATTTGCATTGCTTCTCTTGAGAAAATTGTCAATGTTCAATGAACTTATTGAATCTGTGGGCTTCCATTTCTCAAAACTTTAGAAAATTTTAACAATTGTTTCTAAAAGTAATTTTTGTGCCTCACTTATATTCTGTTCTTCAAGGACTACAACAATTACACGTGTATTAGACTAATTTGTTTCATAGCTCTCTAGTACTGTTTTCATTTTGTTCTGTCTTTACCTCTGTATTTTGATTAGTTACAATTACTGTATTTTAAAATATACTATATTTTCTAATGTTTAATCTATTATTATTCTCATCCAGTGTATTTTTCATCTATGGCGTTTTATTTTCTATCCCTAGAAGCTCAATGTGAAGTTCATTTGGAAGTTCATATCTCTATAAAATGCCTATCATTTCCTCCAGCTCTTTTGAATTAAGAATACAATTGAAACAATATCTTTTCAATTTCTTTGTCTACAAAGTCTACAATAATTTGCTTTCAATCTGACAGTTTTTTCTCCTCATTATATTTTTTTGTATCCTTGTGCATTTGATAATTTTCAGTATTACACCAGAAATTATAAATTTTAGATCTGGGGGAGATGGGTATTTTTGTATTCATATAAATATTCCATAGTTTTGTTCCAAGATGAGGTTAAGTTACTTGGAAACCATTTGATCCTTTCAGTTATCCCTTTTAAGAGTTGTTAGTACCAGCACAGCATTAGTCTGGGGGTAATTATTCCCCACTGAGACAAAACCCTTTAGCATCCTTTACCCAATACCAAGCAAATGGTAGTTTTCCAGTCTGGCTTCAGAGAGCTAGCTCCATTCCTGGTCTGGTGTAGACTCTCAGTTCTCCCCTCAAATGACTTTGGGTAATCCTTTCCCTGGCCCAAGGTAAGTTTCTCACACACAAACCCTCATAAATACTCTAAAGAATACTTAAGGAAAAGCCTCTGCAATCTCCAGTGTTCTCTCAATATCAAAGATTGGTAAAGGGTCAGATAGAAATATCTTAGGCTTTGTAAGCAACATACAAACTCTGTCACATACTTTTCTTCATATTTTTCAAATATAAAGAAATAGGAAGACCATTCTTAGTACATGGGATTTAGGAAAACAGGCTGTGGGCTGGTTTTGGAACCTAAGCTATAGTTGGATAATCTTTGACCCCTCAGCTTTCTCCTATCTGTTACTCTGCTCTACACATCAGAACTACCATAATTTCCCAATTTCTTCAGCTCAATGGAGGAGTCTACCAGGCACCACCTGGGCTCACCTTTCTCCTGTGTCTTGGTCAGAGTCACAAGGCAGTAAGTGGGACCATTGTTGAGTTTTCACTTATTCCTTATCTCTTAGGCACTTCTATTCTGAATTGCCTGATATCCACTGTTTTAGAAACTATCAGCTCATATATTTTTATCCAGTTTTTCAGTTGTTTGATGATAGAGAGTAAATCTCGTCCCTATTACTCCATCTTTACTAGAAGTGAAGATCAAGCATAAACATTGTATATTTCCTTCAGTTTATTCTTCTTAATGGTTTTTCTATAAATGGCTGTCAATAATCAAAATACAGAAAGATTTAAGTGCTTCTAAAGGTCTCTTTTAAGTTGACTTGATCAAACTGCAAGCATAGTCCAGGAAGAGCAAATCCATTTGTCTTTTCTATTTTTTTATGTTTGGGTTTTTTAGTTTTATTTTTCCCTCACTGTTTATCTTTCTGTTCGATTTTCTGAGCTTTTCACTTTATGGTTACATTCATTAATTTGTCTTTGCCAATACATTGTCAGTTCTACTCCTGTAAGTATTTTAGCTAACTGGGATATCAAATGTTAAAAACAGAAAACAATGGACTATAAAATACAGAAGGAAAAGAAAAGAGAAAGGGAAAGGAAGAGAAGGAATAAAGCAACACAATTTTCTCTCAATCCTCGGCAGTGTTATATTGACTTCTTGAAACCTATGTAGCTACTGAGAACTCACACATTGTTCTCATTCTCATCCTTCTAGGTGATTACTGTTAAAAGTACAAAAATTACTTTTTACTTTATCTCGATGTTCTTAAATATTACTACACTGTTTCTAGTTGTGTTGTTTTTATTCACTTAACACTTGTAATGCTTTAATATCAGAGGACTCCTGCCTTCCCTCATGTCTGGGAAATTTTATTACTATTTGTTTAAATATGAACTATTTTTCCTTTAGTTTCCCCCATCTAAAACTCCTCCTCAACAGATGACAGAAAATCCAGGTTCATCCTCCATTTCTCTTAATGCTTCCTTTAAGTCTTCCATGTCTTTGCCCCTCTGTGCTTCACGCTAACATAACTAATGAATTTGCTTTTTTTGTTTTGCATAGTATGCTATCTAGCACATTTAGTGCTATGTTTAAAATTTCCATTTTCCTATCCTTAAAATAATAGCCTATGTTTGTTTCCTGCAAATGATACTTCTCTGCCTTCTGAGCATATTAATTATACCCATTTTATTACCAGTTGAATTTTGAGTTTCTTTTCTCCGTCATGATGTTGGCATTTATTCATATGTGCTTATTTATGATCATGTACTCATCTTTAATTGGTATTTCCTTTTAAATTATCTGTTGTAGATAAACACCTTGCTTGGAGGAAGAGGAAGGAAGTTTTTCTGTAGCTTGTACTGGCACTTTGTTTGGAGAACAAAATTTATAGATAAGTGAGATACTCAGTCACTTATTCTTTTTTTGTATGGATGCTCCAGAATCCTGTCAAAATCACACATCTTGTTTTTCACTTGAGAAGAGTGACTCTCATTGTTGCTCTAGCTAAGAGGAAGCAGGAAGATTAAAACAGGGTAAACTTCTTTGCTTAAATTTCAGTAGGTTTTTTTTTTCCTTCTTCTCCATAAAAGTATATTGTTATATGACCTCTGGGCCTTGTCTGTTTCTAGCATTCACTACTTTGGGGCATGGAACACCCTCAGTGTCATTGCTTCATACATTTTGAGATACATTCTCCTTCTTTACCCTGTTTCATCTGCTTTGTGCTTTTAGGGGTTCCACAAAGCTTCTGGCTTGCTGCTCATTTATAAACATTGTTATGTATGGGAGTATATGTATTTTAATTAATCTTCTTTCATTTTAGATGATTCTGTATTAAAATAAGAGACAGGCATAAGATTAGTGCACCATCTTGGATCAGAAGTGAATTTTGTTATTCTCAGATTTCCAAACCTCGTTTTAATCTTTCGTTGTGAATCCAATGGGAGTTATTCTATAATTGCTTCATCTATCAGTAGCCCTGAAATTGTGGAGCATCTGGATAATGTAGGAATCTATCAACAATTCTGCAAATTTAGGCTTTGAGAACCATTTACTACCAATGATTGGTTTAGAAGAAAAGGATATTAAAATATTACCTTATCTGTTAGATTTTTTTTTTTTTTTGTTATCTATACAGTTGCATTTCAAATAAGGGATTGGATCAGATTGGTTTTAGGCACAATAAATTTATTATTACTATATAATTCAAAGCTCACTAATCCCTCTCTTATTTATAGCTGCACTGCTGGTTCACTAAATTTAACATGGAATGCCCAGTAGACCAATCACCAGGCCACAAAGTATGAAAGGGCACTTACTGAGCAGAAGTGGGACAGCACTCTTAGGAATCTCTGAGGACATTACATTGGCTCCAATGGACAAGTGTTTACTTAGCAGTTCTAAGTCCTTTTACTTTTCATTAATTGTGATAATATCTAGTAGTTTATTTTTTCTACATTCTAAAACAAAACAAAAAAATATATACATGTAAGGAAATTAAGTACCAAGAAAGGTAGTTCTCTACATTACATTACAATTTTTTTTAAGATTTATTATTTATTTATTTATTTATCAGAGAGAGAGAGAGATGTGCATGCACACAAACAGGGGGAGTGGCAGACAAAGGACAGACTCCCCCTGAGCAAGGAGTCCAATGTCCAGGATTCTGGGATCATGAGCTGAGCTAAAAGCAGACACTTAACTGACCGAGCCACCCAGGTGTCCCTACATTAGAATTTTTTGATCAACCAAATATTTCCAAATAAAATATGGCCATATATAACAAGTATTTGTTCTAAATTTCTCTATTCACACTTAATATATTTCCCCAGTTATTACTACCAACATATTTTCATGTGAATTAAAGAATCAATTACATCAATAGTGGACATTTTTGAAATACTACAATGTGTAAGACATTTTACAGGAGGCAAAGTTGAACAGGACAAATTAGCCTTAAGTTGTGACAAGGTAGTTGTGGAGAAACAATGCAGACATGACTAATAGAATTATAAGGCAAGATAATTAAAATCCAAAATAGCACATGAAACATTTCTAAAAAGGCCTAGCAGGACATAAGTCATAAGAGTTAAGAGAAAGGTGTGATCACTGAACATTGATTAGTCTGGGAATCTCCTGTAGGAGACTTAAGTTGTATCTCCATGGACACATCAATTCAGAAGACCTGGACACACACTTTAGGTAGAAGTTATCTCTGCAAGGTAGCTTGGTTGTCAGAAACCAGACCTGTTTGATGAGGGGTAGGACAGCCTAGATGTACTCCATGGCATATGAGTAATAGTAGCAGGGGAAAAGATAGGAGAATTGGGGATCTGATAGTGAAAAATTTGAATGCTAGACTACATATGACCTAATTTTATAGGTTGATAGCTTGATTAACTGCATCAAGGTTCCTGTGTGTCAGGAATGTTATTTCATAGCCAAGAGCCAGCAAGTTTAGAAGAAGCTGCATGAGTATATTTTGGTAAGTGTCTATTTGGCAACCAGGATTAATTAAGTCGTAATTATCAATTAATTATTCTCACAACTTAATCTCATGCATGTATTGGTTTCTATGTATACACTATCAAATAAATGGGTAATGATCTCATGGGACTTACACATAAGAATTAAGTTTAGGGGAAATGACTTAAAGGAAGCTTTGAGGTAACCTTATTCATGAAGGCCAGAGGCTGAAAAGAGTTTGGCAGATTTGTTTGGTCTTCAGTGGTGGCTGGGAGGACTAGCAGAGCATGTTACCATGACTGAGCTAAGGGATGCTCAAATAGTCACTGAGACATTATTTCTAGGTGTGTCTGTGAGGTTGTGTGCAGAAAAGATGAGCATTTGAACTGGTAAACCGAGGAAAGAAGAGACCCCTCACCAATGTGCGTGGGCATCTTTCCAGTTCTCGAGGGCCTGCATAGAAGAAAAAGGTGGAGAAAGGTGAATTTATACTTTTATTTTAACTGGGCATCCATCTTCTGACCACAGACATTGCTACTGCTGGTTCTCAGGCCTTTGGGCTCAGGAACCTAGACCATTGGCTTTCTTGGTTCTCAGACCTTCAGACTCAAGACTGAATTATACCACAGGATTTCCTAGTTCGCCAGCTTACAGACAGTAGATTATAGGACTACTTGGTCTCCATAGTCATGTGACCCAAGTTACTAATAATAAATCCTCTCATATCTGTCTATCTCCCTCTATCCAGCTATCCTACTGGCTCTGTTTCTGTAGAGAACCTGACTTAAGACAGTGTGGCCCAGTGAGAGAGGGAAAGAGTATTCCGAGATGCAGCTGAGGCACAAAGACAAGGCGGAGATCCTGCAACACCTTTTACTTTTGGAAAGGGGCCAGGTTAAGTTTTAACTGTAACAGAATATTCAAAGTTTTAATCTATGGCAAGGCAGTAACGTGATCCGGATAATAGCCCAAGGCCAGTGGTAACAACTGTTAAGGGAATATTTCAGCAACAGATGTTGGTGAATTGGATTGGAGAGGGGACATTTGATACGGACAGAAGCTAAAGACTTGGAGACTCATTTCTGGAGTTAGAAGTAGCAGGAGTCCCTGATGGATTGGGTCTAGGGGGGTGAATGGAAACAGAATAAGCTCTTCTATTGGAGCAGTCATGTGGAATTTATAAGCCTAAGGGAGAGATCAAGAGTTCATTTTGCGATTTGTAAATTGTGAGATATATGTGAAATTGTAGTTAGTGCAGTGTGTGAGTTTGCATCTCCGAGCATTCTAGGCTTTCTCATTTCGTACTCCCTGTGAGTCTTCTTGTCTTTCCATGCTTTAATACTATATTTTCCCATATTCTTTCTTTGACCTTCACTTCTCACTCAACACATTATCCTTGGCTTAGAAGATTCACTCTTGGGTTTCATCTCTCACCTGTTTGCTAATGATATATACTTATCTTCAACTGAGTCTTCTTTCCTGAATGTATAGTTAGGTATATTAAATTGTCTACATATGTTTTGTATGCATCCAAAACTCCTTATAACTTACAAAGACCCAGCCTTCCATTGAGAAGCCTGAGACAACTCCTCCCTTCATCTTTGTTCTCTTTATCCAGATGCAGTCAATAACCTAATCTTGCTGACTGATATTTTTAATCTTCCTGAGTGTTCATAAAAATCTTCTTTACTTGGGTTTAGTTTAGTCCTAGAGTCAGGATGGAACTGGACCTAAGGATAACTGTAAACAGCCCTCACTGTGGGGATCCATAGGACAGAAAGCCAAACATAATATGAGGTTAAGCAGTAAAGAGCAGGAAACTCTTAGAATTCAGGTAATATGTTAGGGTGATTGTTATGACGGCTGTGAGCAAGACTGATGGGAGCTAAGGAGAAACTAAAGGAAAAGACTTGTCACAGTGTTGACTAGAAACCAAGTTGTTTCCTAAGTAATTATAATATGAAATTGTACATACCCGAGTACATCATGTTTTTCTTTTCAAATGCATTTCTGAAAAAAATTCTGTTATACCTTACTGAAGAATCAATTTGAAGGGGAAGGCAGACTGAAAAGACTATCCTCAACTAGCACACCATGGACACCTTAGAACATTTCCCTGGAGTTCAGAGTCCTATCTATTGGTAATCATCTGTCTTGAGTAAACTTCACTGTGAATCCAGAAAATTAATCCTTGCTAATGCAGAATGTATTGTTATAAACTATGTTACATAAGGTGTGATGGAACATTCTCCCACACATAAACACAAACTCTCACACCTTTAATCATGTTTTTTTCTTAGGACACTGGCTTTTTAGAACATGGATTACCAAACCATTTCCAGAATCATGTATTTGACATTGGAAAATATTTTCTAAAATAATGTAACCCTAGCATATTTATCGTTACAAGCTGTAATGGTTGATGGGGGAAGTGCAGTACTTGGCATAAATCAGATGTGCCTCTGGATATTTAGCATCTGTATCCAGGTGAATCATAGTTTCAAATGGAGATCATGGGCAACCTTAAAGGGGAAAATGGTTCAGAAAAAGACAAGCCATTTCGATAAGGATGTAAATCTTTGAAAGCCATGCAGTGGTGGCTATGGGAGGGAGGCAGGATCAGTGTGTCTGTACCGCAGGAAACAATGGCATAGAGAGTACTTTGCTTTTTCTGAACATCCTTTGAAATTCTGTCTTGTTGAGGCACTCTTAAAATTAAGCTGGTACCATTTGTTTAATTCAGAGAATGGGTTGAAATCCAGTAAAAAACTAAATAGTCACTGAGGGCAGTAAATTTTCATCTTGATAGAACTACGATACTTCAAATGAAGTTTGGGAGGATTGGAGTTTGGAGTTTTAAATAAACATTTTACATGACTGGAACATTTACATGTTGAGTGTGTGATAGGAAAGATAGCTACCACTTTAATCAGTTCGGAAAATTGTGAGCATGAGAAATGTAGAGAGTAGGTAAGTCAGTATACCATGGACTCCATGATAGTTTATATCAAGCTGACACCCCCTCCCCCTTTAATACTGATTATTAGTAGCTACCAAGGCCACTCACTCTGCCTTTAAAATATCAAAATTTGGCTTAAAAAGAGAGGTTTTTTACCCAAAAGTCCATGATATGACTCTAAATCCGTTCCTTTCCCTTTGCCTCCCTCCTATCTAACTAGCTCTGAATAAATATGTCATAAGTTTGGTTAAATCCTGCTTTTGCTGTTGGTCTCCCTATACACCATTAAGGGACATCATCTTCCCTTTCCAACTGCCCATACTATTTCAATTAAAGTGGTGCCAATATGTGATATAACAGTGCCTAAGGCCAAGGTAATTTTATATTTGAATAGCACTGAATTTACCATTTTGTGATTCCTGTGCTACATGAACTGTGAGCACCAGAGTGAAGCATGACGGCTGCCATAAATAATACCTGCTCAGCATATCCATTTATTTTTAATTCTTTATTATGGTAATTTTCATCATATGCAAAAAAAAAAAGAGAATGATATATTGAAACTCACTACCTGTCAGTCAGCTTTAACAATTATTAATACATAACTAAACTTGTTTCTGTTATATTCCAGTTGCCTTGTTTTGCTATTTTCCTTTTTAAACACGTGCATTTAGTCAGTATTTCAGCCACATCTACTTTTCTACTGTGATCAATTAATGAGCAAATGGCTTATTGAGAGTAGACAATTTGTTACCTGTAACTTCTTTTTCCAAGAATTTGTGAGGCAGAATGTTCTTCCACAAGTTACTGGGTAAACATCTTTCTAACCATCCTTCTCTCATTTGCTCATTCTGTCACTCACTTATTTTGTCACTCGGGTTTAAACAGCCCCTTGTAGATGGAACATCCAGGCACCGAAGCTGGAATCTCAAAGTAGTTCCTAATTTAAAGGGGTTTAATATTTAATGGGATATTTCCTAGGGACAGGGTAAGAGTTACTCAACTGCAATACCAAGATTACGATCCCCACATCTTGGCTCTATATTGGGAGAAACACTACCATTATGTGGCTTTCCCATTTCTAATAAATGGTTGATACAGTTCACATCTTCATTTCTGTCATGGTGGCAGTCGTAGAATTCACAAATACACTGCAAGTCTTTGACCTAAGATTTTTCATGCTAGAAACTCACATCCCACAACAGCAAGTACAATGTTATAAATGTAGTTGACATCCATAAGCATTTTTAAGTGACACACATATTGAATGAATGAATACATGATTAAAAGTATTTATTGTTCTCTGTAAACTGTTTATATTTCCTTTTGAAATAAATTTCAGGATGTAGAACCACATTCAGACGTGATCCTTCTAATTCTTAGAATCAAAGCATTGGGGAGTGGAAAAGCTGTTATCAACAATGTATTCAAATCCTATATTTTTATAGATTAAAAGAAAAAAAAAGATCTAATGACAAAGTCCACTTTTTGAAGTTCCTACAAAATAGAACTAGAGCTTATTGATGTGACTTTTTGACCAGTGTTTTTCTTTATACCACACTGGAATGACATAATTTGATCCAGTTGTAAATGATAAAACAAAATGACTGTAATAACTAAAAACAACATCTGCTTTCATACAGGCTTCCTGTAGTTGTACTCTGCTTATACCCCTTATTATGAAACATGGTCTAAACAAATCTTCCCCAGCATAGAATCCTAAAATGTTTTTACCTTGATGTTCCAGGGACCACCAGTTCTGTTTATGGGCAGGGATTGGCTCAATTACTATTAATTGCCAAAAATAAATATATTTGTTGAAATACCATCATCTTGGGAACCTGGGTGGCTCAGTGGGTTAAAGCCTCTGCCTTCGGCTTGGGTCATGGTCCCAGGGTCCTGGGATCAAGCCCCGCATCGGGCTCTCTGCTCAGCAGGGAGCCTGCTTCCTCCTCTCTCTCTCTCTGCCTGCCTCTCTGCCTACTTGTGATCTCTGTCTGTCAAATAAATAAATAAAATCTTTAAAAACAAAACAAAAAAAAAAAAAAAAAAGAAATACCATCATCTTGTCCTTAGTGGCAGCAGTGGAGTCCTAGTAATTGGCCTAATAAAAAGAAAACAACAAATAGTGATGATCTCAAGGAGCATCAAGGTTATCGTTAAATAATGAAGGGACATGATATAATCACAAATAATTTCCTCTCTTGGCAGGATTAATGATGGAACTGTAGCTCATTTTCTCCTGAGGGGGATTAAGCCAGCGATGCCATTGTGCCTCCATCTTTTAGATAACCTTAAGGATAAAGTAGATCTTCCCATTTAGGGGCTTTTCCACAAGTTTGTTCATAACTAATTTCTTTGCCTCTCAAGAAGGAAATTTGACCAGAGAACATTCAGAGCCGTGGTCCTCATGAAAGACCATTTCTCCTTAGAATTCTGAGAAAGTCAGTCTGTTAACAGCACCCCCAAAATAAAGGCTGTTTCTACATTCTTTAGTAATTGTCTCCAGAGCCCCAAAACGTCATTCACTGCTTCTACCTTGATTTCTTGCACCATTGACTTTTACATATGGACAAAACTCAAACCCAGCAATATAACAAATGCCATCTTATCCAGCCTTCTGTCCCTACAGTGAGTCATGCCTGAGCTTCTAAGTTCTTTTTCACACTGTAGACAAGATGTCAGTATTGGTCCTTAAGAATTTTTCATCAACTCTCATTTGGACGTGAACAACCTGTTCTAAGGATAATGTCTCAGTACTGGTAGCAACACACACACAGAGTTACACTGTTCTTTTTCCATTTTCCGTCTTAGGTTCTTAGGTTAAATGACCTATTCCTTGAGATCAAAGGCCATGTATGTTTATTATAACACCCCTGAGATCACATATATGTGATAAACTCAATGATAAATACCAAATGGAACATCTTCTCTGTGCCGGGAAGATTTATTGAATGCTTCTACATACATCCTCTTATTTAATCCTCAAAAAATTCTGGGAGAATCATAGGTTATCTATGAGTACTCTGTGGAGGCTGGCTGATAGGCTGACTGAAATGGGAAAATGACTAACAATACCCAACCCCCACCATCATGAATTGAGTGCCCATTGTCTATCACACACCCTTTTGAGCATTTTATGCATGCTTCTTTATTTCATGTTCATATCAGTGTTGGGAAGAATTCTCATCTCTATCTTGCATTTGAGGAAACTGAGATACAGAGGGTTTAAGAAACGGATCTGTGGTAATGCCAATAGTAACTGCAGAGTCAGGACCCACACACAGAAATTTTTAACTCCAAAGCCAGTCAGTGCTATCTTCCTTAAACAGTGCTGTTTTTGTAAGGTCAAAGGGCACATTATTTTTGCTCATCATTAAATCATTAAATGTCTAATTATTGTATCCAACTTCAGGACATTCTTTATTCACAGGTAAATGAGAAATTATTAGCTTTGACTTCGACAGAACTATGTTTTTGGTGTATTCTATTGCTCTAACTGGAATGTTGTTTCTTCTGTATATTTCCAATCCAAAGGCTTTACTTTTGACCAGGTTAATGATCTAAAAGTTTTCCTGAATATTCCCAACTGCAAGGATGTCTTTCCTTCCAGACTGCAGTAATAATCATTACTGTCGCTTATAGTTAGGTACTAAAATCACACACCTTACTGTATCCCTTAATTATTTTAATACTAATATATCATATCTACCTAGAGAGACTTATAAATTCCTGGACAGTGAGTATTAGTGCTATACTTTTTTTTGTATGTTGTCAGTTATGACAATTAATGGGTCTTTATTGGAAAACTTTTAAATTCAGAGGTATAGACAAATATATGCATGGTCAGAGCTGTTTCAGCTGCTGAGAAAAATGGGGCTCATTGTGAAGATTGGGTTGAAATTAAAGAGGAAAAACATGAACATTTAAAGGATTGTCTGGGGGCACCTGGGTGGCTCAGTGGGTTAAGTCTCTGCCTTTGGCTCAGGTCACGATCCCAGGGTCCTGGGATTGAGCCCCGCATCAGGCTCTCTGCTCTGCGGGAAGCCTGCTTTCCCGCCTGCCTCTCTGCCTACTTGTGATCTCTGTCGGTCAAATAAATAAATAAAATCTTTAAAAAAAAAATAAAGGATTGTCAGTTGAGACTGTTGATTATGACAGAATTCTGGGTGATTTGAAACTGACCAAGAGTTAAATATTTGTCAGAGGAAATCTAGGAAACCATATGAATTTGTAAGTGTTTAAAATAAGGGGGATGTCATGCAGAGAACCGGTTGTACATGTGACATAATCACCAAGAAGCCAAAAAAAGAACACAGAAGCAATCAGAGCAATCCAGCATACCTGGAGCTCAGAGGTTAATGACAGGAAAAGAAGCTGGAATTGCAATCAGTCTTTCTTGCAGGAAATGAGCTGGAACCATGGAGAAGAATCACTCACTACCAGAGATGATGTCCAAGGTGGAGAGGAACACACACATACACACACACACACACACACACACAGCACAGCAGGCATTTTTTTTCTATCTCCCACTCAGTGCTTTCCATGGGGGTACCCAGCCAACAATGACGTTGGGTCTAGGAAACACACTTGCAAGGGCAGCACCTCTGTGATGTGGACAGAGCCAAGGAGAGTGAGAATGGATCTCTGAGTGAATGGGCCATAGCATGGTAGATGTGCTGCCCCATGAGTACAGATGAACTAAAGTGAAGGGAGTACTTAGGGAACTATGCTGCTCCTATGGAAAGCTGATGAGTCCATCAGAAGGTTCTCTTGTAGCCTACCTTAAGATTCCCAATGCTGACTTTTGTATTTTTTTAGATACCGATGGTTACTGCTGTTCTGAAACTACCAACTGCATTCATGGTACTATGGAGAACAACGCATTCGTGGGATGTAATGACAGAGAATAGGCTTCTGGCATCATTTCTAGGTGTAATGGTGATATTTCATTTTACTCCTGTAGTTACTTCTAGTGAAATTTCTAGTGAAATACCTTTCCCGAGTAGCATATGGAAACCTCCTTTCACATAAATGGATATCATGCTTCTAGCAAACTGACTTTATCTTTGCTGTGTGAAATGACAAAGCAGGCTCGAGATGCAGAAAATTACAGAGGGAAAACACCATAGCTGCCATGTAACCCAAAACCTTCCTTTATCCAGGAGGGAGCAGAGGATCAGGGAGGTAGAATGAGTTGCCTAAGGTCACTGTAAAAGCTTGTAATGCCTTACAAGGTGATGGTGTTGGGCACATCAAGTCCCACCAACTTGGTGACCATGGGAGTGTCCACTCTACTTTGAATTTCATTTTCTGCATTTATATGAGAATATTAACAGTATCTAAGTCATAGTACTCTCACAAGAATCAATTGAAAAAAAATCTGTATCATGGTTCAGCAAACTTTTCTGCAAAAAGCCAGATGGTAAATATTTTAGGCTTTGTGGCCTATATAGTTCATGCTGTAACTACTATATCTCTACCACTGTACAAGAAAAGCAACAATAGATAATACCTAAGCAAATAAATGAGTGTGGCTGTGCACCAATAAAACTTCATTTACAAAAAGGAGTGACCAGCCCATAGACTGTAGTTTCCTGTCCGTTTATCAATATAATTTGATACAATGCTTGACCCAAACTAAGGATTTAAAATTTTATCTGTAATCATTATTATTGTTACCATTATGATTCCTCCTGCTACTCCCACTACTTTATTATTATTTAGCCTTTGAATAAAAGATCATTCATCTATTTAGTTCTTAAAGATTAAACTTCTACCAATTTCCCCAAAGCTCTATCCTGAGGTTTTTAACCACTACTTGCAAGGCAATTTGCACCATGTCTGGGCTGTCCCTCTCTTGGAGGCTGGGAAACATTCTGGAGAAGGCAGACAGGACTCCTTCCTCAAGGGAGTGAGATGCCCTATAACAGATTTGGAGGCTGTGCAAATCGGTAAGAACAGCTCTCAACATTTTAGCTCCTGCTCAAGATCAGAGGTGCTGAATGTGTAAAATGAAACTCGTTTCCTCCCCTTATCCAAACAATACCATAAGGTTGTGCAGCTAGAACAGAAAAAATGCCAACCCAGATCTGTCAGGGAGAAGCCAGAGCAGCAGTGTAGGAGTGTGTGGGCAGGATCCATGCAGAGATCTCGCTCTCCTGAGACCGAAATGTAGGGCAGAGTAAAAAAAGTGTAGGCGATGGCAAAAAAAGTGTTTGGGCAGTGTCTGAATTCTCCTTTAGGACAAATAGAATTCTCTGTAACATCTATTTCATGATACAGCATTTTTGATGTACACCTATTAAAATAAAAAATTAATAGGATATATGAGGGTGTGATGAAAGTCTGACTCTGACAAGAAGAATTTAGGTCATGGGGATTCTTGAAATGCTAGAGTTACAGCAGAGAGCAAACCCATTCTCTGAATGGGTGACCCCCTTCTTAGTCCTGTAGTTCTACTCCTTCTCTGTGTGCTTAAGACAATTACAGTGCTGATGAGACCCCCAAAATAATAACCAGCACTATAATAAAGTCCATAAGATAACTAACACCAGTGCCAGCACTGAGTAAATCTGTAATACTCAGTCTGCTGCTACATTTCAACCAAGGACAGTTATGAGGGCAGTGAGGAAACTATCTCTCACTGGAATTTAGCACCTCAAAATTTTATGAGGTACTTAATGGGCATAAAGTCATACAATAATTTTTTTAGGAGAAAATGTTAATTTTAACGCAGCTTGAGAATTCTTGGAGCAATGAGGAAAGGCTCTGCTTGCCACCCAGTTCTGGAAGAGAAAGCATTGTTTATATTTAACGGCTCTTCTTTTGTAAGGCCTGGACCCTTTCTGCTCATTCAGAAATGTGCTACCAAAAAGGAATCTCTTAAGCTGTAGTGTTTATATCCTATTTAATTTTAACATATTAAATTAATTTTTTTAAATACATTTAATTTTTTTTTCTTGTAGTCCTTCGCTGTGATCTATTTTGGTATTTTTATGTTATGAAATGGGTTTCCAGAAATCTCCATTTATAGCCTGGATCCTGTAGTAGAAGGGTTGGCAAATTTTTATAGAGAGCCAGATAGTAAATCTTGTAGGTGTTGCGAGCCATACTGTCTGTCTCACCACCACAGACATGTCTTGGGGATACTGTGGGTTTGATTCTAGACCACTGCAATAAGATGAATATGATAAGAAAGCAAGTCAAATAATTTTTTGTGGTTTGCCAGTTCATATTAAAGTTAGGTTTATACTATACTGTAGTCTATTAAGTGCAATAGCATTATGTCTAAAATACTAGACATACTGTACTATACATACCTTAATAAAAAGCACTTTATTGGTAAGAAATGTTAACCATCATCTTTCAGTGAATTGAAACCCTTCTGCGGGGCACTGGGTGGCTCAGTCCTTAGGAGTCTGCTTTCAGCTCAGGTCATGACCCCGGGGTCTTGGGATCCAGCCCCACAATGGGCTCCCTGCTCAGCTGGGAGCTGCTTTTCCCTCTCCCATTCCCCCTGCTTGTGTTGCCTCTCTTGCTCTCTCTTTCTCACCCTCTGTCAAATAAATAAAATCTTTAAAAGAAGAAAGAAACCCATTTTGCTGCTGACTGGTCAGGGTGGTGGTTGAAAGTTGGGGCTGTGGCAGTTTCTTAAAATAAGGCAAGAGTGAGGCTGCATTGATTGACTCTTCCTTTCATGTACATTTCTCCATAGCATGTGATGCTGTTTGATAGCATTTTACCCACAGCAGAACTTCTTTCAGAATTAGAGTCCAACCTCCAAAACCCTGCCACTGCTTTATCCACTACGTTTATGTGATATTCTAAATCCTTTGTTGTCATGTCCATAATCTTCACAGCATCTTCATTAGGAGTGGAACCCATCGGAAGAAACCACTTTCATGGGGTGGCTCAGTCGGTTAAGCGTCTGCCTTTGGCTCAGGTCATGATCCCAGGGTCCTGGGATTGAGCCCCATTTTGGGCTCCCTGCTCCCCAGGGAGTCTGTTTCTCCCTCTCCTTCTGTCTACTACTCTGCCTACTAAATAAAATCTTGAAAAAGAAAGAAAGAAACCATTTTCCTTGTTCTTCCATAAGAAGCAACTCCTCATCCACTCACGTTCGATCATGGGGTGACAGTCATTCACTCCCATCTTCAGGATCCACTTCTAGTTCTCTTGCTATTTCCACCACATCTGCAGTTACTTCTTAAACTGAACTCATGAGCCCCTGAAAGTCATCTCTGAGGGTTGGATTCCCCTTTTTTCAGTGTGGTATCTTGATCTCTTCCTCTGAACCACAAATGTCATAAATGGCAATTAGAATGGCCATCCTTTCCAGAAATGTTTCAACTTCCTTGCCCAGATGCACCAGAGCAATCACTATGGCAGCTACAGCTTTAAGAAATGCATTTCTTAAATGATAAAGCTTGAAAGTAAAAAAGACTCCTTGATCCATGAGCTGCGGAATGGATGTTGTGTTAGCAGGCATGAAAACAATATTGATATCATTGTACAGAGCACTGAGGTAAGCAGGTTTATTGTCAGTGAGAAGTAATATTTTGAAAGGAATCTTTTTTTCTGAGCAGTAGGTCTCAACAGTGGACTTAAATTATTCAATAAACCACGTTGTAAACAGATGTGCTATCATTCAAGATTTGCTCCCTTCCATTTATAGAGCACAGGCAGAGTGGATTTAGCGTAATTTTTAAGGGCCCTGGGATCTTTGGAATGATAATTCAGTATTGGCTTCAACTTAGAGTCATTAGCTGTATTTAAGCCTGTCCTTTGAATGTTTGAAGCCAGGCAGTGACTTTTCCTCTCTGGCTATGAAATTCTGAGATGGCCTTGTCTTCCAGCAGGAGGTAATCCTGTCTACAGTGGAAAATGTTGTTTTGTGTAACCACCTTCATTCACTATCTCAGCTACATCTTCTGGGTAGACTTGCTGTAGGTTCATTTGTTAGCATTTGCTGTTTCACTTCATACATTTAGGTCGTAGAGACCATGTTTTCCTTAAATCTCATGAACCAACCTCTGCTAGCCTCAAATTTTTCTTTGGTAGCTTCCTCACCTCTCTCAGGCTTCACAGAAATTAATACACTTAGGGCCTTGCTCTGGATTAGGCTTTGGCTTAAAGAATGCTGTGGCTGGTTTGATCTTCTCTCCAGACCACTAAAACTTTCTCTATCTCAGCAGTAAGGCTGTTTCCCTTTCTTATCATTCATGTGCTCATTGGAGTAGTACTTTTGATTTGCTTCAAGAGCTTTTCCTTTGCCTTCACAATTTGGCCAACTATTTGGCACAAGACGGCCAGCTTTCCGGCTCTCTGAGCTTTTGACTTGCCTTCCTCACTAAGATTATTTCTTATTTTGATTTAAAATGAGGGACGTGCCGCCTTTCCTTTCACTTGAACACTCACAGGCCATTGTGGGCTTATTACTTTGCCTGATTTCAATACTGTGTCTCAGAGGACAGGGGAGACCAAGGAGAGGGAGAGACCTATGGGACCAGTGGTCAACTGAGCAGTCAGAACCCATGTGTTTATCCATTAAGTCCCCTGTCTTGTGTAGGCAAGGTTTGTGGCACCCCAAAACAATTTTAGTAGTTAACCTCAAACATCACTGATCACCAGAAAAAAAAAAAAAAAACTAATGAAAAAATTTGAAATATTGCAAAAATTACCAAAATGTGACTCCAAAGACATGAAGTAAACAAATGTTGTTCGGGAAAATGGTACTTCCTCAACACAGGGTTGCCAGAGACCTTCAGTTTGTTTCAAAAAAAAAAAAAAAAATGCACTATCTGCAAACTGCAATAAAATGAACGTGACTAGATGAGGTATGCCTATACTGAGCTCTGCCATGGAGGGAGAAAGCAGCCATAAATAATATGTAAATGAATGGAAATACACTGTTCTAATAAAACTGTATTTATGAAAATACAATTTGGACTAGTTTGAGCCCAGGGGGCTGTAGTTTGCTCACCCCCTGGTATATCTCTTAAAAGTTTCTTAACTTGGGGCACCTTGGTGGCGAAGTTGGTTAAGCATCTGTCTTTGGCTCAGGTCATGATCCCAGGGTCCTGAAATCAAGCCCCACATCGGGCTCCTTGCTCATCAGGGAGCCTGCTTCTCCCTCCCCCTTTGCCACTCCCCCTGCTTGTGCTTGCTCTCGCTATCTCTCAAATAAATAAACAAAATCTTAAAAAAAAAAAAAAAAAAGTTTCTTAACATAAGAGGACTCAAGTGGCATCTATTGTCTAGGAACCAATTAGTCATGTAGGAAATAACTGCATTAAGTATAGTTTGTTCTCAGTGGAGGGCGGAATTCACAAATGCTATGAATACTGAATACTGAGGGATATTATACATGTTTATTCCCAAAGATAATGTTGGGACTTTAAGTTAATGAGAATCAGAAATCATGGAGCTTTGGCTCTGAACATATATTGCAGTGCAAGATGTTTGTTTTCTTTTTGCATCATTTTACTTGTAGCCTTCCTTTGGTAACATTGTTTTAACAGTATGACCACTCCTCTCCCCTTCTGTGCAATCTTACTGTCAACCATAAGAACACTGGGGTTAGCCAGTTTTACCTGTTGTTATACCTTGCTCCTGGAGGAATGAAGCACATTCTGGGTGAATGCCCTGGGAGAGGACTCTTGGAAGCTTGTGCCCAGTTTCCCAGAAACTTTTCCCCAGTGTGCCTTTGCCCTTGATTGATTTTGTTTTGTATAAGTTCTCTGTAATGAATCTTTAGCCATGAGTACAATTATATCCTGAGTAATAGGAGTCCTTCTAGGAAGTCACTGATTTTGTACAGCATATATTCTATTCCTAGAAAAATATCTGTCGGATGAATGCACTAGGAACACCCCAGCCTTTGTATCATTGGTAAGTTTTTCCACACTAACATACTGCTTCCTAGAAGGTCACTTCAGGGTAACTGATGACAGCCCTGTGCACTCTGTTTGACTTATGCATTTTGATAAACACAGTAGCAAAATATCTCCCTCAGAACCAAAACAGGCTGGGTGCATTTAAAATAAATACTGCAAACTCATTTTGACATTTCTTTTCTGGTATAGTAGTTATTATTCTTTCCAGTCTTCAGGTTCATGTGTCCACAGCATTTTCGCTTCATAACTACCAGCCCTTCTTTTACAGTGATGCCTATGACACATGTCAGCTCAAATAAATGAGCGTTTCCATCTCCACTTCCTCATGCTCTCACATGTTCACCCATTACAGGCAGTGAGCCTGGTGAGGTGCTGCGCTAGATACTGAAATTCAAAAATGAAATACTTGGGCTCTTTCATTAGTTAGGCAAAAGATTTTGAATAGGTGACTACATATTGCCATAGCAAACTACTGTACAAGTAGCTTAAGATTATAAGACTAAGCATTTGACTCTGGTATAGCCTTTCAAATTGAGTTCAAAGAATGATTTAGGTTCAGCAGCTGAATAGCAGAAGGAAAAATCATTTTAAAGGAAAGGGCTTGTGCATAGGCCCAGGGGCTTAAGCAAGTGTGCCACATTTGGGGAAGAACCACTTGTAGCTGCCTCGAGTGTCCTTGTGAACTGGCAGAAAAGTGAGAGTCAGATGGGGCTAATAAATATTTTATATAAACCCACCTATGCTGAAAATAATTGTATAGGCAAAGGGGAGTCATTGAATTATTTCAAGGAGGGCAAGTAAATGATCATATTTGTGGTTCAAAAAGATCCCTCTAGGAGAATTGGAGGATGGGCTACAAAGGGTAGAGACTGAGGCAGGAAGACTAGTGAAAACTGCAGTAATTCCAAAGAGCAATGATGGAGACCTGAACTAAGGCAGTGGCCATGGGAAGAGGAGAAGAAAAAGTAAGAACGTTGTTTTTGAAGCAGACCCCGATTTGACCAACTGATGAGATGTAATGTAAAGGGGAAGAAACAAGCACTGATGATTCACAAAGGTTGGTCACAAGATGTTTTTAATCAAGAAATGGGTGGGAAGAAAGATGATAGGCTCATTTTTGGCCACATGGAGTTTGAGATGTGGTCAAGTAACCAGGTAGGACTGTCCTATGGCACATGTTTTGGCAGTGCAAGTACAGCACACATAGGGTTGGATGTTTTGTATTTGCTTTCTGGTTTAATGATCCTAAGAACTTTATAAGAGAGAGAATATTATATGCATCCTAAATTAAGATAATGGAAGCTCAGAGAAACATAAGTTAAGTTACCCAGTGTTACAGAAGAAGTAAGTGGCAGTCCCAAGATTTTTGTGCATATCTCCTTGACTTCATTGTGTCTTAGCCACTCTCCCATGCTGACTCACATTTTTGGTGGGAATGAGTATTTCTGTGTTTATATGGGGGCTGAACCACCAGATGATAGTTGATACTGTATTTTTGTACCAGAAAGCATTAAGTGACTGTGAGCTTTTTTTCCTCTTCTTATGTTTATGGCGTCGTCTACTGACTACTTATTTACATATAACATCCTGTGTCATGTAGATGTACTTAAGGTGGGAGTGGTGGAAATCAAAGAGAAAATACAGGAATTTTTTTTTTTTTTAAGATTTTATTTATTTGACAGACAGAGATCACAAGTAGGCAGAGAGGCAGGCAGAGAGAGAGAGAGAGAGAGAGAGGAGGAAGCAGGCCCCCCGCTAAGGAAAGAGCCCAATGCGGGGCTCGATCCCAGGACCCCGGGATCACGACCCGAGCCGAAGGCAGAGGCCTAACCCACTGAGCCACCCAGGCGCCCCAGAAATACAGGAATTTAAAAAGAAGAACTATAGAAGATTGTTTTTTCATTTTTCTATTGGTTTGCCATATCAATATAAAGGAAATCATTCCTTAAGACAGGGGCTCAGGGAAAGATGGGCACCCTGTATGCACTTTTTCTGGTCCTCCCAGGTTGTAATATTAAATCGTTAGCTGAATCTTTGTGAATCTATTGGAGAAGATACTTAGGGACTCTATAATGTTTTATGCCTATGTCTCAATCTTTGCAGGCCTAAGGGAACATAAATAGGCAGGATTGGGAAATACAACTGACATTACTCAGCATAAATCTATAGCATGCTACCTCCACTGTGGGTGTCAGATAGCCTTGCCAACTGCAGGATAGTTAGATAGGCTTTTTTCTCTCTCCTTTTGAATTGAAATTGTGCTGTTTCTGAGAACTGGTGATGATCTTGGGATGGTTTTTTGTACACGTACATATGTATGTGAGGATGTATTTGAACATTTATTTGCTGGATATTTGGAGAAACAATAAAGACAGTTCACAGTGGTAAGTCCTGTAAGGAGACTGAATTTAGCACACCGGAATCCATGCTGGACTGTTCAGCCGGAGCCTCCTTGGCACTCGCTCCATGTTTCATCCTCAAATGTATTTTTTAATCTATTAACTAAGTCAGACTTGGGAAATGCCTACATGGAAACCAGTCTGTTTGCTGAGTTTTTCCAGGAAAAGAGCAGTGCCTTGATAATGAGATTCCCCCATGAGGAGGTATGTGGGGTCTGATTCTGCAGGTAACTCTAATGCTCCTGCGGTGGCTGTGGAAGGCTGAGGAGACAAGATTTCTGTGAAGTCAGGTCTCGCCATGGTGATTGGAAGAGGAGACCAGGGAATCTGTCACGAAGTTGTGTCTGCACTTCACCTATCATGAGCAAATTATTTGCATTCAGATTGTGTGTATATTTAGAATAACATGGAGACTGACCCCATTTGTATCTGCCCATGTACACACACACACACACACACACACACACACACACAGCAAGTACAATCGTTAGGATGGGAAAAACATTAGAAACTGGCGTGCATCCATGGGTGAACCTTATAAATATACATACCTATGTCTTTTTCTCTTGGACTATAAGGGAAATCATACATGTTGTATTTCATTTGCAATTCTCTGACCTATTCTTTGCTCTTTTCATGTTCCTATAATGATGTAGAAAATCTGGAATATCTTGACAGGTCTGTGTGGTGGTGGTGTAGGCAGAAGTGAGGAATGTTAATATAAAGGTAAATCTACATAGAATAACTACATACTTTGTTTTCTAAGCAGGGATATTTTGCAGGGAGAAAATAAGTACAATTAATAAATATGCCAGTACAGCTGGCAAAAACTGGATCCTCTCAGGCATATAAGCCTATATGGCCATCCCAAAAATGAGGCCTGCAGAGGACTCTGTTTCGTGACAGAACTGCACGGAAAGGTGCTGAGTCTGTGAGTTCTAGGGTGTGACAAGCAGTGAAGAAAGTAACTGTGACTGAGCAGAGAGCAGTAGCAGGAATTTGGGATCACTGTCATCAATCCCATCTTCTCCTCCCATAAATTTTCTCTCATCTTTCCCAAATATACCAAAGGATCATATAGTGTTTGTTCTTCTCTGTCTGATATATTTCACTTAGCATAGTACTCTCAAGTTCCATCCATGTTGTCAAAAATGGCAGAATGTCCTTTTTATAGCTGAGTATTACTCCATTGTGTGTGTGTGACATTGTTTTTATCCATTTTTCTGTTGATAGACAGTTTCTTTCCATATCTTGGTTATTATAGATAATACGGCACTGAACATGGCGATGCAGATTTCTCTTTGGGTTAGTAATTTCATTTCATTCAGATATATACCCAGAAGTGGACTTGCTAGAACATTTGGTAACTGTATTTTTAAATTTCAATGCCTTCTGTTTCATCGTGATTGCACCAAGTTACATTCCCACCAAGAGTGCACTAGGGTTCCTTTTTCTCCACATCCTCTCTGTGTTTCTCATCTCTTGTCTTTTTTGAATGGTGGCATCTCTAATAGGTATGAGGTGATCTTATTGTGGTTTTCATTTGCATTTGATTTGCAGTATGCTAAGTTTAGTAAGTCAGAGAAAGACAAAACTGTATGACCTCACTTATATGTGAATGTTAAAAAAAAAAAAAAAAACCCTCATAGAAACAGATCAGATTTTTAGTTGTCAGAGGTAGGGGTAGGAAGTTGGCAAAATAGGAGAAAATGGTCAAGGGTACAAACTTACTTATAAGTTGGGGCGCCTAGAATTTGACTTTCAATTTGGGCTCAGGTCATGATCTGAGTCCCGAGATCAAGCCCCACATCAGGCTCTGTGCTCCATGGGAACTCTGCTTGGAATTCTCTCCCTTTCCCTCTGCTCACACTCTCTGCATGCCCCCCTCTCTCTTTTTCTCTCTCTAAAATAAATAAATCTTTCTTAAAAAACTTGGAAGTCATAGGAATATAACATCCAGCATGGTGTCTATAGTTAGCAATACTATATTATTTATTGGAAAGCTGCTAGGAGAGTAAATCTTAACATTCTCTTCATCAAAATACCAATAACATTTTTCATAGAACTAGAACAAATAATCCTAAAATTTGTATGGAACCATAAAAGACCCCAAACATACATCCTGAGAAAGCACATCTTGAGAAAGAACAAAGCTGGAGGTGTCAGACTCCCAGATTTCATGATACGCTAAAAACTCTTGTAATCAAAACAGTATGGTGCTAAACCAAAAGTAGACACACAGGTCAATGGAACGGAATAAAGAGCCCAGAAATAGACCTACACTCATATGATCAGTTAATCTATGAAGAAAAGAGGTAGTATAGACAAGAGGAAAAGACAGTCTGGTCAATAAATGGTTCTGGGAAAACGGGACAGCTACATGCAAAAGAGTAAAACTGGACCACACCATATTCCAAAATAAACTCAAATGAATTAAAACCTAAATGTGAGACCTGAAGCCATAAAACTCATAAAAAAAAAAAAATAGGCAGTAATTTCTTAGATATCAGCCATAGCAACGTATTTATCGATATGTCCCCTTAGGCAAGGAAAACAAAAGCAAAAATAAACAATTGGGACAACACAAAAATGAAAAGCTTTTGCTCAGCAAAAGAAACCATCAACAAAATGAAAAGTCAGCCTCCTGAATGGCAGAAAGTACTTGCAAATGACATACCCAATAAGGAGTTAATAGTCAAAATCTGCGAAGAACTTACACAACTTAACACCAAAAAACCAAGTCTGATTAGAAAATGGGCAGAGGGGGCACCTGGGTGGCTCAGTGGATTGAAGCCTCTGCCTTCGGCTCGGGTCGTGGTCTCAGGGTCCTGGAATCGAGCCCTGCATTGGGCTCTCTGCTCTGCGGAGAGCCTGCTTCCTCCTCTCTCTCTCTCTGCCTACTTGTGATCTCTGTCTGTCAAATAAATAAATAAAATCTTTAAAAAAAAAAAAAAAAAAAGAAAAGAGAGAAAGAAAATGGGCAGAGGACCTAAAAAGGCATTTTTCCAAAAGAGACATACAGATGGCCAATGGATATGTGAAAATAGGCTCAACATCACTCATCATCAGGGAACTCCCAATTGAAACTACAATGAAATGTCACCTCACACCAGTAAGAATGGCTAAAAATAAAAAAGACATGAAATAAGAAGTGTTGGTGAGGATGTAGAAAAAAGGAAACCCTTGTGTGCTGTTGGAGAAAATATTCTTCAAAAAATTATGGTTAGGACGCCTGGGTGGCTCAGTTGGTTGGACAACTGCATTCAGCTCAGGTCATGATCCCTGGGTTCCAGGATCGAGTCCCACATCAGGCTCCCAGCTCCACAGGGAGTCTGCTTCTCCCTCTGACCTTCTCTTCGCTCATGCTCTCTCTCACTGTCTCTCTCTCAAATAAATAAATAAAATCTTTTATAAAAAAAAAAAAAATTATGGTTAGAAATAACATACAATCCAGTAATTCCACTCCCACATGGAATTTACCCAAAGAAAATGAAAACACTAATTTGAAAAGATACACGTAATTGTTTATTTCAGCGTCATTTATAATAGCCATGATGTGGAATCAATCCAAGTGTCCATAGGTAGATGAATGAATAAAGGTGTGGTGTATATATATACAATGGAGTATCACTCATCCATAAAAAATGGATGAGATCTTACCATTTGTGACAACACAATTGGAGCTAGAGGGAACTATGTTCAGTGATATAAGTCTGGGAAGGAAAACACCATATGATTTCACTTACATGGAATCTAAAAAACAAAATGAACAAGAAGCAGAACTAGACTCGTAAATACAGAGAACTCGTGGTTGCTAGAGGGAAAGGAGGTGGAGGGATGGGCAAAATGGGGGGGGGGGACAAAATGTTCTCATTACAAAGAAAAAAATTTGTAACAATGTTAAGTTCATAAATATTAACTAGACTTACAGTGATAGTGATAAGTATTTCACAGTATATACACATATTATCCTATTAGATTGTATACCTTAAACTTATACAGTGTTATATATCAATTATATCTCAATAAAAGTGGAGAAAAAATATACTGAAGGAAGTCATCTTTACATGAATTATGAAGAAAAAAGCTGTGATGAAAACATTGAAATAAGTGACTAGGGCAGCCAATAAGTCAAAAAAAAAAAAAAAAAAAAAAAGCTTCATATGGACACCCTCATTTCCCTGAACACAGACTCTAAAATAGAGATGAAGAAAAATAATTTCTTACACCGCTTTTTTTTATTACTTGCTCCCCAGACAGACACAATGAGTTGTGGTTTTTGAGAAGTTGGTGATTAGTGGAGAAGTTGGTAAACCATGTACAAAGCTCCCTCTCTCCTTTCTCAGTAGGCACCAAGAGTACTGGAGCATCTGGCAGGGGTGGGCCCTGCCATCTGGTGACCCTGTTTGAGTGTGATCACTCTCCACTTGATATTCTAAAGGAAAATACTTGTAACTTTCTCTCTAGAAAAGATAGTTGCACTTAATATTCTTGAGGGTAGAGTCTGTCTCAACAAGATAAGATTATTTTTCCTTACATTTAGATTCCAGAAATGACCATCAAACTATCATTTATAGGAACATGCTACCATGATTTATGTAGACAGAGGTCATTATAGTGATTCAGTGTTCCAATCATCTTGATAATGGATCCTAATTATTATACTCTTCTGGTACCTAAAAACAATTGCAAACCAGAATGAAAACTGTTTGAAGAACAAGAATATTATAATACTTCTATTTTTATCACAACTCTGATTTTTGAAGAAATAAAATAAATTGGAACTGCTAATTATGCAAATCACAAATGACCTTGGGGCTATAAAATGGACTGCAAAGGCAAGGCTGTTGTTAGCAGTTTAAGGCTTATAGCTCTGAGATTTGCAGAAGAATCTATTGGGAGAATGAGTCTCCAGTTACTAAAATCAAAGATTAAGAAGTGATTAGATTTCTTTCTTTTTTGAAAACTGAGACTCAAATTCAGCCCTCCTACTTGCTCTTAGGGGAACATTCACCCATCAGCCCTTGCTTGCTTATTGTTTTCCAATACTGGGGCTTCTGGTTAGAGACTCAAAGGCAAGAATGCGTGGAATGGACTGCTAAGTCCCCCAGCACCTGCTAATCAAGGAGAAGACAATTCTGTTAGCAACATCAACCTCTCAGCAAGGAGAGAGAGCAGACTTCTCATCCTAATCAGAATGTCCTCTGAAAATAACAAGTCATTTCCTCCCTATGTTACCCCTTGCCCAGTTTGCCTTCTGTTTTGTCTCCTTCTAAGATGTTAAGTTCATTTATTTTGCACTCTACCATCTTTTTATTTTATTGTTTTCTCATTGCGTAGTCTCTTGGTCCCTCATTCTTGCTGCTGCTAATGCTGCTTTTGCTACTTCAACACATTCCTTTTTTTCTTTCATTTTTTTCCTTCCGTATCAAGTACTACCAGTCCTCTTCCTACTTCTCTATTAAATTTACTTCTAAACTCACAGATTTAAGGTTCAAGGGTGGAGTATAATTCATCAGCCATAGGACTTAAAATGTTTGGTGCACCCAGGAGTTAAATACTCAGAAGACAATCTTCAAGCCTCTGCTGACCTTCTCTGTTTGGTAATCTCTGTCTCTGTCTTCATCCCCCTCCCTTCTCTCTCTCTCTCTCTCTCTCTCCTAATATACAACTCGGTAGGTGTTCATATAAAATAAGGGTTTTAAACTTCTTCTAAGTTATTTTACTTTCCTCATAAACCTCCATCCTACTGGATGTTGGAGAAATTTAAACTTTCCAATTAAGAATATAATAAGCTGTTTTGTTCTATTCCTTTTCTACTAAATTTATAGTCAGTTGTAAGTTCATCTCACCATCTGGGCTGGTGTAACTAGTTGATTTTTACATGCCTCAGTCTCTTTAGTCCATCAGATGTCCTTCTACTTCAAGATGGTGACACCAGCCTTCCTAGCATATTAGGATCACCTGGTTGGGGAGCTTTTAAAATCTCTGCTATCTAGGTCACACCCTATATCAATCATACCAGAATCTCTGAGACTGGGACCATAGAATCAGTTTTCATAAAGCTTCCCAGGTTTCTGCAAAATGCAACCAAAACGGAGACCCATTGTACCCAGAAAAAAAGTGTCACAGCTAACAGTGGCTTGGTCCACTCAATATGCCCCTAAATGTAGCTGAGTCCTACTTAAGGCCACAGATCCAATTCCATTCCAGGCTTGAGATCAATCTTGTCCTAATTTGCTGTAATGTTTGGTGATGTAAGGACCCTAAAGATAACACTAATAAAAGTTAGTATTATAGCGTACTCACTGTATATCACTTATATTACTAAGTACTTAGGGAGCTTCTTTATTGCAAGCCCAACTCCGCTATTAACCCATTTACAGATAAAGAACTTGAGGCTTAGAGAAGTTAAGCAACATGCCAAAAGTCATGGAGGTTATACATGAGAAAGCTTAATATTCTTCTGACACTAAAACCTCCAAACACTGTGCTCATTTCCAACATTTGATATTGAGAATAAAGTCACTCTGCTCTGGTGTCTCAAGAGAGTCGGTCACCACAGCTCCCTGATGCCTTCTCCGTTCTCCAGTGTACTCTCCCACCCCTTTGGATTTGCCTAGTTCAAGGTCTGACCACACCCAGTCCTGTTGCTTCATGCCTCACCAGCCAAATATTTACTCCTATATCAGACTATTAATAGCTCACTTAGCTTTCATGAGTCAGTTTCCTTTCCTTTGGAGGAGTCACTGGACACTGGACCTGCTACTATGTTGGGTCACACTACCATAAGGTCTTTGATATTGCCCTTGTGCAAACATGCAGCCATTTACTTAAGCCTGGAAAGATGGCACTGTCACATTGGTTTTAATAACCATATCCTCAGAGGGCAAGCACTTGGCATTTTCTTCCGCCTCAGGCACACGTGATTTTCTCCTCCTTCTGTATTGTCATTAGCCTAAATGAACAATTTCAGAATATCAGCATTAAGAACTCTTAAGATTGAGTTCTGTTTACGAAGGAGAATGTTTTAAGGCAGTATTTACCCTACTCCAAATAACGTGGACTTGTGAGAAAATAAGACCCATCAAATTATTTGTTCCAAGCCTCTCTGATCTCATGACATTTTAATGCAAACTATAATAATATTTTCTCAATTCTTTATACTTAATGTTGTTTAAATTATTCTCTATTATACAGTTTATGGAAACACATTCTCCCAGATAAAAATGGGAGTAATTTTTAGCAGCAGACCGCATTTAATATATTAAGTTTAATAAACAAAGTCACATTTGTATGTGGGACATTTTCTCAGAACATAATAAAGTATGACAGGTTGGTTATGAGGAGCGCAGTTTCTTGATGTATGTATGTATCAGCTTAAGAGCTTGTCACCTAACTTGACGCGTTAATTCTAGGACTTTGTGCAAGTGAAACTTGTTGTCTGCAAAATGCTGTGAGCCATTTAACTCACGACAAGCCTTTAGATCACGTTGCTTCTATGACTGCACATGGTGAATGCAAATGTACTTTGGCATTGGTTGCTGGCATCAGAATACTAACATTAGAAATGTTTTCTGCACTATCATGTCAGGCTGTGTCTAGGAAACCTGTTTGGTGCTCGTAGTCTCACCTTCAGCTAAGTTTTTAGTGGATTTACTGGATTCCAAGACGAATTTTAGAAAATGACTTCATACCCAAGGTCAGATTGCTTTTTAGCCAATAAACGATGAGTGAACTGGCATTTTGCAAAAACCTGCTTTAGATAATGGGTTCTCTCTGCCCTGCTAACTGTCCTGGTTAGGTAATTAGACTTTGTGGTTAAGGTCAGATTCAAGAGAGAATTTACACCACATTGCCTGAATCTGATCTAAATTGTATGTAATGCTTAAAAAAAGTAATTACCTGATGCACCTCTAATGTACACTCATCAAGGGAGTGACTGTGAAATTTTAAATTAAGGGTAATTTTTGAGGTTAACTTGGGAACAGATTCATGAGGGCTCAAAGTCTTTAATTCAGCAAGCAAGTTTCTGTAATTTCTTACAGGTTTATAATTTATAAAGCCTCCTTGATGGCTTGTCATCTCAGAAAGACCAAGCAGTATATCTCTTTCCAAGGCTTACCCCTTACTAGTTTATCCAGTAAGACAAATTTATCTCTGATACATTTTCTTTCTCCTTCCTCTTACTGGAACCCTTTTTGTAACTCAGACATCCACCTCCCATCTCCTTCTGGTGCTTTCTCTCTGCTAATTCCAGACAAGACTTCATCTGAAAATCATGAAGTCATTTGACCCTGAAGCAACTGGCATAAATTCAGGGAATGTTAAAGGATAGCCCTAATTTTCTCCTGATGTCTATGAAAAATAGACAACATCCTTGCCCTAAAAAACAAATTTACCAGTTATTTGAGAGTTAGGACTTGAACATATGAAAAAACTGATGAGAAAATTCAAGAATATAGTTGAATATAATAAAATTATGCCACTTAAGTTAGTTACCTGTAACATAGAATATACTGGTTATTTTACAGTAATTTATTCACTCTTCTCCAGCATTTAACTAAAACACAGAAGCATCCACTGAATGAGTAAGCTTATTGATCAGGCTTTGGCGAAAGAAGATTTTATTAAAACAGGATATCAAATAATAATAGATCTCTGGAGTAGAGACACACAATGGTCTGCAGTCCTGATGCTTAACTTCTCGTTTTCTTCCATTTCCTCATTACCCATGACAAAGTCCTGTCAGTCTTACTTGTAAGAACATCTTGAATCTTTCTACTTCTTTCCACCTCCACCCTGCTGTTCTCAACAATACATCCATCATGTCTTTCTCAGACTACTGCAATAGCTCCCTAACAGCTTCCCTATTTTTTCTCTAAATCACTTCTTGAACTGCAGATGGAAATACAAATCAACTCAGGTCAAACTTCTACTAAAATCTTCTGTTGGCTCCCCATTTTAGATAGGATAATATTCAGGCCATTTACCAACACCTACGTGGCCTTTCAGAAAAGATAGTTGTCTGTCTTCTCATTTGCCCTTATCTTCTACTACTTTCTCCCTTGCCACCTGTGACCTAAGCACATTACTTTTCTTGCTATCTCTTTCCTGGGCTTCAGCCATTTAGCAAACTCGTCACTGCATTGAGATCTTTGTTCCTGCCATTACCTTGGCCTTGAATGTTCTGAAGTCATATTGTCACATAGCTAGCTCTTTGGTGTCCATCAGTTCTCATATTTTAAATTCTCAGAGTGGTCTTTTTTTTTTTTAAGATTTTATTTGTTTATTTGACAGAGAGATGCAGCAGGAGAGGGAACACAAGCAGGGGGAGTGAGAGAGGGAAAAGTAGGTTTCCTGCTGAACAGGGAGCCGGATGTGGGGCTCAGTCCCAGGACTGAGGGATCATGTCCTGGGGAAAAAAAAAATTGAGCCACCCAGGTGCCCTTCAGAGTGGTCTTCTTAACCTCTCAATCTAAGCTGTCTCTTTCTACCACCACATTATGCTTTTTATTTTTTTTCAATCTGTCATAATACTACAAATTTACCTTTTATTTTTCTTTTCATGTATGTGTATAGTCATTTAAGATCTCTTTTCCATGGTCTAGAATGCTAATTTATATAATAACAAGGATCTTGCCTCTTTATTTATTTATTGTTAGAACCTAGCACATGAGACAGTGCCTCACATAGAGTCAGTTGCACAACAATCTTTGTTGAATGATGCCATTTTCAATGACACAAGTGGAGCTGGAGAGTATTATGCTAAGTTAAATAAGTCAGAGAAAAACGAATACCATATTAGATATCACCTATGTGGAATTTAAGAAACAAAACAAATGAGCAAAGGGAGAAAATAGAGCAAGAGAAAGGCAAACCAAGAAACAGACTCTTAACTATAGAGAACAAACTGATAGTTACCAGAGGGGAGGTTGGTGGGGCATTAGATTGAATAGGGGATAGGAATGAAGGAGTGTGCTTGTGATGAGCAGCGACTGATGTATGGAAGTGTTGAATCATTATATGCTACACCTGAGATTGATATTATACTGTATGTTAACTAAGTGAAATTTAAATAAAGACTAAAAAAAATTGTTGAATCGATGAGTGATAAAATGCTGGAATTAAGACAAATCTGACCAAAAGGAAAGGATACTGCAAAAGCAGTCACAGGATTTTCAAAATTAGCTTCAGCTGTTCATCTTTGTTTCTCACCACGCTAAGAGGTGTTTCTGAGCCTGAGTGTCATGAGAAGCAATAGCATATCACAGTAGCCAGCCACCTGGTTGATAGACCCAAATACATGCTTTGCCATGACAACATATTAGACTCATTCTATTCTCTGGCCAAATATTATCTAAATTGTCCTTTGGCGTTCTGGCGAAAGAAACTCAAAGCCTTAATTTCCAGTTTCAGCAGAATAAATTGTGCTCAACTGTGTTCCCTCACCTGTCCACCCTGCTTTATGTCTCTCTGGCTCTTGTTTTCTCCTCCTCTTACCAGCACCCTTAAATGCTTTCGATCCTTGTCAATTGTCCCAATAAGACGTAAACTAGGCAATTTTAAAATATTACTGGTTTATGTCATAACAGATTTAAGATCTTCAGCTGGGTCCTTGGGTTGTTTTAACTTTTCTTCTTTTTAACTCCTCCTTAGTTTATTTTCATATAGTTGATCCCCTAATGAATATTCACAGGCAGCACTAGCATGTTGTGTAGGAAGAGCCCAATGTTGACGATCTGTTTGGAAACGCAGACTAGGGGACTTCCTTTAACTTTGTATTTGCATGGTAGCATTCTGTTGTTATTTTGAGTGTATATTACAGATTCAGGAAAATGGCAAGTTTCTGAAGATATTTTGAGTCACATTAGCCCTAGGATTGAGAGACAGATCATAGTACATATCAATTATTATTGCCATTATTATTTGAACTTTTTATGGGTATTTGAGAGGTACTCTGAAAGGCTAACCTTTATTCCACTTAAGCTGCCACTTCAATATACTACTCTAAATTCTCCAAACTTTTGATTCCCTTAGGTTTTCATATTCTAATAGTGAGTCTCCCTCTCTCAAAATAGAGTTAACAGCTATTCGGCAAATATTTATCTAACTATTATGTGCCAGCCAAAGAAACAAATAATGAAGACATCAGGCACAACTGCTCACATCCCATTTCTTCTACTTTTGAGCTTACCTATTTCTTCACTGTGTCGTTGATACCGTTACCACCTGTCTAAGGAGAAATACTCTTGCTCTACAAGACAAATCTTTCCAAATGCTGTTTGATCTGATTCATTATCTTGGTTAAAAAACTTCCCCATCCATGTTGTATTTTTAATCTTTCCTTTTTTTATTAATCACTTCTCCTTGGTCTTACTGGGATGATCAAGTTGTAAATATTGTGCAGAAGATTTCCTGTTGCCACTTCTTTATCACCAATTTACTTCTCAACCCATCATAATTTTTTGAGAAATTATTATTGAAAAGATCATTAATAACTGTTGTCCTAATTTTACTTGATCTTTCTGTAAAAATAATGATTTGCATAGTCCTTCTTTTGAAATTCTACATTCTTTGACTTAAATATTATCATTCATACACACACACACACACACACACACACACACCCTTTGTTACATAACAGGACCTGTTGCTAATTCCCAGTAAAATAATGATGAGTTAGATGAACTACTTAGCATTTTCAAATAACTAAAAAGTAAAGGGAGGCATCAAAAATAATTACAATCAGTATGATAAATGCTTCCATTAAGGTACATAAAAAGTGCTGCAGGAGCAGAGGAAGAAGAAGCTGACCCTGTGTGCTAGTCAGGGATGGGGTTTCCAGAAAGCATTCCCTAAGAAAGCCCTTCTGAGAGGAGTCTTAACAGACCAGTTTTCAGGGATATGCAAAGGGTAGAGGAGGATTCAAGTTTAGAGACAGAGCATACACTAAAACACAGAGGTATGAGAGCATGCTGAATTCAAAGATTGCTAGCTGGAGATCCCCTTAAGATGTAACTGAAGAGGGAGGAAGTGTCAGAACACGGAGGGCTATGCACCACATTCTAGGACACATAGGTTGAAGCAGGTGGAAGGTACAGAGTGCCATGATCAGATCTGCATTGTAGCTACATCACTGCACCCATAGGATTAAAAAAAAAAAAAGAGTGTGGTTATGGGAAAGAAAAAGAAAGCATGTGACTAGTGTGGAGACAAGAAAACAGTCAAAATAGGCAACCTGGAAACCGATAATGCCCCACTATGGTTTTGCAGCTGGAAATAAGTAGGGCTGAGAAAATTTTAAAAGAACAGGACCAAGAAGAGACTATAATTGCTTTTAACTAAACCCAGATTTCCTTTGAAGCTTCTGTGCTGGCTTTTCCCTTCCTTTAAAGCTCTTCCCTCCCTGCTTCGACCACTGTTCTCCAAACAGATCTTGCTTTCCTCTAAGTTTGGCCTATGTTCCCTTTGAGGTATCCTTACATCCCTTACACCCCAAGAGGAATTCCCCTCTTCTAGTTTAGGGTTAACTACCTCTGTAGAGGTTTTCATAGTTTTTAACACTCATCATTTTTCAGAACATTCTATGTTCAATGTATTTACGTGTTCCAGCTGATTATAAGGGTTTTTTTTTTCCTCCAAACCATGAACCCCTAAGATAGATCCTGAAATACTGAAGTGCTGCAACAAATGTTTCTTGAATTGAATCTCTGTTATCTTGAATAAGAGGATATTGTATTGGTAAACATCTTAGGGAAAATAAGAAATAAAAATTTTGGAAATAATTGAAATAAAGGGTGAAGGGAACTATCATGAAGGTTACAGTTATATAACTAATGTTATATAACTAATGTTATAAATTATTGAGAAATCATAAAGCAGATGTTTCAGCCAACCATAATTGACTAACCTTAAAAAAATTTACATTTTCTTCTATAGTCTAGATGGTGACATTACTCAGTCTTTAAATGGCAGACTAAGTCACCAGGGGGATTGAAAATTACACTTTGGCTATCATAAAAGCCTTAGAAGGAAATCTGCAATTAGTAGCACGGATGCCTCAGTCACGTAATATAAAAACTTAGAATGATTTATAGGCTGACAATTGGACTTTAATAATCTCTGGAGCTTTCAGAAATGCACATTCAATCAGGTCTTCTGCTTCTAGTGAGATGATAAACACCACGCCAGAGTAGTTAGACAAATGACTGAGAGGCCCAAGAAATCATTACTTTGCAGTTAAAAATCAATCAGTCCTTGCCTATTCTTCATGGTCATGCTAAATACAGAAGACCAGCTGCATACCTCTATATACCCCTGTATGTCTCTATATAATCCACGACCATACAGAATATAGTTCCTACTCTTGATCTATTATCAAGAGTACCTCCTTCAGCATATTTAAATAAAAGAATCTATTGCTAATATATTTTGAATTCAATATTTAACAACCAGAACAGAACTATCCAAATTGTTACAATTACTTATGTAGAAAATTCATTCATGGTAAAGCCTTTAAGTGTCCAAGATACCAAATTTGAGAAATGGGATGCTTGTTCCAACATTTAAATTCCATCCCTAGTGCCTAAGCATTGCATACCTAGATGTGTTAGCTGTCACTGCACATTAGGGTATGCAGCAACCTTATTCTTCGTCTTGATTGCTCTTTGAACAGAAGCAGGTTTGCTGAGATAAGTAATTGTCATATTCAAAAGTATGTCTGGCACATGTGATAAGAAAATTAACACTGACAGGTATTAGTGACTAAACTGTTTTTAATTGCCTTCTGAGAAACTTGTGACATTTTTTGGAAAAGACAGCAAATCCAAGAAAATGCTAATGAAAGATACATCTGAATAGTTAGTTACCTGTGTTAGGTAGAAATAAAGCTACCTGAGAACACCTACTCTCTAAAGATCTACCTGACTTTGTACTCAGAGCTACTGAGGGAAACCGTTTTTCCTTCTGAGTAAATGACTTCACAAATGAAGACCAAGTGCCATATGTTGGCAGGAAAATGAATTAACATACATGTTTTTTATTGTGAGCCATTTGTCAGGTTGTCTAAGTGAAGTTTATGAAGACATCCCCAGAAATTGTCAGATTATTATAAGCTTTATACAGATAAATGGACCAAAAATGGGAAGTAACAGAAGATGATACTAGAAAGGAAGGCATTGGGTGCCAGTACTTACACCATCAACCCATTACCACCATCTTCCTGTAAACATTGTCTCCTTTTAAGAAATTTTGCTAGCTAACAAGCAAAACCACCAAATACTTTCCTTCATATGTTAAAGACTAGTGATTACCTTCTGGTAACTTCTTGTGCCTTCAAGTCTCAATTGGATTTTTATTTTAACAAAGTCTTATATACAAGATTATATTGCAGAATAAAAATGCTTATTGTGAATTTCCCTATACTTGATTGTCGTGGGGAATCACTTAATATAAGTTAATGGGGAAATTGAGTATACATAGTTTTAACATGTTTTTTAATCTGAGAAAGAAAATAGAAAAAAAAATCAAAGTTTTATTGGGTAAGAGATTAGTATTGCAGAAACTCAGACTGTTAAAAGAAATCAAATTATCTTAATCACTTGTATGGAAGGAAATGCTTTCCCCTACTGAATCAGATCCACCAGAAAGAATAATGTATTAACTGGGGGAAGCCTGCATGGTTTTCTTGTCTTTATTCATAAAAAAAGAAAATTCCCCTAAAAAATGATTCCTTTACTTTCCCACCCAAACTGAAGTAGATAGAATAACGCTCTAGATGAAACCTGGAATTTTCCTTAAACACTATACAAGTTTGTTTCTTTGCAGAGTATGCTACTACACAACACTTTAAGAGGGAAATGAAGAGCTTTTGAAGAAAGTTGTAAGCTCTTTTCCGCTCCAATTAGTTGTATTTTTCCACATTTCTTCAGATATTTCTAAGAATCCAAATTAGAGATGGATAAAACTCAAAATATACATGTATTTCTCTCTCAAGCTTATTTACCCCCAGTGGAATCCATAAATTTGCTTAGAGCACTGAGAACTTTGTTGAACCATGATTCTTTATCTCAACACCAGAGAGAAAGGGGTTTCTGAGAAACAGAGTTTAGGATCTCTGCAAAGTAGTGGGTTTAACTTAACTAACAAGGTGGCTGAATATTTCATATGGGATATCCAGCCTTTGCTAATCCTCATAAGATTTCTGTGGTGTCCAGAAAACCAATGTATGTCCTACAATTTTTTTTTTCCTCACAACCTTTCTCATGGCATGTATAATGTCACTTGTACAGGTGTAACGAAATAACAGCAGCCCCAGAATAGATTATTTAAATTTTTACATAAAGAAAATTATAGACTTGGATTAAAATATTCATTCACAGTAAAAAATTAGCAACAATCAGCAGTTTAGTATTTCAGTATGTTCAAAGGGAAAGAAATAATTCATAGGAGATCTTGGAATTTCAAGTGACCAGAACTTGTTTAAGAGGGCTGTGTTTCCCCACAAGGAAATAAAATCCGGGGATCTGGGAAAGCACGGCAAACTCTCCAGAACTTTCAGTGCTATTTGGATAGATAGTGTGATAGTACACATATATTAGTTGGGGCTTTAGGTCAGGTTGCTATATGGATGAGGATTCAGTATAAAATAAAAGATGTATGATCTTTGTTAGGATTTGATGAGAAAGGACAATATTTAAGATATTTAAGATAGCTTGAGTTGATGCAGGTGTATATGTGATAGAAATAGGGGTATGATATTGACCTGTTTCTAAAGTCAGAATGCTGCATACTTCCTCGGCTATACAGTACTTAGTGAGCATCATCTCTTTGTGGGGAATTGCCCACTGTAGGAGTCATTCATGTCTGGGGTAAAACCCAGACACTTTGTTTTTCTAGGTTGTTTTGCAGTTAACACATAAGAAAATTACCCAGGTGACACAAATTAGACACAACTGGAGATTTCAGTTTAGAGGAAAATGAAATGAACTAGGAGGCTATGCATAAGATCCTTCCTGGTAAAGATGATGCAGGGTGATAAGCAGACATGGAGCTTTCCGAAGCAACAACAGTGTCTACTGGACAGTTCCTTTCCCAGAAATGACTGTACGAGCTGCAGACCTTGCACCTAGAGGCAGTGGCACTGTGGTCTTCACTGGGCAACTGTAATGATGTATTTGGGAACTCCTCATGGCTCCACAGCCTCTAAACCCGGTTCTCTGGTTCCCCTGATTTCCTCTAAGGTATCTAGTATGTTTGTATTTCTTCTGGCTTAAATGAGCTCAGACGTATTTAACGGATGCTCTGTCTCTAACAGAAAAGCATTGTTTCATATCACCCTCATTAGTGCTCCACGAACATAGACTCTCACGAATGGAAGGCATTTTCACTGCCACCAGGTTTAGATCCTCTTCTGCCATATTTATTTTACTCATTGATTTCAAGATAGAAAACTGAGGTTCAGAAAGCCTAGGCACAGAGTAGTGTAGCAAAACAGAACTGGATTTGAAGAGAAAAAAAAGAAAAAAAGAAAAAAAAACAGGGTTCAAACCTGATGATGAGAAGTAAGTTGCCTACTTCCCTCAGCCTTAAACTTCTCCAAATAGAGAATTGTCAGATTGAACAAATGACTATACAGCATGCCCCATGCTTGGGACATACTTATCCTAAATAATTTTTGTTGTTTTTATGAAATTTATATTTAACTTGAGAACCTATACTTTATCTGGCAAAGGCAGATAAAATGTGTGAAAAGGCAAAGATAATGAACGTGAATATGTTTTTATACCACAAAACACAACGTAATTGTTAAGCTTATTATTATTGCCTGAGGTCAAACACAGCAATTTTTAATTACCTTCTTTAAGATTCAAAGAGCCTTAAATAACTTACAGGGGTCACGGATATTTAGCTCAGCAACAATAAACTATTTGTTGAATGAATTAATGATTATTCTGAACTTCTAGTTTATTGTAAATCACTTAGTGTGTTTGCAAGACAGGTTGAAGTGAAAATCCACTCTGCTTTTAATTGATGTTACCCAGAGAATCTTTCTTAGAAACATTTGTCTCTGTCGCTGAAAACAGTTTTAGACAGTAAGTTCTGGAATGCATCCCCAAATTTTAAAAAATATCATTCTATAAACCATAGGCCAAAGAGTCAAACTTTGGGGCAGACAAATCTGATTTGAATCTTTTCTTGGTCATTATCATAGATCTTAGGAAAAGCCACAGGAAGGCAAGGTCATAGGCAGAACAGGCTTTACATATCATCCAAACCTGCTGAGAAATGCTTTTCTTAAGAAATAACAAATTAGTAACCATGATTTAGCAGTGCCTTGCAAAATCTGCATGCCTGAGTTATTTGCATTTCTGAAGACATGCAGAAAGAAACAAAAGTAAATAAAAATATGAAGTGTCAGCTCAATTAAAGAAAGAAAAATGCAGATAGTCCTCTCCAAACACTCAACATTCTCCCTGCCAACTCACCTCTGTTTATAGAGGTACATGATCCCCATTACAGATTTGAGGGATTGTGAACTGGGGATGTCATTAAATTCCATCTATTTTTAGGAAAAAGCAGCCCTCTTTAAGTCCACAAAAATGCATTTGCGATATTGTGGACTTTGCTTTGAAACCTAGAAGGGCAGAGGGAGGGAAGAAAAAATGACAGCGTTTCCTTTTCGGTGACAGTGTTGCTTGATTCATGTAAACAAGTTTGACGGTGACAAATACACTTTGTTTTTAAATTCAAGCCAGTGAAATACCAGCTGGTGTTGTCCAAAACTGAAAGAGCAGCATTTAAAACATTTTATTAAGGAAGTGCTATTGCTACCATAAACAAAAGGACACAAGATTATTTAAGGGTAAGGCTGCATGCGTCTGTGTGTGCCAGTGCACGCGCGCGCGCATGTGTCTGTGTGTGTGTGTGTGTGTGAGAGAGAGAGAGAGAGAGAGAGAGAGAGAGAGAGAGATTTGGAAAGACATGGCTATTTTTCTGTCATGTATGATCTATGGAAGGTGGGAGGGAATTGGAACAATCTGTTGCAATCTCTGAGCAGTCTTGGATTTTTCCATAGCTCATCTTTACAGGAAGGCTTACAGCCTTGACTGAGACCTAGAAAGCATGTAATTGTGGTTGTCATAATAAAGCCCTGAAGGAAAGAGCAAGTCTATGAGCCTGCCTGGCTTTTGACATGGTAGCCAACTCTTTCTATCCTGTATTCACAGACTTGCTGCATCCTCCTAAAGAGTGTTGGACTTGGATAAGCAAAGTCTGCATTTGCCTTCACTGCTGACATGTATTTAAGCTGTCATTTTGCAACTCTTCATTTGGGCTACATCTTTACTTTAGCAGAGTTATTTCTAACCAATGAACAACTCCGAATGAATATTAGAGAAGTATTTTAGTTTTAAATACATGCAAACATCTATTTTAAAGCAGATTGTAGCCACTGATTATAGACATACAGGCATACAGATACAGAGATAGAGGTAGACATAAACAGATCTAGTTATAAATATGGGTATACAGACAGACATGTAGATAGATACAGGCATCGAGATAGGTAGGGACTGTGATGACAGTTACAAAAGGTATGCAATGGCTGTTGGTCATCAACACCAAACACAGAAAAAAAAAGGACACAGATGGGTATGGATCTCTTACGGGAACATGAACTCCTGTGGCAGCCCTATCTCCAAAACAGGAAGCCAAAGACAGTCAATGTGGTGTTTAATCAGTTATGTTTATTTGGACCATTCCATAAGTTTGGGTCAGTGTCTGGAAGCTTGGTCTGAGCTAATGTGTTCTGCTCTGGCTTTCTTTCTTACTAGTGTGATTTGAGGACCGTTGGGGGGCTTTGAAACTTTCAGGGGATCTATGAAGTCTTCTCTTTCCCAACTATTATGGTGAGTCCAAATTTTTTCATATATGTTAATCAAAATAACAGAATGAAAGCCAAAGCAGATAAGAGAATTGAGCTCTTTTAAGACAAATCTTTTTTTTTAAGATTTTATTTATTTATTTGACACAGAGATCACAAGTAGGCAGAGAGGCAGGCAGAGAGAGAGGGAAGCAGGCTCCCTGCTGAGCAGAGAGCCTGATGTGGGGCTCGATCCCAGGACCCTGAGATCATGACAGCAGAAAGCAGAGGCTTACCCCACTGAGCCACACAGGCACCCCTCTTTTAAGTCAAATCTTAAAGAGAGCTGCAAAAATTTAAACATTATAATTTTCCTTATGTTTTTGTTTTGGAAAGTGTACTTACTTTTCATAAACCAAGTTATTTGTATTTATATGAAATATATTTATGAATTGTAAATATATAATATATATTGTACTCTCTGAATTTTAATTGCTAAGTAATGATATATATAGCTCACATAAATAAAATATTTGTGGGCTTCTCAATAATTTTTAAGAATATAAAGAGTTCTTAATACCACAGAGTTTGGAAATTGCTATTCAAAGGCAACACTCTACATAAGCAAAGATGATCTGTGAAAAGAATAAAACATAATGTTCAGCCTTTGGGCTGGACAGTATCTATCTTTCTACTTGATAATATGCATTTGTATATTTATACATATGTATATTTAATGAAGTTGGACTTACTTTATGTGGCCACAAACTCATCAGCCCAAGAGTCCTGTCAGATACTTCCTCCTTTGTTTTAACTGGTATTACCTCTCATTTATTTTTAACTCTGTGACCCCACCAAGATTTGAGTTTGTAAACACATACAGAGAGTGCTACCCTCCTAAATAATTTCCTAAATCATTTTTGGATAATAAGGCTTTCTCTTAATGATATAATTAAGGTATTGGGTGAGGGGGTAGCTCAAATCAAATGATGGATACCAGAAACGTGAATGCATGGAGAAAAAAATAAGGTCATTAGTGTCAGTAGAATAGTAGAATAGTAAAAACCATTCTTTTACTTTAATAATTGCTTTACTTTTCTAGTGAAATTTGGACATGCGGTTCAGGAGAGCAGAGCTATAAAGAAGTTATGCTTAATGCTGCTGAAAATTTCCAATCTTTTTCAGAATAGATCTTTTCTCACAGTAGGTTTTTTGTTTTGTTTTGTTTTGGGGTTTTTTTGTTGTTGTTTTTTGTCAATAGCATTAGATACAAGCTTGTGAGCTAAAATGACAACTGTACACGTATTGCATGGAGCAATGGGTGTGGTACATAAGCAACGAATTTTGGAACACTGAAAAAATTTTAAATTAAATTTAAAAAAATAAAGAACAGAGCGCCTGGGTGGCTCAGTGGGTTAAAGCCTCTGCCTTCGGCTCAGGTCATGATCTCAGGGTCCTGGGATCGAGCCCTACATCGGGCTCTCTGCTCAGCAGGGAGCCTGCTTCCCTTCCTCTCTCTCTCTCTGCCTGCCTCTCTGCCTACTTGTGATCTCTGTCAAATAAATAAAATCTTTAAAAAAAAAATTAAAAAATAAAGAACAAATGTGAAAAAAAATAAAATAACAACTGTGTAGAAACTTAATTAAGGGCTTCTAATGGAGAAAAACCATAGGACTGGGAGTCATGAGATGTTCATTTAGTGTTCTACTATTAACGCATATGAAAACATGGATAAATTAAATCAACTTCCTGGGTGCCTGGGTAGCTCAGCCGGTTCAGCGACTGCCTTCAGCTCAGGTCATGATCCCAGGGTACAAGGATCGAGCCCCACATCTGATTCCCTGCTCAGTAGAGAGCCTGCTTCTCCCTCTACTGCTCCCTCTGCTTCTACTCTCTCTCTCTCTCTCTCTCTCTCTGTCAAATAAATAAATAAATAAATATATTAAATAAGTAAATAAAATCTTTTTTAAAAATTACTCAACTTCCTTTAGTTAATTCTCTTATCTGTAAAACAAGAATATTGGACTAAAGTGTTTTCTTCTATTTTCTGGTTCTGTAAGCCTAGGAGAATGCATCTCCTTTCTCAATAGCAAGCATAACTCTTACTTTTCAGAATTGGTTCATGTGTTCTGGAAATTCAGGTTATATTTGGAAATTGCTATAGGAGTAACAAATTATTATCATTTCACATGTGCGAATCTATTTAAGTATCATTATTTGATGGATGTCTACAATAAACCAGCCAAGGAGTCCAGCAACACTTCATTTGTCCCATATTGTTAGGGAATGAAATGTTTCACATACATGCATTTCTTCAATGATGGACATAGAACTCTTTAAGGACAAAAAACACTTTTTATGAAAATATTTCTCAAAAACATGTTTCACATTCTTTTTTAAAGTAGAAGTTTTAAAGATCTATAAGTTCCTTTTTATGATTCAAGTCTGTTGAGAGCTCTTTTCTGCCCAAGAGCCTCTGTGCATCTAGGAGAATCTTCATAAACACTTTGTACTCTGATTTATGATCAATGAGCTGGGCTTGTAGGTTCAGTCAACAATTAATTCTTTAATCATTAAAACATGTTCATGTAGCTAAAGAATCAATTTCCCTTCAACATTTAAACTCAGATTATTAAATTAACTAATTAGACTGTACTAAATGAACATCATAACTCTGTCAGATTCTCTTTAACACTAGAAATCACCTGACAAAATTATCAATTAAAATTATGAATATTTTAATATATTTCATAAAATTAATTGATTAGTCTTATAAAACTAGTAAACCACATTCTTTTAAGTATCCCAAGTACCTGAAAAGAAAACACACATAAATATGCATAGCAGTTTTAAAAACCATATGCAAAAATCTTGACAAAAACACTATTGCCATTAGATTTATTTATGTGTGTGTGCATATGTGTGTGTGTGCATGTACCCTCAGTGTTAAAGTAATTATGGCAGAAAGAAATCCCTAAGTAAGCTAAATAATTTAGCTTTTAAGTGGAATTTTGAGATGATGACTCTTCATTGGGCCTTTCTAGTGCCAGTCAATCACATAAATATCTACTTCTTGAAATATATTTTTAGATTTCATCACAATTGCATGGCACAGGATCCTATCATTTATATATAATGCTGTCCTAATGTCCAACAGGCTTATTTAAAACCTTAGGTTGTATTACGTAACTAGGCTGATAGATATAGGTATTGACCAAATAGTGAACAGTATATACGTAAAATTGAATCACATAGTATTCCACTTTTTCTTTATATATTCTTAGAAACTTTAACCTGCCTTTTCTTTTGTATAGTAAATAATACTAATCACTCTGATAGTTTTTTATTTTAACAAAGATAACTACTCTAACTAAGATAACTGCTCTAGCTAAGTGTATGTTCAAATTGTCAGATGTTGGCCAGTGGGCGTCTGTTTATTTTACTTTCTTTCCCCCTTTCTCACTTCTCCAAACATCTTTTAGATTCTACTTGCTTTACATTATGATAATGATAAGATACTCCAGGATCATCTTGATTTCTCTTTTTATCAAAATATGGAAACAGCTACTCACCAAGGATCCTTGATTTCTTTTAGTAAAAATTAGAATTAAAGATCAAATTTATGTATGAGTATATGCATGAATGCTGGTGCTAGAAAAATTAATGTGCTGGGGGCAAATTCAATGATAGAGTTGGAAAAACTGTCCTTTCACATCACGATTTCATATTGATACTTAAAATTTAATTTTAAATACATTAGTTTCTTGATATAACATGCAATGTATACCAAGACCACATTTGTATTCTTAACTTTATTTTTCTAAAACATATCCTGATTGAAACCCGTATTTGACCTACAGTACCCACCTCTAATATTAAAATGTTTACATCTTATAACTCTTACTTGGATATCATATTATAGTCAAAGTGTTACTTTCCTTCTCTGTGATACAAGAATTGTAGGTTCTGTTGGTGTAGGAGATCTTTTTATTCTTAAATGAAGTGGTCCATGGTTGCCTTGCTTTTGAGTTGATGTTTCTCTGTTATTTTCTGCACTTATTTTCACTGTGTGTTCAATCTTACTACTTTTTTGAGTCAGTTCTAACCAGATGGTATCTAGGGAGGTCTGACATTCATCAAGTGGTCATAGACCTGGGGTGGCATGGGTTTATGGTGAACCATGGGAACCTGACCTGCTCTCTGCTTGTGGATAAGACCACACAATTCAACATCTTGCTAAATTCTTTTTTCCTGAATTTTCTTATTGGAATTGAAAAGCTGAATTGACCTTCATCACTGTGCTATGCAGGTTTTCTGGATCTTGTCAGATATAAGCCAACATTGCTCTGCTAAATAGGAAAAAGCTTAAAACAGACAAGTCTGGGCACAGGAAGAAAAATCTACTAAATCAGAGTTACTCAGTTCATGACACCTGCCTTCTTGAATTTTGCTTTCTTGAGGTTTTGTGACATTGTTTTCCTCTGACTACCACGTTGGTCCAAGGTGGTGAAGTTCTTTTTTTATATTGTGGTCCTTAGTTCTCCTTAGCACGATGAAGAGAGGCTGAAACTCTCAAAATTATATTGGCAAGTACTAGTGGACTCTTCAACAGATGTCAATACAGAATTTACAAAGACTGCATGTCCTCATTTAGCAAATTAGATACTAGCTTCCCCCAATCCGTTTGCTTTCTAGAGGCACAGAATCTGTGGCTTTCAAGAGGTGGAAATTCTGCTTCCCACTTATCAGTACTTTTCCAGATATGCTGACCCATCTGAAATGTGCTGTCCATACAGCTGAAGTCCTGCATCTAGGTCCATTTTCAGATTCAGTTGGCTATACTTGATTGTGCTGATTAAATCAGTAACAATCTTCCTGTTCAGACAGGTGCCCCTATCTTTTGTCCAAAGCAGTGATGCTTCATCCTAACCTATTTGCAATGATGTAACAAAATTTTTGTGCTTTTTTTTTTTTTAAGATTATTTATTTATTTATTTATTTATTTGACAGAGAGAGCAAGCGAGAGAGCCAACAAGAGAGGGAACACAAGCAGGGGATGAGGGAAAAGCAGGCTTCCTGCTGAACAAGGAGCCGACGTGGGTCTCGATCCCAGCTCTGGGATCATGACCTGAGCCAAAGGCAGAAGTTTAGGTGACTGAGCCATGTAGGTGCCCTTTTAGTGCTTTTTTTTAACCATATCTTCCTCATAACCCGGTCATACATAGTACTGGGGAGGGAGTCTCTTCCTTCATAGAAGAATCTCTCTTCCGGAGAAAGTAACACTGGCTCCTACTCATGGTAACCAAACCAATATTTGGGATCCTAATGTATATGTTTCTTCTTCTTAAGATCAGACCTGAATACTTTTCACTTAGAATCCTGTGGTAAGGTCAAGTGTGTCATTTGGATTCTCATGGAACTCACTTTCCACTCTTACTGTCTCTTCCAGCAGACTCATAAATTGGATCATGTGGCTGCCCTTAGTGGGATTATCTTTTGAGAATTGCTTCCTATCTCTAACCAAGTGCTTCTCAAGCACTTTCACTTCTTAACCCATGGAGAAAATAATAATATCTGTTTTATGTATGGGCTTCCAGGACCCAGCAAGCAACACCAATGACTAGTGGGATGTATATAGATAAACATCTATATACCTAGAGGTATACCCATAACTCTATGCCAGGTCACACTCATTGAGAAAATCTGCTCTATTCTTGTTCCTGCCAATTCAGATATAAAATATAAGTAAGTCAAAAAAAAATTCTGGATGAAGACTTATAGTGCCTTTTTTTTCTTTTTTTCCTTTTTTTTAAACAAGGGATGCACAGGTACTTTTGTGCTGTGCTTTTCTAAGTGTGATTCATGGACCATTGCCTGCCTAAAAACTGTTGTTACTAGAACACAGAATAATAATGTAAACAAATGGTCTCTAAGCGTGTTCCTTAATGCAGCAGATATTTTTGGGAGAAGGATGGTAGGAATACATTCTCAGTAATGGAAGCTGTATATTGATCTATGTTCTAACATAAGCTCTGACCAGCAAGAACACCCAATGAAGAACAAAACTGTGAGACTCAAATAATTCCCTCTACCTGTGTGGTACCGAGGGCTTGGGTTAACTACATTAAGGCACAACATCCAGTCCCCCTACTCTTTACTGCTTTGGGGTACTCACATGACCCTGCAGGAAGGAAAAGAATAGCAAAAAGCAAAACAAAGAACAAAAACTGACTCTCCATTTTGGTTTGGTGAGTGTTAATTCTGAGGAGGATGGCAGGCAGTTCTATGAAGCACTTATTTCCTACTCACCTGGTGAGGGTCTAGTCAGGAAGGCATAAGGTACACAAGGCTTCAGTTGAGGTGTTAACATCTTGAAGATTATTATGCAGACAGAACCTTCAACCAACCAATAATTCCTCAAGTCTGTTGTTTTCCTGATCTTTACCTCTGTCTCCTATCAAGTTGACAGTGCCTCAATCACCTGGAAGACTTTTTTTAAACTATAGATTGCTGGGTTCTTTCTCCAGAAATGTTAGAATTCCATTGGGTCTCAAATGGAGCCCGAGTTGTATGAAGTTCCTAGGTGAAGCTGTTTCTGTTGGTCCAAGAGCCTCACAGGGAACCACAAAGGAAGATTCCTCTTTATAGTGAGACCACTGTGGAGCCATCACTGGGGGTTTCCAGCTGTCTTTCAGATTTTGATTGAAAAAAAATTTACTCAGAATACCTGAACAGAAGAAATATAAAGGAACAATGAGTCAGGCTGTTTGAAAATACAAGTGTCTTCATTTACATTGTGGAAATAATTCAGATTCTTTTCTGATAGACTCTTTTGTGTTTGTTCAAGGCAAAATGAGCTGCTAGACAATTGGAGTTTTTCTCATTCTTTTTACCCATTATCCACAGGGCTGCTACCAGAGAATGTAAGGATCACCTCCAATGGTCCATTACAGTGACTCACATATAATCAATTTTATTTAGAAATTAGCAATGCTTTTGAAACTTTAAGGAAAGGATATCTAGAAAAACAGAGATTTGTACCATCTTTTCTACTAAATTGCTACTTGAAAATAAGCCATCTAGATTATTTAAGTCAGGAAATATGACTGTTCAAGGACCAAAACATCATTACAAGATTAAATTTTGATAAGAATGTTGAAAATTGTTTTTTCATTGATAGGCTTTCTTCAGCACCATATTCTCTAGGCAAGGTTTCACAGCCATGTAATCTTTGAATCTGTGCACAGCACACTTGCTCCTGAGATGTCTCTAAGAGGATAGAGCTCCCCCCCCAGACCCCCCCCTTTCTTTCAGCATGTAGAGTGCACTGCCCACTTAGCAATCCCTGTCCTCCCCTGGCAGCCCACAGCTCCTTTTTATTCACAATGATGCCAGTATCATTACTTTATTTCTATTTTTTGTGAATACTGGGGATCCTCCAGATAGATGTTGTCTCCATCACCACAAGTCTGTATGAATCTGCTTGCTTTGAGGTCTATGGCACTGGCCTCTAATCCTGCATCAATCACATAGCCGTACTGTCAGAGTGGTTAAGTGGGAGGTATAATTACTGCTCTAAGAATCATTTGAGCTCTAGTCCATGTGTGCCTATGTCCCAAAGAAAATAAATAGCAGCTTACCAGATGACTATTTGCTGCGTACAAAAAATCAGCTATTGCCAATAAATCAATCACAAGTCATTTGATATCAGAGACTGCAAGCTCATATTAAAATGTGATTAACACTTGTCTGAATGTTTTTGATAGTATTACAAATAATTACAAAGGATTTGGCAGATGGGATAAACTATCTCTGGATCATAACTTACTGTATGATGTGAATTTTTAAAAATCTAATACGGTGTTTGAGTATTTTTCTCTGAAAGCTATCGTTCTTGAGAAGTTTTGTTATTAAACAAATGAAGAGTCCAAGCGTTTCAAATCATATGTAGTATAGATCCAAAATCCCTTCCCTGAAACTGAGATCAAATGTGGGTGTTTTTTTTTTTTTTATTTAACTTTTTAGATGAGTTTAAGGTTCACAAGAAAACTGAGGAAGGTACAGAGATTTCCTATAAGCTACTGCTGCCATGCAAGCACAGCCTCTCCCCATTATTAGCATCCATCCCAAATGTGTCTTAACGTTCAGAATTTTTTGGATATTGTAAAGCTATTACAAACATAAACTGCCTATTATGTAATAGCTCTTGTGGGGCCTAGGGTAATATTCCACAGTCAGATGTTAATATTTCCTCAACTAAATGGATGAATAAAGTTATACGAGATGTGATTTTTTTTTTTTTTTTGAAGCATAAATAAAGGTTCAGGTTAGGTTCTGGTTCTAAAAGAGCTGTGAAACACTTGGTTTTCAGAACCTCTTGGATTTTATATCTTACAAATAAGGAATTGTGAATGTGCACCCTGGTCGTAAAATGTTATTATCATTTCACTGATACTGTGTTCTTGGTAGATAGTAAATTAGGAGAAGCACTTCCTAATTGGTATCAAAGTGAAAGCAGATGTTTCCCTTAGGGCAGGAACATGGCTTTGTGTGTCACATCATTAGCCATACCTATTAAGTAAACAGATAAGATGTAGTTTCTGTTTGTATAGTCCTGAAAAATTTGAGTGGACAACGAAAAGATGGAATGAAGTACTTGGAGACCAGAGATAGTCAGTAAATAGCATTTTGTTCTACTCTCATATTAGCAATTTTGTTGGTACTGAAAAGTACCAAACTGGGGAGGGCTCTGGCCCTATTTATATGATCCTACTGCTCAGAATATATAGATCAAATTAGTGGTGTGCCTTCAAAAAACGGTCACTAGGCAGCACGTCCTCCCATTTGGTTGTGCTCTTTCTCATACAGGGGGACGATAATTTGCTAAAAATTCAAAAGCTGCTTTTAGCATTACTTTTTTAGTCTGTCTTAATCTGCTGTGTATGAGGCTGTCTATATATAGGACATGGATAAATCTCCTTGAATCCACATATCTCTATGTGTCTATGTGTGCTACCTACTCCCAGTTTCAGAGTTCTGTGATAGAAATCCCATGGTAATACACTCATTCATCTGACTTTTGCAGGTTTTTCAGGACAGAGAAATCTGGTTTGTTTTTTGAAGTTTGTTTGTTTGTTTTGTAAAATGTAAGTAAATAGGTATTTGCCCAGATAACCTTTAATTGTGCAGAATCCAGTACTTAGGAATTTAGTAATGGGCAACTACCAGAAAGCAGATATTAATAGACAGCTGTTGAATTGCTCAGCTGAAAAAGAGACTTCACCTTCACTTTTATTTTTTCCTCTCCATCTTAACCACTCCTTTGTCCAAAATAAGCAAAATCATCTGCTTTATGGAGCATAAGTATTCATAGCTCAAAGAGGATTACTTTAAGATTAATTACAACAATTTTCTAGAGCAGCATAGGAAGTATTTATTAAGATATATGCCTGTGTGTGTGAATACACTATTACCTAGATAATATTTCATGTAAACATCACTTTTACTTTCTTCCTCTATAAAGATCTGTGGTTCCCTGTGTCTGTAGCCAGAGGCCCTATAACATTTCATTTCCAGATACGGTTCCTACCATTAGGCCTATTAAGACCTGTAGACGTTTTGCATCCATGCAAACTGTATCAGCTGACCTGTATTGTGCTTCTAGACTAAATTTCTTTGAGGATAGGAAAGACATAGCTGTTTCTGCTGTCGGCGTTCCCTATGAAGAATGGCTTTGACTTTGGTAATGTATGACATTTCCTACCTAAGAACAGCTGTATACGTTTAGTTTATTTTTGAGTTCCTCATTCCCTAGTCTGCTTATTTTTAGGTATTTCGCTAATTTGCGTGCCTAATATGTGTGATATATTTTGCAATGGCAGTACGTGTTCAGGAACACAGAGATAGATTTTTTTTAAATGAACTACTTTGAATAAATATTAGCTAAATTTCTCAAAGGCCTATTTTCTACAAGAAATAGCTATTCTTTATGACTAAAGAGGTGATTTTCAGAGAATTTGATGGTGGGTAAAAAGGAATATTGCAGCTTATCCCATGGCACCCCAGTGGCAGTAATTTTCATGAGAAATTTCCCACAAAAAGCCATAGAATTCTGTGGGAAACTTCCCAGCAGTGTTCCCCACAGATCAGGTTTCACAGCCAGAACTGCACATCAGCATTCCTTAGAAGAAATGAACTTAAAGCATAAGTGATGAGGGCTATTTTTATGTCTAATATGGAGTTGAGGTTGAAAATTAGAACCAAAACCCTGGTTAAGTAAAAGTCCAACTGTAGCCTGGAAGCACAGCATGGGTCAGAATCCAATGAGAAGGCATTACTCCAACTGAGATTCACTCCCCAACCATAGTCTAGGATCCATCCAGAGAGGAAAGAGTAGAAGGCTGAGAACCAATGGGTTTTCATCGAGGGGACTTCAGTGCTCCAAGTCCTTGACTTCCTATATTCTGGCAGGTGTGAAACTGATTTCATAGAAAGAAGCCTAGGCAAGACAAGCACAAGTAGTAGTTAGCCCTTATCATATCTGGTTCTGGATCCACATTCAGCAACCAGGCTCAGGGGACAGATTCTGACCTAGGCTGGAGTACTATCTAATAACCAAAAAGAAAATAAGTTCAGTTTTCATTCTGCTATTAAATCGCTGTGGAATCTAAAATAAGTTACTTCATCAACCTTAGTCATAAGTATATTTGGAAAATAAGGAGATTATAGGGGTATCTGGGTGGCTCAGTCAGTTAAGCATCTGCCTTCAACTCAGGTCATGATCCCAGGGTCCTGGGATCAAGCCCCATACCTGGCTCCCTGCTCAGTGGGGTGTTCACTTCTCCCTCTCTCTCTGCTCCTCCCCAGCTTGTACTTTCTCAAATAAATGAAATCTTAAAAAAAAAAAAGAGAGAGAGAGAGAGAGAGAGATTACATGTAATTTAACCTCTTGCCTAACCTAATACTGGTAGTATTTTCAGAGTTGGCCCAAGTGAACATGAAAACACAGTTGGTTCTTTTTTCCTTCGTAATAAGTTGTTTCATGCTCTATTTTATAGGCTTAAATTGATGGTTTTAGGAAATAAAACTCTTCTGTATGTTAACATTCAGGTTTGAATACTTCACATTTCATTCTGAGAAAGCCTCATATATGACTGCATCAAGGCAAACCATAATCAAATTGGTTCAAACCAGTGATAAGCAACCAGAGAAAAATGAACAATATATACATAAAACACAGATAAGAATGACAGCTAACTTCTCAGAAATAATGTAAGCCAGAAAAGACTGTGAAATGAAATCTCTAAAGTACTGAAAGGAAAATATTATCAATCTAGAATTCTATACCCAAATAATAACTTTCAAAAATAAAGAGACAATCAGACTTTAAATGAATTTTTAGTTTTTAAAATAGTTCTAGATTTAAATAAAAATTGCCACTATAGTTTAAAAATTCCCATGCCCTACACCAAGCTTGTCTTATTAGCACCTTAGATTTTATGGTACACTTGTCACAACTAAGGAATTGATAGTTACATATTTTAAGGCCATATTTTATCCATATTTCTTTAGTTTTTACCTAATATGCTTTTTCCATTCTGTCAGTGACATTTTCTCATGTTTATCTTGTTTTTGATGATGTTGGCAATATTGAGTGATCGTCAAGTATTTTAGAGAATTTCTCTCAAATGGGACTTGTTTTCTTGTGTTGTTTTGTTTTTTCATGACCACACTGGATACAATACACTAAAAATTTGTGCTTCCCCACCAGATTCCTATGTTGAAAGCTTATCCCCAATGTGATGGTTTTGGAAATGGGAATTTAGGGAGATATTTAGGTTATGAGGATTGAGTCTTCATGAAAGCAGTTAGTGCATTCCTCACACATTCTTCCATGTAAAGACTCTGTGAAAAGATGACATTTTATGAACCAGGAAATAAGCTGTCACCAGACACTGAATCTACCAGCACCATGATCTTGGAATTCCTAGCCTCCAGAACTATGAGAAATAAATTTGTTGTTTATAAGCAATCCAGTCAATGACAATTTGTTATAACAACCCAGATTAAGACACCCAAATTTTGTGTTCTTGGAGGAATATAAGAGATAAGGGAACCTAGTCATCATAGCCTATCAAGTGTATATGTTGTTGAATTCACTACCACGTTGATTTTTACCTTGATCACCTGTCTGAGATAACATTTGTCAGATTTTTTCACTGTAAAGTTATTTTGTTATCCATTTTCAATAATATGTTCATTGGTAAGCATTTGCAATGTTCAGCCTGTACTTTAAAGGTGTGGAACTACGCTCTATTCTTTGAGGGCAGAGTATCTACATAAGTTATTTGGAACTCTTCTGTATGAGAGAAATATTTGAAATTATTTTGCAGAAATACACACTTGTTTACAAAATAATTATATGATCAGTCATTTATATCAGCACAGACTCATGGGTACTTATTTTATACTTTGATTTATAATATAATATTCCTTTCTTTCTTCTTTTTCTTCTGCTGATCAAATTGTTCCAGCTTTGACTGTGGTTGCCCATTCAGCTGGCTCCTGTCATTTTGACATAACCTCGTCACTGAAGGGTGGTGTTCTGTTTTATTTTTTGACCTTTTTTTTTTTTCTGTTATCACAAGATACTCCAGGCTCATTTCCCACCCCAATCCTAGAATCAGCCATCCCAGCAAAGAGGTTTGGTTCCTTTCATTAGATAATGGTATTAGAAACCAAGATCTGAGTATTAGTGTGCTTGTTGCTACTGGGATGTCATTGCTATAGGCCATCTCAGCTAACACAGCAAGGAAGTAGACATGTGTTTACTGAAGTGTGCATATACACATATCTGTGGATATTTGTAACCAAATGTATATTAACTAAACATGAATTTATACTGGTATCTCCAAATCCAGTGTACTATCACATGGATTATTGCAGTCTCCTTCCCTTATTTGTAGCTTCCCACTCTAATAGTAAAGAAACCTGGTGCCCACCACTAAACATTTACTTAATTATTCAATTCCAGCACCTATGTATAGTGGTTTCATGACAGTTAATTTATCAGCCTTTTGGAAACAACTCTATCAATTACAGTACAGTGCTTATTATAGTTTATTTTACCTTTTTAATCTTATAGATGCTACTCATTTTTAAAGTTATTTGGGCCAACAACTTTTTCCTTCCACTCCCTTCAGGGATGTTATGTGGTACATTTTTTATATAGTTAGACTCATCATCACAATTTGCATCCACTTGGGGTTCTCCTGACTTCCTAAATGATTTTCTTATATTTGTATTTATTAAAGTTCACTTTTGTGCTATAAATTTCTGTGGGTTTTGACAAATGTATAGTGTCATGTACCCAACATTATAATGTCACACAGAATAGTTTCACTGTCCTAAAAAATTTCTTGCACTTCACTTACTCAGTACTTCCTTATGAAGTCCTAACAGCCACTGATCTGTTTATATTCTCTATTTACCCAACTGTCATATAATTAGAATCATACAATATGTAGCCTTTTTATCTTAGCTGTTTCCAACTAGCAATATGCCCTTGAGATTTATTCAAGTCTCTTTGTATCTGATAGCTCATTCATTTTTATTGCTGAAAAGTACTGCGTTTTATAGATCTGCCATAGTATGTATATCCATTTACCTATTAAAGAACATCTTGGTTGTTTCCACTTTTTAATGATTATAAATAAAGCTGCCATAAACATTCATGCACATGCTCTTACATACGCACACATTTTCACATTAGTTGCGTAAATACCTACAGCATAATTCCTAGATCACAAAGATATACCGGGCTGTATATACAAATATAGAAGACTATAAGACTGCATCACCAGCAGAGTATAAGTATTATAAGAAGTTCATAATGCAGTGGAAAAAATCTACTAGCTGAAAATAGTATCTATACAAAGAATAGTGTTTGAAATGGTAAATATATGAATAAATATATAAAAACCCTTTATCTTATTTTGAATATCTCTTTATGAAATAATTTTAAAATAAAAATAACCATGTGATGTGGGGTTTTAAGTTAAATTATGAGAAGAGTGGCACAAAAATTGGAATAGGGAAAATGGAAGTATAGTATTTTAGGCTTATAAGGTATATATTAAGGAATGTAATATAGCTTAAAATAGACTTAGTAAGTTAAAGAGGCATACTGTAAACCAAAAAGCAAGCAATAAAAAACTAAATATGAATATAGTTGAGTCATTAAGAGATATGATAGAATCATAAAAAGTAATCCAAAGAAATGCACAAAAACAGGAAAAAAGAAAAAAACTGAAGAAAACGTAACCAAGATGATAGATGAAAACTCAATACATCAATAATTCTTTTAATTGTAAATTGTCTAAGCATCTTATTAAATGTAAAGATAATAAAGATTGGATTTAGAAGTGGGACTTAAGATTCAGCATGAATCTTACTTTAAAAATAGACACATACAGAAAAAAAAATTTTTTTAAAACCTAAGTAAAGATTAACGAGGCTAACACTAATCAAAGAAAATTGTGATGACTATACTAGCATTTTAGTATATTACGAGAAATATTACCAAAGATGAGAATTATTATCTTTAATAAGAAGTCTAGTAATCAAATGTATATAACAATCTGGAATGTTTGTTTACATAAAAAGAGTTTTAACATATACAAAATAGACTTCTGGTTTCCAGTCTGGTATGTAAAATGCTTATAAGTTGTCACTCATTCCTAACAACAAGTAAAAAAGCTGAACAAACTTAAAAATCAGCAGCTCTTCTTAGATTTATCAGAGAAATAAGGTCTTAGTGCAAACCACAACCCCCAATTGAGAGATAAATACAAAGAATCACTACTTACCAAAGGAGAAACTCATGCACAGAAACAGCTACAGGAACCACTACTAGGCCACTTTCATCCAATATATCATGATGTATGGCTACTAAAAAAAAAAAAAAAAAAAAAAAAAAAAATTATAAGGCATACTAAAAAGCAGAAAACCCACTTTGATGAGACAGAGCAAGTAACAGAACCAGAGTCCATATGGCAAGGATGTTGGAATTATCAAGAGTGGGAATTTAAAACAATAATGATTAATATGCTAAGAGCTCTAATGGAGAAAATAGAGAATATTCAAAATAAGATGGGCCAAGTAAGTGAAGCAATAGAAACACTAAAAATAAAAGAAATACTAGAGATCAAAGACACTATTACAGAAATGAAAAATGCTCTTGTTGTGCTCATTAGTAGACTAGACATTGTTGAGGAAAGAATCTCTGTGCTTGAGGATTTCTAAATAGAAACTTAAAAGCAAAGAAGAAAAAAAGTCTAAAAAAAGCAGAATAGAATACATGAGGCAGAAACAAACCTTAAGTGCATATAAAACTTTGACTAAGATAAACCATACACTGAAGTTAAAATGTCTTAATATTAAGTGTTCAAATCATGCAAAGTATTACCTCTGACCAGAGTAAAATTGCATAAAAGGCACATAGGAAAGAATGAAGTTGGATCCTTATGTACAGCATATAGAAAATTTAATTCAAAATGAACCAAAGATCTAAATATAAGAAGAAAAGTAGAAAACTTTTAGAAGACAATATAAGGATAAGTCTTCATGACCTTGGATTTACCAAAAGATTCTTAGATATAACACCAAAAGCATGAGTAACAAAAGAAAAATTCAGATAAATTAGACCTCATCAAAATTTTAAAATTCCATGCTTTATACTCTTTATACTATCAAAGTAAAAAGACAACCCACAACATGTGGTAAAATATTTGGAAATCATATTTGATAAGACTTGAATATAGGATATACAGAGAACACTTAAAATTCAATAATAAAAAGATAATGCTATTTAAAAATAGGGGCAGGATGTAATTAGACTTTTTTCCAAACAAGATATACAAATAGTAAGTACATGAAAATATGCATGACATCATTAGTTATTAGCGAAAGGCAAACTGAAACATCGATGAGCTATCACTTCACACACATTAAGATTAGAGTCAAAAAGTCAGATAAGTTTTGTGGAGGATGTGAAGAAGTCAAGATTTTCAATTACTGCTGGTGGGAAGGTGAAATTGTCCAGAAACTTTGGAAAAATAGTAGTTCCTTAAAAAATTAAACCTACTTGCTAAATGACCCACAAATTCATCACCTAAATATTTACACAAGATAATTAAAAACATGTGTTTACACAAAAACTTATACACAAATGTTAACAGCAGTATTATTCACAATAGCCAAACGGCGGAAACAATCTAAATGTGTGTTAACAGGTGAATAAAGAAAATGTGGTACATGTTTAAAACGGAATATTATTAGCCATAACAAATAATGAGGTACGGATATATGCTACAACATGAATGAACCTTGAAAACATTGAGCTAAGTGAAAGAAGACAATGCAAAAGATCATGTATTATATGATTTGATTCATAGGAAAGTGAGGAATAGGGAAATCTATAGATATAGTAGGAAAGGAAGTCAGTGCGTACACAGCAAGATGATGACCATATAACCCAACAGAAGAAACCACAGAGTGAAATCTACCTTGTTGGCACTTTGATCTTAGACTTCTCAGTCTCTGGAAGTTGAGAAATAGATCTCTGTTGTTTAAGCCACATAGTCTATCATAGTTTTTAATGGCAGCCCAAACTGATACACATTTCGAGAGAAAAAAATTCTAGACCAATTTCCCTCATAACCATAGATGCAAAAGTACTTGACAAAATTTTAGCAAATCTAATTCAACAGTCCATAAAAAGCATGGAATGCATGACCAAACAGAGTTTGCCATGGGAATGCAAATTTGGATTGACACTCAAAAAATAATACCTTTCACTATAATAACAGTAAAAACAGAAAAACAAAACTATGATCATTTCAATCATTACAATAAAAGCATTTGACAAAATTCAATATCCACTTGATACTTTAAAAAAAAAACTATTAGTGAATTAGGAATACATAGGAAACCTTTGAATCTGAAAAAGAGAATCTTCACAAAATCTACAAGTAATATTCACTACTAATAGTAAACGACTAAATGTTTCCCCCTCTAAGAACAAGAATGAAGCAAAGATGCACACTTTCACCACCTCTGACATTTTATTATTGTTACTGGCCAGTCCAATATGGCAGGGGAAAAAAATGCTGGAAAAAAAGAAAAGTTGTCTATATTTGAAAATGCTGTGATTGCCTAGATAGAAAATCATAAGGAACCTACAAAATAACTGGAACTAATTAGTGAGCTTAACAAAATTGCAGATTAAAAGATCAATATGTAAACATCTTATAATTATTACTGTATAAAAAATTATTTCAAAATCTGTGGTGTTGAAAATAGACATTTATTATCTAATCAGTGGGTTAACAGTCTGGGTAGGGTTTAAATAGATGCCTCTTTCTCATGATCTCTCACAAGGAGGCAATGAAACTGTTGGCCTAAGTTATGATCCCATCTGAAGGCTTTACTAAGACTAGAAAACTAGAAGAGTAAAAGAGGATATTCCAAACTTTTTCACATGGTTGTTAGCTTGATTCAAATACTTGTGAGCTGGTGAACATAAGGGCTCCAGTTCCTTGCTGAATGTTGTATAGAGGCTCATGGGTTTTTTTTTTTTTTTTTTTTTTTTTTTTTGGTCATGGGAATTTTTTTAATTAATTTTTTTAATTTTTGTATTAACATGAATTATTAGCCCCAGGGGTACAGGTCTGTGAATCACCAGGTTTACACACTTCACAGCACTCACCATAGCACATACCTTCCCCAGCGTCCGTAACCCCACCTCCCTCTCCCAACCCCCCTCTCCGCGGCAACCCTCAGTTTGTTTTGTGAGATTGAGAGTCTCTTATGGTTTGTCTCCCTCCCAATCCCATCTTGTTTCATTTATTCTTTTGGTTGTGGGAATTTCTTCACAGTGCAGCACATAGCAAACGGTTCCTCTCAGAGGGAGGACTTCATGAGGGAATGAGAGAATGAGAGAGAAGATACAATCTTTCTGAAATGTAATCTTAGAAGAGATATTTCATCAATATCTTCACATTTTCTTCATGAACAGTGACTCTAACCAGCTGACTCACAGAACCATTAATATCTGGAAGTGGGGGTCATTTGGAGCCATTTTAGATGTTGCCAATCACCTATACCAATTTTATTTTTTTAATCTTATTTTGTTTTTTTATCTGTATTATTTAGAACTAGTTATAAATTGAGATAAAAAATGATTAGTAATGACATCAAGAATTATGAAATAGAAATAGATATGACAAATGGTGTTCAAGACCACTACACTCAAAACTATGAAATGTTATAGGAAAAAAACTAATGGAGACCTCAAGAAATACAGAGGTAATTGTGTTCATGGATGGGAGACTCAATGTTGTTAAAATGTGAATTCTTCACAAAATGATCTAATAGATTTAACACAATCCCATGCAGAGCCTCAGCAGATTTTGTAGTGCTTGACAAACAAACTTTAAAATTTATAGGGAGGGGCACCAGGGTGGCTCAGGCAGCTAAGCATCTGCCTTCTGCTCAGATCATGATCTCAGGATCATCATGGCACCACTGGGCTCCCGGCTCAGAAGGGAATCTGCTTCCACTCTGCCCCTCCCCCCTGCTCTTAGGTGAGTATGCTCACTCTCTTTCAAATAAATAAAATCTTTTTTTAGAAAAGTTACTTGGAAATGAAAAAGAGAGGATCTAGAATAATCAGAACAGTTGCAAAAAAAGATGAATCCTGAACTTACCTCATTTTAAGACTTAATATAAAGCTACAAAGATCCAAGGTAATGTGGCATTGGCTTAAATATATAGTCCAATAATCCAGGAAAGGGTATCTAGAAGAAGACCTGGACATACTTCAATAGAATGTCAGCTCTATGAGGGCAAACATTGTATATATTCTCTGCTTGGCTACCTGTTTTTAGGCTATGACTTTCTTGGCTTCCACTAGCAGACTGCAACTATAGATCTTACTGTATAAGCAACAGAAACTACTTTAAACCAAAGAAGAGGAAGTTATTTGAGAAAAACTTGGAGTCTCCTGGTACTGACATTTGACCAAAAGTGAAAAGCAGGTGTTGATACAGGGAACTCTAGAGGCTGGCCCGTCAGAATTATTGTCAGATCATACCTCAGCACCACGATGATCATATGCCCCAACCCACCAATTTTAATCTGATCATTTGTACTTTGAAAATTGTTGTCACTCCCTTAGGATTCAAAGTGTTGGTGGTGGGTATCTGACCAGCTATGTTTGTATTTGATGCCTACCTCTCTCTTTAATATAGCCATTGGCAGAGAGATAGGGAGGCAAAGGTCCTGAAACAAGAAGTTTATTTTTCATCGAGACTATAAGCAGTGATCTCCCATAAGGTTACTGTATAATTTATTATTCAAGCAAGTCTGTATTTAAGAGTAGAAAGGACACTACTGTGATTTATGAAGGACTAACTGGTACAAACAAGGATGATCTCTGTATTACAGGGATGTGTTGTCAACTAGTCAAAAGGAATATTAGGGCACTAATTCAAGAAAGGTGTGGTTGGATGTTGGGGCTACAAAAGATCACAGTTTTGCTGTTTCTGGCTTTTGTTGTCATTGTTGTTTCCAATAATTTCACTTTCTCTGAATTGGAAAAAGCTTCTTGATTGCCTGTCTCCAGGGTTCTTTTCATGGGAGCAAGTTTCTTCACTTTGTTTCCAGCTCTTTTCCATCCTTCTGACTCTTAAAAATATCACTGTCCATCATCCATCAGAATTCGCTCATCTGGAAGTGAGAGAATGAGAAGCCCTCCAAGATCACACTGGGCTTTTCCCCAGATTGGTCAAGCCTTTGGTAGTTTTCTACTTGAAGGCAGGAAACTTGTTTGTGCAAGGCTTTGAGTTTCTTGCCAGCTCTCAATCCATTCCTCTATGTGGTGAATTCTACTACTTCTAAGCTCACTGGGCTCTCCAATCTCTTTTTGTGGCATGGTTTTGGGTGTTTTAAACAACAGTGTTTCTTTACTTGACCAAAGATAAAGAACCTTAGCCTCACTTTTTGGAATAGCTCATTGATCATAGGTACCTGTTTTTCTAGTGATTCATTAAAAGTGAAAATGATTTATTGTAATGGGATTTTGTGGTTCCCAGCTCTGAGAGAATATTGAATCCAGAGCGTGACACCAATCATAAGAATAAAATGTTTACCTTCCTCTTCTTGACCAGTGGTAAATAGACAAACGTGTAAGAGGCAGAATGGATAATCTGTCCTCAACTGGTAATTAGTCACTTCACAGTTACTTAAAAAGAAGAAAAAGAAAAGGAAGGAAAAAAAAAAAAAAAGGAAAGTCCTATTAGAATTTCTCAGCTTTAATAAATCAAGAGTTCGTATGATGGCTATTTAAGTAATGGATAGCTTGCCTTTTAATGAGGCTTTATCATTAATTAATCTCCTCATTTAAGGTCTGTGGACTCCTAGTTTATAATTGCAGCCTCCAGTTTTACAGGTAAAGCCAATATTTACCCCCGTATGCCCTCTGCCAAAAGTCTGCAACAGACATCAGCTGGTAAATATTCATTTATACTGACAGCAGAAACATTTTTCACGATGCCGCAAACCTGCAGTCTCCCAGCTGTCAGCTCGGTGGTGAACTGTTAGAACGCCAAGGGCTGCTGGCTGGGGATGGGAATATTGGAGTTGAATAAAATAATACAGCAGCATGAAAATAGACACATATTTTTTTTTGTATTTTTATGTTTCTCTCTGTGTCTCTTTTGGGGGGCAGCAGGTAGTAATCTCTCTTTGGGAAGCTTTGTCTTAAATTTTTATATCATTTTTACCATTTGTTAAGCAGTCTCTCCCAAGCCTCTGCCAAGTGCTTATACATGGATTATCTCTTTAAATTCTCACGAAAACCCTATGAGGAACATATTCTTACTATATCCATTTTAAAATAAGGACACAGAGGCTTAGGGAAGTTGAATAACTTGTTTGAGTTTATCTTTTTAATGGAGGAGCTGATATTTGAAGCAGAAAGGTCTGACTCTAGAGCTCTTGAAAATAAGAAGGAAGCCCAGCTTATTTGGTGGGTAGCTAAGAAGAACTTGCCTTGCATGTTCAAAAAATTACAAGTGCTGTTCTTTAAAGACATAGTTCAAACTGCTGTGTTGCATTTATGTTTGTGTATGTACATCTTGGGGTTTCTGTGTGTGTGCAAATATTTAGTTTTTTCCTAGTATATTAGCCTGAAATATAAATGGCTTCTCATGAAAGGGGATAGCTCAAATTCCTCTGGCTGATGGCCTCTATTTCTGTAAATGGACCTTAGTTTCATTCAAACTGCTGCTCAAGTATTTCCAAAGTCCTTGATGAATGTTTCATAAGTCTTCACCAGCATACCCAGATACTCTGGTGACTTCATTTTTTCTCTTCTATGCATTGCACTCCCTTCTTGGGAAATACTAAGACCTCAGTTTCTTTCTGGTCCTTTCTGCAGTTTCCGTGTACAGTTCTTTTAAATGTTTCTATTGTTTCCAGAAGCCTACAGGGACTTGAAAGCCTGACAGCCCCCAGCACAGCATGTTTTAAAGATGATCCTGCAAATATTATCTTCAAGATGACTGAAATTCGATTATACCAAAATTCTTTCTGAAAGCATAACAAATAATTTATAGATTTCACAAAATGCAATTTAACGCATATAATTTTTCTCAAGGGCTTATCAAATAAAGAATCTGTGGTTTGTCCCTGACATAAATGCTCCCTGCAGTTGAATTTTTAAGAAAATACTGTATCCAATAAGATAAACTCTTTTAATGGTGGTAGGCTAGTCAATCATTCCACCCATGTATTGTCTTGTCTTAGAGACCAGGTTTGCAATCATTGCCTGCTTTACTTAATTTTTTTTTCCCCATGTGTACCTAATGTGGGTTTTAGTGTATTTCTGGGCTGTGTCTGTTAATGGGGCCTTGATACATGTTGGTTATTGATGGAAAGGCACATCATGAAGGAAAAAAAAGCAGGGAGAGAGGGGCTTAATACTTGACCCAACCAAGCTGAGATAATTCACACACATTCTCACACACACACACACACAGACACACACACACACACGACATAAGGTATTAGAACTGTTATCTATTTTTTTAGATGCAAGAATGAAGGTTTTCGCCTAGATATATAGATTTATCTGACAGTCCTTTAAAAAAGGAAGTTTAGTAGATAAAAGTTAATTTTACTTAAAGACCACTTTTATTTGGTATACCTCATTGCTTTTCCTATTTTATGAAAGATGTCTCTCTGCCATTCTCCTGGTCATTCACACTGGAAACTTCAGAATCAACTTTGATTTGCCTTTACCTTTCTTATCTATCTCTTTCAAAAAAATGCCTCCTTTTGCTCCATCTCCAACTTAACTGAAAACTTCTCCTTTACTCATTAATCTGTTTAGTAGCCCCTTAATCTGTTAACTACGTTTTCCTATTCACTTTATCAGATTTATCTTTCTAAATCACCAGTTGTATCAAATCACTCATTCAGTGAAGAATTGCCTCTGCTGGGGCGCCTGGGTGGCTCAGTCGGTTAAGCACCTGCTTTTTGCTCAGGTCATGATCTCAGGGTCCTGGGATGAAGCCCCTCCCCCACCACCAAAAGACATGCTTCTCCCTCTCCCCTCTGTCTCCACCCCACTGTTCATTCTCTGTCTCTCCCTCTCTCTCAAATAAATAAATAAAATCTTAAAAAAAAAATTACCTCTACTTCCCTGTTGTATATAAGTGAATGTTGAGTGGCAGGCCTGATATGTTAGAAGTAGCTCAATTCCTCTTCCTCTTTCCTTTAAATATAATTTTTTTCTAATTACTTATATGAAGCCTGTGTTCTGTACCTGGAGATCTTTTACTGGGCAAACAGGACTTTGAAGATGTGATTATGTTAAGGCTTTTAAGATGAGGAGATTATTCTGGATTATTTAGTAGATTCAGTCTAATGACGTGAATCCATAAAAGAGGAAGACCTTTCCCAGCAGAGTTCAAAGTCAGAGGGAGGTATGACTACAGAAGAATGGTCAGAAAGATTCAACCTTGTTGGCAGTGAAGATGGAGGAAGGGAACTGTGAGCTAAGAAATGGAGGAAGCTTCTAGAAGCAGAAAACGCACAGGAATGGATTCTCCCCTAGTACTCTCCCCTGTGTTCTCCTGAAGGAACACAGCCCTGCTGACATCTTGATTTTAGCCCAGTAGACCCATTTCGAACTTCTGTTCTCTAGGAATGTAACATAATAAATTTGTGTTGTTTTAAAGATACTAAGTTTGCAGCAATTTATTATACGAGCAACAGAAACTAATATATCTATTACTTAGTATCTTCCTCTATGAACTTGGAGCTCCCTTGAGTTCAGGACTGAGAAGCAGAGTTCTAACATCCATTTTCTTGTTTGTTTTTGGTGACAGAATCCTAGTCTTGTGCAGTAATTCAGTAGGCCCAGCTTCCTTTAGGCCATGTGACTACATTATAAAAGGATGTGCTGTGGGAAACATTCCAAGAAGATTGATCCTGCTAGGAAAAAGAGACGTCTGTCTATCCCCTGCTTCTTTCTGCTGCTGGTCTCAAATACGGAGAGGGTTACTGGAGCTCCCTCAGCCATTTAAGAAATGGAACATAGAAGCCACTTCTGAGGATGGCAGTCCCAAGAAATAGGTATCTGGGTCCCTGATAGAGCTGTGGAGACACCATTTCTGTCCTGGACAGTTGACCCTTGGACCTCTTTCACTTAGAAGAGATTAAAAAAAAATCTTCTTTAAGCTTCTGTGGACTTGCCCTTTTTTCATTCACATGAAGCCAAGGCTAATAAATATGAGCACAGACTTCGTGTTGAATCTCCATTGGCTCCTGGCACAAAGTTTTTGCTCAACACTCATTGAATAGATGTCTAAAATCGTCTTTTCCCAAAGCCTCTCATCGTTCAGGGACCATAGTTCTGTGAAAATGTTATCATTTGTCCTAATTAAGCTCACTCTAATGTTCTTCAGCGGGTTGAATAGTGTCCCTGCAAATTCATGTCTACCCAGAATCTCAGATTCTCTTATTTGCAAATAGGATCTTTGCAGGTATAAGTAGTTAAGATGAGGCCATACTGGACTAGAGTAGACCATATGTCCAGTGACTGGTGTTCTTAGAGGAAGAGGAGAGGACACATACAGACACAGGGGAGAAGGCCATGTGAAAGTAACACAAAGATGACAGTGCTGGCAGCGGCCAGTCAAGGAACACCCAAGAACGCGGGAGCCACAAGAAGCTGGGAGGAGGCAAGGGAGCAGTCTTTCCTGGGTCCTTCAGAAGCATCACAGCTGTGCTGACCCCTTGACTTCAGACATACACCCTCTAGAACTCTGATGCAATAAAAATCTATTGTTTTAGGCTGCCCAGTTTATGGCAAGTTGTTTTGGCTGCCCTAGGAAACCAACACACTTTCTTTGCAATAATACGTGTGTAATTCTTAGAAGAGTTGCTGGTGTCATAAATGTTCTGATTAGACTTTGTTTATGTATCTCTATCATTTTCGTTTTTATTCTTACCCTCTACGCAATTTTCTGATGTTGAATTTCATACCTTTGGTTGATACCGTTTTCAGGTATAAATATTTTGTGTCTTCAATTAGACCCTAAGGTCCTTGAGGGCAGAGACAGCTGTTTACACTTTTTTTAAATCTCCATTTCCACTGCTTGACATGTAACATGGTACAAGGCGTGAGGAGGGCAGCAGACTTTAGAAAAGGAAGATTCCCCACGGATGATGTTCTCAGAATAACCGGAATCTGCAAAATAGTTACAGCCTCAGGGAATTTGGCAGACAGTTGCCGGGGTCAAAGATCCCTTCTGACTGACAGAAGATTAGAGAAGAACAAGGCTTGAGTTTCTCTAGACACCAGTCAAGTTGGGAGGATCAGACCCCAGCACAGCTCAGTCACCGGGTGATTTTTGTAACAGCTTTTGGGGGGTGGGGGGCAAACTATTAGAAAGTAATCTGTTTCTCTTTTTAAGTAAGTGCTTTGTTTAGAAATCTGTGATAGTCAAAGTACAAAGAAGCCAATTAGGATATCCATGAACAGCTATCATAAACAAGAACACAGCCTGGGGTAGCAGATCATTTCTTAAACCATTTTTTTTTAAGATTTTATTTATTTATTTGACAGACAGAGATCACAAGTAGGCAGAGAGGCAGGCAGAGAGAGAGGGAGAAGCAGGCTCCCCGCTGAGCAGAGAACCCGATGCGGGGCTCGATCCCAGGACCCTGAGATCATGACCTGAGCCGAAGGCAGAGGCTTTAACCCACTGAGCCACCCAGGTGCCCCATAGATCATTTTTTATAAAGCAGCATATTTTCTGTTTCCAAACTCTCTTGTCACATTCCTTAGCTACATTACTGGGATGCAAACTTTTCAAACTTTCTCGCCTTGCCTTGTTATGAGGCTGTGTACCTATAACTTGTTTTCAGGCAGTGCTTACTCCAGAAGTAAAAAAACAAAACAAACCAACAAACAAACAAAAAGTTTTGTCATGTTGGTGAACACAGAGCAGCCGCTGGAAGAGCCATATCCCAGATAAGGAATCTCAGGGTTTTCCCAGAAAGAGACAGGGAAAAAAACAAGAATCGATTTGGATTCTCAACATGTTAGATCCTGGGAGCTGGATGGTATAGGGCAGGACTAACCTAGAAGATCCTCATTACTCTTCAAGGCCAAAAACTTAAAAATAGCTCATATTTGTCCTCTGCTAGATATGGTCCAAGTAACTTGCTCTTTGCTCTCTATATATTAACTCATTTACTCTTATTAATGATGATCTTAATATTAACTGATGAAGAGGTACTATTTATTATTCTGATATTACAGATTAGGTAACTGAAGCACAAAAGTGACCTATATAATTCCTCTGGGATCTGCTTCACCCTCTGCACTTTCAATGTAGGCTGTTAATCCCCGACAAGATGTATTTAGCTACTTTCATTTCCTGGCCTCAGTTTCCTTATCTGCAAAATGCATCTCAATCTATAAAAGGTTATTTCAGAGAACAGGAGGAATGCCATTTTCTTCCCTGCACCCTCTTAGTGTTTGTGTGTGATTTAATAGGGGAAATTAAACTGAATATGCAGATTAGCTAACACACAAATAAACAGATGAAGTTCCAGAGCAGAGACAACACCCCTGCCTCCAACATTTCCAGTGTCTAGGCTAAAGTACAAACGCAGGCCCACATACCATATGTCTACATCCTACATCCTTAAAACGTATAAATCAAGCTAATTAAAATATATTCTAGCCTCTTGAATTGACAGGCAGATTTCCATAAAAACCTGGAGAACCAGATTCAAAGTAAGAGTTCTCCCACTTCTTCGTATCTCAGGCCAGAGCAAGGATACCCAAGGAGAGCTAGGACCTGTGCCCTGACTCCTTAGTCCCTGGTGCCTGGCCCATAGCCTGCTATACTTCTCTTTGTACTCCTCTGCCTGTCTTCCAATGTGAGGGGCCATGGACACTCAAGATAGACACATTATCTTACAAAACTATCTTTACTGACATTCCTTCCTAATAGAATTGTCAGATTTAGCAAATAAAAATAGATAATGCCCAGTTAAATATGAATTTCACATATGCAATAGATATATTTTTAGTATAAATATGTTCCATGCAACATTTTGTTGTTTATCTGAAATTTAAATTTAACTGGGTGTTCTGCATTTAATCTGTATTTAATCCTACCCATAAGCATTTGCCCATCGGCCAAACTTCAGGCCCATTGTACAGACTAGTGGCCATTGGAATGGAGGAGATCAAAGGTATACACAAATCCTGGAATGGCCTTGGGGCTGCTTGGCCATGTAGTTCTGTAGTCTAGGGTCCCCAGAGTATGATTTAGTAGATGGAGGGCATGAGCCCCTTGGAAAGAGACACAGGAAAGGACCAGAAATAGGTCCTATAAAATACAAGGCACACTTATTCTCCAGGTCCGTAAATAGCATAAACAGTGCACACGGTGACTTTTGAATACCGACTGGTAGGATCTGAAAAGAAATCATGAGAGTAGTGGCATTTAATTTGAGTCTTGATGGGGACAATTTAGGTGAGTTAAGAAAAGGACATTTATGTTTGAATATCCTTCAGTTTTTAAAACATCAAGCCCTTTTCATATTCTTAACTCCTATGCTTTTAATGTATGTGAACATTAGGTATGATTCACCTTCTTAAAGATGATGAAGTTAACTTGGATATAATAAAGAGAGCCTTTGGATATTTGTTGATTTGCAGCATAGGGCACAGAGATGGAACAGAATGTAGTCTGCTAGAAATCACACTTTGACCAAGCTGGGGCTATGCCTACCAGGTAGCCAGAATTTTAGAAGACAAGATTGTGGAAAAAAGAAAATCAGTGAGAAGTGAACTTAAAGTTCCATATTCAATTTATTCTCAAGGCAGTTGCACACTCCAAGGTTACATATGCTTAGGATGAGATACAGAGAATTTAAACAGAGAGTAACTGCGAAGAGGGTAAACATGTTAGCAGAGAATTAGCAGTCTCACGGTGCTGGGGAGGCAAAAACTAGAGTAGAGAAGCTGCCAAAGCAGAGAGCCCTGGTACACACCTCAGACACTCAATTAAAATCACAGAAGGGCTATGCCCTAAGAGAAAAAGGCAGAACAGAAATAGAGCAGCTTTCACAGAATCAAAGTGATCTGTTCATATTCTATCTGCTGTTCAAAAGAAAATTAAACCTTCCCTAGAGGTAGATAACACCATCCAGTGTCATACTATATAGCCTTTGTACATACTATATAGCCTTCCATGAAGAATTATTAGCTGTGCCAGATAGCAGGACCAGATGGATGCAGAAAACAAGCAAAGAGCACAGATAATAGAAAGATCCCACAGATAACCTAGATGTTTTGGATTATAGGATAAATATGTGGAAGCTAGAGAATTTGCAATTCATCAATCCAAAAAAAGACTCATATACAGATTATACAAATAATTTCTAAAAATCGTTCAGTAAAAAAATTGCCCACTGAACAATTTGAGCCAAAATCTCAGAAAGATGTCACAGAAGAGGATATCCAAATGGCCCATAAGCATATAAAGTGATGTTCAACATTATGATCACAAAAATTCAAATTAAGCAACAGTGAGAAACATGCATACCAGAATAGATAAATTAAAAACTGATGGACATCACTTGCCAAAAAAAAAAAAAAAGTTACTCTGGTGTGGGAATAATAATACAATGATTATTATTATTACAGTAGTAAGAACATTTAACATCAGATCTATACTCTTAACAAAGGTTTAACTCTATAATGTAGTATTGTTAACTATGGTCATGATGTTATACACAGATCTCTGGAATTTACTCATCTTGCAAACTGAAACACTGTATCTATTGAACAGCAACTCTCCATTTCTGCACCCCCCCCATGTCCACCAACCACTGGAAGGAAAAAACAGGTAGTGGGCATGACATAGACAAGATGGCACAGGTAATATTCTATACCTTTGTCTAGATGCTGAGAATGTGGGTGTGCTCACCTGTGGCAGTTCACCAAGCTGCCCTAGTTAGAATTTGTTCACTGTTGATAGACACATGCTAGACTTCTATTTTTTAAAAATATTGACCAAAAAGGGAAAAACATGTATTTGGCCCTCATTGGAACCTTGCTAATACTGGAGTTCATTTAATAGTATGTTATTCAGTTCTCATCAGTTGAGCTCAATGTATAAAGAACCCGGACTTGAAGTACCATTCCCTAGTGCCTGTTTAGTTTGTATCATCAAATTTTTACTGAACAGCTACTCTCTTGGCAAAAATAGTGCTAAGGTTTAGAGTATAAAAATAAGTAACACATCTGAACCATCCAGATAGCATGAAAACTAGTTCTAGGAGACATATATGAACAGGTGGTTTTAAATTAATAAATATGCAGGAAGAGGAACAAGGTGCCGTGGAATATAGGAGAGGAACCTGGAAGCTTGGTCTTCTCTGTGAAATACGTGTGAATGTGTATATGTGTTTGATTTTCAAAAAAAGAATTTCTAGAGCAGATGATTCCTGGTCTTCACAGTACAGGACAATTTCAGCATATATGGAAGAGGAATGAAGGAATTACTAAGAGAGGAAGAGGCATGAGTGAAGATGTTGGACTATTAAATTGTGGCATAAGAGCTGAATTTACAAGGAGCTCATTGATATTAGAGCATACATTTTAAGGCAGCAGGTGTTAGGGAAAATGGATGGCAGGATAGTGCCCTGTGAAGCTTAGAGCCACTCTGGATAGCTGTTGTTGATTGTGTGAAGGTATAATATTTAAGGGAACACATTCACACTGTGGACATAAATTAACCTGAAACAGGGTAGGTTATCCATTTATAAGCTCAGAAAAGCTTGCAAGAAGACACACTAGCACAAATACATGCATGCTACTGTGACCTTTTATAATCTCATTCTGGACATCCACCAAGGTTTCTTTTATCCACTCTCACTCTGGGACATCAGGTTTCCCCACTTCAGACATGATTTGGTCACCTCAGCGGCAGGAGAAAATAGAGGGGCAGGCATGGAGTGTTAGGGTTGCTGTGGTATAAGCATCTTGGCATCCAGGATGTGGGGAAACAGGTAAGTGTGGTGGAAACATTTCACATTCATGGAAAGCTCCCCAGCTGAGAGATATTGACGCAGCAGTTGCTCCCACTGACTTCTAAGAGTCAAAGCATAAGGTTGATCAGACTGTGCAACAGAAACATCCTTCTTTAATTTGAGGAAGGTCAATCATTTCAGCTAAACAAAAGCCTTCCAGGAGCAAGGGCAGCTCTTCTTGTTGGCATACCAGAAAGTTTGAAATCTTGGCCTATGTGTGTTGTGAGAAATTTAGAAAGCTTTTCATATTAGGTATATTGTGTCAGTAATTAGAAGAACATATAGATATGTAGGAACAAAGCTGGAAACAGGGATACAGATTAGGGAATTGTATGTAATAGTCCAAATAAAGAGATTCTGACATATGGCAACTACGGTAAAAATGAAGAGAAAGAGATGGATTTGAGAAACAGTTAAGAAAGAAAAACTTGGGTGCCTGGGTGGCTCAGTGGGTTAAGCCACTGCCTTCGGCTCAGGTCATGATCTCAGGGTCCTGGGATCGAGTCCCACATCGGGCTCTCTGCTCAGTGGGGAGCCTACTTCCCTCTCTCTCTCTGCCTGCCTCTCTGCCTGCTTGTGATCTCTCTCTGTCAAACAAATAAATAAAATCCTTAAATTAAAAAAAATCTTTAAAATTAAAAAAAAGAAAGAAAAACTTGGTTGCATTAATTGGCTGTAGATGGTTATGGGAAGAGTAGAATTTAGGATGACTTGGGGGTCTTTTCAAACCACAATAATTAGATAAGAGAAGATGGAGAAAGAACAGCCTGTGAAGAGGAGTTTGGCTTTAAATACATGGGGTTCAGGTATTTATGAAATTCACAAGTAAACATGTATATGTCACAATTAGACCAAGAGCTAATAATCAGAAATATAGGGAGATAACGTAGTGATGTCATGGAATCGAGGGCAGATACAAACAGAAGCTTGTGTTTAGTAGTGTCAAATATTGAAGGTTGTCTAGTAAGATTAAACTGAGAGTGAGCAGGGGCGTGTTAGCCTGGGTGGCTCAATCGGTTAAGTGTTTGTCCTCTGCTCAGGTTAAGATCTCAGGGTCCTGGGATAAAGCCCCACTTTGGGCTCCCTCCCCCATGGGAAGCCTGCTTCTCCTTCTCCCTCTGCAGCTACCTCTGCTTGTGCTTGCCCTCTCTCTCTCCCTCTCTGTCTCTCAAATAAATAAATTTAAAAAAAAAAAAAAAAACTTAAAAAAAAACTGAGAGTGAGGCTTTCACCTTGACAATTTTTAAGACCTTGGGTACTCTTTGGAGAACTTTTTCAACAGAATGGAAGTGATAGAAACCAAATTGCATTGGGTAGAAAATTGAAAGAAAAAAGTAGAGACAGTAAGAGAACATTATTTTCTGAAATTACTTTGCTGGTGTTAGAAGATGACCAAAGTCCACTGGATTGGGTTATACAGTTTTATTCTGTTTATTTTGCTTTGTGTTTAGATTGGAAGTGACAGGAGACAAATATGAAGGGATATAGTTGGTTTAAAAAGAAAAGGGAATAACTGATGAAACATTGTCTAGGAGTCTTGGAGAGGGTGGGAGGATAATCACAATGATGACAGTAATGGTGATGGTCATGGTAATTATTATATTGGCACCATCTCTCACTTAGGAATTCTAACAATGGACAACTTTATAAGAAAGATCCTATGATATCAACTTCCAGAGGAGAAAAATGAGACTTAGGGAGGTTAAGTAACTTATCCAAAGTCACACAGCCATGAAGTGTCAAAGTTAGGATTTAAATCCAGATTCCCCAGATGTTAATACCCATTCCTTATTCACTAGTATACACTGTTTGCCATTAATCAAGCATATAGATGGGGCAGATGGAAATTGACTTCATCCCTGAAAAGGAACAAACTTATTCCAGCTTCTTTCCCCTATTTCCGTAATGGGCATATGTTCAGAAAGATCTAATTAAATTCTCTGGGATACTGTAAATTTTGGCATTTGAGGTGCCTTAGTTTCCTTGTTTAGTATTTGTTTCTTTGTCTTAATTGGTGAGATGAAGCACATATCATTTTTAATTGGAATGACCATTTACTTTATCTTCCAAACCAGGACAATTTTGAAAGCACAAGAGAGCATTGTTAATACAAATTAAACCAAACAGGTATCAACCAGGACTGTCCCAAGCACACATTGTTTTAGTTATTAATACCAACAGCTTTTGCATATACCCAGTGGGGTGAGGATGGAATTGGTATGACCGATGTTGCTTTAGTTCAGAGCTGTGAAGCATATTCTATCTAGGGGAAACCAACATTATTTTCATAAAATCTGCTCCAATAGCATCCATCTTTTACATTGCTAATGCTTATTAGCCCCGAAAGATGTCCTGAGAATCATGTTGTTTTGAGGGTTAAAGGGAACCTCAGATAGAAATCATCTAGTCCAGTCTCTTCATTGGATCAACTTACTGTTGTTCTGAAGACTCCATTTACCTACTATATGAAGTTACTTATACAAAACCCTTGGAAATAGCTTTAAGGAAGTTGACACATTGTGCGTTGTCTAAGATGTATTTTGACTTACACACTGTGTGATTAGAACACTTTTTTTTTTAAATCTACCTACTTAAGTATAAGGGTATTTTTTTCATAGATTTTATCCAAATGTTGACATAGATTTTTTTTCACTCTATTTTTGAATCAAAATGCATCAGGAACAGAGTAGCTTTGTAAAATTGGACTCTGCTGCCCATTGGGTGTCTTTATGGTGTCCTCACTATTTATCTGAGTCCTGCTATTCTTTAAATATGAAAAACTGCTTTGCTCTCTTCTTCTTGATAACTGTGTGTGTTATCGTTACTGGTAACTTAACACAGATCATCCATTCAACATCTTGGCTCCTCTGCTCTTGGTCTTTCTCATCCACCTACTCTTCCTCCAATTTATAGCACCACGGTACAGCACCCAGCTGCTCAGGACAAAAACCTGGAAGTCAACTTTGGTTTTCCCCAGCACTTTCTACACCATCCCTCAAACAACCCAGTAGCAGTTCAATGCTACATACCAAAAATATCTTGACTCCTGTCTCTATCCCCTCTTGTCTGGTTATGCAAGTTTGCCAACTTCCTTCCACCATTCTTGTTCCCATGAAGCTCACTTTCCACTCTGTAATATGAGTGGATTGTGAAAAATAAAATCTCTATTTCATCAAACACCATCCAATTATTTACAAGGTCCCTATAACCTTCCTCCTACCTGGTGTTCCCGTGCCATTGTGTTACTATGTTCTTTATTATTTCCCAATCAAAGAGACGCTTGTGTCCTCTCCAGGGCCCTTGCACTTGTTCTGTTAGCCTGGCATAAATTTCACTAATATATTTGTATACCTAGTCCCTTCTCCTGATTTAGGTGTCTTCAAATGCCTTCTTATCAGGATAACTTTCCTGACTGCATAATACAAGAAAGAAAGAGAGAAAGAAGGAAGGAAGGAAGGGGGGAAGGAATGAAAAAGAGAGGAAGAGAGACAGAGAAAGAGAGAGAGAGAGGAAGAGAAGGAGGGAGGGAGGGAGGGAGGGAGGGAGGAAGAAAGGAAGGAAGGAAAAGACAGGGAGGGAGGGAGGAGAGGAATAAGAGAAAGGGAAAGGAGAGAAAAGAAACTCTTGGTGACTATCTGCCAACTCTGCTTTCTTTTCTAAATGGTACTTTAAAAATGTGTATACTTAATGAAAGTGTATCTGGTCCACATGAACGCAAATCTCTTGAGAGCAAAGGCATCATACATCTTACACGTATAGACCCATTGCCTGGGATAGTGGTTGGATTAGAGGAAAATATGGTAATACTTGTTAACTAAATGAACAAGGTTGTTGCAAAGACAGAATAAAATCTTGTGTATGAAGGGCCTAGAAAAAGCCCACTGTACAATGACTTCTCCAGCTAGCCTCTTGCTAAAGAGGAAAGTGCATCTTTTACATTAGTTTTAGTAAGCATAAGGCACCATGATTGGAGAAATTAAAATTATCAGACTGAAGTTAAAATGTTTTACTTTATGGATTAAAAAAAAAAATACAGCTTCCAAACATCAGATGTTTATTTAGCAAAGCATAGAGTCACTGAGCCCCTGTCTTGAGGTTAAGTCCTGAGCACTCTGAGATGACATGTGTAAATGGAAACCAACCCAGATGCTCCCCCTGTGTGCCAGTGTTCTGACAGATAGCACAAGTGTGTTTAGGAATAGGCAATTCAAAAGACCTAGAATGTCCTACCAAGGAGATCAGTCTGGAGGGAGAGATGAGCATGTAAACAAAACATTACAGGGTAGCACAAGAAATACCTTGATAGAAGGAGAGATTAAACACTCATGAGCCCTGGGAAAGGTTAATATAAAGATGAAGACTGATCTGCAACAGAGCAAAGAGATGCAAACTAGTCAGACATTGGAAACAGGCAGAAAGGTAGAGAGGTAAAACTAGTATGTAAAAGTCACGGAAACAGGAAGTTGCATGGTGTGTTCAGTTAACCACAGCTGTGTAACACGTCTTGAGTATGCTCTGAGAGGGAAGAACAATGCAAGATGTGTCTGGAGATGTAGGCGGGGGTGCTGGCCCCATTACTGGCGCACATTACTGTTCAATGATTATTCCTATTTTCCTCTTCTCCCATTCAAGATATCCAATCAGGGAAGTATAATTTCACTGAAGCACTTTTCAGATTAAACCAAATTGAGTTCTTGAGTGAAGAAATTAACCTCTTGAATGTAGAATTTCCTATCATCTTATTATTCCATTGCTTTAAACACTTAAAGCATCATTTCCTGTTGTTTTATGCTTAAAATTCATTCTTTAAAAAAGGATTCTTTCTGTCAAGTGTTTTTAGAGAACTTTGATGGAGGTGCAACTATTTTCAATATATCTGAGTTGGCCTTCACTGTGGACGAATAACTAAAGAAAATATTGTTTGTCCTGCTTTGGCATAGCTATTGCTTTATTTTTCAACTTAATACAAATATCTCTTATGTTACAGATGATAGGTGGTTTCTAAAAGCCCCACTGATTTTTAATTATAAGTTCCAAATTCAATGTTTATTACACAAAACTATCAGAAAAAATAAAATCTCGTATTTTATGTTCTTAAATCTTAAACAAGAATCTTTAAAATTTGCCACTGGGATCATTCTTTATTTCTATCATAGGTGCTTTAATTGGCTTTAATCTGTACTTATGTTTCCTTTTGGAGGTTAAGTTTTTGTAGGTGGGTTTTTTTTTTTTTTCCAGTCTGTCTTATGTCAGTAATTTAGGCTTCCCAAAGAGTTTTGAGTGCTAAATTCTACACATCTCAGAAAAACTGCGGTCCTAAATTAAAAGCCAGTAGTCTATATGATGTGATGCTTATCATGGTTCTATAGAATTATGATCAAGAACAGAATTAGTGAATTTCTTAATTCAAATAAAAGATTTGGTTTGATAATTTGCTTGCGAATATGTAGCCAGTAAAACAAGATGATGGGTAAGTCAACATTTCCTAAGGACTGATTAGCTTATCAGCGGAATAGATGAATAGTGAATATCCAATTAGATGACTCCTTAGAATTTGTCAAAACTTTTCAGCAATGAGTTGTAGGAGAAAGAAAGAGAGGCGAGCAAGCATCATTTAATTGAAGAGAATAAAAGATTCCTCTCTGGAAATAAGACAGCCCAGCTGTGTATGTTTTTATCTCTTTAATGATTTCACAAGCTGACTATTGGAAATTCAGTGCCACGTTAACTTTGATTTAAAAATGAGGAACTAGTCAAAGAAAACATCATGAATGATAAGAGACCAGAAGCCAAATGGTGTGTGTGTGTGTGTGTGTGTGTGTGTACATGTATGCACATGCGTGCAGGGGTGCATTTGCAAGTGAATTTAGTGATAAAGCATGCAGTTGGCTGTATTCTCAGTGTTTTCAGCCTAGCCAAACTATTTTGTCATTCTTGACCAAAAGTCATGCTTTAAAGGAAAGCATTAGGTGATTTTATGAAGTTTTGGTGATTGAAGGGCTATTATCTCTGTTGATTTCCATCTAATTATAACACCCTGAAGTTTATTTTTCCCTTGTATTGCTCACAAAGGATGTTTTAGCATCAGCGATTGACCTCTCAACTACTTTACATGGCCCCTTTTCTTCCTAAGTACTCGTGTTTAATGCACAAGTGTTTTCCTCCCTGTATCTCTTCTAAAGTACACCTTTTCAAAAGTGGGTTTTTTTCCTCCTAAGCATACCAAATTTAGGAATCATCACATGCAGTAAAATTTTTCTATAGATATTTTTCTCTTGACTTCCAATTTTCATTCCCCTTGCTAAATTTTTCTTTTCAAATGCTAAAGCCCTCCTGTCAACTATCAGTGGAGGTGACACGGGAAGGTTCTAGAAAACCACCCAATGAAACATTAATGAAAACTTCTACCTACCTCTGAACTCTTTTTCAGAGTCCATTGCTCTTTGTGTAAAATAAAAATAATCATTTCCACTAATGACCTATGTACTTTAGAGCCATGACTTATATAGATAATTGGGGGTTTCATAAAAATAAGATCTCAGAATTATAGCCCTCGATGTCTACCACCAAGAGGATAGTTCTGGTGTTTGTTGTGGGTTAAAAAGGTGAATGAGATTCTTTTTTTTTTTTTTTTTAAGATTTTATTTATTTGACAGACAGAGATCACAAGTAGGCAGAGAGGCAGACAGAGAAAGAGAGGGAAGCAGGCTCCCTGCCGAGCAGAGAGCCCGATGTGGGGCTCGATCCCAGGACCCTGGGATCATGACCTGAGCCGAAGAGGCCCTAACCCACTGAGCCACCCAGGTGCCCAGTGAATGAGATTCTGTGTCTGTTCTTAATGAGCTCACAGTTCCTGTGGGAGACAGACATCAGAAAAATAATTATAAGGGACCAGAAAGGTGTGGTGTGCAACCAAAGTGGTGACAGCTAACTTATTCTTCGAGAATTGGGGATGGCTTCTCAGGAAGAGTGATACTGAGTGATACTGTAAAGTAGGAACTTTACAGGAAGAGATAAGGGTTGGGGAACAACATTCCAGGCTCAAGAAACAGTCTTTGCAAAGCGATAAGAGTTCTCAAATCTCATTCTGTTCAGGAACCAGGGAAGAATGTATTGCTCCACTATTGTCCCAGTACTTCAGTGGGGGAAAAAAAAAAAAAATGGTCTAAAGGATCTTCCAGTGAATGGTAAAGGCAGTGTAAGGAAAAAAAAAAAAAAAATCAGTAAATGATATGGTGGAAAACTTGGGTGTTTACTTTATTACCTGCAAATTCAGAATGACCTAGTAAATAGCTAAAAATTAAAATGTTTGCTTACAAATACAATTTTGTAAATTTTTATAGCACACAGTACATATAATTGTATACTAGTAAGTAAATTGAGATAAATTAATAAGAAAATAGGAATTTGAAACTCCCTTCCATAAATAGGGGTTCAAAATATAAAAGCATGTTCACAATGGAGAACTAATTGCTGAATAAAGAAAATGAACGCATGTAAAAGGAATTTTGATGCTTTAACGATTTTGAAAATCATTTTAATGATTTTGAAAGTGCCATTTATTTTAAAGTAATTCTGTTTCCTCAAAAATTAGACTCTAAAAAGTTCAGAACTGCATATACTTAGTGAAATGTCTATCCCTATTTATGTTAGGTTTATCTCAAATCAAAATTAATGGAATCCTAAAGATTTTATTGTATTTCACTCTTAAATCACTCTCCAATTTAGAGAGCACACAGATAAATGTATTCTGAAAAGCCTTATAATTTCAAGATACTGAGCCCAAAGCAGAATTTGAAATAAAAGATTATGAGGAGGAGGGAATGTGTAGACATTCTTTTCTCTTCCTCTATAATCCTGGGATAATCCAGCATGTTCTCTTTCAGGTTCATCACCTGTGAACAAGAAGATAGGAAATAGGAAAGAAATTGTGAGGTAGACAAAATTTGTTCTTGATGAATTCTTTCCTCATTGATGTCACCCTTCTCAGAGCTGCTTATATCCTCTTGCAGTCTCCTGCCCCAAATGGAGGGAATTCTATTTTCTCAGAAAGAAGCCATTTTTTTAAAGATTTTATTTATTTATTTGACAGAGATCACAAGTAGGCAGAGAAGCAGGCAGAGAGAGAGGAGGAAGCAGGCTCCCCGGTGAGCAGAGAGCCCGACGTGGGGCTCAATCCCAGGACCCTGGGATCATGACCTGAGCCGAAGGCAGAGGCTTAACCCACTGAGCCACCCAGGTGCCCTGAAAGAAGCCATTTTTAACCTGAAGAGAGAGGGGACTGGCTTCAAGATGGCAGCAGACAGTAGAGGAGACTGTCCTATGTGGTCTCCTCACTTTTTTTTCAATCAAACATATAAGCAACGATTACATTACTTAAAACTGGGTTTGGTTGTAGACTACTATGATTTGGAACATTCCTCAACCAGAGGCCAAGGAACTCGAATGTTCTCAGACTTCAGGCATATGCAATAAATACATTAGTAAGAGCTACTGCTAGAAGAGCTACAGAGTAGTGCCAGCCAACCAGCTGGACACACAACTGCTTGAAGGTGTTCATGTCTTAAATACTTTTTTTTTCTTTTTTTTTTTTTTTAATTTTTTATTTATTTTCAGCGTAACAGTATTCATTGTTTTTCCACCACACCCAGTGCTCCATGCAATCTGTGCCCTCCCTAATACCCACCACCTGGTTCCCCCACCCTCCCACCCCGCCCCTTCAAAACCCTCAGGTTGTTTTTCAGAGTCCATAGTCTCTCAAAATAATCATTGACAGACTAAATTCTGCCCCTGGCCTTCAATTTGTATCTTACTCAAGAGATTCAAAATTCCTCTCTCTCATTCATTTCTTGGGATAAGACCCTTCCAGAGAGAGCTTCATAACTGCTATGCTTCTAGGTCTGTATCTTCTTCTCATGCTCCCTCTGTGGTCTTACATACTCCCAGGAAACTTCAATATTTATACCTTTACCTTTTCACTTGTAGATTTACCTGTATATGTGTTTATTTATTAATATCTTTTGGACTCACATTGGTTGTGAAACTAGAATCCAGTCCCAGTCTCAGGATAGCTTGAATATGACAAAGATTAAAACATAGAGTAAGTATGTCAATGGTTCTTTATAAGGTATAGAGTACTTTGACTAATTAGTTACACTTGATTCTTAAAACCCGAGGATGTGGGTCAGGGAGATAATATCTCTAAATTACACATGAGGCAACTGAGGTTAAATGGCTTTTCTAAATTTCCCTAAAAAGAAAGGAGGCTTGCATTAATCTAATTTATTTTGCACTACTTCATTTTTTATCATGATGTGTGTACTCTAATCCTTATCCCCTATTTCTTCCCTCCCCACCACCCACCTCCCCTGTGGTAGACACCAGTTCATTCTCTATAGAGAACAAGTCTCTGTTTCTTGATTTTCCTCTCTCTTTCTTTTTCCCCTTTGCTCATTTGTTTTGTTTCTTAAATTCCACATATGAAATCATATGGTATTTGTCTTTCTTTGATTTGACTTATTTTACTTAACATTACACTCTTTAGCTCTTTCCATCTTGTTGCAAATGGCAAAATTTCACCCCCCCCTTTTTTTTGGCTCTCATCCAAATTACAGTATTTTTTTCCTCCCTGTTATACCAACATTTTTATTTTTTCTTTGCTTCTTGTTTATGTCTTCTTTTACTCCTCTTCCTTATTCTTCCTTCTCTTCTTACCCCCAACTTTCCCTCTTCCCATTTTCTAGTGTTGTCATAGCCTACACTTATTGCCTATAAAAGGATTTAGCATGCCCATGGCAGCTGGTTGTGGGAGTGGCAGGTCAAGGGAAATCAAGTCCTCAGCAAAACTTAGCATGAATGCTGAGCCTTGGACAATCCTTAATTAAGCATTGGGATGGAAGATAGATTTTGGAAAGTTGAATGCAAACTTTTTAAAGAACTCAATACTAAATCAGCTTGACATTTAAAATACTGTATTAATCCAGATGCCGGCATTTTTCTGAAGGTAGGAAATCCCAATTTTCTGTCCATGAGAGCCTCATTTCATCCCTCCACATTGCCCTGTGAGGCGACGCCATGCTTCAGACTGCTCTTACAAGTATTGGGATAGAATTAAGCTGATAATCATCCATGTGCAGAGAAAATGTGATAGAGTCTTAATTTTCTGCACTAGTTCATCTCTTAATAGAGAATTCAATGCTCTCTTTTAGTCCATTGCAAATTAAGCAAAAGTATCTCTACTTTGCATAGGGAAACACACAGCAAGGAGCAACTCTTCAATAAAAAGAGTTGTGAGGTAAAGTATAAGGCAGCTTACCAAGATGTACAAACAAACTAATCATCCTGCCTTGTATGATTTTTCTCTCAACCTCTTACGCAGCTGGGGCTCCCAGTTCTCACGTGGAGACTAATCTAATTTCACTCTCACTAACTAAAGGCTGTAATCATTCTCCCTGCTTCTGACTAACTATTCACTATCCTTACATTTTACTCTAACGTAATATCATAAGAAATCCTCGATTTCTCTTATTCTGGGTAGTTGGGCCATCATAGTTTAGTTTAACCCATGTGGGCTAGGTATAGCCACCTTTTGTAGGGTTTTTGGCAGTAAATGGGAAGTACAAAATTCTGAACCCAAAAGCTAAGTGGCTAAATAATTTGTATTTATAATACAGTAGGTGACTATGGCTGATTTTACAGACAATTTAAATGGCACGGCAATGGTGTCTGATTAGAAATGGCACCCGAATAAGAGATGCAAATCAATTGTGTTGTCAGAAGGGAAGAGAATACAGAGAGGTTGTGGCATGCATTCGACATGGGACCACTGGCCTATCTCTTACTTCCTTTGCCATCTTCAAGTCTAGCAACGTGTTTCTGGCTTGTGTTCCCCTTGCTTGGCTAAATAAAAATAAATAAATAAATAAATAAGTCTATTTAACACACACTTAATCAATTTCAAACTTTCATAGGCATCTCTGAAACATCCCTATTATTGAGGCTATATGTAATTGAATTTTCTCTCCCTTCACCATTTTCCCAGGTTCTGTGCTAATTTTTCTTCTTCTTACTGTCATCCTTGAAAATTCTTCCTGTTCTTTTTTCACTCCTTCTCATGAAGAGTTCAGATGTGGAATATGCTCAGCTATTCACGGCTGTATTTGAAACTCCAAGAGAACTACTTTGCTTCTTTGTGGCCGTGTACGTTCACATGGTCAGCCGACTGAAAATTGAAGTGCGAGATGGGCTTGGCAATTCAGACACTGTTCTTTCAGGGGAATCTCCCTTCTCATGAAGGCAATCCTTTTGGAAGTAGAGAGACACATTACTCTGTGCAATTCAGCTCACATTTATCCTTAGCTTAAAGATTGGCTCATGCCTGGAGACAGCTCTCCTGACAGTGAGTGACAGTTAATGTCAGAAGTTCAGGAGGAGGTACAGTAAGATAACTTAGAGAAGAAAATTGCACTGCAGTTCAACCTTTACAGAGCAAAAAGTGGCATCTCGTGTATTGAATGTATCCAGAAAAGAGATAGGCTTAATTAAGTTTTATAATAAATCCAACACTTTTATTCTAATAAAAATGTTTGGATTTGTGAAATATCATTTACTCAATCAATATGTATGTTTCGAGCTCTTGCTCTTTGCACTGTGCCAGATATTATAAGGTTGTGAAAAAAAAAGTCATCTGGCCTCAAGGGAAAGAAGAATAGTTAATACACTTAAGCAATATTAAACTAAAATAGATGGGAGTAAACAGCTGAAGTCTGGTATAGTATGGAAGACGTCACTTATCAATTAATTCAGCACATGATATTAACTATATTAGTATGTCAGTCAATGTGCTTTCATCTAATCTTGAAAGAATCTTGTTTGACCTTCATGAAAATCATATTTTAAATTTTCATATGGAAGATGAACTCTATCTGGATCCACGTAGGTAAGACCTAGATCAGGCAGAGACGGACAGTAAGAACTAACAATTGTAGGTACACAAAATGCGTTCCATACACTAATGATTATTTCCCAAAGGTAACATTATTCAATCAGAATAATAATCCTACAAGATACATGTATTCTTTCCTTTTTTTACTAATGAGGAAAAAGAAGTAGACATCAAGAACAGGAGGAGAAATATTTACAGGGCCTATGTATGTTATCACAGAGCAGACAATGAAGAATGGGTCAGAAGCCAACAGGCAATAAATTGATAACGACCACAACAGGTAACTCAACCCTGATAGACTGGCTTGCTTTGGGTCATGTGGCTCCTTGAGCAAGAGCCTCTTTAAAGGGGTGTTTGGGTAGACAGGCAATATCGTGACTGTTTTATATGCACATCATATAGTAAAAATGAGAAGTACATTTAAGCCTCTGGGGAATATGCTAGTTTGATAGTTTGTTGCACCGTTGTATAAAGTGCCCTGTTCTCTCAGGAGTTTGTGGATTAAATACATTTTGTATTCAGTAGTGAGATAGTTTGAAACATTGGCCCAGTCCAAATAACTTGAAGTCACTGTCTCAGTGACCAATGTTTCTAATTAGTTATTCTATCCTAATTCATATGTAACCCATCAAATTAAAGGTTTTTAGCTCCTGCTTCCCTTGACCTCACTTTTGCCTGCCTAATGAAACAGTCTCACTCTGGTATCTCCTAAGCCTGCTTCAGGAGGACATCGTACATGTACAGTTTTCTCAAGGGGAATGTGTCTCCTATTGTAGATTCATTTTCTTCTGAATAACAATAACGAATTTAATAACAATTTTAAAAAGACCTAAAATTTCTACAGCATTTATAGTTTACAAATTATTTCCATGTATATTACCCTGGTAGTAAGTCCATAATGAAAAAATAATCATTGGAATTGGAACTACAAACTTACTTTAGAGTTCCCTCTCTATCACATTCTCATTGTTTGAAGTCATTCAAATTATTTATGCAATCATTCTCAGTTTTGTCATATGTAAAATAGTTACAAGAACAGCTGCCTGAATATGATACAAGGATAAATAGGATGAAATTTAGAAGTACTAGGGACGCCTGGGTGGCTCAGTTGGTTAAGCAGCTGCCTTCGGCTCAGGTCATGATCCCAGCGTCCTGGGATCGAGTCCCACATCGGGCTCCTTGCTCGGCAGGGAGCCTGCTTCTCCCTCTGCCTGCCACTCTGTCTGCTTGTGCTCACTCTCGCTCCTCTCTCTCTCTCTCTCTCTCTCTTTGACAAATAAATAAATAAATAAATAAATCTTAAAAAAAATTTAGAAGTACTTTGTAAATTCTAAAGTGTTTTACATATATGACTTAGGATTATCATTATTCCATAAATGAATATTTTACTAAGTGGAAAATTGAAGTATATATAAGTAATGTGGAAAGAAGTTTATGAGACCAGTTACTAAGAGGAGACAGAATAGGAGGAAGAGAGAGAGAGAGGAAATTCAAATAAATAACAAGAGATACTAACATTGGCGGACATTCCTGGGCAATGTTTGAAAGTTTCCATTTAACCATTTAATGAAATCAGGGAAAAATAAATTTAGCACCCATTAAGGGTTCCCAAGATCAGCACATTCCCTATGTCTTCTGAGAAAATAGTTCTATAAAGTAGCAATTTATCTTTGTTATCCTTGGTTTGTTTGGGTTTTTTTCCATTGAGGAAAAAAATCTATCCATATTGCTTTAGAAAAACATTAGTATGTATAGCTTAAAAATAAAATAGAAAGTTGAAAGTTTCTGTAGTAGGTATACCAGGATTACAAAGACATACATAGCAATCGAGACAGTGTTGTACTAGTGTAAACAGACATATGGATGAATGGAGTAGAACTGAAAGTCCAGAAATATATCCATAAATCTATGGTTAATTTATTTTTGAAAAATTGATTTTGACAATTATTTTACAAAATTCATGGTAATATACAAGAATTAAATCTATTTAAAAATTAAATATAATGTTTAATATTATAAGTGATTATGATTATATTATACTTTAAAAAATTGTAGTCACTGTAGTGAAAGTTCTTTACCATGAAAACTGGTCCCTCTTCCCAGAAGGAAGCACTATCATTAATTTGGTCTTTAATATTCCAGATCCTTTGAAATTTATTTACCAATACATACACATGGGTACACATACTGTCATGTTAATTTTATTGTTCTGTATGTTAAATGAACAACAAATGTTGTACATTTGTACAACCTAACACAGTAAATTTATCTCCTTCTTCTCTATACAATATTTCATAATATAGATATACTGCAGTTAATTACATCATTCTTCCCTTGATAAATATCAGAATTCCCCCCAAATGTATCTTTATTACATATAATGCTTTAATAAAGTCTCTTGTATACGTCTCCTTATGAATTAGGAAAGTGTTTCTCTGGTAACAATATAGTAAAAAGGAATTTCTAGATGGTGTACTATATGCAGTTTAATTTTAGAAAATTATTTTCAAATTTTCCAAAGTAGCTAAGCCATTATGTCCTCTCAGCAATGTCTATGAGACACGACTGTCCCCACAGCATTACTAATACTTAATAACATTTTAAATTGTTCACAATCTGATAGGAAAAACTTATCTTATTGTTATTTTCTTTCTTTGATTACTAATGAGGCTGAGTGTTTTCAGTGTGTTTCTTCTGTAAACTGCCTATTCATTACCTTTGGCAATTTTTCTTTTTTTCTTTTTAGTTTTATTTATTTATTTGAGAGAGAGGAGAGAGTGTCCAGGGAGGCATGTCAGCGCAAATGAAGGAGGAAGAGGGGAGGCAGAGGAAGGAGAGAGAGAAGCAGACTCCCTCCAGACCCAGAACCAATGCAGGGCTCACTCACACAACCCTGAGATCATGACTTGTGCCAAAATCAAGAGTTAGACACAGCCAGCTGAGCCACCCAGGCATCCCACCTTTAGCAATTTTTCTATGGGGAAAATTTATTTTTTCTTACAGACTGTAAGAATTCTTATGTGATATATTTTTGTATGCTGTTATATATAATAACTATAAGATCATATATATTTGTATATTCTCATATAAGCTTTGCAAAAAACCTAGAATTTCATAGCTGGAAGAAACTGTTAAAGACGTCTCCTCCAATCTCTTCCCTTTTATATTTAAGACAAGGAAAAGGAAAATGTGTTCCCCCATAGTCAACAGTGAAATGAGTGGTAGCATCCGATATTGAACCTGGATTTCTAAATGCCCGGGACACTAAATTAAGCAGATAACTTTGAATCAGGTGGATATAAACTTAGTTATAGATTACATTTAGTAATCTATCATCTAAGCAATAGAAAGTTGGCCCACACAAATTTTGAAGTTGCAAAATTACCTGATTTGAAAGGCAGGGCATTTAAAATACTTCTTGAAATTAAAATAAACTACAAAAGAACCAAAGATCAAATGACTTTACAGAGTCTATTTTCAATAGTTCAAAGTGTTTTATCAAGTTCTAACCTGATGTCTTATCCATTTAAAGGATCAGTTTTATTCTATTATTTTAAAAGCAAGGAAAAGTAATTTAAAAGGGACAAGGGCCATCTAGATTTTCTCGTACTCCATAGAGGTTAGAATAACCCTTAACCTAGCAGGATAAAGCATGGAATTAAAAGTAGTTTATAAAAAGGACAAATATTCTCTGTAGATTCTAATTTCTTTTGAAAGTTACCAACTTGCTTCCACTAGAATTTCTTTCTAGCAACATCGTTGCTATATATTTTAAAGTAACTTTGGGGAAACTGTAGAAAGAAAGCTGCTTAACATTCACATTGTCAGTTCAGTGCCGTAAGTTGCACATTGTTTTTTTCTATTTTATTGAAGTTAAAATGTAGTTTGAAATTTAAGGGAGTTTTGAAGTTGAAAAGGTGGCCAAGTAAGTGAATATATCCAACAGGTAATCCTAAAGTTACCATATAGCTTTCACATAAAGTTAATTAGAGAACATAGCTATCCTCCTTAATCACATCAGGGATTCACATCAGTCTCTTTACCAAAGGTATATTGACATTTCAGAAGCATTGTCATTATTAGATGATTATACTAATAATGCAAACAACAGCTCTTATTAATCAAGGGCTTTCAGTTTGCATGGCACTGTGCATCATGGAAACTCAATCAATGGGTTGCTTACTGTCATTTCTATCATCTATAGACATGAAAGCTACACTGAGAAAAAGCTAATAAGTAGGAAGGGGTTCTCTCTTGCTTCTTTCAAATTCTGTAACTTGTCTGATTCACTATTTCAAATGCCAATATTCAAATACCAAGTATTCAACTATTTATTTGGTATTTTCTACCTTGTAGAAATTTTTAGATGTATATTCCTTGTAGGTTTCTCTATTCTTCTGCTTTTCCCTAATTTCTCATTACACAAAAAGCCACAGATAGCATCAACGCATATTTAACGGGTTAAACTCTTTATGTTTAACAAATCAGATTTCTTCCATGAAGATATTTCATAGAAAATAATGGCCTTATGGTAAATCTAAAAATTTTCAGTAGTAATAAAAAGCCATTTTGAATATTATAAAGACTATAGCATACCTTGATGGGTTATTGGTTTGTTTTGGCAACAATTGCACTAGAAAAAATGATTTCTGAATGATAGTTTTCTTGGTGAGGATTGTTTTTAGTAATATAACACCTAATACTCTATGGCATATACATATGGGGGTTTTTTGGTTTCATACAAGAAGTTATGAGAGGTGAGTCATTACTGTAGTTGACTCCTCCCTCTCTGTGGTGGTCCCAAGCCTCTGTAGATGAACTCTAACCTAGACCGCCAAGGCAGATGGGAATTGAGGAACCCATTGTCGTAACTTGATTATGCCAAGTATGTGTGATCTGTAGCTGGGACTGCACTAAAACCAAGCACAGTTCTGTTAGCCAAGAGGAAGTGAGGGGATGGATGTCTGTTGGGAAGTTCTCTTGTTCAAAGTGGTATGACTGTATGCCCCGTCCCCAACAATAAAAGTATTACAATTTAAAATGCTTACGTTCAAAAATGAGATTCATGTTATAGATACCATACTGTACTCATATTGTATACCTGTCAGAGACAGACACTCTTGAGTTGTATAACTTCAGGTAAACTTAATAAATCTAAATGGACCATGGGTTTTACAGAAACAAAAGTACGTTCCTTATAGAATATAGTATGAATCAAGGGAGCAAATACATATGCCATTCCTGGTACCTAGTATACACTTGGATCATTGAAAATCTAGTGTTATAAAAGATGTTAAAATTGAATAAAGGCTCACATACAGTAGATGACTCTATGGTGCTTGATTAAAAGTCAGATGTGAATATTTCCAGTAGCTGAAGACTTCTCCGTGTGCAGGTTGCATCTAACTGGTGGAAGGGAAAACAGAGGACAAAGAAGACTACGAATTCCCTAAAAATTTTGGCTCCCTAAGTGATACAAATTAATTTTGCTCACAATCCATTGATAGGAACTAGTTGCATGACCGCATCTAGATGCGGGGGTTATCAGGGAAATGTAATCCCTGATAGTCACTTCCCAGAAACATATATTCAGGAAGAGGGAATACACATGTTGATGGCCACTAGTCATCTCCTCTCTAATGCTTAGTAATTATTAGTGGTTCTTTTTAGATGTATATTCCTTTCTTAATGAACTAGATACTAAGTGAGGCAAGCAATATGAACCACTAGGGATGAGGGCAGCGTGATTCATACGGGTAGCTGACAAATGTTCGAAGGCAGCATTAGTGTCACAGTTTCATAGACTCAAGATGGATTGCCTGCATCCAAATTCAGACTCTACCAATTCCTGGTTGTGTGATTTGGGGCAAGTTACTTAACATCAGCTTCTTCCCCTTTAAAAATGGGGATACTAAAATTACCTATCCTGTATAGGTTATTGTAAGATTAAATATAAATATATTTGAATAAAGCTCCTAGAACAATAGTTACTGACACCTACATACTGTACCATTTACATTGAATTTTGTTCAGTATGTGTGTGTGTGTGTGTGTGTGTACACATATACAAACCTACACAGTCATACATACATAATCAACAAAGTATGAGAGAGAATGAGAAGCATTTTAAATAGTATTTGTCTAAATGTGTTTACTTGGATTGTGGGGACACAGAAAATCCTCAGACATGAGAACTTAAAATCAGAATGTTAAAGAAGAGTGTCTACTAGACTGGAAGGGTCAGGAAGAGGCATTGGAGAAGGTGATTGGTGACAGAGTACTGTGCAAGTCAGCCACACAGAGTTGCCCTAGGGGGTGCGATATTACAACAACAGTGTCTTAAAGAGGAAAGGAAAATGGATCTATAGTTTAAAGAAGAAGATACTATTGGTATAAATTAGATCACATATGAAGGAAGTAAAATGGCAGAAGAATTTTTCAAAAGACTTATCTTTTTTTAAGTTAACATATAATGTATTGTTTGTTTCAGGGGTACATGTCTGTGATTCTTCAGTCTTACACAATTCACAGCCCTCACCGTAGCACATAGCCTCCCCAGTGTCCTCACCCAGCCACCCTATCGCTCCCAAACCATAAGAGACTCTTAATCTCAGAAAACAAAGTAAGGGTTGCTGAAGGGGAAAAGACTTTTCTTTTTTCACTGGAAGGGAAAAAATAAGAGGATATAAGAAAATAAAAGTATATAGAAAAATAGGAAAGTTGAAACAACTTGTAATTGAGAACTACAGATAGTTATAAAGAAGCATTGAAGACCTAGAATTTGAAATTGGAAGTGAATGCTGAATGAAACCCTCAAACTCCCTTATAATTAATGATGATAATTTTAGTAAACTCATCACCTATAATGAATATCAAATAAAATATATCTCATGTAGTAATCACATAAACAGATACATCTAGCTTTTAAAAAAGTAATTCACAGAATTCTGCTTTCATGTTGGTAACAAAATCAAGATAAATACCTTGTCTTCTCAGTAGTCAGCTATTTCACATTGAATGAGTGATAGGTAACTGTATTATTAAAGTAGACAAAGAGTCTGAAGTCAGAAAATCTAACTGAATATTAAATATGTATGATGTGGGTTTGTTACTTAACCTACATATTATTTATGATGTTCTACCCTCAATTTCTCTGAATTTCTTACTAAAAATGTCTGGAGCTAAAATGAAAACTCATTGATCAGGGCCATATCTTCAAAGAGAAAATAAGAAGAAAATCAAGTACTACAATCAAGGATCTAGATTCTCCTGATTTTTTGACCATCCTCCCAGAGTTCCTTCTTGTCTTCCTACTGTGTCTCCTAGTCATAAAATTCATGCACAGTTCCAAGGCGTTCATCGCCAGATGTCAATGTGAAAAGTTGGGAAGAAAGCTGTCTTCTCCTCTGGTCACTTTTAAGAGTAAAATTTCCCAGAACCTCCCAGAAGTTTGCACCTAATGTCTCATAACTAAATTACATCCCTTCTGTATCATCACTAGCAAAAGGAATGATAGTATTATGATTGTTGAAGAATAACTTCTTTTCCCCTGAGCCCATAGCCACAGGATAGCTGAATATCAGGGCACCATTCATGTAGATCAAGGAAGGAGGTAGCTTTTGGGAGGGGATATTTGGAGAGTGCCACAATCACTTTGACCCAAGATACTTTCAACTACCAAAAATATAAGCATTATAGTTACTATAGTTGAGACTACAGTTCAAAATATCTGGAATTCTCCATAATTTTCACTTCTGATCATCTATAGGAAAAGGAAAATCTATACCTCTCCCCCAGCCTCAGACCTGTAGGTATCTTATTCAAAATTCCTTTATAGGAAAAACAGTCTCTTCTTTTTTCTTCACTTCCAGGGAAGAACATAACTTTAAATTATTCCCCTACATCTGAGGGACAGAAAAAGGAGAAACACACACTGGGCTTCCTGTCTGTGTTCAAATCCAGTGTGTAAATGTTTTTGATTTATGCCTGAATCATGGTTCAGAAAGCAGCTTAGTAATAAATGCAAAGTAATTGCTCAAAGTAATATAATGCTATTAGCCAGGAAGCAAGCCATGCTGTGGAAAAAGGCAGTAGAAACTTCTCCTGCTACCTTTGTGAGCAATATCATCTAGCTTGAGCAATTCTTCTTTCTAAAAAATTGGATAATGATGCTCTTAATTCCAGAGCTTTAAATTATTCATCTGGAGAGGTTCTTTTCCCCTCATTTAGCAAATTCTTAATTGTCCCCTCCAATGGCAACAGCAATATATGCCAGCTTTTTTGATGAAAATAGAAGCTATTTAGAAATCCTTCTGGGTAATATTGAAGAACTTACATACATTTTGGATACTGGCACCTGTTCTGTTCTTATGGTGGGTGGGTTTTGTAATTTGGAGTGAGTTCTAAGTGTTTGACTTGTCTTGATGGTCTATAGGGAGTGAAGGGACTGACCTATAAACTGGAAGGTGTTTGAGGATGGCTGACATTTCTCTTTGTGTATGTGTTTTCAGGCCTGGTAACATCCATGCACAGGACTAAGTAGCAATAAGAAGAGCAATTTGACGAGCTCCACAAAGACCTGCGTGTATTCAGACCATGAGTTTAGTTTCTAACCCCTACAGATTTGGGTGTTTCATGTCTTGAGAGAAACTTTTTGCCAAGTTTTCATTTTGATAAATTCATGCTGTTCTGGGCAACCTACAAAATGGCCATCCATTCCACCTACCTCCCTAACGGGAAAAAGAAAGAAAAGAAATCAGGGGCTGAAAAGATAGAGAACAGCAAATAGAGACTGAAATAAAATGGAAGCCTTCATTCTAATGCCTTATATAGAGAGAATGTTTTGCTTTTGTGTTGATTACATATACTGCTAATGCCCATGGTACTATCATTGACCCAGAGGCTTGCCTTACCGCATGCCATTCTGATTCTATGAATTCTATCTGTTATGTACTCTGTCCCTCAAAATTAGGATCCCCCTGCTGTAGAAACTGGCATATTACACAAGATCATTAAAAGGATAGATGAATGTGTATTAATACATTATGGCCACCTGCAGAGGCAGATGGACCTTCCACCCAAAATTTGGTTTCAGTGTCAGGACCAAGGACACCACACACCTACCAAGAGGGTCTAAAAAGTTTTGTTGCTTACAAGGCTAGAGTCTCTAGAGATAGCAGGGTAGGCCTTGCAAAGAGATCCAAATGGCTTGAGAGAACAAAGAAAGGAGGCTGGTCCGATTTCTTATTGTGGTTGTGGGTTGGGGACACCTGAGAGATTACAAAGCCTGGGCAGGGGTTTGCATCATTTTAGTCTGTCACCAGTGCCAAAAGCAGAACCTGGGCTTGCGTACTAGCTTGTCAGATGTGGGTGCAAAGGGAAGAGGGAGGGATGACGCTGAAAATCTGTCAACATACATTAAAAAATGGAGTCAGACTCCTCATTGCACAATATAAACATGGAAAAATACCAGTTATCTTCCTTTATAACAACTTAATGATGAACAAATAGTTGGATAAATACAGTTGATCCTCATTATTCATGGTAGTTATGTTCTATAAAGTCACCACACACACTGAATTAGTGGATATTGAAACATTACTCCTAGGGGAGATATAGCAGTAAGTTCCTGAGAGCCTCTGGTCACAACAGAGTGAGAACGCCACAACTTTGTTTTATGTTTTTTTTGTTTAAAGACACTTTATATCATATATATTGTTGATTCATTAATACTGAATTCGTGGCCAACAGCATTATAATGCATGCCTGAATGAAACTTACCTAACATATGTATTTTCTCCATAAAGCATATCATAGCCTTTTTGCACCCAGGAACACTAGACAAAACTTCAGCACTGAGCTTTCAGGCCATTTTAAACAGCAAAATCACCAACAAAAAGTGCTCATTGTGAAAAACTGTCATTTAACAAACCATGGAAAGGACTAGTTTATGATGTGAGAGTGGAAATAGAAGGCATAGCACTGCCTGGTTTGACCTCTGCTGGAAATCTTTGCATCAGACAACAAATTTTCCACCATTCTGTGCATGTTCACAAATAACCCTGAGTGCCTGTGTATTGAATTTAGGGTTACAAGTAAATTTTAGTAAATAGGAAAATTTGAAAATATGGAATCCATGAGTAATGAGGACTGTAAATGAGTGAATATATTTTTTTAAATTGAGCCCTTTTAGAGAAGATATACCCATTCTTTCTTCTTTCCATTTGTTGCTATTGTTTTTGTTTTACTCAAGAAGTTTCAGTAATTCTTAGTAAGCAACATGGTGAGTGGAATCATTTCAAACTGTTGGGGAAAAAACTTTTTAGTTGCCATGTAAAATCACTGAAATCATCCTGTAGGTGACTGTCAATTTAACCAGTGATGAGACATGGTACAAATTTTAAGTGATAAGAGAATGTACCAGTTAAAACACAGGCTAAAGAATAAGACAAAATGGATTTACATTACAGACGAACTATTTACCAGCTGTGTGATTTTAGGCAAGTTATGTAATGTAATCTATATATATATATAATCTTCCACGTTCTCACCTATAAAATGGAAATAATACTTGAAGTATGTTTTCGTGTTGTGAGGATTAACTAAGTTACATTAACACACAATATAAAGGTGCTGTATCACAGAGACGTATGTTTAATATTTTTAAGCTAACTACATTAATTTGAGTAGTATTTTTCACCCACATTTTCTTGGTGAAATTACTCATGGCACTCCCTCACACTCTTAAAATGTCCCGGTTTGAATGATGAGTTTTGTAGTCCCTTTGCTATAACAAACAACTATTGAGCCGTGTTCGAGCTCTGTAAGGATAGTGCCATGGTCAACCATTGCGTAGGTCATCACTGTGGCCTCGAGAACACAAAGAACATATGCAGCATGTTGACATGTAGGACTAAACAGTTTGTGGTAAAGTCAAGATTTTTACCCTTATTCCCAATTTGGATTATTTTTCATGCCACGTTTATGAAGTCCAAACCCATGGAAACAGTATTATTATCCTGAGAAAACTGGGATAAGAAAATACATTTGCTATGACTAGATTTTTCATTTACCACCTCCAGCATTTAGGAATTAATCAAAGTTGAAAGCTGTTTGTGAGCTTTCAATTACACAAAGCTATCTTGTAATTAGTCCCTCTGGAAAGAGAAGCAGAATGGGGTATCAGAAGGAATCTTGCAGTTGATAGATTTTATTCCATAGTGTCTTTTAGGAGGTAAGAAAAGTGTTAGTGAAACCTAGAAAAGACACCAACATGCAATCAGTTGACCATGTCTGCTTCAGGGATGAAGTTTTCCATTTTTGTTAAACACTTTTCTTGCCATACTGAGCCAATGAGTTTAGATTTCCCATGTATCTCAGGGCATTATATAGATGGATCTTCTTTGGGGGAACATAGGTTGTGCTGAAAAGAAAGCTTAACATTTTAGAAGCTTTTGGTTATGACAGTTTCTTAACATTTTTAGAAAGTGACTCCATGGGGGTGGGGGGAACAAGATGTATTTCCAATTAAAACAACACACTGGTCTCAAAAAAAAAAAGTGAATTTAAAAAAAAATCAAGTTATTAAAGAGATTTGCAAAGTGAGGAACACCTAAAAATAGCAATAGCAAAATGAACAAATACCAGTATATTCATATAGTGGAGTTCTACATATGCAATAAAAGAAATGGTAGATACATAGAGATATATATACATATATATGGATATATATATATAGAATTTTTTTAATAATGTAGAGGAAAAATATGGATACATTGTGCTATTTAAATTAAAACCCCAAAATATTAGCTACATATTCTTCATGGAATCATAAATAAGTGGATTTTTTTTTAATAAAATACTTTCTAAAAACAAACTTAATAGCGTAGCTATCAAAAAAAGACTATGTACTATCTAACCTCATGGAATAAGTTCTTTTGGAGAGCAGATCATATAGGGAAGAGTGGAAAAGAGTTCTTCAGTTTTAAGGTATTTATTTTGTTACTGAGTGGCCTGAAGCAAATTTGCAAAGTGACCTCAGGATTTGGAGGAGGATGCTCAGTGTAGGTGCTCAGAACCTTGAGGATATGGTACAGAATGAGTGCTCTGTCTAATACTTCTGAGGGAGTATGCTAAGGCTCATACTAGAGGTGCTAAAATTCAGACACTTGAGACTGGAAACAACTGTTGTCGATGATGTGATGCTGACAAGATTAGCCAACAGAATGGACATCCTTTTCTTGTACCACCTTGTAGTCTTCCTTTGGGAGCTCCTCATGCCAGAATGTAACCAGAGCTTAACTGAAAAATGGGTCTGTTACGTGGCTGAGTCCCAGAATCAAAGGACAGAGTATAGAAAGTATATTTATTGCTGAGCGACAATAGATAATTGATTGGCACTGTTTTGTAACTCATGCTGTCAGGATTGAATGAGACAATGTATGCAAAGTGCTGTCTCTAGCACATAGTTGACACTTAATAAATACTATCTGATATAAATAATAATGAAATACTTAGCAAATATCTATAATGCAAAGCACCTCAGTAAGTCCTGTGGCTGACACATAAGTGGCACATAGTCTGTGTATCTATTGCTGTATAAAAAACTATCCTCAAAATACAGTGGCTTATAACAACAGTCATTTCATTACATCTCATGAATTTGTAGGTCTGGAATTTGAGCAATATCCAGACAGCTGACTCTTCTGCTTCGTCACTTACCAGGGTCAGTTGATGGTATTCAGTTGGTAGGAAAGCAACAAGATGACTTCACTTATTTGGTACTTTGACGAGAGATGTTTCTAAGAGAGGAAACAGAGGATTATAAAGAACCATGAAGAAAATTGGGGGGCCTCATGGAAATATTAATTATCTTGATTGTGTTTAATTATTCTATAGGTGTATACAACTTGAAAACTGATAGCACTTTACATGGTTATATGTTAAATGGGTAGTTTATTATACTTCAATTATTCTTCAATACAATTTTTAAATAAAAAGCCGAGAAAACCAGACATTACAAAATCCAAAAAAAATCATCAAAATCTCTATTTCTTAACTGCCTGACACATGTCACTGTTTTCACTATGTTTTTTGCCTGACAACTCTTTGATCTCCTTTTCATATGACAACAATTTTGTAATACTAGCTTTTAGAAAGATAGAAAGGTGTCTGTGTTTTCTCTAGAATGGTTAGTCAAAACCAATTTTAATAGTATAAAATAATTTCTTTAAACTTCACCACTCATTATAGAGAATCTAAAATTTTTACATTAATTGGCAAATTTGGGGAGAAATCTGAAGTTTCTTTCATCTATTCATGCAGAACTATTTACCATTTTTAGAGCTGTTACAGGTTTGTGACCTAAAAAGCAGGAATTCTGACAAATCTATTTTGCGTGATTCTCATCAAAAAGAAAAAAAATATGTGGTGTATTATAATTGCCTATGTTGCATTATGAGTGTATTCCTGACAGAAGAGAATTTCGATTTTGACTGGGTATTGATGAGAAACCCGAATAGTCGTCTTATCCTTTTGTACCTAATGAATGAAAAATTCTCCACAGAAGGCAATCTCCTGGGCCCATAAATTTAAAACCTTTTTTTTTGCTCCAATAACCATGTGCTTTTGGTACTAGACATTATAGGTTATCTTCATATCCTATCATCAGAAGGACTTCTAGCTCTGCACTTCCTGTTTGGCATCTCACAGTGCCACATGCGTTGACTCATTGACTCATGGTATGAGTATTTTTGGAAATGGTCTATGGAAACTACAATATAACTACTAATAACTTCACAATATAAGGGAGGGACTGCAAACCACAAAAATACATTCTGTTAAAACCAAGCCAAATTGATCTCTACCACTTATTCACCTCTCCGATCACCAAATCTTAGAAACACATGTGGCTACTCCAAAGTTACCTGACACACAAGAATGGTGATGGAGAAGAGATGGAGTGAGAAGAGGTAAGAGACGTAACCATGTGTGGTTAAAATACCTTAATTTTGCAAAATTTACATATATCCTATATTCTATAGACGTAAGTGTGTATACAGATGTGTGTAATGAGTTATTTTAAAGCTATCTCTTCACATATACCTCTTAGACTTTTTTTTGTATATTTGGAGAAGTACATATATCCTGTTCACAGCTGGTTTTAAGAGTCCTGTTGGATACAAGCTGGGTCAAATTTGAGCCATAAAAGGGAATGAAAAAGTTTGGATTTGTTTTATGTGAACATTTTATACAACAAAAGCCTTTAAAGATGCTATTTATTCTTAGAATGCCCTCTTTTCTCTACCTTCACATTCGCACACCCTACTGTGAAGAGGCTCACTTGAAACTAATCTTTAATCAGTCAAGTTTTTATTTTTAAGCAACAAAAACTTTGGCTGACTTAAGAAGACTGAATATATTGAAAGAATTGACAGAAAGGTGGATGAACCTGACTAGGAGAAGAGGGGGAATTAAGCAGTTATGCAGCAAGGAGGACTATAGGCAAAAAATCGTGCCCATAAAATCAGTGTGGTGTGCACACTGCTGCTGCTAGGCCTTGCACTCAGCTTGCAAATCTGCCATATATTGTTGCTTGACCCTAGAAACTGCCATTTCTGCCCCTGGAAACTCTTTGATGCTGCTGCTGCTCTTGCTGTCACCTGCATCAAAGTGTATCCCCCATGGTGCATTCTCCTCTTTGTTGACTATCTCCTAGTTCTAAGTTCAGAAGTAGTACATTCTAGGTCAAGTGCTCATCCCTTTGATACAAGGGAAATTAATAAATGAGCATCTGGCATTTTCAGCTTCTGTAGTTAAAGGCAGGAACTCCCTTTTCCTAAGACTCACATGTGTGGGGCTCAGCAAAAGCAAGAAAGCAAGAAAGCAAGAAAGGGGCTCAGATTCTGGGCAAACAAACAAGATGATAAATACCACAAAACCATATAACCACAAAAAACATATTAGTTCTTGCACTTCTGGCCATTCTGGCCAGTGGTGACCTGGACATTTAGCCTTTTTTTCTTTTAAACAGAAAAGATAAATAGAAGATAAACAATCTATAAAATAAATGTAATCATAGACATAATCATAGTAGGGTTTTTAAATAAAAGTTTAGAAGCTGATTCTAACATTTATATGGAAATAAACAAATAACCAAGTAATCAAAACAATTGACAAAGAATGATTTGGTAGAATTTACAGTACCTGATTTTAAGACTTAGTAGAGAGCTACAGTAATTAAGATGGCAGTCAGTGTGGTATTGACATAGTGTTAAAGAGATCAGTGGAACAGAATAGAGAATTCATAAATTGACTCACATATATACACTTCAATTAATGTTTAACAAAGCTAAAAAGTAATTTATTGGGAAAAGAGAATTTTTAACAAATGCCAAAATAATGGGATAGTCACATGGAAAAAAGGTATTTCACCCCTACTGCACTCCATATAGAAAAGTTAATTTGATATGTATCATAGTCTTAAACTAAAAAGCTAAATGCCAATATTCATTAAAGAAAGCACAGAAGCGGGGTGCCTGGGTGGCTCAGTGGGTTAAAACCTCCACCTTCAGCTCGGGTCATGATCCCAGGGTCCTGGGATCGAGCCCCACGTTGGGCTTTCTGCTCAGCGGGGAGCCTGCTTCCCTTCCTCTCTCTCTCTGCCTGCCTCTTTGCCTACTTGTGATCTCTATCTGTTAAATAAATAAATAAATAAAAATCTTTAAAAAGAAAAAGAAAACACAGAAGGGATGCTTGGGAGGCTCAGTCAGTTAAGCGTCCAACTCTTGATTTTGGCTAAGGTCATGATCTCAGGGTTGTGAGATTGAGTCCCAAGTCAGGCTCTATGCTAGGCATGGAGACTGCTTAAGAATCTCTCACTCTCTCTCCCTTTGTCCCTCTCCCCCAACACAAAGAAAAGAACAAACATAGAAGAATATTATTATAACTTGGAGTTAAAGATTTGAAGCAGGATTCAAAAGACAAGAACCACAAAGGAAAAAGGTGAAAATTAGACTTCATCAAAATTAGAAATGTGCGCCCATCAAAAAGACATCATTTAGAAATGAATAAACAAGACTCATCACAGGAGAAAATATTTGTAAAGCCTTTATCTGTCAGAAGATCTGGTAGCCAGGATATAAAATCAGCTTCTGAAACTAAACAGTAAAAAGATAAATAACCCATAAACAATAGGTAATGGCTGTAAGAAATACTTCACAGGAACACATCCGAATGTCTGATGCACATATGAAAAAGTGCTCACCAGGATTTGACATCACAGAAATGAAACTTAATTAAATGAAAATTAGAACCAGAATAATCAGCAGTATGCACCCACTAGAATATTTAAAAAGGGGAACAACCCAGAAATTCCACTGTTAGGAATTTACTAGAGAGAAATTAAAGTGTATTTCCACAAAAACACACAAGCATTTTAGAGCATTGTTTTCATAATGGCCCCAAACTGGGTGTGATGGGTATTTTTATGTGTCAACTTGACTGGGCCACAAGATACTGTATACTTGATTGAACATTTTTCTGGATATGTCCATCGGGATATTTTTGGATGAGATTAGCATTTGAATAAGTAGCCTGAATAGAGCAGGTTGCCCTCCCTAATGTAGGTGGCCCTCACCCAGTCCATTGAAGACCTGAGCAGAACAAGCTCAGTAAGGGAGAATTCTCACTCTGCCTAACTTCGCACTGGGACATCAGTGCTCTCCTGCCTTTTGACTTGGACCTTGATTAGAACTTATATTGGCTCTTCCGGCTCTCAGGCCTTTCAGACTCAGATTGGAACTATATGCCATTGCTCTCCTGGGTCTCTTTCTTGCCAACTAAAGGTATGACTTCAAAATGGGACAATCTCAAGGGCAATCAACACCAGCATAGATTGTAGTATATTCATACAATGGAATACTAACTCAGCACTAAAATGGAATAAAGTCCTGATGTCACAATAATATAGATTAATTTCATAATATTATCCTGAATGACAGAAGCTGAACATACAGAGTACGTACTGAGTGATTCCATTTATATGAAGTTCCAGAGGAGAACTTGAAAGAAAAATAGCCCTAAATTATAGTAAAAGTGATCAAAATCAGAATGTTGTTGCTTCTCTAGGGTTATTCGAGTTGACTGGGAAGTAGTGTAAGTGATGAATATGTTCTGTATTCTGATGGGAATGGGGGTTATACTCAAAAGTGTATGCATTTGTCAAATATCACTGAATGTTTGTGCATTTATAATATATATATCCATTGACTATAATATATAAATATAATTTAAGAAATAACTGTGAAAATCAATCAGTTACTTTCTTTGGAAAGGCAGAAACACTCAGTGAAACCAGAAAAGGAAAGCCGGCAATGTTCAATGATTTCTTTCCTAGAAAACTATATGAAATAACATTTGTGCAGCTTTGACTAACTTAAAAAGAACTCTCATGTAGCCCTTAAACAACCCTTTTATAAGTTCCCTTTTATGGATCAAATTTCAGCATTCTTAAGTACCAGAAAGCTGCAGTTCTAATTCAGGATTTGTTCATATTAATTATCATATTACTGAAGTCATTTTACTCTTCCTTGGCTTTAACTTGTTTGCTTGTTTTTGTTTAAAAATCAAAACCAGGGTTTCCCAAAATGAGCTCTAAGCAACAGAGATTTCAAGAAAATGTAGTAAGAGTTACATTTAGAAGGAGAAGAACCAGAAGAAGAAGTGTTCTGAGGTCAAACATATTTGAAGTCATGAATAAAAGAAAAATATGTTTTCATTTCATCTCAGCGTTCCTCAGAACCTTTAATTCAGCAACAAAAGTGGATCTGGTCTACTTTCTATCAGTAACTCTTCTAAGTTCTTTGCACAAGTTAGTTTACTTAATCTTTATAATAAAAGGCTTAATTGTCCCTGTGAGTATGAACTTATGTCATCTTAAAAACAAGAAAGCTGAGGCAATTATTTGCCAATGAGGCAAATAATCGTCAAAGGGCAAAATTGCTAGTAAACAGAGTTGGGACTTGAAACCTAGCAGTGGGACTCAATCCTGTGCCTATAAGTACCATGTTTCACAAAAGACATGGCAAGAGACAAGAAGAATAATTATGTTTCAAATCGAAGAAAGGAGGAAACTTTGTCAGCCCCTTGAAAGGAAAACCAGCTTTCACCTACTCAAAGGGGAAATGTTTTCCAAAGGTTAGACAAGTTTTCTGTTGAGGGTTGGTGATGAACAATAAATTCAGAGAAAATCTTGAAAATGTACTAAAATCCCCAGTAACCATAGAACAAAGTACCAGAGATCCAGATAAAGTGTTTGGGAGTGCTGTGGGGTGGCATAGGGGAGTGGCTCTAATTGGGAGACATCAGAAGCCGGGTATGATGGGTTCCTCCTGGGTGGTTCAGTCAGTTGGGCGTCTGACTTGATTTTGGCTCAGGTCATGCTCTCAGGGGCATGGGATCCCTCCCTCCCACCCCCACATGTTCTCTCTAAAATAAATAAATCTTAAAAAAAAAAAAAAGGGCAGGACATGTTGGGTGTTTCAGGGATGATGACAACTGAGAAGCTTGGCCCCTGGGTGGTAATTGATGAAACAGGTTGATGCAGCTTGTGGAGGAATGGTTCAGAGGATCTCTAAGAGGAACAATCTGTCACATCTGGAGTGGGGATTCAGAATCCTTTGTTCACTGAGGTGATGACAGCCAGTCCTTAGACGAAATGCAGTGGGAAAGGCCAGCTGCTCCCTCAGGCTGTGCCTGGCCGACAGAGAAGATACAGGTGATACCATTTGAGAAATACAAACTTGAAAGGGCAGAATGAAAGAATGCAAATACTTTGGCTGACATTGCAGAGCTAGTTGGGAGGGAAAACAATAGAGCTGCCTTCGTAAGTGGCAGGCTTTTCATATTCAAAGTTCTGTAAGACAGTTGCTGGAAGGGAAATGTTTTTGTGAGGAACTCTGAGGGCAAACAAGGTTATGTGGGTTTCTTAATTATTCAGAGAGCAGGGGAGAAGGTGATAAGCAAGAACGGAGAAAATCCCTGATAATCCACGATAGAGTTGGAATTCTGTGAGGCTGAAAGGGGAAGAGGGAAGCATAGCAACATAGCTGTGGACTATTCAGACTTAAAACAGTAGTCATGGGAGTTCTGAGCTTCCCAGCACTTTGGACTGACCTCAAAAAGAAAAAGGAAGGTAAAGTAAGGCATATTGAGAGAGCTAACGGCTTGGGCACAGTTGTCTCCCCAGAACCAGTTTCAGTCCGTAGAGATTGTGTTTTCCTCAGTCAGCTCTAGACTGGGTTCAAGATTCCTGGGGATCTGAATCAGCCTGAATTTCTCCTGAAGATCCTTTCTAGGCCTGACTTGACCTGGAGACCTCTGAAACTCCTCTCATCTCTCCAAGAGTCATCCAAACTGGAAATGTATTAAGGTTAGTGAGAACCCTTTGAAACTCCATATATTAAATTTAGATGCTCTTTATTCTGTCGCCTAACCACCAAGAGTATACAAACTGAACCTTGGATTCTTATTATTATCTATTTCCTGTTTTTAAAGACCAAGATTCTAAAAAACAAGAATCGTAGGAATTGGATTGATACTGACTTTCAGAAAAGTATTGCCCTAAATATGTTTCGTAGGATTTGATATCTTATAAGAAATCTGTTTTCAAAAAGTGAAACATCTTCAAAATTACTCTAAACCCCCAAGCACATTTCTTCAACTGGAAGAAATGCAAATTTTCCCAAATTGGGTTCAATCCGAATGTTAGCAGAAGAGCATAGGAAAGTAACATCATCTGATTGAAATTGATGAATAACTCTTTTATTTTTAATCTAAGAAGGAAGGCTGATAGGAAAAGAGATGGATTGAGAGTGAACAGAAACAAGTTAAAAGGATAATTAGGGATGGGAAAAGAAATAAATGTCATTCAGACCAGGTTCTTGCTAAGGAAAATATATTGCAAATGTATTTGAAACATACATGAAAGAAAAATAGCCCTAGTAAAATTGAAGAGTGGAGAATTAAAGAGAATTTATCAGGAAATGGGGGATTTTATATCACTATTTCCTTTTTGCATTTAATGTGAAGTCAGAAAAAAAAAGAGCTGCCTAGGGCATAGAGCATATTTCTTAGCATAGCTGTGGAAGAGACCATTGTAAAAAAAAGATTGGAACATCCTAAGGCAAAGCAAGTGTAAGTACTAAGTCCAAATAACTGTGATTCATGACTCTGAAAGGACAAGAAAATAGGAAGAACAAAGTCATGCTTTGAATTAATTGCTTTTGCCATATCTCAGAAGCTAGACAAGTACGCTACCTGGCTCTTTTAAAGTGGAAATGATACAAGAAAATTATTCTTAATTGGCTTATGAGAAGGGAACATGAAATTGCAGATTGGAAGTGGTTTTTTTGAATTTGGTGAGGTTAGAAGGAATTTCAAGATGTTACAGAAAGAAAATAAGAAACAGAATGAGGACAGGGAGAAACCAGTTGATATCTTGCTAAAAATCACATAGTTTTATAACTGGAAAATGTTTTAGAACTAATGGACTCCAATTTTCTTACTATTTATAAGAGAGAGCAGAGTTCAGAGCTCTAATCTGATTCCTTGGACTCTCATCTCATTGGCCTCTGGCCACTGGACTTCGCTTTCCTTTCTGTCCTGGGGTCTCTGCAGAGGTAATAATAGGGTTCTTTGTGCAAGAAGATGCCTAGAAATCGTTGTTAGAAACATGCGTTTTCCAAAGCCTGTCCCTCAGCCCTTAATGCTCCTATTCCTCAGGGCAAAGTTAAATTTAACTTTGTTAATTTAATTAAAATTGAACAAATCCCCAAATCCAGTGTGTTAGTCATAACAGCCACATTTCAAGTGTTCAATAGCCACATAGGGCTAGTAGTTCCCATATTGGCCAGTACAGATAAAGAGCATTCTTGTTGTCACAAAGTCTGGCTGTAATCAGACAGCATTATGCAAGCAACTGTGTTATATTCCAGTCTGTGTGGCTTTTAGTTGTAATTTTTACCTAAAATTAAAGCACCTTTTCTATTTTCCACAGAGTTGTCCAAAGGAGTCAGGAAACATAAACATTAGTTTTTCCTCTACAATAAAACAATGGACTAGTGATGTCACCTGTATTGATCCCTTCTGTTTCACCTTCCTCACCTGTAAAACAGAGAAAATAGATGCTTGTTGCTCTCACAGAGCTGTTGAAAGGGCCAACACAGAAAGCTGAAAAATAGCCTGTAATAATGAAGTTTATTACCATAGTGATCATGATGATTCAAGAGGATGTCCTGTTTTAAAACCCATTTTAAAGAAAACACGTGGGCTTGGCTTTTCTTTACTCCTCTTTCAAAAATATTTGCTATTTTTGAAGTCCAAGGTACTACTCTACTGTTTTTAATAATGTTAAGAGTATCTAAGCAACGATACTAGTTTTGTACATCCATTTCTTTTCTTAATAAATATATATAAACTAATATTTAGATTAAGGGTAAGGGCCAAACAGGGTTAGAAACTGAGATCTGATGGGAAATTTTGGAACTGACACACCAGGTTAAATTAAAACTGAAAAGGCTCTGATCTCACAGTACCATATTAATGACTTATATTTGTTCCTCAATCCAGCAGTCTTAATTAGGGAAAAAACACAGACAGGGATGCTCACTTTAACCTATGCATGTAATTGACTAGCTGCATTGACAATGACACTGACAATGCAGCTAGCCAATTACCTGCAAAATACTGCAACAGTGGCCCCTTGATCCAAAACATTTGGAAGCTACTGGACTCTGGAAAATTGGCTTAAAGGCAGCTTTTAGCTAAAACTACAATCAGATACTTTGAAAGCCTCTCTTTCTTCTTTTCCACTCATCCATCTGACATACACCATCTGTCAGATCATGCTGGGTCATCTCTGTCAGCCTTCCGCTCATTTTAAAAGAGAGACAGCTTTTGAAGGTTTTTATTTCTCGTGAATTTCCCCCATGAAAATGCAGAGTGTTTCTTCCTGGTTCAACATTTCTTTCTATAGAAGATGAGGAGCGAGTGTCTATCCACAGGAGTAGTGACTCCCTCAGGCTAACCAATACATATGATTGATCACAGACATATCCTACACCATCAAGGATCTGCTCAGGAGGTGTGTATTAGTGCTTCCCAAACTTGAATAGGCACGGGAATCTCCTGGGGATATTGTTGAGGTACAGATTCTGATTCAGCAGGTCTAGAGTGGGACCTCAGGTTCTGCATTTCTGTTTGACAAGTGACGCTGATGCTGCTGGTCCATGGACCATATTTTTAGTAGTAAGGGTAGAAAGTATTAGAATAAATTTAACCATTCGAAGGGATGCCACAGGGTGATTTTCATGACAAATAAAACCAGTAATAATCATATAATTTGTTTAGTTCTTTAAAATGGGATTTTTCATGTGCTATTTCAGAACACAGTACTGTGAAATTAGATGCTATGGCTATATACTGCTGTTTAGTAACATACTGACCCAAAATTTAGTGGCTAAAAATAATGACAACATTTACTTCATTCACTGGCTTGACATTTGAGCGGGGCTCAGTGGGCACAGCTTGTCTCAGCTCCACAAGACATCACTGGGAGCAGCTCAAATGCTAGGGAATGGAGTAATCTGTAAGCTGCTCATTCATATGTCTGATGCTTGATGCTGGAAGACAGCTGTCACCTCAGCTAGAGCTGTGTCCGGACCATCTACACATGGCCTTTCCATGTGGCTTCTCGACTTCTCCACAGTATGACAGGGTATCTCATGAGAATCAGGTAGAAGCCTAATAACCTTTTTATCATTTAACCTCAGAAATCACGTAGGGTCACTTGTGTCATGGTTACAGACCTCGCCATACTCAAGGAAGGGAAAGAGAAACCACAGTCCACACTGGAAAATAGTAACAATGCACTTTAAAAAGAGCTTGTTCAGTGGGTTATATTGGCTTGGCCACCTTTGAGAAGTGCAATATTGCGACAAGTAATATCCTATTTTACTGATGAAGATGACTCACCATGAACAGGGGGATCACTCATGTAGGGTTCAGTTGACATAAGACAGCTTAGGAGTTTGCTTAAAAATATTACTTGGATTTTTAAAAAGTGTAGAGTGGCATACATAGGTATCTATAATGAAGTGTAGTGTTTAAGAATGTGGGTTTGGGCCCCAGCTTCCCTATTTTCCAACTGTGTAACTTTGGACTAGTTGCCTAACAATTATTATCTTTGTTTTCCTTGTTGGTAAAGGGGGGATTTTTTTTTGTCTAAAACAGTTCTCAGCAGACTTAAATGAATTAAAGTTTGTAAAGGACCAAGTCTCCTGCCTGACTGATAGCAAGTACTTAAGAAATAATAACATTTTTATTACCATTGTCATTTCTACTGCTATTACCATTAAGAGAAAATAACAAGGCTTTTGTTTTTCTTTTTCATTATGGTAAATGCATTTCTGTTTTTCCCTTGCCCTTTTTCCCATTATGATTAAATGGTATCACTGAAAAAAAAAAAAAAAACTGATGTAGGTTACAACTATCTGTTGCAGGAAAAAAGAAAATATGACAGCTTGAATGTTCTTTAGTAGTATTTGCTACATATGGAGCTTCAGAGAAAATGCAGTTTTAGAATTGACTCTAAGATGCATATCTGTGCATTAATGCCTTGATTTAATTTCTAGTTCTTGATGGTAAGGACTATTAAACTATCTATTCATTCCGCATAGCACCTGACGAGTGATCAGCATAGGTCAGGTGATCAGTAGATATTTATACATGTATTAACTAATTTTTAATTGCCATTCATTCTTGCTTTTTATGAAGGAACTCTTTAGTAGTGTTAGATAAATAATTAATGTAAGGGTGATTTTCCATAATCATTAAAAATCTAATTCTTCATTCCAGAGTTAATATTGTCTCACAGTGGTTATCTGATATTTTAGTGGTGTTCCTGGTTTTAATTATGAAAACAGTGAGTGAGGAAGGGCTCAACCAACCCTCAGAAAACAGATAATGGATTTGAGTGAGAACAATTGCTCAGTCTTTGTTCACAGATTCTTCAGTTTCTTCCCCAGCTACTGATGGCAAATTATGTAGATTCAAAATTCCTTGAAATAAAATGGGCATTGGTGACATATGGAGAATCTGTAATATCCGTGTATGTTAAAAATATCTCATTTGATGGTGAATTCGCTGTGCTGCAGGCACTTCTAATATCACTGATTTTGCTCTGGTCTCTCTTATATTTTCCTATTTGCTTGTAAGCAAATTATTTTGTTCCTCAAGAAGAAAAACAGAAAATGACTTTCCTTCTCTCACAAACACATAAATACACTCATAATTGAAAGCAGAAGAAAGAGAAAGTGTGAGAAACAGCCAATATTATTGTTAGCTCCTCGTACTTATTAACATATTAGGATATTAAAAAAAAAAGTGCCTCTGGGCCACCCACCTTGGGGTGAGAAGTCCTGTGATACCACTGTAATGGACTGTAAATACACAGGTGTCTGGCGGCTGGGTAATACTGTATTTGCCAATTCAGTGAAAGAGATTTTATATATATATTTTAAAAAATAGCTGTTTCTGACAAGTTGCAGGAGACTGTGAATGATAGGTCAAGTGCTTTTGTTCCTCTTACATCTGCTTTTTCACTGGTCTCTAGCTGAGAACAATCTACTTAAAGAGTTACTTAATTCCTGTTCAAATCTAGAAAGGCAAATCTAAAAATCCCCCAAAAGCAAAATTATTTTACTCCTCTTTGTTGCATATGTTTTCTATAGACAGCTGAGCCAAATGTCAGGGCATCCTTATATGCCCATAAAATTTGAGGGGTTTAGAAATAATGACTTCTGAATTTGCAGAAATGATTTATTCCTTATTAGAAAACCTCCATTGTTCTCCCTTTCAGATTATTTCTTTCACCACATCATTTTGTCTGTTTTAGGGATAGTTAAATATATATAGCCTCCAATCCATCTTCCGTTTTTTATAATTTATAAATCAGTTTATTTACAGATTTTATGTTTTCTTTTTTTAACCCATCTTTCTTAAAGTATGTTCTAATGGACACAGATCCATTGTTACATTAATTCATATTACATGGAAAAAAAAATTTTAGTGACGTGCAAAGAGCCAGATTAAAAATAAATGTAAGAATTTGTGCTACAGTCCTTCTTGAGGCTTTGATGTCCTAGGGTGTAGTGAGAACCCCCAAGAGTCTTTGTCTTACCATGGAACCTGGCCCTTGCCTCTACTGAAACTATTTTTGGGGAAGGTTCCCAACCTACCAAGTCCAGGGCATGTTTAAAGATGCCATTATTGGAATTGTATTGAATTGACATCATCTATTACTCTTCAATATTAAAATTGTGTTTCCCTTTGGGTCCTTGATACCAAGCTCTTCTGATTCTATTGTATATCTTACCATATCATGTCTTAACTACGTATGTCTTACCATATCATGTATATGTACTTACCATGTCCTCACATATGTATCTTCTTCACAGACTATTGTTTTGTCCAGCATGAACTAGAGCTGTTTCTCCAGGCTGTCTCCTCAGACCACTTACCCTGTTGCTCTATACCCTCCTCTTGCATCTTCTCATCTGCTATAATTTCCACATCCAGATACTGCTAATATTTTGATCTTAGTTCTACATGTCTTGGTTGCATTTCACATTCATACCCGGCTTCATAATCCACTATCCGTGGTCCACATTTACTTTAATATACTACAGAAATCTCCAACCCATCGTGTCTAGAAATCAGTAAGCAGTATCTTATTCTGAGTCCTATCCTTTATCCAAACCTACTGATCTCTTGATATTTTCTATGTCAACATCACTGTCCTCTCAGTTAATCAAGTTAGAAACCTGGAATATATTCTTGGCTTCATCCATTCACATATCTCCCACACCTTATTGAATTTCAAATTTTACTCCAATTAAATGCGGTTGATTCTGATGCAATGTGCTAAATATTCTGAACTAAGAAGGCTATTATAGCTAAGAAGGCTATCTGTTACAGAGGAAAGATCATTCTATCTTTATAAGGCTTTGCCCTTCTTCTTTCCTTTGTCCATCCTAGTTTAGCCCATCTGTATCTCTTACCTGAAGACGTAAAATAGTTTCTTTTCCCTTATTTAACTTGGTCCCTCTCAGACATATGTCTGACCATGTCACTGCCCAGCTAAATGTCTTCCAAGTGTTTCTCATCACCTAAACCTGATCAGGAGCTCAAGGCAGTCCACCTTTCCAACCTCATCTCTAAACATCTCTTCCCCTTATGTTCTGTTAAATGTGAACTGCTTGTTATTTGCCATATTCAGCACACCACTTCTCACCTTCATGACCTCATTCATGTTTTCTCCTTTAATTAGGGTGTTCTTTTTTCACAGAGGCTCCCCTTCATTCCTCAGGACCCACTTAGGCCATCTTTAATAGGGCCTTTTCCCATACCATCCCTCCAAAGACTTTACAAGTCATCCTTTTTCTGTTCTTCTATGTGCATAGCTGTATTAATACAATTATATTTCAGTAATTATTTATTAATATCTGTCCTTGATAGTAGATTTTAAGGTCTTGGAGAGCTGAGCTTGCTTTTTAGCCATTTTTTCTTAGTACCTAGTACAGTAAAAAAAAAAAATCCATTTATTCATTCATTCACATATTCATTCAGCATTTTGTATTGAAGACACAAAAAGATGCAATAGAATCCTGCTTTCAAAGAGTTCACAGTCCGGTGGAGAGTCAGGAAAATATACAGGTAACTCCACTACAGTGTGATAAGCACTGTAGAATGGAGCCCAAAGCTATGTAACACAGAGGGGAAGAAATAATAAAATTTTTACTAATTTTACCAGACCTGTGAGAGTACAGAAATAATATAAAATAAAACAAGTATGCAGAGACAATATAAAATAAGTGAATGTGTTAAAAATCATTTTGTATAATTCAATTATTTTTCATCTGTCATTCTCTCTTCAATCAGTTCATTTCATTTGGTTCTTAATTATAACCAATTAAATAAATGGTGTTCATATGAACCAGAGAGGATGAAAGCCTAATTTATAAAGTGCTGAATATAGTACGGCTAAATGAGTTTCTTTCTCCTAGCTAAAATTCCTGGCTTGGCCTGCTACAATGTCTTCAGTGAAGAGATGATGGCATGGCTTTTTGTGGTAGAGCACACAAAGCTGTGCTTTAGAAGGAAGCTTTATGTCTTCTACTACTCTCTCTGCATTGAGGAAACAAATTGATCAGGCTTGGCTAAGTGTGGTCCAAAATGGTTGCTAAACCATTAACAAATGGACACTTCGTAAATTGGCTGAAAAGTAAAATATCGGCACAAGATATTCCAAGGGACTGACCATGCCCAACAACACTGGTGTGTGAAACAACAGTATCTAATAAGTGATGGCCTGTGTCTTAAATGACATAGTTTCCTGTTTGAAAGTTTATATTCATGTCTAGTTGGGAAAACTGCATCTAAGGAGTATTTAATTTAACTCTTAAAACAGTGCCAACAGATTTGGAAAGAAAGACTTTTCTAAGCAAAGAAGAAAGAGAATGAAAATAGAAAATATGTAATGTTCTCATCACAGAACAGGCTCTACCAGCATGACTTGTTTAAGATGTCAGGTTTTATGAGTTCCAAAATAGCACTATTAACTGTTTAATGATATTTTTCTCCTGAAGACAGAAATCAAATGCCCATCAACACATGGGTTTGATAGTACTTGTTCATTTGTAAGTAACATGTCGTGCCTATCATTTACTTTCCCCTAGTTTCTTCTCTAACACTAGAAATATAAAAATAAGCCAATCAAGCAGGCTTGTTCAATTAGCTGCTTTTGTATCTTCTGTCACAGGTTGAAGATTGACAATTCCATTTCTTTACCTGGTAACTTGTCAGGTTCTGAGAATTGAATGCCATCTCTTCATTTCAAAATGTTCTGAAAATAAAAAGAAATGTACCTTTACATTGCAGAATTCCTATCTTTACTGTATTTGACATATCTGTTGACTGAATACCTTATAATTCTTACAAAAAATAATTGCATATATTTATGCTTGACTAAAAGAGAGAAGAGGCCTCTAGTGATTTATTATAAACTGTTAAATATCCTTGAGTAAATGCCTATGAATCCAGCATGTAGCATATTTCTCATTGCTTTGATTTTAATACCAGTGAATGAAGGTGTTGGGAATGCGGGAATACAACTCTTTGGTTGATAATTTGTCATGTTGAGACACTAGCTTTCCTGAAGCTAAAGAATTTGGCCAGACAAGTGTGTTTATACCAAATCCAACAAACCTTTTTGTTCAGGGCTTTTTTTATTACAATTTTTATAATTTCTCTGTAAACATAATAGCCATAATTTTCTCATCACCACTTACTTGATTGATTCCTATCCAGGCACCATTATTTAAAACATCTCCTCAAATTTTCCATTGAATATTTCCATGTAACACAATAACAAAATTAAAGTTCAGAAGAAAATAAAGTTCCATGATCAAATAAATTTGAAGTATGCTGTGAATACATACTATACCTTTGAAAATTCATAAAGCATACTGCCATATTATATATTCTAACAGGTTTTATAATAAACTTTTTAACCTTATTAAGTCTCAAATTTTCCAAAATAATTTGACAATAGAGTGTTTACTAATGTATCCTGGGGAGATAGTGACTAGTGAAACATATTTTGAAAGACAGTGTTGTATCGTATATGAGATAGTTTTAATTGTCACCGGAATTAAAAATTTGCTTAGCATCAAAGCTTTTTAATTTCTCATTTTAGTGGTCTCCTTTGGTAGAGATTGAGTTAACAAAAATCTATACTGATCCCTAATTAACAGCATATACTGATTTCAGAGGAATCAAATCCAGTCTTTCAAGGTGCCATTTCATAGCTGGTGCCATGACTAGACCTTCTATAAGCCATTTCCATTTCTCATAAGGGGTATGATGTCTGAATGATTGAGTATATGTTAAGATCTGTGAATGTCGGGGCGCCTGGGTGGCTCAGTGGGTTAAGCCTCTGCCTTTGGCTCTTGTGATCTCA